>NC_057937.1:35314299-35914299 GCF_018555375.3 Anguilla rostrata
ACAGCGCGAAATCAGACGGGGTTACAGTTGGAGATTTGCTCAGCATACAGAGAGAATTGAGAATATATGGCAGGAATGGTAGCCCTGGCCACACAGGGGAGATCTGTGTAAGGGTTGAGAGTCAGCCCCCTTACTGACTGTACCACAAGGTCCTGGGGGGTTTGCATTTAAAAAAAAAAATTGGGTTTACAGGTCAAACATTTCCACGTAACGTACTATTCATCAAAAAGAAGAGAAAACGACTATTAATCTTTTCAACTAACCACTGACTGTTTAAACAACAATGTATGTGAAATTCTATAATGTGCATATTAATTACCATACTGTAATATGCAAAGCTATATATTTGTTGTTTTGTTATAAGTGGGATATACGGTGTGCTGTTTAGCCACTCTTTCTTTTGGGTCTCCATGTTGCCTGTTTACTAGTCCTGGTCCACACTATGCTAGTGTGTATACCGTGTGCACACCTTAGAGAGCCTATCAGCCCCTCAGAGCTGCTCTGTACAGCCAGCGTCTCTCCCCCGTTTCTCCAGGAGATCAAGTCGGCGCACAAGGCGGCCAAGAAGTCGTCGTCCGTCCCCCAGCTGTGGGCCAAGTGCCTGCTGCGGCACTGCTACGGCCTGTGGTTCATCTGCCTGCCCGCCTACGTGGCGGTGTGCCACTCCAAGGTGCGGGCGCTGCGCACCGCCTACGACGTGCTGCGGAGGATGCAGGCCAAGAAGCTGCAGGCCCCCGACGAGGTACTGCCCCGTATGTGGCCCCGCCCACCCACCCGCAGTGTTTGCCGCGCTACGAGACTCCGCCCACGCGCCGTTGTATGGGACCTCGCCCACTTGGTGTGCTGAAAGACCCCGTCCACTCGCTGTAATATGAAAACTCACCCATTTGCTGCAATACGAGTTCCTGCCTGCACACAGTAATATAAAAACTCACCCATTTGCTGCAATACGAGACCATGCCCACCCCCAGTATGAAACTCCATTCACACGCTGTGCTACGACCCCCCGCCCACTCACTGTAATATAAAAGCTCACCTATTTTCTGCAATATGAGACCCTGCCCACCCCGTACCCACAGCATGGAACCCTACTCATCCATATTATGAGACGCCACCAACTCTCTGTCGTATAAGACCCTGGCCACAGTTTGAGAGTGAACATTCAGCCACCCCACCCACCCCCAGCATAAAATCCTGCCCCTCTGTTACACAAAACTCTGCCCGCCCACTGCTCGATTGAACCTGCTCTTAACGCCTCCAGTTTGGTGGTTCTCGTCTGCCTTTGTTCAGCCTGGTAGCCCCGGTGAGAATTTGGACGTGGGAAATCAAAGCGGGTAGAGAATAGAGAGTGCGAGCGAATGTGCGGATGATCAGATGGCGGAGGGGATGACGGTCTTGAGTGCTTTTTCCGCTCGCTGGGGAGCTTTCTACTCAGCTGGATGTTTGCGGGTTCAGGCTTTGTGTCTCGCCTAATGCTTCCCGTTTCCTGTTTCTCTGCAGGGGCCTTTGTGTCGCGGTGTCTGTGTAAAAAAGAGTAACGAATGCAATAATGCGGACGAAATTGAACCGATGTGAATGATAAGGTGGCCGGACGTGGACATCGTGTTTAGTGAGAATGCGACAGCGGCGCTGGGTGAACACCGCCCCCCTGCTGTTGTGAAACGGGCGTCGGCCTGGTTTGACTCGGGAGGGTTCGCGCTAGCGCACGCGCCTTCCCTAGCGCGCGGCGCGGGGAGCCTGTTAGCGCTCCCCGCTGAGAGGTGCGTCCGTTTTCCACGTGTCCCCCCCCCCCCCTGCAGGTGTGTTACCGGGTCCTGATGCAGCTGTGCGGGCAGTACGGCCAGCCGGTCCTCGCGGTGAGGGTCCTGTTCGAGATGAAGAAGGCCGGGGTGCACCCCAACGCCATCACCTACGGGTACTACAACAAGGTGAGGGTCCTCACTTCCACAGGGGGGGAAGTCATACACACCTCATACATACACACACTCTCACGCACACGCATCATAGACCTGTTATTTGCCGTATTGGCCTTATGAGTTCTTTGCGTGTGTGTGTGTGTGTGTGCGTACATACAAAGTACTGAACATGACTACTTTCATTTAAATGACATCATGCCCCAAACATGATGGTGCCCTGAAATGGGGGGGGGGGGGGGCATGTATGAAAGTGCTCAAATGTTCTTCATGGTTAAACCAAATTGTAAAAAAATACCCATACATAAAAACTGAAAATCCGCACTTTAAGCACAAGAGAATTGTTCGATTACAAATGTAAAATCGTGGAATACAGGGCCAAATCAAGAAAAAATATGTCTTTGTCCCAAACATTATGTAGGGCATGGTATATGTACCGAATAAAGTGGCCATCAAGTGTGTGTGTGTGTGCGCGCATGTGTGTGTGTGTAACACACACATATGTATAAAAATGATCCCCAAAACTGAAAGCCTTCCAAAGCCAAAGCACAAAAAAAAATCAATATTTATGCTAGAGCTTACATAATGGCTCTTACCATGTCAAATAGGCATTTCACTTTTTGTCTCAAAAGCACAGCGGCTAATCTTTGTTATTACCCCAAAAATCATTCCACTAAACAATGACTTATTGGATGGGGACCGCACTGAGGAGCTGCCTGCCAGAAGAGCAGGCTGCGCGACTAATGCTAATATCAAGCTGCACTGAACCGTGCGAGACATTCATTTTCGAGTCTTCGGCTGCCCACTTCCGTGCCGTGAAGCACTGCCGCAAAAGGAAAGGGCTTGGCCTGAATGAGTGAGTGCCTGGCTGTCGTCGCCCTCACGTTATTTTTTTTGCCTGTTATAAATAGGCCATCTTTACTCTGTCAAAACTTTGACAGATGGGCCTAGAAGTGCCCTTGACACGATCAGACGCAATTGTTTTTCCATTAAATGAATTCTTCCGACGCTGCAGGCTAAAGTCGGTTAATGTATCGTCTGATGTCTAAGCGGGCCTGTTCACAGAGGCGAATAGCGGGAATGTCTTTTATTAGCCTGAGATATTTTTTTCATCTTTATTCAGTGAGAGATTATTCCTCTTTAATCAGAAGAAGTATATGTTTCAATAAACAACTAATGATGAAAGGTGATGCCAGTTTCTTTAGTTGAGAAAAGGTTCATGCACACGCACCGAATGTGCACACAGGCTAATTGTCTTTTTACTCCCCACCCACAGGTATGCTTATATATTTCATCTTGATGATCATTTTTGTTTTCAAATTGTTTTCAAAGTGCAAACATGCAAAATAGTTTCGTTTCAGTACGTATCATTAAACGCACATGCCTATCGTATATTTTTATTATTTGTCCAAAAAACTGAAATCCTTCTGGACACAGTTACGGAAAATAAACATCCTAGCGTGAACTCTGATACATACACACATATACATATATACATACGTGCATACGTGCATATATAGATGCGAATATGAACATACTTGCATTCGTACATGCATACATGCATAGGCTTGCCCTAGATTGGTTGCTTCAGTGGTATGCTGATAGTCTCACAGAGGGTACAGACACCCCGCCGGCGAGAGGGGGATATCGGAGTCTGGGCAGCGCTGTCACGCCGAGCGTCTGAATGAGCACGTAGCGCCTTAATCACAGCCCATGATTAGAATGTCTCCAATTACTGTTATCCTTCCCCCGAGAGGCACGGCTGTGTTATCCGTCGCCCCCGCAGTTACAATCCAATTACATCTGCATAATGACAGGGACATTCGGAATCAAAACAATCTACTCAAATAATGAATAGAAACGGCCTCGATTTACTGCAGAGGATTACTGCGGGAGGATGGTGTGTGTGTGCATGTGTGTGTGCACGTGTGTGTGTGCGCACGTGTGTGTGCGTGTGTGTGTGTGTGTGTGTGTGTGTGTGCATGCAGTGTGCGGCTGTCAGAGCGTGTGTGTGTGTGTGTGTGTGTGTGTGTGCATGTTTATCTGCATGTATGGTGTGTGAGAGCTATAATGCAGGAATGAATACACTATTCTATAAACACAGGTATTCTTGTCTTTTTAAAGATTACAACAGGCGATGACCCAGACTTGAACCACAACAACTTTTGATATTTGACATTAGTGCTGTTTATTGGTCATAATATTTACACATCTGTTGGTTGCATTGCCAGATTCAAAGGAAAGAGCTTAATTTGAATGAAAAGTCAAAGACGAAATTTCACGTGCTCTAGCTAGCTTTTTAACGGTAATGCCGTTGATTTGTTTTCAGTGCGTACTGTGGCCAATTACCACTCTGGATAATCAAAAAAAGTTACTGTGCACAGTAAACAAGAAGGCTAGTAGTACTGCTGTGAGGTTGTCATCTGTATAAAGAAACACGTTCCGAGTTAGTTTGTGATATGTAACCTCCTCCACAGCAAGCCGTCAGTGGTAAGCTAGAATTATATAGCAGCATTTCTCATGCCCGCTTTCGCAATGTTACTATAATGTGGTCACTAAAGATGCTGTCTTGTACATTAACAGATTGTTTGTCACTAGAGATTGTTCAAGGTAAAAATGCTAGTTTGTTTACAAATATTGTTGACCCTTTAACGTTGTGTAGATTTTCTGCCTGTGCGAGGGCATGCTACATTGGAGGGCGCTTGATGGTATGGGCTTGTTTTTCCCTCGACTTTGTTGTGTACGGCCGTCCAGTTTTAATTTAGTTACTTCCTCTTAATTAGGGATAATTAGATGTGCCTGTTACAAGTGGACACACACTTTATGACTCCTTGTTGTGTACTTAGTCTTGCTGTAATATTGATTATTAAAAAAAAAAATTCTACCACCGCAAGGCGGTAGAGCTGAAATAGTTAGGACGATGACCACATTACTTTTAGGAATACAGTAGTGTCATAGGGTAGCTCCAAGGAGTGCTGAAGTGCGTGTGGAAAGTGTGTTCTGAGAAAACCAACCTAGCTGGCCTACTCACGTTTTCACTTGCCCGGCCAAAAATGTGTTTCTGCTTACACCACTGTAGCTTGCACAACACGAGTAAATAAAACTGATATCGGTCCAAGGGGTTTCTATTATTAGCCTGTGTGGCAAAAATGATCAGAATGCTGAAACATTTTTGTTGCTTATTTCATCCTGCTTACAACTGTAAAATTTTGAATGACATACATTTATTGTGCTATTATTGTGACGCAGCATTCACTGTGCCGACCACTGTGCATGTATGGTGTGGGTTTGTGTGTGCCATCATTTGTGAGATTCAGGCTGTGCTCCCTGTCTCTCAGGCTGTGTTAGAGAGCACCTGGCCCTCCACCACCAGGGGAGGCTACTTCCTGTGGATGAAGCTGCGGAATGTGGTCCTGGGCGTGGCCCAGTTCAGACAGGCGCTGAAGCGGCACCAAGCCAATGCGGCGCAGACCCCTCAGTCAGGTAGGTAGGCCCTCATCCTGCGGGCACAAGACCCCATTTCCCCCCTGTGAGCCTTCTCCTCTCTGCTCAGTATCAGAATTATAAACAAACATCAGGGGATTGTGGGTAGTGTAGTTGTAAATGTGCATTGGTCTCATCCGCTGGTAGGCTGTTCGCAAACGGGAGTAACACCACCCAGAAAAGTCTGTAGGCCTGTCTGTTTGGTATCACCTGCATTTATGTTATCAGTCTGTGCCTGGAGCCTCTTTGGTGTTCTAGGACCTGGTCTACCTTGTCTGCGAACTCACAACTGTAATGTAGATGTTTCTGAAAGACTATGTAGAAAATAGGACTTTTCAGGGAGTTTCTGCCAAAGCCCACAGTTCCCTGAAAAAAGTTTCACTGACATTAATTTCCCCACATTAGACACAGCTTGTTCTCTTTGCGTGAATTTCATAGTGGGTGGAGGCCCCTCCTGAAAGTTAATGGGCCTGAATGGACCACGGAGGTAGCAGACAGCTCTCAGGATTCTGGTCCGTTCCTGGCCTGCTGATAAATGCTCGTTAAGATAAATGCGTGCAGAACTCTGTTAATCCGAACAGCATGTTTTTGCCAGCATGAGAGGTTGCCTTTCCCCTCCTCCCGTCGATCACAAACAAACCACAGCCTGCTGTGTGGCGTTCACCACATGCAGAAAAGGCGCCCATTTTATCAGCCCTGAAACCTACTCAGAGATCTTCCCTGAAATTAGCCCTTAGTTCAGCAGCCCTGATAGCCACGTTTGTGGAGCTCAGTGAGCAACAGTGGGTGGGGATTTCAGCAGAGGGAACAGAACTCTGTGGGCCCTGGCCATGCAGAGCTGAGTATGTGGGTGGAGCAAGGGTGGAGCTGAGTGTCACCCGACTGGTGGAGCAGCTCACGTACACAAGACGTACATACACCCCTTCTCTAACTGTAGACGGTATCAAAATATCTCAAAATTTGAAGCCGTTTGTCAAAATCTGTCGACAATTCAAATGTTCCGTGCTCTGGAAGTACCGCTTCTGAAGGCGCTCAAATTAATTTAACGGAAGCTCGGGCTCCTCTTAACAACAAAGCCTTCTCTCGACCAATCGGTGGGTCTCCTTTCGGTTTAACCCAGGGCAGGTGTCTGTTTCCGCAGTAACGGGAGCCGATTTGGCCTATCGGTGCCTAACGTCTGGTTGTCTCCGAGCAGATGGCAGCGATCTGGACGGCGGGAGCCACGGCAGCACGGACGGGTCTAACGACGCTCACCCCGGCGACCGCGCCCCCTTCGGCTCCAGCTCGGTCAAAGTAGACCCCGCTGACGATAGGTCTAGCACAGGTACACCCTTTCAAACCGCCCGGCGCCAAAAACGCTGTCCTCCCTCACCGCTCTCTTCCGCCAGCCTGTTCTTCTGGTTCCTTTGCAGCCATTTCCTCTTCTTTTTTTACCCCCCCATTCTTCTTTCCTTATTGCTTCCATCCTTCGCTTCGTGCCAAGCGAACAGCTGTGCCATCCCTTGTTCTTTGCCCGTGGGAGGTATGGTTTTCGTGTCACTGTGGCCCCTCCCACACCCCCCCCCCCCCACCACCCCCTCACCGTGTCTCGCCCGTGTGTGTGCCCTGCATGCAGCCTGCTGTGGGCGTGGCCGCCCGGGCTCGGGAACATGGCCGCCGCCCTCGCGCCGGCACTGGGCGTGTCCTGAGCACGGAGAACGCTCTCTCCTCTCAGGTAACTCTCCTCTCTCTTTCGCCTTTCTGCTCAGGGTCGGCTCGTGCTCCTCTTTCTCTGTCTCTCTCACCGCCCTTCTCTCTCTTGGTCGACATCTCAACTTCCTTCCTCTCTACTTCGATCAATTCTGTTCGATTCAAATCGGGTTTCACTGGCATGGCGAATAAAAGTGTGCTGCCAAAACATACAAAGCAGACAGACAGAGCATAACGATATAAACAAGTGTATGCTGTAAGTTGGTATAGGTAAGTATGTACATATACGTATCCATTCACCTACACATATATTCATTTACCCACTTTTCCTCAGTGTGTGGTAGGATGATACATATTTGCTATATTTATTGTTTTTTCTTTCTTTCCCTATTATATGGGGGCTTCTGGGAAGAAGGGTGAATTTTAGAGTTCTGTTTTCAAATTGTGGGAAATATTTGTCACACAGTTTTTAGCGCTGTCAATATTAGCACTATTGCAAAGGTAGCTGCTGACTGCAGGCTACTTGTCACAAGGACTTACAGACGTTCTTAAAGTTTCATCTGCCAATCATAGGCCTTTACCTTGTGCTGCTGTTTCTTGGTAGGATCTGTATGACAGACCGACCGACGATCACTGTTGAGCAACATTTACCTAAAACGTTTATTTTTCAAATCAAATGAAGTCAAATTGTAAGTGCACAGACACCATTAAGGAGGGAACTGAGCCATTCTTGTTGTCCTGTAGGTGTATCAGTGGTGGTGGCTACTTCAGAAGGTCTTGTACTGATCTTGTCTACTCCATATCTATTGCTTCATCTCTCTTCCGCTCATCATTCACAATTAAGTTCATCTTCATTAATCAGTGAGATGATTTCACGCAGCAAACCGGTTCATTAAATAGACGCCGGTATGATCTTGGACGTGAGTAAGTGTGGTGAAGACTGAAGACTCGTCGAGTTGCAGAGAGTCCTGTGCTCAGAAGTAGAATAAGTAACTCTGAAACCTCAGCGGTTCCGCTCTGAAGCTGGGATCTGGAGTGTCGTTCCCAGTGCACTCAGCGGTTCCGCTCTGAAGCTGGGATCTGGAGTGTCGTTCCCAGTGCACTCAGTGGTTCTGCTCTGAAGCTGGGATCTGGAGTGTCGTTCCCAGTGCACTCAGTGGTTCTGCTCTGAAGCTGGGATCTGGAGTGTCGTTCCCAGTGCACTCAGCGGTTCTGCTCTGAAGCTGGGATCTGGAGTGTCGTTCCCAGTGCACTCAGTGGTTCTGCTCTGAAGCTGGGATCTGGAGTGTCGTTCCCAGTGCACTCAGCGGTTCTGCTCTGAAGCTGGGATCTGGAGTGTCGTTCCCAGTGCACTCAGTGGTTCCGCTCTGAAGCTGGGATCTGGAGTGTCGTTCCCAGTGCACTCAGCGGTTCCGCTCTGAAGCTGGGATCTGGAGTGTCGTTTCCAGCGCAGTTACGAGGGCGAGAAAGGAAGGAACGGGTCCTCAGAAGTGCGCCGCTTTTCTCCTCGCGCGGCGAGGACGAGGCCCGCGTGCGCGAGAAGCTTCGCGAAAGAGATGAAAAACGGGGGTTGGTTCGGGCGGCAGGTTGCCGGGAGACCGGAACTCAGTTCTCTTTCTTCGGGTGGAAGAGACGGAGAGTGCGTGCGCGAGAGAAGGAGAGCGAGAGTTTGCGAGAGCGACGCGGTGAGACTGGTCGAAGAGCCTCGGCCTCAGGGCGTCTCCTCGCGCGTTCGTCTGAAGCCCGTCTCTCGCCCTTTCGTTCTCTCGCTCTTTCTCTTCCTTCTTTCGGAGAGCAGCGTCTTCTTGCCTGCGAGACGGCAGGAGAAACCATTAGCCTACGTGCAGGGTGTTGTGCATCAGTCTCCTGTGCGCATACACATTCCAGAACTAAATATTTGAAGGGCACTGTCATCTTATTTTTGTGTGGGGGAGGGGGGTCGGGGGGAGTGCTGTGGTCTCATGCTGACTCCCTCAGCAGTAGCAATTATCTCCCATGCTCAAGTACAGCAGTGAGAAGCAGCTCTGTGTCTGTGAGAATATTTACAGTGGATATGTATATTTCTCTCTCTCTGTCGCTCTGTCTCGCTCTCTCTCTCTCTCTCTCTCTCTCTCTCTGTCTCTGTCTCTCTCTCAGGGGGACAGTCAGATCTGGGTTATAACTCCATGTCCAAAGAGGACGTGCGCAGAGGTGCCTGTGGAGTGCAGGACAGCGCCCCCAACAGAGGGGAGTTCAAGAAAGAGAGCGACTCCAGCTCTCGTGAGTTCACGCACAGATGCACACAAGAACACTCTCGCACGTTCACAAATCATTTACATTTATTTCTGAAAGAACTGCATGAACTTGAAATAGCCAATCAGGTTAGGGTGCATGGAAACATTGTGAAGTTGGCAGGCAGTGCACTTCCCCCAAATGGAAATTCACAAGTGTGCTGTTTTTTGATCTCCCATCTCAAAAGTTCATTTCAAAATGTCAGTGTATGTTTGTGTCTGACAGGTGTACGTGTGTGTTATTGGTGTGTATTTGTGTGAGTGTGTTTGTGACAGGTGTATATGTGTGTGTGTATGTGTGTGTGTGTATGTGCGACAGGTGTATGTGTCTAACTGATGTAAGGTGTGTGTGTGTGTGTGTATGTATATATGTAAATGATGTTTGTGTGTGTGTGTGTGTATGTATATGTAACTGATGTGTGTGTGTGTATGTATATGTAACTGATGTTGTGTGTGTGTGTGTATGTATATGTAATGATGTGTGTGTTGTGTTATATGTAACTGATGTGTGTTTTGTGTGTGTATGTATATATGTAAATGATGTTTGTGTGTGTGTGGGTATGTGTGTGTTTGTGTATGTATATATGTAACTGATGTTGTGTGTGTGTGTGTGTGTGTATGTATATGTAACTGATGTTTGTGTGTGTGTGTGTGTGTGTGTGTGTGTATATGTAACTGATGTTTGTGTGTGTGTGTGTGTATGTGTAACTGATGTGTGTGTGTGTGTGTATATGTAACTGATGTTTGTGGTGTGTGTGTGTGTGTGTGTATATGTAACTGATGTGGGGATGTAGAATGATGTAGTTGTGTCTGGTGTGTGTATGTCTGTGTGTGTTGCATGTATCAGAACGACTGGGTGGAAACAGGCGTGGGTGTTGTATGCACTCAACTGTGACAATTAACACCTGATAGATCGAGCTGGCACGATGCTTCTATCAGTACCCACCACGCGGTTATCGTCCGGAGCAACCGTCCCTACGGCAACCAGGCCAGTGGGTCTGATGATGCCAGGGCAGGTCAGTACGACACAAACACCTCATGATGACTGCACACCTTCTATAATAACACCATAATTACCCAAGTAATTACCCAATGACAATCTACGTATTGTAACATGAAAGATAACAGTAATTATAAAATCTGAATTATAACAAACATTAAGTACTAATTGTACTTAATAGTATTGAATCACCCCCCCCCCCACACACTGTCTCACTTCCCCTCTCTTTGATTCCCTTCCTCTCTCTCTGCCTCCCTCTCTCTCCCTTTCTCTCGGTCTCCTCTCTCTGTCTGTCTTCCTTTCTCTCTCTCTGTCTCCCCCTGCACTCTTTCTCTCTCTCTCTCTGATACCCTTCCTCTCTCTCTGCCCCCGTCTCCCTTTCTCTCTGTCTGTCTCCCATCCTCTCTCCCTCTCTCTGTCTCTCCCCTCTCTCTCTCTCTGTCTCCCTTCTTCTCATTCCGTCTCTCTCTGTCTCTCCCCTCTCTCTCTCTCTCCCTTCCTCTCATTCCCTCTCTCTCTCTCTCTCTGTAGACCATGTGGCCGGGCTCCTCTTCTCCTCCTCGTTGGGGGAGATCGGGACGGTGCAGGGCGGCAGTTTGCACGGGCAGAGGAGCGGCGCGCAGGAGGGGCGGGGCGCGTCGGACTGGCTGGGGGTCAGAGGTCGCAGCCTGAGCGTGGACCCGGCCGGGGGGCTGGGGGTCCTCGGTCTCGGGATGACCCAGGCCGAAACGGACCCCGCCCGCGTCGCCGAGAGCCTGGGCGACGACGCCCAGATCCTCTCCGGAACGTTCTGGAAGGCCCGGCGGCCGGACTCCCTGGCGGTGGGAGGAGGGGAGGGGGCGGCCCGGTCCCGCGCCCGGGACACCGGCGCCGCGCGCGAGCGTCGCCGCGACGACCGGCGGGGCGGGCAGGACTCCAGTGACGAGGACAAGGCGGACACCATCTTCGCCCTGGAGGACCTGGACCTGGACGGGGAGGCGGGAGGCGAGAGCGAGGGCGGGGCTAAGAGGACAGTGGGCGGGGCCAGGGATGTGGGCGGGGTGGGGCGGGCCGTGGTGCGGGCCGGCTCCGACCCGCTCTCCCTCCTGGCGGCGGAGACGGAGCGGGAGGAGGAGGAGGAGGAGGAGGGGGAGGAGCCGGACGGCGAGGGGGTCCTGACTCCGCGGCGCCACCTGGCGGAGGAGATCGAGATGTACATGAACCACCTGGGCAGCCCGCTCAGCAGCCGAACGCCCAGCATGGACCTGCAGGACCCCTCCGGCCCCCGATTGCTCCCCGCGCCCCCCCCCTGCTGCCTGCCGCCCCAGAGCTCCCCCCGCCCCGCCGGGGTCCCCCGCTCGCCCGCCTACCGCGGCCACGCCCGCCAGCGCCCCTGCTCCTCCCCGGCCCCGCCGGGCTCGCCCGTCCCCTCGCCCTCCTCTTCCTCCTTCGCCCTGGACACCCTGCTCACCCCCACGCTGGACGTCTTCAAGAGCAGCGTCTTCTCGGCGGGGAAGGGCGTGGCCGAGAAGGCCAGCCGCTGGTACTCGCGCTTCGCCACCTACGCCTCGCCCACCAAGGTGAGGCTGAGCACGGCGCTCAGGTGCTGCTCAACTGGTGTTCAGGTGTAGGTACATGTGATACTGCTGAAAAAATATTATTTTGTTTTAGGTATTTGTGGTCCCAGTTTGTTGTTCCAATTTTTTTTTACTATATTTTTTACAACACTGTTTACCGAATTTGTCCGGTTTCTTTGTAATTTTACTTACTATTAAAGGGGAAGTTTACCCAACAATGAATGAAGGTAGTTTTCCTCATAGTAGTATCTGTCCATCCAGATAGTTTTCCTGCAATCTGAGGAGTTTTCTAGATATTTACTGCAGTTTACACTGATAAAACCTCGTGGGTCCATCGTCATGTGGCCTCAAAGCGCCAAAAATACACGAAGAAAACGTTCAACAGCTATGTCCAAATATAATCCCACAGTTACTCACAAACCATCCACAAAGCTTAATTTCTGAGCGATTTAATCGAGAACTACTACTACCGAAGTACGCCAACCGTGTAGGCTACATCTGAGCTAAGCTAATGCCCGCAGACTAATAGGAAGCTTGAGTGGTGATACCAATTTCAACCTTTGCATCCAGTACAAAAATATTAGACAATATGTATGGGCTGTATGCTAACTGTGCTACCACTGTAAATGACTGCAGAGGAAAGTAATGCTAGCTCTGCTAAATAATGAAATATGCGGGCGTAAGTTGGGGGTGGCCAGGTACAGTATGCCACTGACTGTAAACATGCACTCAACTGCTACTCCCGCTACAGCAATAGTGCTGCATACCTGGCAACCACAGCACACGGTGCCCAGCAGATGGATATATGGTTGTTTGTCAATTATGGCTTCTAAAACAACTAAGGTCTTGTTTTTATGTTATTGTGTTTTTGTTATAAACACACAAGAAGTGTAAATAAAGGGATGAAGTTGGTATCGATCTTATTGCCTAACTATGGGTAAAAATATCCCTTTAACCAATAGGTCGATTGTTCATGTTCATCTATTTCTGTCTTCTCTCCCCACCCAGGTGTGTGCAAAAGAGACAACAATTAAATGAAAATTGTTTTAAATTGATTATATGATTTGGGAATTGTATTCAATGTTTACTCCCAAAAGGCATTGTACAATGCTCTTGAGAGCAGTATACTCATGCACGCAGTGTGATCTGTAGATCTACCAGAAGAGGGCAGTATAGCCTGAAATTTAAACAGCAGGACTAAATGTGACTTCTGAGGTTTGAAAAGCAAACAGTGGAATTTGTTGTATGTTTGTTGAAGGTTCTTTGTTATCACCAGCTTCTTGAAGTGATGTAGCCTTACTTTTACTGAATCTATTTAAACTGACACCTGTTGTTTTGAAACTGAGCAGTTTTATATCTCCTGTTGATATTTGTGTGGTGACAATGTCCTTTTCTGTTTTTTTTCATTTGGCACTTTTATCCAGGGCAATTTGAACATTGTAATGGCAGCATACATCTAGTGCTGTGTGTGTGTGATTGGTCCAATTTTTGTTATATGTTTTGTACATCTGACCAATCAGGACGCGAGCTACGATCGGAGAAGCGTGGACGACCCAGACTGCTCCTCTCTGCCGGGCGAGGAGTCCAGCCCCGACCCCGGGGACCCCACCTCCCCCCAGCGGAACGGGCCCCGCAGGAGCCCCCGCCTGACCCGCGCAGGGAGCCCCGCCCCGGGCCACTCCCCCAGCCGCACGCCGCGCCCCGGATCCGCCCGTCAGCCCTACCCTCCAGGTAGACTCCGCCTCCGACAGCTGATCTCAGGTCGGCCTCAGGCTTACTCATGTAATTGCTGGCAATATGTTTGCAGCCAGGTGAGCTGATCCCAGGTCAGTAGTTGGGACCAGGAGATTAGCTGTCTAGCACAGCTGTGGTTTAGCCATGGCCTTTTTTCAAACCCTGCCAGTACCGCTGCCCGGTGTGGCTCGCAGTCCCTCAGGGTGGCACATGATTGGCTGAGGTGTCACCCAGAAGGGGTGGGAGTCCCTTGCCTGTCTTGTCCGTCTGCACCAACTGCGCATGCTCACCTGTGGGCTGCGCATTGAGAGAGAGAGAGGGCTACCAGTGCATACCTCAGAGAGAACGCCATCGTCTTCCCCCTCCCAAAGCTGATGACACAGCCCTGAGACCACGCCCTGTGTGACTGCCTGGGGTTGGAAAATCCAGATTCGGAAAGCAAAAGTCCTCCCCAGGATTTTGTTCCAGCCTCCTGGATTTGCTAATTAGAACAATTCTACAGCCAGGAGGAAGAGTAAATTTAGCGAATCAGCTGGCAGAGTTTATGGGTGGAAGAAACACATGGCAGGACTTCTGCTTTCTGACCTCTGGAGTTCTGTTTTTTTTTTTTTAACCGCCCGTGGCGACCGCAAGCCTTCTCCCTCTCCGAACCAACCCGCCAGACTCAGCCGCCGGCCCCGCAGACGTTACGGAGCGCGCTCGAACCCGCCCCTCTGATTCGGGGGGGCTCTTCAATCAGCTAGCCGCTCGGCGGCGACCGGAGACCAAATCCACCCCCCCCACCCCCTCCCCCCTCCTCCCCCAGAAAGGGCTCCTGGCTGATTGGTCTCCCGCGGGCGCTCGGCTGCTCTTTAGCGTGGCGAGCGCCGAAGAGCGGAAGCGAGGCCGGGCACTCGAGCGACACTCCAGACCTCTCAGCCCCGCAGCTGCTTGGCTTGGCTGAGCCTCCTTAATCGCCCGAAGGGCCGCAAGGGCACGGAACCTTCCAGAAATACTCCAATCACCCCTACCTCTCCTTCTCTTTGAGCGCACGTTATGAGTGCTGCCGTGTTATACTCTCATGTGATTGAAGTATTTGCATGAAACATTATAATAATGTTGCTTTTTAACCAGTTTTTAACCCTGATTTTTTAATGAGAATTCTTTTCAAGTCCATGTTTAATATATTTTTTAAATACTGTTTTCTTGATTTTTGTGATATACTGTTTTACCACCTCGACATGTTGTTCTTTTCTATTTGTAATTTTACAATAGCTTTCTTTATAGAAATAAGTTTTATATATGGTAATGTAAAACGTAAGGGAGAAGACAGATTTTGTGCGTGCGTGCGTGTATGTACGAGCGCGTGCGTGCGTTTGTGTGTGATCCGCGTCGTTTTCCCACCTGCAGGCTGCACGCTGTCGCCGTCCAGCTTCACCCTGCCGGACCGGTCCGAGCTGGGCTCCTCCCCCCACACCAGCAGCACCAGCATCTTCAACAGCTACGCAATGGAGGTGAGAGCGCTTTCTGTCTTCATCCTCACAGAATACCCCAGCACCGCATGGTTGGCTGGGCTGGGGTGGGGGGCGGGGTTAGAGGGAGCTGATTGTGTAAAGATTGCATAGACTTACCAGATATTCCACTCCATATTCTTAACATTGTACATGCAGTCTCTCTACTCGCCATATTAAGCAGCGGAAGCTACTGTTAGCGACCAGAGCCTCCCGTAGTTAAGAAACAGAGCGGATGGAAGAAACACAGGAGCTGGTTATCTGGTTACTGTGTAGAATCTGTGGCGTTTCTCACCTCTGTGGGCCGTGTCCAGGTGCTGATCTCCAGCTGCTCGCGCTGTAAGACCTGCGAGTGCCTGGTGTACGACGAGGAGATCATGGCCGGCTGGACGGCCGACGACTCCAACCTCAACACCACCTGCCCCTTCTGCGCCAACCCCTTCCTGCCCTTCCTCAACGTGGAGATCCGCGACCTGCGCGGGCCCGGGAGGTGCATGCCCCCCTCCCCCAGCACCCACCCCACTGTCCAGTATACTTGTGTTTGCCCTCCCCCCATCCTGGCACTTGGTTCATTCCCATGAAACCACTATTTTATCTAGAATGGTTTCGCCCGCACCAAAATTGTTCCAAAAACCATTTCTTAAACGCGAAACATTGAGAACTAGCTTAATTTTCACGCGAACACATTTCACATCTGCATAACAGCACTGATGTATCAAATGTATTTAGATGTGCCGGTGAGTCTTACGCATTATGCCAATACATGTAAAACATATCCAGAAATGAAATAAAAAATTGTATAGTGTGTCTTTCTGTTATACCCCTTTCCCCTGAACTTCCTGTTACATTATTCAAACTTTAAACTCCCTCCCTCTCCCTCTTTCTTTTTCTCTTCTCTACCCCTTTGTCCCCCTTTGTTGCTTTTTGTTCTTCTATCTCATTCTTCTGTCTCTCTCTCCCTCTCTCCTTCTCTTCCCCTGCTTTATCTCCTCCCTGTATCTTTTTTCTCCTCTCCATGCATTTTCTCCTACCTTTCTCTCTCTTTTTCTCCTCTCCTCCATCTCTCTCTCTCTCCCTCTCTCCCTTCCCCTGCTTTATTTCCTCCCTGTATCTTTTTTCTCCTCTCTCCATGCAATTTCTCCTACCTTTCCCTCTCTTATTCTCCTCTCCTCCATCTCTCTCTCTCTCTCCCTCCCCCAGGCTCTTCCTGAAGAGCAGCCCTTCAGCAGAGGAGGCCCTGTCCTCTTCTTTCTCCGTGTCCACGGGGCTGGGGACGGGTACGTCCACGCTGTCCACCCCCGGTCCCCCCACGGTGATGTCTCCGCCCTCCCCCAGAATCACCCTGCAGGAGTGTCCCGTGGGCGACAGGTACAGAAACGCACGAGGATTCCCCTCCCCCCCCCCCCCCGCCCCAGAGGCCCCCAGATTAACGTTAACAGTCACTGGCGCAGGCGTGGGCTGAGCACGAGCGGCGCTTCCGCGTCGCTCTGACTGAGGCTGGTAAAGCTGTAAGGCAGTCGTCCCGCACAGTCGGCCTCGAAGCCCCATTCTCTGTGTCATGAACAGGAGCGCTCCGTACCACACTCACATACCAACCCCAGCCTCAGACACCCCTCCCACTCTATTCTCTCCACTGTTTCTGTACACGCTATCGCCACTGCCTCACTCTGCGCGTGTGCATGTGTATGTATGTGTGTGCGTGTTTGTGTGTGTGTCCATGTGTATGTATGTGTGTGTGTGTGCATGTGTATGTGTTTGTGTGTGTGTGTGTGTGTCTCAGCAGTAGTTACGCCCCAGCACGCTGCATTGATATCCCCATGGAGCGTCGGCAGGGGGCCCTGTCCCCCGGGTCCCACATGGTCCGCAGCGTCAGCGCCTTCGGGCCCCTGGAGGAGCCCCTCCGTGCCGGGCTCCCAGCCGTCCCCACCGGCAGCCTGCCCAGCCGGCTGAACGAGGCCGTGGTGAGTCGCCGTGAGACACTCATAATCTTAATCTGAATCTAATCTAATTCAGATTAATAATCTGATTTGAATCTGAATCTGGATCTGGATCTGAATCTAATCTAATTGAGATTAAGAATCTGATTTTACTCTGAATTTG
Source organism: Anguilla rostrata (assembly GCF_018555375.3). Lineage (NCBI taxonomy): Eukaryota > Metazoa > Chordata > Actinopteri > Anguilliformes > Anguillidae > Anguilla > Anguilla rostrata. The sequence goes on from NC_057937.1 coordinate 35,331,535, forward strand.
AATCTGAATCTTATTCTGAATCTAATCTAATTTAGATCTGATCTGAAGCTGGATCTGGATCTGAATCTTTAATCTGAACCTAATTTAATTCAGATTAAGAATCTGATTTTACTCTGAATCTGAATCTTAATATAAATCTAATCAGATTGTGTCTCCCAACATAAGTATTAGAGATATTTCATTAAAATGTGTTTTATTGTACGCAAATTACTGAAGTTTGTTTTGTGCTCACTCTTTCCGCTAGTTTCATTTTCTAAGTATCTTACAAATATGATTGGTCAACTTTTGGGAAGTGATGAAATCTGTTACCAGGAGAAATCTGTTTCCGATTGCGGTACATGTCTTGAGATTCACCCCTTGTTGCCATGGTTACCAGCGCAGAGCGGTTGAGGTCATACTGCATGCAGGAGCGCTAGGGGTGACATTGACATCATTAACTATATTATTGTGTGGAGACAGCTGTGGGCATCACACTGCAAATACGTCTGTTTTACCAGGTGTTCTACTCTTGTAATGAGATTTTAAGTCTTGTTTTTTCTCTCTCAAGTACATCAGCTTGTTTAATAGCATGTTTTAAGTCACTGTTTGCTTGACACGTGAAATTTTCTCACCCCATTGGCAGATCTTGAAATGAGTCGAACTGCCTCACCCTACTGAAAATATTCTTATATAATTTGGCAAAGAAAATAATTAAAATAAGGTTTTAAGTCTAAATACAAGACTAGAACACTTGTTGAGATGGGCTTATTTTTTACATTACATTACATTCATTTGGCAGACGCTTTTATCCAAAGCGACGTACAAAAAGTGCATTTCATGGTCATAGACAACTGCTAAACACAGGTTCAGTAAGGTACAATACTTATTTTGTACAGCTAGTTCTAGCCAAGAACACAGTTCACACAGTGAACACTATACTGACCTAGCCTCTACAAAACAAACTAGGCAGAGTTTTTAGTTTTTAGTTTTTGCAGTGTAGTGTGCTGGGGGTAAAAATGTAGTGTGATACGCTCGGTGGGACGGAGACTGACCGCTCCGTGTGGCCCGTGGGGCGGCTCCGCAGGACCTGCTGAACCTGGACTGGCGCCTGCACGACCCGGAGCCGGTGACGGTGCCCTACCTGAGCCCGCTGGTGCTGTGGAAGGAGCTGGAGAGCCTGCTGGAGAACGAGGGCGACCAGGCCATCGGCGCCCGCGGCATCGTCGACCACCACCCCATCGTCTTCTGGAACCTGGTCTGGTACTTCCGCCGGCTGGACCTGCCCAGCAGCCTGCCGGGCCTGGTGCTCACCTCCGACCACTGCAACCGCGGCTCCCAGGTGAGTCGACCGGCGGGGGGGTGCCGTCGCGGGGGGGGGAGAGGGGCCGGGTTTTCCGTTTGCCGCCTGCGCTCTGTGGCGGAGAAGCTTCTGAGATCGCGCGCGGGACCGACCCCTGTCTGATGTGACGGCCCTCCTCTCTTTCCACAAAGGCCGTCCGCTCCCTCAGGCGGTTTTTGAGCTTTCGTATTGATATGGGTCTGGCCTCTAAGGGAGCGACGCGCTGCCTCCAACCTCGTGTTCCATTTAGTCAGCTTGTTACATTTAGTCACCTTGTGTTCCATTTAGTCACCTTGTGTTGCATTTAATCACTTTATGTTACATTTAGTCACCTTTTTACATTTAGTCACCTTGTGTTGCATTTAGTCAGCTTGTGTTACATTTAGTCACCTTGTGTTGCATTTAGTCAGCTTGTGTTACATTTAGTCACCTTGTGTTGCATTTAATCACTTTATGTTACATTTAGTCACCTTTTTACATTTAGTCACCTTGTGTTGCATTTAGTCAGCTTGTGTTACATTTAGTCACCTTTTTACATTTAGTTACCTGATGTTACATGTAGTCACCCTGTGTTGCATTTAGTCACCGTTACATTTAGTCACCTTTTGTTACATTTAGTTACCTTGTGTTACATTTAGTCACCTTTCGTTACATTTAGTCACCTTTCGTTACATTTAGTTACCTTGTGTTACATTTAGTCAGCTTATGTTACATTTAGTCACCCTGTGTTGCATTTAGTCACCTTGTGTTGCATTTAATCACTTTATGTTACATTTAGTCACCTTTTTACATTTAGTGACCTGATGTTACATGTAGTCACCCTGTGTTGCATTTAGTCACCTTGTTACATGTAGTCACCTCGTGTTCCATTTAGTCACTTTTTGTTACATTTAGTTACCTTGTGTTACATTTAGTCACCTTTCGTTCGCAGAACTTGATCAGCGAATTGAGTGTGAAATGAGCGCGCTCCAAAATCTGCTCTTTCTGTCTCACGCAGATCCCTCGCCACTGGATGTCTGAGGACAGTAAGCACGTGCTGATCCAAATTCTGTGGGACAACCTGAAGCTGCACCAGGACCCGGTGCAGCCCTTCTACATCCTGTGGAACACGTACAGTGAGTGCTTGGGCTTGGCCCTTCGAATGGCCGTCACTCCTGCAGCCAGTTCAGTCTCACCCAGTGTTACAGCTCAGCTGAGCAATAAGCACAGGTGGAAAATCCAGGTCCAGAAAGTAAAATTCCTCCCCTGTATTTTGTTCCAGTCACCTGGATTTGCTAAATTAGCACAATTCTCCATGCAGGTGGTTGAACTAATTAGTGAAATCAGCTGACTGAGTTCATGGGTAGAAGAAACACATGGCAGGACTTCTGCATTCTGGCATCCAGACTTTCCATCTCTGGTAATAAGATATCTCTAATGGGAGATATCTCAGAGTCATTACACCCCACTCCGCACACTACAGGGAGTGAGGACTAAAAGCACTGGACAGTTACATGCAATGCCATCCTGCAACTTATAGTACCTACATGCGTCTTTATGACGTGCTCTCTGTGCAGTATGTTGTGCTGTAGTGGGTGAGCAGCTGGGTTTGTCAGCGTCACAGGCTAAAATCCCATGGCCCTGCTGACGCACCCTTGAGCTCAACTGATTACATGAATATGTAGTATAAATAGATGGCATGTGTAATGCAAGTCTTACACGCCACCGTGCACAGGTTGTAATATCAACCACGTTAATTCCCCCGAGACACTTGCCATCACTCAAGTGTTCCAGTCCCGGAACACTGAATATTCACGAGCAGGCAGGACCGGCGCTCGAACCTGCAGGGTCGCGATTCGACTGGCCGTCACGCCATTTCGCGCGGGTCTCCGTGGCGATCGGGATCGGAAACAGGCTCGAGCCTGTCTAATGGATGTTCCCTAGCTCCTGCCCTCGGGGAGTCTTCAGGCTCTTCGGTGTGAGGGCGGAGCTTCCGAACCCTCCGCCTTTCCCACGGTCCCTTGCGCACCCCGCTTCCCCGCGTACGAGCAGCGAGTGCCCCGTCGGGAGGGCGTCCGTAAGCGGAGCGCGGGCATTTCGGTCAGGGTCTGGGGGTTTATGGGACCTTGAGTGCCCGCTTCTGTCGAGCCAACGGCCCTGCTGGAAAAAAAAAGTGAAGGGTATCCCACAATGCTTAGCATGACATGGTGCACAGATGCACCAAGTAGCTGCAGCCCAGGTCACTGCATTACAGCGACTGCATTAATGAAGTATTTTACATTAAAAATGACAATCATTTTTATCTAAAACTAGTTGGAGTCCAAAACATTTGCTGATTAATCGGACCAATTAATACGTTACTTACCCATATACTCATACTATATATATTCATGTTCAGTTCAATTATATATGAATGTGTTCCACTTGTATTTGTATTGCGTTTTTTATGGAGACACTGTCACAAAGACGCTTTTCCGTGGAGATACAAAATAAAATACATGTACGTGTGAAACCCCCATCCACCCCCCACCCCTCACAGGTCTGAACTACCCAATACCTCGGCCAGTGCGGGCAGAGGAGGCGGCCTTTGGGGAGGAGCTTCTGCAGGGCGTGGTCAGGAGCATCCAGAAGAACGATGTGTACCGCCCCATGAGCCAGATACTACAGCTACTGGCACAGACACTGGGAATCAGGAGGCAAAGGTAAGGGGTCACCAGGTCACGCTGGAGAGCGAGGTCATGAGACAAGTTGCCACGGCAACCACTCTATGGCCTTTTAAAAGTACTTTAGAGGGTAAATGGAGAATGAAACCGCTCTCTGTCCACCTGCAGGAGTTTGTACAGAGACATCCTCTTCCTGTCCTTAGTGGCGCTGGGCAAAGATAACATTGATATCGGTGAGTACGTTCCTTTCTCTGCTTTACCGTCAAAATGACCTGTAAATTCTCAGCTGTATCTCAAGTCTTATTCATTTACCAAAGCAGGGACAGTGTAAATACCAGTCGACACCAGACCTGGGTCAAATACGTTTTTGTTTTGGATTCAAATAATTTTCTATGCTTTACTGATCTTGCGTGGTGTATTGAAACCAACAAAATACTCTCAGAAAGGGCAAACCCTGCCTTCTGGTCATATTGGCAGGCTCTATTACACCAGGCAAGATCAATAGAGCACAGAAAAGTATTTGAATCTAAAACTTTAAATACTAACACTAATACAATATAATAGAATAATTCTGTCGCACAATATAATACTGATTTTGCATGCCACAGAGACCTGGTCAGCCATCTCTTATTGGAATATCTGGCTTTAGGGTAGCAGCTTGTGAACTGGCACTAAGATTTGCCTTTCTGCCGACCCCCCCCCTCCCCTTACCCCCGCAGATGCTTTTGACCGCGAGTACAGGCTGGCGTATGACCGCCTGACCCCCAGCCAGGTCAAGCTCACGCGTAACTGTGACCGCCCGCCCAGCGCCGGGGTCATGGAGTGCCGCAAGACTTTTGGGGAGCCGTACCTGTGACCCCCCCCCCTCCTGGCCCTGTCCATTGCTCTCTGCTCCCTGAGAAATGACACTGCTTCTGACCACGGAAGAGTCTACAGCATGGGGCAGGAAGTGAGGTAACTCGCCGAGGGAGGAGCCCGTGAGACGTGTCAGGAAGTGAGGTCACGATGCGAATGCGCTGTCGCCGACGCTCGTGCGCTGATGCTCAGTTGGGGTTCTCGAGGACGACCTCGCACCCCACCCACTGCCAACCCCCCCCCCCCCCCGGAGACAAGGGCCTTTACCGGAATTTTCCATGGAGACCCGAAGAGGTCGACGCAGAGAGCGGGGAGAAGAGTTTCAGTGTTCGAACCGCACTGCCCGCGTCCACACGGAGTTTACACGGCAGTTAAACCAAGGGGCCTACTGGCCAAATATGCCTCTTTAATAGCGGCCTGGCGTAGATACAAAACACTTTACTAAAAAAAAAGGAAAGAAAAGAAAAGAAAATATATACATGGTATTATGCGCTACGTGGCTTTTCGAAATCCTGCACAGACTATGTTGTATACGATGCGAAAGCGATGTACATACAATGTTACAAACTTTTGTAAAAGCTCCATTTGTATTATACGCTCATGTACCGAGACTAATGTTGGCGATATTTTTGCTTAAATAGGATTCTATTTATACAGATTTTCCATTATTTATTTTGGTATGCCAAGCTGTCTCCTGTTCCAGAGGATTCTTTCCCCACAGATCGCCCGTAGGGAGCGTCTTTTTCAGACAGCCACATCAGTGACGTTCACAGAGCTGATGTTCGGAGGCCTGTGTTGCAGAACTCAGCCACAGTCGAAATTGTGGACTCTCACTCTGACCTTATACACCACATTTCTCAAAGGGAATTCCCCTCATCAGTTGTGACATAAAGACCCTCGAGGCATCATCCCAGTGTTGTCTGGAGATCTGTCTTTTGATTGGCCTTCTCTGACCAGCTTCGTTTAACATTAGACCTGGGATCGTAATGAAATCGTTGCTGCACGTTGCATAGAAAACACCTGAGCTGGTCACGCATTCCCTGGCCGTATGAATTTTACTCTGAAACGCACATGCCCCTCATATAGGACCATGCACACTATATTTCCATTAGTGGTTTAGATTCTACGTATGTTTATTGTATGTTAAATTGATCAAAGTCATTATATGTGTTCCGCATAGCACCAGCATATTTACAGGTACATTTACAAAATGGGCCTGACTCAAGAAATTGGTCTTTATAGCCTACAGCTCATGATTGACACTGAACCTCAGTGTTAATTTGTATATTTATTTGTATGAGTATATACGTCTACATCATTTGACCGGTACTCTTGTTTGGGGGACTTCAGAATGGAAGAACTTGTTTGGGGGACTTCGGAATTCGCATGCACGTATTAGCAGGTAAAAAACTAAAAATATCTCCTGTCTCAACAGACACGGGCTGTTAGTGGAGACAGTAGGGGAAGTGCAATCAGGATAGGGTTATGGTTAGAGAAGTTTTCAGGGTAGTGCAGGGTAGGTCTGGAGAGATGGGTCTTCAGTCCATAGCAGAAGTTTGCGGGAGACTGTTCTGGCAGCAGTGGGGAGGTCTAAGACAGAAGAGAGTGCAGACCATGAGTAACTGGTGGATCAGCACAGAGGTGGGGTTGTGAAGCAGCCTGTGATGGTAGAGACAGGGTGTAGGGCTCGTAGGGTGCAGGGCTTTTAGAGTGTAGGGCTCGTAGGGTGTAGGGCTTGTCGGGTTTAGGACTTGTAGTGTGTAGTGCTTGCAGAGTGTAGGGCTTGTAGGGGGTAGGGGTTGTGGAGAGTAGGGCTTGTAGTGTGTAGTGCTTGCAGAGTGTAGGGTTTGTAGTGTGTAAGGCTCGTAGGGTGTAGGGCATCCTTCCTGGACGTAGGAGGGGACAGATCTGTTTGTAGCCCTGTGGGTCTGCACTTGTCTTGGGTCTGATGAGAGGTGCAACAGGGAGTCAGTGGAGTCCAAGCAGTAGAGCTGTCATTTGAACACCAGGGGAGGGTAAACACCAGTCAAACTGAAGCATTTGGGATGGTACTTATACCCAGTAATAAAAATAAACACGCACACACACAGTGAGTGTGAGATTATTAAGTCTCCTTCAACCTATACATACACAGCTGACACAGCTGCTATAGATTAAGTGTAGGTAGGTAGGTAATCCACAGTTTAGGTAATCCACTGATAAATCGAAGCGATGTAATGGGTCTAAGAGCCAATCAGATCACTCGTCCCACATTGGCAAGGGGAGCCCACAGGTGTGGGGTAAATTTTCCTGGTCCTTAATGTGACTTGAAGTTCGGACATTCACAATCGAACAGACAATACCTTCCCATGAAATTGTGTTCAAATAAGCTTAGCTTGTTTAAATGTTTTTAACATATGTTTTTAACATATGCCGTTCAAAACTATAATTTTCTGTTTTTATTGCGTTGCGTTCCTTTGTTTTATCGGAGGAAACACTTTTGCACACGTACATGTGCAGCGTGTAAGTTTATAAAACCAAAAAATGCACAATCCAAAAATGTACAGTAAATGGTGTGACGTGAGTGTTTGCAACTGGACTGATGGTCAGTAATTATTCTGAACTGTGCAGAATACAGAATGCACTCAAACATTCATTTTGTAGCTTGATGACGTGTTGTAGAAGAGTTTACTGTATGTCAGTTTACTGTATGTGAGTGTAGGTTATATTGAAGTCCTATGTCATACTGCTCCATGCTATGAGAAACACCCCTTAGAGGTCACAAGGCTTGAAGCAGGCCTTTTCTGTCCTAAGTACAGAAATCCACAGAACCAAACACCACAAGCCCTCCCAACTATCTGGACAGTAAGCCTCAGATTCTTAACACTGAAGCTGAAATATTCTGATTTGCGTCCTTTATAATCAGAAATGAACAGGGCAGATTGATGGGCTGCAGTGACTCTTTTTGCCAGGGCTGATGTTAACGATAGCTTTGAAGCGACCAATGACATGCATCCGTCCCCTAACCCCGCCCCCGTGTCCGAACAGTGCCAAAGCTACAAACTGAGAACTAAGGGGGAAAAATTTGAATGGAAGGAGAAAATTTTTTGGAAAACAATGTAGTTGGTCAAAAACATGATGGCTTGAAAACATTAACTGAATGCTTTCACATTTTGAATCTTTCATTTACAGTGAAGTTTTTTTATTCTTTCATCTTTAACACCTTTTTTTTTTTTTTTTTTTGCTTGTTTTGAAATATTACACCAAAAACCAGCAAAATTAAAAACTTGATCTTGGGGAAAGCATCTGTTTGGAAAAGAAAGCTACATCTAAACTCATGAAGATTTGAGTTTATTTGCAGCACATTAGACTGTTTCTGCCATTATCCAGTTTTGTTTCTGTGAAAACGTAGTTTAACATTTGGGACATGCCTCAGTATTGACAATCCCTTGTATGTTGCATATTCAGAGTGAAGCTCACCTGATATCCCAGTGAATGAGTGATGTCACAGAGTGCTTGTGTAATGGCCGGCAGAGGGCCACTCTTGAGAGTTGTCCAATGACAGCTGGTCAAATGGTTGATGGACAGCGGAGGTCACCCAACCACGACCTCTCTGTAGTACTATGCAATTGCAGTTGTCCAAGAGGTATCGCCAATTGAATGTGAAGTGTTTGTTAATATCTTTGAAACTTGAAGCCTTTTTTTCCGACCCACTTGGAAAGATAGCATTGTCTATGGACCCAGTCTACTGAGAGGTGTTCTTAGCCTTTCAGTCTATATATATCAAAAACAAACAAAAAAAAAGAAAAAAAAAAGATTGTAAGATGCGTCAGCCTGCTGCTGTTTAAAACATCGCTGTGTTCACCGAGCTGTGCACAGACGAGTCTGGAGAACAGGCGGCGATAACAAATCTCTGGATCTGTATGGTCATCTTTTTAAACTGTAAATAAAGTCATTCATACAAAGGGCACTGGCCTCTTTCTTTGTTAATGAGTGATGATAGTATATTTGTCTCTAGATTGTCTTTTTTATTCCAAGCAGTCTTATACAAAAATGAACACCTGCGTGTGTGTGCGCATATGTGTGCGTGTGTGTGTGTGTGTGCGTGTGTGTGTTACTGTGGTGCACCCATCGATAATGCAGCGTGCAGAGACGTATAGTAACAGCTAAGAACATGATTTTGCTATTAAAACTGCGGACTGCTGTAGATGGGAATGTATTTCTAAAGTTTATTTCATCGGTCTTAAAGGGCTTCCTGCTTTTCTTTGCTGGTTGAGGAACGGTTCCTTCAGCTGTTGGTCTGTTTTCCTTCGTCGGTCGCACACTTACGGTCGCAGTGTCCAGAACGCACAGGCAACCCTCCACTTATTCTTTACTTCCTGCCTGCAGTCCCCCAGCTTAGCTGTGCTGCCTGTGCACCAGCGAGACTGCGCAACTGAATCTGCTCCCCCAGGCACACTTTAGGCTGATCAACCAGAGGAGTCGCATAAAGGAAATTGCTTGATTAAATCTTGGCCATTTTCACACGTTCATTGTATAAAAACGTATTTAACAAAACGAACATCGAGAATTACCCTCCACCCCTATTCATTCACACTCCAATTCACACGCGCGCGCACACACACACACGCACACTTCCTGCTTGCACAGTACAGACGAGTATAAGCTTTGCTCTTCAAGGTCTTCTGCATATTCATGATTTCTATACTTACCACTACCATTACCACTATGGAAATACTACGGTAGGTTCCAGTGACCCTGTTCGTGAGATACTCCTGGTTTTACTGAAGTTTGTAATTCTGCCCTTGGCTAGACTGGAGTCCGTCTGTCTGAGGCATTGTCTGTCATTTTGAAAGAAGGCCAAAGGATCACTGATCCTGGATTAACGGACAGGGTGAGTGAGTGTAGGGACACACAGAGGTGCTCTGTCTGTCCCGGGCGTCAGTCGCCGCCCTGGACAGGTGAGACGGACAGACGCAGGTGAGGACAGGTGTGGCTTCTGCACCGTTGGGGTCTGTTGTGTGGGGACAGGGGAGGCAGCTGAACTAGGAGTGCACGCATCACAAATATGTACAGCAATGTATGTGGTGCCATAATCTGTTTTATACATATGTGCATGTACTCACATGTACAGTATGTGTATAAGCATTTGTTCATGTAATGAAGTGAGTGTATGAGTGAGCATGTGTGTATGAAAGAGATTCACAGTTTAACTGAATTAATTATTGAGGTTGATGATAAACCGGGGCAAGGTGCCTAGCGATAGAGGGGAGGAGGAAGAAGGCAGCCAGCGCCACGAAGACGGGTGCTGAGGCGGCGTTGACCGGGTGACAGCAGGCACGTCAAATGGACACGGGGCAAACGATGATGCGCTTCTCCAGCATGACGCTGAGCACCAGGAACAGGAAGTAGAGCAGGAACATGGTGAAGCCCAGAGCCTTGTTCATCTTCCACTTGCAGGCGGCGATGGAGAGGATGACGAAGAGGAGCATGAGGAAGAGGAGCACGATGGCGCAGAAGAGCCCGTTGCTGCTGATGGCCACTGGCACGAACCCGTTAAACAGGGAAAAGATCAGCCAGGGTACCGGCAGCCTGCAGGAGGAAGAGAGGGGGGAGACTGTCACCTCAACGGTCTTCCCTAAAACATGCAGAGAAATCTGTCAAACCAGAGTCACCATGCACACGTGACAATCACCAGGAAATTGAGAGATTACGTGGTGAGTCAAGAGTTCCTGTTGAGAAATGTGAAAGACCCACACACTGGTGTATAAAAATGCATACATCCAAAGAGCAGGCTTCTGTAGAAATATACATTTATTGTCCATAATGCTCAAAATTCTGAGCAAAAGAGCAAACAACCACTGAACGTTTCGGTCAGACCTTCAAGAATCATGTACTAAATGTACTAAAATGTACTATTAGATATATTTATATGATCTATAATACAGTAAAACTTGGTTTCCCATTATTAATACCGGCCTAGGAAGTCATGCTCATATAACTAAATGAAAAACAGTACCATCTAGACATTGAAGGTGCTCCTAAATTAGCTGCTATTTATTATGTAGTACAGTTATGAAAGTTAATGGCCATGGTAATGGAGAAACTCTGCCTGTTTGCCTGTATGTCTGGTACCCATTTTATTGTTTTATCATCTTTTCCCCGAGCTGGAACCATTACCCTTGGATGATGTCACCATTTGTCTGTCAGAACAAGTGATGTCACAATAGAGGATTTTTTTTTTTTTTTTTTTGGTGATGCCCTAATAATAAATTATTTTCATCGATGCCGCTATAGCCTTACCCAATAGTGATGTCAAAGATGTTGCTGCCCACGGAACTGGACACGGCCATGTCGCCCAGGCCCTTGCGCGCCACGATGACGCTGGTGATGAGGTCAGGGATGGAGGTGCCAGCGGCCAGGATGGTCAGACCCATGATCTCCTCCGAAATACCAATAGTCTCACCCACCTGCACAAACACACACGGGTCAGGTCTGTCATTCATGAAGGTGTTGTTTGTTGACTGTATTTGTGGTTGGTGTTGGTGTTGAAGTTGGCATTGGTTGTTGGTGTTTGGTGCTATTAATGAAATGATAAAAGTTACATACATTTTAAAAAAAGAAAACAAGCAGACCACTGACATTCTGACTACCCCCTTGAACATTATTTAAAGTCATACAAAAAAGAACAGAACTGCAAAGCATACTGTAAGCTGTACACTACATTAAATCAACAGCATAAACAGCAAAGGCTGTGAACCACGTATTGGGGTTGGGGGGCTAGGTAGATGTGTGGGATGAAGAAGCCAAGGTGTGGTCTATAGAGGTGGGTATTTAGTGTGTGTTGGAAGATGGTCAATGGCTCTGCTGGTCTGACTGCACTGGGAAGCTCACCCCACCTCCAAGGGGCCAGAACAGGCAGTAGACCAGGAAGTGCAGGCTCAAAGAGGGGTAGGGGGTGGGGGGGGGGGGGGGGGGGGGGCATGGCAGGAACAGAGAGCACCTCAGTCACTGGCTGTGCTTTAGGTTGTGATTTTCCCTCCAGCTCAAGATGTCATTCAGGCAGGCTAAGATGCATACAGAGACCTATAGACCAGACTCCACTACACTAGACTACACTATGAAGAAAGCTCTGCACGTACCTGGTGGGCCCACCACACCATCAGATAGGAGAACACGGCAATCCACAAAATGGAGCCCACAAACGTTCCCATGAAATACCTCCTGGAGGCCTGCAGAACAGAAACATTTTTAAAGTTTAAACAGTACATTACTACACTTGTAGTTTAAACTTTGTCATCCTAAACATTAGCACAAAGGACAAGAAAGGCTACAAAATAATACTGTGCTGAGCTATATTTTAATAGACTTTGTGTCCGATGTAACCAGGTTTTTATAGATTTCCACATGTGCACATGTAGGTTATTCAGTGAGTTGTCTTGATTTAAAAATGAGTCGTATGGACAGTAGTAGTGATGGTCATGCTGTAATGATCTGTGGTCTTTACCGGGTTTCGAACGTCAGGGATGGTCAGCCAGAGGGGGAAGACGATGGGCAGGAGGAACAGATAGGTGGCCTGTTTTCGTCGGGAGTCCGGCCACTCCAGTGACAGCGGCTCCTCGTTCTCCCCCTCCTCCTCTTCCTCTTCCTCGCTATCATCATCACTGTCCTCTTCCTCGCTGCTGCCAGAGACATCTGACCCACCCAACCCTGCTGCTTCCTGCTCCTGAACACAAACACACACGCACACGCACACACACACAATTATTTATCTCACCAACAGAAATACACATGCACATATTCACACAGAAGCATCGGCAGATCACAGATCCCATTTCATATAAACTCATGATAGATGACCAACAGAGACACCTATAGCTACACATTTGCCTCAGAGGGAATGACAAAAATAGTGGCAACAGGAAAGAGTAAAACTGTCTCAGTGCTGAGAGATGAAGCTTTAAAAGGAGACCCGTCTAATACTCTACCTTTAGTCCCTCCACATAATCTGTGCTGTCCTCCCTGTCGGCGGGGTGTCGGGAGGTGGACGGCTCTGGTGGGGGCGTCGTCTGGACGTTGACGGCGTTGGGGTGCTCAGTTTTACTGCCACTCACATCTGCAGGTTCACCGACAAACACCTTTTGTTTTATTCACAGTGACCGCGGTTTTTTTTCCCCGGGGAACCACCTTGAGTAGGAAATGCAAATACTCGCGCAAAAAATCAGATACGAATACGCAACATACGCGACTAATGCAAAATGCGCAAGGACAGACGAGCACGGGCTGTTACTGCGCGTCGCCCCGCTTATTACAGGCGCGAGAACACGGCGTGCCGTGACCTTCATCCGCTCGAACGCCCCGAGATTATCCTCGGGAAATTAGCTTTCTCGCTGAGTGCTCTCCAGCCAAATCGACGTCTAAATTCATGTGGCTGCAAAGCTCCGTCGTGGAAGACCGCTCTTCACTCTCTCCCCAAACCCACACCCAGCCGCTGGGATTTCGACTACAAATCTACCAGTAGTGGGTAACATAGGAACTTTTCTTACAGGATAAAAAACAACTAATTTAAAATCTCAAATATAACCAATTAAATAAAATCATAGCATTGCTTCCTTTGGCTCTTTATATAAAACAATTTTAAATTATGATTTTTATTTTTTTTTAAAGATTGAGCTGATTTAGAGTGTTACAAAAATCTGATTCAACCTAGTTGATATACACTGCATTACACATATTTAATAAAGATGACTGACTGTAAAAAGAAATGTGAAATTCAACAATGTGCTGGTTCAGGCCATTAAAAAACATGAACCAGCTCATTCAGTCGTATTTTGGACACCTGGTCTTATTGAAAGGACAAAAAAAGTATCTTGGATCAAAGACTAAATAAACTGTACTGTTACATATTAAATAAGCCATCCCATTTGGCAGAGCACACAGGGGTACCAGTTCCACTGATAATTGGCACACTGCGCAAACCAATCACATTTCAGTATAGAGCACAGAAATATATTGGTGCACACAGAGGAGGTTTATGATCAGTGCAGGTGTGAGGACAACTACAAGCCTGCAGTGGAAACAGACATCTGTGAAATTAATTAGAATGTCGTACAGTGGACAGGGGAGCTGCTTATATTCACACGGTTTATATTCTTCGCACAAGAACATGTGTTTCTCCTGAAAGTCAACCTAAACAAGCTGTGCTTAAATTCCATGGAATGGCTGTAAAATATGGACACATACAGTACTGGCACAAATTATGGAAATACTACATTTATAAACACATGTTGACAATGCTATATTTTGAAATAATTTATACCAATTTATAAATGTAATAAGTAATAAATGTAATATTAACATAAAACAAAAAGGAAGAAATAGCATTTGTGTTCAACAAGTAATAATTATTACACGTTCCATTAGTATTAGTTCATAGTTCATTAACATAATTAAACAGCCTATTGTACCTTACTGTTGAAAATTTTATCATTTTTCTTTGACCAGTATTTTCTCCATAAAATGATAATATTCATGTCAGTTTTTGGCTTGTATGCTTTATTTCAAATTACTGATGGTCACATAATGTCATTACCACTTGCGGTCAGGAAGATAACTGTTTCAAATATTTACAGAATAAAATGGCTTTGAGAAACAACAAAGCTTTAAGAGTACTAAATTTACTCTTTAAGCACAGCGTTTCCATAATTTGTGCCAGTACACACACACACAAACAAACACACACACACACACACACACACACACACAAACACACACACACCCTTTAAGTGGCCAGCTGTTCCATTTAAAGGAGACGTAGCAGTTACTGTTTTAAGAAGTTATTAGAAGAAACAGTGGGAGGAAGGACAAGGGATCATCTAAAATGACATCATCATATTTATCACCTTCTGCTCTTCCTCTGGGGCTCCTGGACTCCACCTTTCCTTGAGCCATTTTAGTCAGGATCTCAGCTTTGTGCTTAAACTTCACTGAAAACCAGAGGCAGACACCAGCATATCATTAAATATAGCATCCGTACTCATACACCTGATGTAACATATACACTCTGATATGGCATCATTATTTCATTTCATAACAATTTCATTGGTAATTTTCCTATTTCTTTTATTCATTTTTCCATCATTATACATAGATATACATGTGTTTCTGTGCTTTCATTTCATGATGTTTACATACTATTGAAACATGAGTACATGTCATGTCAATAAAGCAAACATATTGAGAGAGAGAAAAAAAGGCATGTGTAGAAGGCGGTCATGGGGGGATGGGTGGGTTTGGATTTGGTGAATACCACTGATTGAGACTGCTGTGTGATGTCATAATAGCACAATAGAATCAGAACAGCACAGGTAAGGTCAGAGGAATCAGTTCAGCTCTTCTGCCTGTTTCAATGCGCCACTAAAGGACAAAAAAGCCATTGAAGTGTAGGATGATTGATGGGCAGCAACTCAAGAGCCAGTAATATCCACCGCCGTCAACGACAAACATCAAGGACCCCGGCAGCACTCAGCACACAAAGACAGCGCTACATCTCAGTGATGGGGATGACTGTGCGGCTCCTCCTTATCGTGAGCCATTTCACTGCACAAAAGAAGCACACGCTTCTAATACACATGCACGTAAACGTCATGCACATTCACATACGTGTGCACACTGGAGCTCGCTCATACACAGACGCACACATAGAAAAACACTAACGCATGCACGTGCACATGGACACGCACACACACACATTTGGCTATCCCATCTCTCTTACCTTTCCCCTGCACTGAGCTCCCAGTCTTTACCTCTCCATTAAACACAGTTTCTAGTGGACAGAGATAGTTCATAAGAGAAAGGTTACAGCCTAAAAGTTACCTACTCTGTGGTACATCTCTTTCCAAAGCACAAAACAAAGTTCCTGACAGGGAGCTGAGAAAGGTCACCCCTCAGAAACCCAACAGCCAATCAGAAAACACAGTAGTCCTGTAAATGATAATGTAATTTAAGAGGACAGCAAGTATATGTCTTCTGTCACAAACAGTGCTCAAATCACATCCAACAGACAACCGAGTGAACAAGCATGCACTATGTGTAGGACACTGTGGGTGTGTGCTACAGTAAGTACCACAACATAAGAACATTATATATCATGTATTTTAACCTAACAATTAAACCATTGTTTTCTATTGGCCCCAACATTCTGTAAGAACAAACTGAGGAACAAAGAAAAGGCCACATTGGATTGAAATGTCTCGATAAAAGGCTGACGTTTGCACATGACCCTGAATGCAGCATGCCTTCTATGGTACTAATAGTATTATGAACAGGCACGAGCATTCAATTTACGAACAATTGGCATTCATCCTGTAACATACCTGGGATAAGCATACATTTGGAAGTCTGTACGTGCTTCATGAATCTCACATTGGTTTTTAGTTGGAACATATTAAGAACAAAAGTAAGAAGAATTTAAGAAACGTTTTGTGAATGAATTATATTGAATCTAAGTCTAACAGTACAGTGTAGAGTAAAACACTGTGGGCTTAGCAGTGGGTGTAGGGCAGTGTCTGCATGGTTTTTGGAGTGAGGAAATACAAAACTTTGAGAAGGCAATGCGTGAGAGGAGGCCGACTGAGCGGTTTCTGGTGACCTGTACACCAGCGCTGTGTCAAGATAAAGGGATTGAGCTCAAAGTAGCTGGCTTAGGTCCAGCCTTCATTAGCAGAATAATAAGCTGATTAGAGAGCAGTATAGGACAGGAACTGTCAGGCTGAGCTTAAGAGACAGATAGAGAGAGGGAGAGAGAGATAAACAGAGAGAGAGAGAGAGAGAGAGAGAGAGAGAGAGAGAGGTAAGCTAATCATCAAGCTGTGCAGTCAGGTGACTCATATCACAACACCCTGACTAATTTGACCACCAATTACATTATTCAAAGCCACCTGTGACTGCTCTCTAAGACGTGAAAACACTGAGAAAGTGCTTGGTTGGGACGTACCAAGCATTTACAAACCGTCTGCTCACAAGAGGATCCATTCAGTCCCTGTCCTTGGGATTCAATGTCCAATGCTTAAGTGGGTGTTTATAGAGCAACCAATCCTTCTGTTTCAAGTTCAGTCAGAGGTATGTTAGATATTTAGGTATTAAGTCTTAGGTACAGTGTAGTACATTTTCACAGCTTTCAGAAAACAACATTAAGCCCTTTAAGAGACCAGGGTTCCCACTCATTTTAGGAAATAATTTTCCAGGACTTTTCAAGGACAATTTCCATGACTTAGACTTACAGACATGAAACATGGACAATGGTAGCCCAAAGCCGGTGGTAGACCGGAGGGGGGGGGGGAGGGGGGGGGACTGTGCAAGTACCATAACCATTCAAAACTTTGTGCTGCTGTATAATCCCGTATAATCTCAAAAATGAGAAAAGCGGAGAAAAATGCAGAAAAATATGCAATCTCAGCTCTAAATATACTGTTTAATAGCTTGACTTATAGTCTAGCCTACAATTTTCCAGGACCTCACAAATATTTCCAGGACATTTTGTAAATTTCTCATTTTCCAGGTGTTTTCCGAGTCAATAAATTTCCAGGTTTTCAAGGTTTTCCAGGACGAGTGGGAACCCTGGAGACGTGTGCAGCTACTCTCTTGCTTCCTTTCACTGTGAAAATCACCAGCAGGGCTGTGCAGCTCCTGAGCTTCAGGAGTCACCACTGATGCACTTGGCCCAGGCAGGGGCCTGACTGACCGACACAGGAAATGATGTCGCCTCTGAGGCAGGTAATATGCTGGTGACTGAAATGTTCACTCCCTGGGCAATACTACAGCAAATCCTGCATCGCCCCACGGTTTCCAGCCATGTTTGGTGTAAGCACGACCAAGGGATGCATCACTGCATCAGGAAGAATTAAAGTGCCTCAGCTGGACAAACCAAATGGGAGCCCCTATTTTAACATATATGTTGAATATATTTAGGTTTAAATATAATATACATTTACACACACACATAAATATCTGTATGTATTACGTATGTAAATCTCTTGCTGAGTCATGGTGTATTGGGATATATGGCAGTGGGCCCGGTGAGGCCTGGCACTCGTACCTTCCCCCAGTGGGTCCAGGGTGTGGATCATCAGCTGGAAGATGGTGTTCCTCATGGTGCTGTTATGTAGAGAGGCGGAGCTACCGCCTCTCTGCAGGCTGGGCTTCGACTGGGGGCAGGGAGAGAGGGCAGGACGTCACTGAGGGTATGTCCAGTTGGTTACTGTGACATCACAATGCTCATATGCTCATGATTAGAACCAGTGTTTTCTAGTCTTTATCTTAGCCAAGCTACAGCTGTGGTTCACACAGAGTATAGGGCCAGCCAATCATGTGATCTTAACCATTGAAGAGTGGGTTTTTTGGAATGTTTTGGAATTTTAATCCAGTGTTCTATTACTCCATTGCTTTCAGTTACCAGTAGTGATTGTTACATCAGCATTAGAATGTTCAGTTAATAAGAACATTCTCATTACATACACTGCATGGCCAAAAGTACGTGGACACCTGACCCAACATCTCATCCAAAATTATGGGCATTAATATAGAGCTGGTCCACCCTTTGTTGCTATAACAACCTCCACTCTTCTGAGAAGGCTTTATACTAAATGTTGGAGCATTGCGGCAGGGATTTGCTTCCAGTCAGTTGGATGAAGTTGAGGTCAGGGCTCTGTGCAGGCCAGTCAAGTTCTTCCACACCAGCCTCATCAAAACCATTTCTATATGGACCTTGCTGTATGCCCAGGGCCATTGTCAGGCTGAAACAGGAATGGGCCTTCCCTGAACTGTTGGGGAAGCACAGAATCGTCTAAAATGTGATTGTATGCTGTAGCATGAAGATTTGCCTTCACTGGAATAAGGGGCCTAGCCCAAATCATGAAAAATAGCCCCAGACCAAGGGGTGTCCAGATACTTTTGGTCATATGTTGTATGTGTGATCTTACACCTTAAAGGGTTAAAACCATAGATACTGTGCATAATTCCCTGCCACATGATGTTGAATTAGCATTCAATTCCACACGCAGTTTCTCACAATTGGAGTGGGACTGCAATCAGAATATATCACCATTCAACTGATCAAGACGGAACGGCAAAATGTTAGAATCAACTTTAATGAAAATCAACGAGCATGGAATTTCTATAAATATTAAACATTAAATCCATAAATTTTAAGTCTCTGTGTGCATGTGAGTGTGTTTCTGTATGCATATGTGTGTGTGTGTGTGTGTGTGTGTGTGTGTGTGTGTGCGTGTCTGTGTACACACGTGTTGAGTGGCACACCTTTAACTTACTTTTACCCTGCTATTGCCCTGCTGGGTTTCTTCAGGGTTGTTGGCCTCGCCTGGTGATCCACTGTCCTGTGTGAACAAATGAGATGCTTTAGCAGAACAAATGAGACATGCAGTAAGAAAAGCCCTTTCTAAAGGGGAATTTTTCCCAGGGCTGCACTTTTAAACAACCACAAAATATTATGTATCCATGCTAGTGACATGAAAGACCAAAAGAGAATGCTACCCATTTTTCTAATAATGTAATTTATATCTGTTTTTTGCAATTAAAGATGTGGATCATTAGTTTATTAGTTAGTTTATTAGGATCCCCATTAGCCGTTACACATGGTAACAGTTACTCTTCCTGGGGTCCACATAGAACAATATACAAACAAACACAGACAAAGCAAAATACATGGTAAAGGTAACAGAGAAAAAAATAAATAATGATATTAATAAAGAAAAAAAACGAATTATCACTGGTAATGAGTGAGTGAACATCGCATTTACATAGCGCCTCTCCATATATACGCTCTCGCCTTTTAACCTTAATCCTGTGAGTGCCCCCCTCTGTTTCTGCATGTGAGCACACATAAGCGTGTCTGCAAATGAATGTGTGTTTGTCCTCTTGTCTGTGTGTGTGTGTGTGTGTGTGTGTATGTGTGCGTGCGCGCACATGCATGTATATTTCTGTTCACGGTGAGGTTCTGCATTTGTGGCGTACACACGTTTGTTTGTGCTGGGAGGGTTACCCTCAGCCAAGGCTTGTAGTGCCCTTGCTAGCTCTGCAAATCAAATGAGGGGCCACCTGACATTGAGCATTAATTCTGAGCGGGAAGGTCCTCGTGTGCTCATTAGGGTCTGATTGCAGGAGTGTGCATCCCAGCTGGTCCCAGGACAAGTGCCCAGTGATTTCAGACCGGGGCTCTGAAGTGTCTGATTAAAGGGCATGATTGTGGCTCCGCCATCGCCGCGCTGCTGCACAAGAGGCGGTCATCTGGACCGTTGGCCGAGTCCCGCGTCTTTCCTTCAAACCGCAAAACCTGACTGCCTCAGAAAACAGCCCCGCGCACACACACACAACTGTGCCAATGGACGGTGGATTGCGCAAGCTTCCTGCACTTCCTACAATGCAACTAGACAGACTAAAGCACATTGCTTGTCATCACTGTTCCTGTATTTTTCCTGTTTTTTTCTAGTTCAGTTTGTTAGCTGAATTTCTTTTTCTGCCTGTGAATAATTTTTTTTTCTGATAATCGTTACTTTCAAATGAACATTAGCATTACCATAGCTGCGGTATCAAAGAAGATTTTCCAAACTGCTGAAAGCCCCAAAATATTTGAAAAGGCTGCAGTTGTTATCAACATAATGGTGAGGTAGGGCCTCTTCCTCCACTTAATGGACTGTGTTTCGACACACACATACCCACATGAGAAAAGAATCTCCATTACCATTATCCTCACCATGTTCACCGTCACAACTTTCAACATCAAAAACCTAATTATTCCCATCACACTTCATCTTCATCACCATTATCACCATCATCATCATCATCTTCACATTAATCATCATCCGCATCAACTCCGTCATGGCGTTCACCTCCGTCACCGCCCTCGCAATCGCACCGCTCCCACAAACACCTGCGCCCCTTTTTTATCCCGCCTCATCAAAGGCGGAGGTGAGGGGGTCCCTTTTCTGTGAGCCGTCGGGGGGGGGGGGGGGGTCATGAATAAACATGAGCGGCTTCACAGCCAGCGTCCTCTCACATCCACACACTCTGAAACAATAACAGCCCAGAAAGATTCCTCAGTAAACATTTCCCTCTCAAATTTTTCCTGTTTTAGAAATTAATTTTTTCCCCCCCAAATTTAATAGGAATGATAACGAAGGAAGCGCAGTCATAACGTATTTCTAATTTTTTTTTTTTTGACGATAATTATTTTATTCACGGCTGATGATTGCGCGTGACTGAGGAATGTCGCGTTTCTTGCCAGGGCTGTTCGACGCTGGCGGTGGGGACGGTGTACCGCCTGTCACGAAACCAGGTGGCTGCCTGTCCAAATTTGAAGCCGGACGTTTCTGTTGTGCCTTTAATCGAGGTAACCCAGCTGAGTTTCAACTGCATGAACAGATAATGCTTTTAAAATGTACCAACAGACCTGCTGAGCATGGTCCTTTATTACAAGCTGAACCACTGCTACCTTTCGCATGACATAATTCCAGAAACCCATATCAGGGATATGTGGCCCATCGAGTTCACAGGGGTGAACCAGCTGAATTTTTTAAATAAATGAAAATGGTATGATTAATAGTATGATATTTTTGTTAACATGTTAATGCCTTGTACACATACATGGCTGGATGAAAAGACAATATCTCAGATGAAGCCAATGTTATCATGTTATCTTTGTAATATGGAACCATTTTATTAAAAACTGCATATCTGTGAGGGCGGGGAAGGGTGAAGACCAGACGCGACCAAACAGGGGATCTATAAGTTACCAAAGGGCACTCCAGTAACCACTGAGTCTCGTGAGAGACGAAATAAGGGGGTGCTATACTCCCAGGGGACGTATCCCAAATAATGAATAATAAACCCCTAAACAGGTAACTGAGGAAGAAGGAGTATATAAGGAAAATAAAGGAATAGGGAAAAGAGAAATGAAAAATAAACAACTTCGAACCGAAGCTGAGAAAAAGAAAATGTCTTTTCAAAAACAAACAGAAGAAGTTCTGAGGCCAACTAAAACCAGGGGGAAAAACTGGTTAGTAAAGGGTAGAAAGGTTTGTGCCCCAACGGTGACACAATAACCCCTTAAAACCGCCGGCCTCAGAATCTGGACCTATACCGTCCTAATACCTTTTTCCAAAAAAACAAACAAACTGAAGTCAGAATTCTTTTTTAAATCTCTTTGTTCTTAAATTCCTTATACCTTGCTCAGGAATACGACAGGGAACTGGCTAGAGCAAAACACGTTACACTCAAGCACCGTTCCACTGCCTACTGACGCTTTAAATACCCAGCCACAGGTGTGGCTGGTAATCAGCGGAAGGTGTGAGCAACCCCCAGGTGAAACAGATCAGAGGTAACCCTGCAGGAATGCATGGAATGTTCAAGCAGGAACAATCCTCCCACAGGAACCAAAAATAACGATTAGCCGAGTGGCTAATCTGCAAGCTCGAACTAATCGTCCCCACACACCAAAATAACGATTAGCCGAGTGGCTAATCGGAATGCTAACCACTGAGCCGGTGCAGGCACAGAAAAATGATCTACCTGCACAGAAACCGTGACAGTACCCCCCCTCTAAGGACCGGCCCCAGACGGGCCCTCGGACCCACGAGAGCGGAAATCCCGGATCAGTTCAGGATCCAATATGTCCCTAGAGGGAACCCAACAACGCTCCTCCGGACCATAACCCTCCCAGTCAATGAGAAATTGTACCCTACGGCCCACACGCCTCTCGGCCAGAATGCGACGCACCGTATAAACTGGTTCCCCATCCACGAGTCTAGGCGGAGGTGGGGGTTTGTCCACAGGAGCCAACGCGCTTACTAGAACTGGCTTAAGACGAGAGACATGAAAGGTAGGATGAATTCTCATGGACCGGGGCAGCTGTAGGCGAACCGTGACCGGGTTAATTCTCCGAAGGATCTTAAATGGACCAATGAAACGAGGAGCGAGTTTACGAGACTCCACTCGTAGAGGGAGATCACGAGTAGAAAGCCAGACACGCTGACCCACCCGATAGGAGGGCGCCGGTCTGCGGTGTCTATCGGCAAGCCTCTTTTGACTGGCTGACGAGCGTAGAAGTGAAGTACGAACTCTCCTCCAGGTGGACCGACACCGCTTGACAAATGTCTCTGCGGAGGGCACCTCGATGTTCTTCTCCAATTCTGGGAAGAGTGGAGGTTGATAACCACATTGGGCCTCAAACGGTGAGGTGCCCGTCGACGCGTTACGTAGCGTATTGTGCGCGTACTCTGCCCACACGAGTTGACGGCTCCAGGAGGTAGGATTGGAAGAGACCAGACAGCGGAGAGTGTTTTCCAACGTCTGATTTGTGCGTTCCGTCTGTCCATTGGTCTCCGGGTGAAACCCTGATGAGAGACTGACCGACGCCCCCAGAAGCGAACAGAATGCTCGCCAAAAACGCGCGGTAAACTGCGGGCCACGATCCGATACTACGTCTTGAGGTAACCCGTGTAATCGGAAGACGTGGTTAATAACTAACCGGGCGGTCTCCAAAGCCGACGGAAGTTTAGGCAACGCTATAAAATGAGCCGCTTTCGAGAATCTATCCACGACGACTAAGATGGCAGTGTTGCCATCAGAGGGTGGCAGCCCAGTGATAAAGTCCAGCGCTACGTGACTCCAAGGGCGACTAGGAACGGGCAATGGACGTAAAAGACCCGACGGTGGAATGCGAGAACCCTTGTTCCGAGCACAAACCGAGCAGGCCGAAACATACTCCCGCACATCCCTCTCCATGCCAGGCCACCAAAATCGCCGGGATAAAAAATCCTTGAATCTGTGGACACCCGGATGACAAGTCAGATGCGTGGAATGTCCCCAACGCAACACCTGGGCGCGTACCCTAGCAGGGACAAAGAGACAGTTAGGCGGACCTCCACCCGGATCCGGCTCAGACCTTTGAGCCTTCCGGACCACTGACTCAATCCTCCACATAGCAGGAGCTACAATCAGAGTGGAGGGAACAATGGGTTCTGGGGAGCGGTTGTCGTCTGATTGGTCATAGATTCTAGACAGGGCATCAGGTTTGATATTTTTTGAACCCGGACGATAAGTAAGGATAAAATTAAATCGGGCAAAAAACAGAGACCAGCGACCCTGCCGTGAATTCCGTCTCTTAGCGCTCTGAATAAACTCTAGGTTTTTATGATCTGTCCAGACCGTGAAAGGATGTTCCGCCCCCTCCAACCAATGCCGCCACTCCTCCAGAGCCAGCTTGACTGCCAAAAGTTCACGACCCCCGACGTCATAATTCCTCTCCGCTGGGGAAAGGGACCGCGAGAAATATGCACACGGGTGCACCTTGTTATCTAAAGGGGACCGTTGAGATAAAATGGCTCCCGCGCCAAGCTCAGAGGCATCCACCTCCACCACGAAAGGAAGTGCCGGGTTAGGCGTGATGAGAATGGGCTCAGAACAGAACATAGACTTTAAAACCCGGAAAGCCGCGTCGGCTTTGGGTGTCCAAGCAAAATGAACACTGGCCTCCTTCTTGGTCAGCACAGTGATCGGTGCGGCTACTGCACTAAAATTGCGAATGAAACGCCTGTAAAAGTTGGCGAATCCCAAAAACCGCTGCACCTGTTTAACCGATGTGGGTGGGGGCCAATTCTTAACCGCAGAGATTTTATCAGGATCCATTTTAATAGTACCCTCAGAAATGATAAACCCCAAAAAAGAGACAGATTTGGCATGGAATAGGCATTTCTCTGCCTTCACGAACAGTTTAGCCTCCAAAAGGCATTTCAAAACCTGCCTGACATGACTGACATGCTCAGCAGGAGTGTTGGAAAAGATTAAAATGTCATAAGCGGTAGTTCGGGCCAGCCTGATTCGCCGGCTAACGATCGGAATGCTATAGAGAATTCTGCAACACTATTCCTTCCCTGCCGAAGACGGGTTAACCTAGTGGCCGCCTCGCTGCCCGTAACATCGTGGTCAAACACCCTTTCCATCTCCTCAATGAGGCGGTCTGAACTTGTCATTATGGGCGAGTTTGAACGAAAAAGTGGGTCAGCCCAGGCCAGGGCTTGGCCCTTAAGGAGACTAACAATAAACGCCAGCTCGAAACTGTATAAAACATTGTGTTATGAACCCCCGGCATTTGCCGGATTCACCTTCGAACGGAGCAGGGAGCTGAAGTTTAGGTTCCTGATTACTCGAGAGCGCTGGTGTGTATGTCTGGGGAGGAAAGGATTGTGCTTGAGTACTGGGAGCGCGAGCATCGAGTCTCCGAAGAAACTCAGTTTGGAAACGCCTTGTCTCCTCGCGTTCAAGAAGTCGCTCCTCCTCTACCCGGACCCGGTGTTCCTCGAAACCTCGCCTAAACTCCTCGGAAGCCACCTGCTGGCGACCCATAATCTCTAGCAGGCCGGTCAGTGTAGCTTCCTGGCGGCGTGACGCCTCCTCTTGTAGGGCCAAACGCTCGCACAGCTCTGCCTGTTGTGTAGTGTCATGATGGCTTGTTGAGCCGTAACAGCCTGATCCAGGCCGATGGTCGCTGGTACTTCCATTTGGCTTGAGTGTTCTGTGAGGGCGGGGAAGGGTGAAGACCAGACGCGACCAAACAGGGGATCTGTAAGTTACCAAAGGGCACTCCAGTAACCACTGAGTCTTGTGAGAGACGAAATAAGGGGGTGCTATACTCCCAGGGGACGTATCCCAAATAATGAATAATAAACCCCTAAACAGGTAACTGAGGAAGAAGGAGTATATAAGGAAAATAAAGGAATAGGGAAAAGAGAAATGAAAAATAAACAACTTCGAACCGAAGCTGAGAAAAAGAAAATGTCTTTTCAAAAACAAACAGAAGAAGTTCTGAGGCCAACTAAAACCAGGGGGAAAAACTGGTTAGTAAAGGGTAGAAAGGTTTGTGCCCCAACGGTGACACAATAACCCCTTAAAACCGCCGGCCTCAGAATCTGGACCTATACCATCCTAATACCTTTTTCCAAAAAAACAAACAAACTGAAGTCAGAATTCTTTTTTAAATCTCTTTGTTCTTAAATTCCTTATACCTTGCTCAGGAATACGACAGGGAACTGGCTAGAGCAAAACACGTTACACTCAAGCACCGTTCCACTGCCTACTGACGCTTTAAATACCCAGCCACAGGTGTGGCTGGTAATCAGCGGAAGGTGTGAGCAACCCCCAGGTGAAACAGATCAGAGGTAACCCTGCAGGAATGCATGGAATGTTCAAGCAGGAACAATCCTCCCACAGGAACCAAAAATAACGATTAGCCGAGTGGCTAATCTGCAAGCTCGAACTAATCGTCCCCACACACCAAAATAACGATTAGCCGAGTGGCTAATCGGAATGCTAACCACTGAGCCGGTGCAGGCACAGAAAAATGATCTACCTGCACAGAAACCGTGACAATATCACTATATGTATTCAGGCTATTGTTAAATTCTAGAGCAGTCTTGGAGGGCCACAGGTTCTGTTGGTTTCTCTTTTCACTTTAAAATTAGCATCCAATTTCAGTACATGAAACAAAGTGAGGTGATTTAACAGTATAATTAACCTCTTTAATAGCTCAGTGAAGTGTGCAACAACAAAACCAGCAGAACTGGTGCTTCTCCAAGATCAGCTTTCAAGACCATTGGTGATGTATCAAATTCTCTACATTTGGGTTAAAAGCCTCACAAACTATTATATTTCAAAAGTTGACCAAGACGGTGCAAAGAAACAGTTGGTCTGTTCAGTTTCCCCCCTTTTTACATTAATAGGTTTCTCTTTGTGACTTAGCAACAGGTGTGATGTGTGATGGTCGGGAAAAAATGGATGAGAAATGCATGGCGAATATTGAAACTGGTGAGTTTAACTGTTGCAATTTACTGTTGAAATTATCAGCAAAAACCCTGCCCCATGCAGCCTCTGTCAAATTGGGCTGGTTTCTGCTAAACCCCACCCCCTCAATTGTGTCATTGGTCCATTCAAATATTACACCATATTTCCCATCAAGGATTACACAGTAGAAATTGTGTACCTCCTGATTGCACTGTAAAGCAAATACAGGTCTATTAAGAGGTGTTATAAAATTATATAAAAAGCAGGAGGAACAAAATACTTCATTTTGTATGCGTTTGGCTATGATCTAGGCACAATGGCAGGAAGTGGTCATGACAGTTTGAAACTCCTGTGAAGTATTTTCTCATTCTGGTGGACACATGGCACATAGAACCATAGAGAGTAGCAGCGGACAAAGAAAATACTGGGCTTGTGACAAGAAGTTGCACGGTTACAAATCCATGTTTAGGCACTCCTAGATTGATGTATCAGCTGCCTGTGTAATAGGTCTCTGGAAGAGGTGAAGATGTTACCTGGCACAGTCTAATTCCAAAGACAATGATACTTAACAGTGGTCAAGCAGAGGTACAGTTTAGAGGACCAGAGCGATGGCTCACACTGACCTTGTCAGGCTCCTCCAGAGCGATGGCTCACACTAACCTTTCAGGCTCCTCCAGAGCGATGGCTCACACTGACCTTGTCAGGCTCCTCCAGAGCGATGGCTCACACTGACCTTGTCAGGCTCCTCCAGAGCGATGACCTTGACGATGCTCTTGTGTCTGTTGAAAAGCGACTTGCAGGCGCGCTCCAGCTGCACGTTGTACTTCATGAAGCCCACGTAGGTGAGGTACGCCGACACCAGCAGCAGGCTCTCCCACCACACGATGAAGTTGTCCAGGAAGAAGACGATGAGCATGAGGAGGGCCAGCGTGTAGAAGGAGACGTCGCGGAAGAGCGGCCACCAGGTGAGGTGGAGCATCTCGCGGGAGGTGAGGGCGCACATCCCGATGACGAAGAGGATGTTGAAGACGGCCGAGCCCACGATGGTGCCGATGCCCACGTTGCTGTGCGCGATGAACACCCCGATGAGAGAGGTGAAGAGCTCGGGGGCCGACCCCCCTGCCGCCATGAAGGTGGCCCCCGCTACGTCGTCCGAGATGGCCAGCTTGTCGGTGATGACCCCCAGGGCCGGCACGAAGAACTCGTCGCAGACGATGGCCAGCGAGACGAACATGTAGACCATCCCGAAGACGTGCAGCGCCACCCAGCCCTGTTGCCGCTGCTGCACCGAGAACAGGTCCTTCGGGTACTCGGCCCTCCTGTGGGGGGCAGCACTGGGGGAGGGGAGCGTGGCATTGTGGGCCAGTGTAGCACTGGTGGTGTTTCGGGTTGGGTGCCCGGCGGGGGCCAGGGTGGGCACGGGTGCGTCGGGGTCCACAAAAACGCAGTGCCTCAGCTGAGCAGTTGTGGAGGAGGTCGGAGGGACCGTTGCGGCTGTTGCTGGAGATGTTTGGCTGGAGTCGCTCAGCTCCCTCCTGCCCATTTTGAGAGCGTCCACCCCCTCCACCCCAAAGTCCTCCCTGGTCTGCCAATCTGTCCTGGGCCAGGCCCTCACAGCCAGCTGGTACACACAACACAGCAAGATTCCGGAGAGGAGCAGTGCAACCCGGCTCCAGTGAAGTCTTTTCCTTTGTGAGAAATGCATCTTCTCCACAAGATGATGTTGACACCTATCAAAAAGACAAAGTCCAATGCGCAAATCCGCTGTCTGTGACAGCTACTCCGAAGTACTCCCCTGTCAGCCTCTGAGGCGCTTATTACATTCGGAGAGGGGAGCGGGAAGCGGTATGAGAGAACGATGCAACCAACAGCTGCATTTCATCTCATCTGGAGAACCTCACACTCCTTTCCCGGAGCCGCGCACCTGTAACAATGCGTGGAACAGTGCGTCGAAAATGATGACATGTTGGATTTTAGCAACAGGTAGCTCGCCCGTTCCGTCGATAGTTGATGCAGTTCGGAACACGAACGCGCATGTGTTAACATGGAGAGCGCAGCGCGTTTATGAATTAGTCTTTCACAGCTGAAGGTTAAGGCACACTGGTACCTGTTACTATGACTACACATTTACAGTATTTCTCCTCTTGCGCTGATAAATGTAGCCTACCCAAAAGCGTAATTTTCTATGATAGAGACAACCACATAATTCCCCTGTAACAGAGTCTTTACAGCAAATAAACAGTGTGAGCGGGTCCTAAACCTAAAATATTTTAATTGTTTAGACTTAAATTAGACTACTGGGTAAATTATGCGGTCGGAATTTCTGCACTTAGATTCTTAAATATTTTCATCTGGTCATTTGCGTTATTTAATTCTTAATTAATCGAGACGACGCGTGGTTGGAACTTACCTGTGGTTGCTGGATTGCGATGACAGCACAACTGAGGTTCGCCTCAGTGAACAGTCCACAGTCCACAGTCCACTGTGCTGAGAAGCGTAAAACGATCCAGAGATTTGCTGGCGAGGTCAAAACTACAAAGTATGAGAGTGAGGTCAAGTAGGCTATACAACCTGGATTAGCAGAACGCCAGTAGTTAATACAAGAGTCTTTTAAGAAGATTAGGCTGAATGTCCTATCTCTCCAACTTTATATGTCGAACACATTAAAATGAAAAGCTTGATTATTGTAAGGAGTTTTTAATCGGTTCTACTTTCTTGGTCTAACTATTAGTCTAGCCTACTGACGGATTCCATTTGATATTTACGTATCCGTTTCCAAATAAAAACTGCTTAGTGCCGTCGTCACCGAATTCATTCGGGCGCAATCAGATTGAATGAACTATGCCATTGCATGGCAGGCAGCCCACAGAGAACAGCCTCACACCAAAACTGTACGATACATCATAGGCTATTGTAAGTAATCATTATCAAGACATTCACCCCAGTGCCTATAGGCTACGTTGTACTGAGATATTAGTCTATTTGGCCACAACAACATTTTTCTATGGTAGGCTGACTAGCCCAACAATACGCTTTAAGAATGTTTATGTTTTCGCCATTGAAGCCACTGTTTTACACAAAAGCCCAGCTCCGCTTAATTGTATTTCATGTAGGCTATTTCTCGACGCATCACAAAACTGGCATATGCGAGCTTTCATTTCGTAATTCATAGTGTCGTTAAAGTAATACATAGTCTATACCGAGGGCGTGTCGAATATAATACTTGCCTATAATCCCTCCCACAAGTGGTTTGCTCAAAATTCACGAGTAATCTAAACCAATAATGCGCAATGTTTGAAAAACAATTTATCTATGCCTGAACTTGAAATTGTAAGCAATGTGGTAGCCCTCTTTGTAGTAGACTACTAGATATGTAAATTGCCGAGGCAGATGTGGGGGTTTCAGGGAAAACGTGACAATTTATATCTTCTCAAATCTGTCTCATGAAATGTGTTCCAGATTAAACCCGGTTGTAAGGAACCCGGTCTACTGTGATTAAAGCGACCGCTAGATGGCGCCACGGCACAGCACGTGTGGGATTTGGAGACCTCTGCAACGTCTTTATTCGTTGGGTATTTTTTACAGTCTCTGGTTGGGTCACTGGCCGCAGTTTTTGTCTAACACACACACACACCCCGCACAGTGGGCATATCAAGCCGCTACACACTCACTAAAGATGATTCGAGCGTAGGTAAATGAAAATGTCCATATTAACTGTATTTTCATCCAGGAAAGTTACCTTTAGTACACACAAGTAAGTAGTAAGCCCCAAAAGTGTAAAGACCTGCTTTAAGAAGGGGGCTGTGGTATAAAGGTTAAAAACAAGTCACTTGATGACTCTGGCATCAAATTGTTCAGTGATCTCAACAAAAACTACCAAACTCCCCAAAAAGACACAGAAATACATTTTTTTTAAAATGAATTCATGTTCTTGTTTTTATATATAAATATAAATTAATGATGTGTATCCTCTTTGCTGTAAAAACACAGCAAACATGTACAAGCTATCCAGCTAACCGGAAAAAAATGAAACAAGACTTCATTCAAAATGTCCTTTCCTTTTTAATATACTGTGATTCTGAAACAATTGACCATAAACAGCAGATTGACAAAGTATAAAATTATCAGACAAAAGCCTGGATATCGTGAAATAAATAGAGAACGTACAAGCAGCAATTCAAACATAACAGAACAACGACTCGGAATTACAGTAACAAAGCAGCAGCCAGGTGAGAGACAGTGCTTTTGTAGAAAAATAAAACGTTTAGAAACGTTTAAAACGTTTTGAGCCATTTTAAAGGCCTTGGGTAGTCCAGACACATAGCTGTAGCTCTCACTGCTGTGCGTAGGTATGAGAATGATATGAAGCAGTATGTGTGTGCTTTTATAGCAATGTCAGCCCTGGTCAGATTGTCTCAGTCCATGTCTTTTATTCTTTGACAGATTTCATTTGTGAATTCGGAACACTTTGAATTTCCTCCAAGGTCCTTGGTCAGCACCTGAAGACGAGACGGACAGAAGAAGAAAAAGGAACAATACACGTCAGAAGGCAAGGACACTTTCCCTTGCCTTGTCATTCAAAATATTCTGCCGACACACTGGAGTTTAAAAAAAAAAAAGGGAGGACTTTGCTTCTTGACAAACCTTGTGCATTTTCATCAAACTGCCTCAACTGATCTGTATATGTGCATCCACCCCACAGACCTACTCACTCTCTCTGTAGTTAACAGCTACCCTCCATCACATCTCTCCATCACTCATTCCCTCTCTCCACCTCCATTTCATCTTTCCATCTCATCTCCATCACCTATTATTCCTCAATTCCCCACTCTTGCATCCTTTCTGCCCCACTCCACTTCTCGTTCCCCCACTGTGAACCTAATCCCATGCATGTCATCCCTTACCAACCTTTTCTATTAATGCCACAAACTACTTCTGTGACTTCTGCAAGTTCATATTACTGAATAAACACTAAAGAACTAAAAGGTAGTCCCTGGGTTGTAGAGAAGCTGGTAAGCCTCAGAGTAGCTCAGGAGCCACAGCTGAGCCTGACTGCAGGGAAAAGCACCTTCTTTTCTCTGATGGTGTCGAAGCAGGCCGCCTCGATCTTCCTGGCGTGGTCGTGCAGTCCCATGTGCTTCAGCATCATGACGGCGCTGAGCAGGAGGGCGGTGGGGTTGGCCAGGTCCATGCCTGCGATGTCGGGAGCCGTTCCGTGCACCTACAGGGGTGCGGACATGGTTTCAGAGCATCCCGGTCCCGTTTTGACCGCGAGGCAGGAAAAGAGGGAGCGATAAACCCCTTTGTTTGCGCTCTTGTGTTCACAGCGATCGAGATCCAAGAACGACGGAGGCGGTAAAATAGTGGCGTCTGACGTACCGATTCGAAAATGGCGACGCCGTTGGTCCCGATGTTGCCGCTTGGGGTCACTCCCAGACCTCCGATCAGCCCGGCGCACAGGTCACTGAAACAAACGAGCACGCACATGTTCACCGTGCGCGAGTCGCTGCAGCCATACCGGTCGTGGAATCAAACACGAGCTCGTTCTATTTTATAATGCGCACGCAAACACTTTACGCAAGTCGTCGAGACGACGCATGCAGTCCAATCACGTTGCGGGCGTTTTCCCTCTGCGTAACTAACTACAAATTGACACGTGCAGCCCGCAAGAAGAAAAAAGAAAATTACACACCTCAATATGTCACCGTAGAGGTTGGGCATCACAAGCACGTCAAACTGCGTGGGGTCTTGAACCATCTGAAAAGGTAAGGAGCGCACGTTATTCAGGGGCGCGCACTGACGTGCCGAGCGCGTCTTCCTGTGGCTACGCTCAGTTCCATTGCAGTCATGCGCCACGCGGTCTGGTATCGAACCCGGGCCGACAGAGTCGCATGTAGCCAGCAGGTCCGAGAGGCAGTGCAAATTCAGCAGTCACAGCAGTGTATTAAAAGCAATCTGACACGACGACCGCGCTGCTCAGCAGGGGGGACTCTGAGACTGGTGAGAGGTGGCAGCCTACAGCGCGTGCTGTGGAAGAGAGCACGTGGTTTTCCTGCGCTATCCCAAATTAATGAGGGGTACACTGCAGTGATGGTATGGGCCTACAAAATGAAAATTGGCATTCCAAATCAGGAAAAATTCCTCTAAGAAAAAAATGGAGAGATACAGTAATTTTTTTTTTTTTTTTAAAGAAATTTTTTAAAAAAGGATTTTTTACAGACTGAATATTAGTGGGAATTGCAACCTATGAGAAAGGGGGAAAAAATGAAAGACAAAATGCAGAGAAAGCAAGGTGTGGAGGCTGAGATAGAGAACTTACATTCAGACACACTGTGTCCAGGTACATTTCAGTGAACTTCACGTCCTTGTAGCTCTCTGCCACCTCTCTGCACTTCCTCAGGAACAGGCCGTCAGACATGCGCCTGCAGTATCGCAGGGGAGGGTGGAGGAGACAGGAACTTACTTAGGGCACACCTGTGGCAAAATGCTACACATCCTGTCCATCGGCTTTTGTCTTTATCACCGTGTATGATCTCTTAATGAACTGCAATGTCAATGTTATCAGTATCTCAATATCTCAAAAGCACCTTCCACAGACAATATTACTACATTTTTCCTTGTATCTACAAGTAGGTCCTGGCTATTACACACACAAACACACACACATACATACAATAAGTTCCATAATGCTTGGGACAAATATTTTTTCTTGGTTTGGCTCTGTACTCAACAGTTTTAGAACTGAAATCAAACAATTTACATGTGGCTAAAGTGCAGATGCTCAGCTTTTATTGAAGGGTATTTTATACACTTTGGTATGACCATGTACAAATGACAGAACTTTTTATACATAGCCCCGCCATTTCAGGGCCCCACAATGTTTGAAACAAATGGCTTCACAAGTGTTTCTAAATAGCTTAATACTAAACATTTAGGGAAATCTCAATACTTAAAGGCATTTTTTAATCATCAGTTATTAAAATATTTTTTAATGTTTCCCCTTTAGTTTCATATTCTCACTGATCGTCAGAGGCTTGTGTTTAAAAGCATTAATGCTGATCTGTTTGCCATTTGAGTTTGGCTGTGAAATGGAGCATCGAAAAACGGCCCCTGATCAGCTCTCAGGTGTCTGCTTGCGCACGTGACGAAATCAAATTGACATTTTGAAAATCAAACTGACATTTCTTAAAATGTTTATGCGAGAACGGAAGGGTAAAAGGTGTCGTTTGGTCTCACTTTCAGCCGATTAAAGTCAAGTCAAAAATGCAAACCAAGCGACACTGAGATAATGTTCACTCCAACAGGCACGAGCCCGACCGCATCTTCCACTTTGAAACTGTGCGACAACTAGGCAAGAAAACGTGACCAGTGGTGTTCATGTTCTTTTTCTTTGCTGTAACTCAAATAAAGCATATTCATTTCATATTTTGCCTGTGTTTTATTCGGTAGAATATTTATCTTTTTAAAGATTCAGTACACCCAACACCTTATCACTGTTGTATCCTCACAATGCATTTGAAGTTGTCTGCTTTGTACTACCCGTCATATGGCGGTTTTTCGTGATGTGCGCTTTTATACACGGGGATAGTTATGTATAAAAAGCGCTGTCATTTCTACACGATGAAACCAGTTTTTTTTTTTTTTAAATACCCTTAAATAAAAGCTGAGAATCTTCACTTCAACCACAGGTGAACAGTTTGATTACAAATCCGAAATTGAGTACAGAGCCGAATTAACGTCTTTGTCCCGATATACACGGACATTTTCCAATATTCCTCTTCTTTACTTATCCCTGATTGCACCATTACGACTTGGTGTGGCTGAAGTGCTTATATTCGCGCGGTACGGCTGAAGACTCGGCCTTACATAATGTTGGCTTTGTGGACGGCCGTGACGCTGGCTCTCTGGTTATTTCTGGCGTACTCGAACGCGTACTCGGCGATGCGCCGGCTGGCCTCCTCCGTGATGAGCTTAATGCTCTGCACAACTCCGTCCACGATCTGCAACGGACAAAGGGCCGGTCACAGAGTACGAACACGGACACGGAGAGTGGAACAAAAGAGACAAAGGGATGGACACAGGTGTTTGGACAGATTAGAATCCACTCGCGCTCAAACGAACATGATACGTGAAACCAGTTACGGCCACCTCCGCACTATTTTTTTTTTAGAAAAACAAATGAACAGAGCGTGAATCCGTTGTAAAACACAACAACACAAGCTCGAGAAATATGATGGATGGTGGACAGAGAATTGTGGGAAATGTTTGTGTAAAGTCAAGCAGACATGATACACAGCGAGATTAGCACTGCTAAACTGTGATCACTTTACACCTCTAATGTGCAGTAACAATTTTAGCATAAACAAACCAATAGTGTATTGCTATAACAAGGGGAACAAATGTCATGGATACATAGTTGGAATTAAGGAATGTAGGAAGTGATGGCATAAAGGTAAGCAAGAAAATAGCACATGACAGTGTTGCAAATTATATATCCCAACAAATGGCAAAGAACAGATTGGTATTAGAGAGAGCATCACATGAACATGGGGAATTCTCTCAGAAAACCTGAGGGAAAAAAAGTGGTTGGGGAGGTTTGGAGAGGGAAGAGACGGGTGTTCTGCAGGTATTATATAACTTTTTTGCTTTCCACCTTACCGAAGATAAAACAGGACTAAAAAAGCCCTGCCCTCACTGTGAAAGACTGCACGAGAGAGCTTCAAAGGCACGTGTGGCAGGCGGAGACATGTACAGCTCTGGGTCCTGCAGTGAGGACCCTATGGCCTTTGACCCATGCACTCCAGCAAGAGGGACACCATCAGTACAATGTCATTCTTAAATGTCATGGTAAATTTAGAAGTGACTCAAAGGACAGTTTCACAGTGCACATAGTTTTAAAGCGAGGAACACCTGTGGCGCTCAGCTATAAGGATCTAATTCATGTATTTATTTATTCATAAACTTGGCTGTGGAAGAGCTAAAATAGCAGGACTACGGCAAGTCAGTGAGGATAATATTACTCTTACTGCAGTTTACACAAAGCAGCTGAAGTTCTTTCATGGAGTAAATTATTGACCAGGGCTGGGGGTGGGGGGTGGGAGGGGGTGGTAGTGGGGTAGGGGCCAAAAATGTGCTTGATTTAATCTCCCAAGGTGAGATTTGGCATGGAAGACAGAATCACAGAGCTATTTTCTAAGAAAATAAAGCGACTGGAGTACTGGACATAAAGTGTTCATGACAATGGGTTCAAAATAAATAAATAAAAAAAATAAATAATTTACTTTGACCTACTTTACTTTATAAAGACACACTGGGTGATTGCGCGGTTGATTTTACAGCACAACGTACAACTCTTGCACAATTGTATCTGCAGCCAATTCAGATACCATTTTAACCATTAACTGACTTTACCGACTCTTGTCATGTGCTCAAAGCATTACCAGGAGCTGACAGTGTAACCACGATCTGCATTGGAATAACATTAAACCAGGCAGTCAGCGTCTTGGGAGACAGTATGCTACAGCGCAGTAACCATACAGACGGTGTCATTCATGCTGACTGGTTGAAGCCCATACCACGTGCTCGATCCCGCTGTACTCCCCCTCCGTGTTCTCACGGATTGTCACCAGGTCCACGTCAGTGTAGGGGGTCCTGTAGCCCTCCATGGACATGCAGGGGCGAACGTTGGCGTACAGGTCGAAGGTCTTTCTCAGCAGCAGGTTCATGGAGGGGTGCCCAGCGGCAATAGGGGTCTTCAGAGGCCCTGCATCCCAAAAAAAAGCATGCTGATTTATGTTACACAATCCATTACAGTGTTACATAACCAGTAACATTACAGTCTTACAATGCACATGCAAAAGTGTTAGCGCAAAATGTGCTAGCGCAGAGGGGATATGGCTGGAAGGTTTACTGCAGGTGCAGATTAAAACGTCTCACCTTTCAAGCCAATCTTGCTCCGGTCCATGGACTCTTTGGCCTCAGGGGGAATCATCCACCTGCCTCCTGGTCCTTTGATGGCTGTGACATTTTTCTCTTCCCACTGGATAGGAGCCTGGGGGGGTCACAGTGTCATGACATCGCAACACTGTTACAACAATGCAGCCGTGTGTGTGTGTGTGTGTGTTTGTGCGTTTCAGCATGAGGGCATACAAACAGCAGAAAAGCTTACAAAATCCAAAGGCAGCCAAAAGTAAATTCACATGTACAGTACAATCACGCTTGTTCCAACTTGTCTTCGGGAAAAAAAAAAAGAACTCCGGCAACTACATTCCATGCTTGAGTCAAATAGTGCAGCGCAGCCAAATGTTTGGGGTTTGGGCGTCTCACCTGGGCAGCTTCAAAAATCTTTACCACCGCAGCAGAAATTTCTGGGCCGATCCCATCTCCTGGGATCAACGTTATGGTCTGCATCTATAGAGCAGATCAATGAAGAACAAGCACAGATTTACCAAAGCAAAAATGTTTTTACAACCAACCTGTACTAGCGTCATACAATGTTTCTGAACCAGTAAGCAGCATTAAGAGGTTCCATGAGAACTGTAATGGCAGACGGGTTAGCCTTTTGTTTGCTTATGTTAAGATTTCTGCCCGAAGCTGGTGAAGTGAGCATATGGCGTTTAACCCCTTTTCTAATTTGCAGCTTAAACGCCTCATTGCGTCTGGTTCATTCCAGATTGGAGAACTGTTGTAAAGTCATCCCCAACCTTTAACCTCTTTTCCCTGATGTTCTCAAAGATTACCTTATAAAAGGCCAGGGTATCACTTCTAATATAAACCAACCAAACACTTGTTTCAGTGCATCTAAACAAATTTAGTGTTTAATTGCATCACTGTCCAGGGCATGCTACAAGACAATTTCATTTTTTACTGTCATCCAATATTTCAAAGGTGACACCAGTGCCAGACACACCTTTTCCTAGAAGCACAGTCAGAGTCAGTTGAGTCAGTGAGTCAGTTTTTTTCTTAGAGATCAGTACTCTGTCGCTGGCACACAAATCTAGTCGGCATTCCTTATGTGCTCCTGCTTGTCGCCCCTCATGAACAGGGCGGTAGAATATTAATACTTTGAAGGAGCCAACCATGCCAACAAAAGGAGGGAGTTTCAAATCTCACTGCTGTTGTGCTTTTGAGCGAGACGCTTATTATCTGTGAAATAACCGTGGGCAGCACGTGAAAATGTGCGTTGTGTGATTAGGTGTGGTTACGGGCGGCCACGCAGGAAACAAACTATAATGATAAATATCAGTGCTTGAGCCTACAGTACATACTGTACCAACAGTGTGCGAGTTGTTCTGAACTATGAGAAGATCAGACAGTAGGAATGATCAGAGGCTCCTATTTTGCCATGCTGAGCCAAGAAAATGGGCCAAGGCCAGAAGAAAAGACTGAGGAGTGGGTGCTGGTGCCATCTGACTCACCCCTCTGGCGAAAGGCCTCGAGTTCTGGGGGCTCGGAGTCTTCATGGCCCCCATGACACGGGACAGCTACAGAGAAATCAGCACAACAGGGAACAAAGAGACTTTCAAAAACAAGCACAAGTCTCAACTCAAACGTACAGACTATTGACTGCACACAATGGACAATAGAAAGGTCAAAGGACTGAAAGTCATCCATGAAAATAAAACTCAAGCAAAGTATTTGGTTGCACGCATTGACTAAACATTTCAAAATCCACTTTGTGAGGGCTGTTTAACTAGCCTTTGCTCAACACACTTGTCAATAGATTCATTCTGAAACATTAATCACATTTTTTTCATGAAACTTTCAAATTAATTTCACAGCTCAGTATGGTGAGCGCTAAGTACAGTGAGATTAAACAGGGCTGTAAACACCGCAATAACTGTGAGGTGAAAATGTCGGCAGTTTCTCAGAGGATGAAGCAATGTGTCCATTAATCAAAGTAAATAACAGAAAGTAAATGGTATCTGTGATTTACAACTCGTGAATGGAACTGCTCACCCTGTGCCACCTTAGCCAATTAAAACACGTACCAACTAATACATTTGTTTTAAGTGGCAGGGGATCCAGTTTAGCTAAACGACTTTCACAAACATCGCTGCCACATTCACATATAGGGCCTGAATAATAATAAATAGCCTACATATATAATGTGTACTTTCACAGAATAATTCTGAAGGAATGGTTTCAAATGTGAAGGCAATAAGGGATTTCGGACTTATCGTCATGTATAGGTTACTTCCTGCACTGAATAGGAACAGACCCACGGAAGTCTTTTTTAAGCATTCAAGTGTGCCCGTTTGTGACTTGAGACCATAACTAACTGGCATACTTCGAGTGGCTCTGGTTCTACACACAGCTCCTGCTTGTGGTTTTGTGTTCGGTAAACTGCAGTGGAAGAATACAGTGGAAGCATAGATTTATAGCGTTCATATGCACAGTTTGATCTGTTAAGGAATAGACCATTGTAAAAGTTATGTTGATTATTACAGGCAACAGATTACCACAACAATTTAACAGTGGTACGTTACTGGTGTATTCGCTATAATTAGAACTGCACTGGCTACTCCCTTGGGGTTTAGTTGAGAACCGCGCTTTCATTGAGCGCTGTGGTACTAACAAACGTAGACTACTTAAATTACAAAAATAAAGAATCTTATTGCTTACTCAACATTTTTGTAACACCACACATTATGAAAATAATCGATACACTTTGGAGTGGAGTTACTTGGAAGTGTGTTTTCTTGTTTTAGTCTAGAGCAGTCGTCCCCAGCCTCCGTCCTACGGACCCTACGCATGCTGATTTTTGTTCCAACCACAGTGGAAATCCCAGAATTTTATCAAACTGCTATTTTTTTCAAACATGACAACCACCTAATGAAGAAAAATTAACCGTTAGTTCAAATTCTGGGATTGCAAATAAACTAACAGAACTCATATAATTTACGATACGGGAAAAACAGGTTAAATTGATTGCCACCCATTTAGCTAGCTAGCGAATACTGTCTATCGAAAATAATAGTTTAGATTAACTGCAGATAGCATGCGAACACGTGAACGGATATTCACGACAGCAAACTGGGTACACTAGTTATAATAAACTAGTCCAATCAACATTCAACCTTCGATTTCCAATCCATCGTAGAAATAACGTTGTAGCTTCCTAAGCTTCGAACTAATCGAGCTAATAAGCAAGTAAGTTACATAGGCCAATCTAGCTAGTATTGTTTTTCGCTTGACAGAACAATGTCTTTATTTTATTTTCACCATGTTTCGTCAAGCTAACGGCTAATTTACGAACAAGCCAGCATCCTCCTGATTGTCAAATGAGCTATCACGCTAGACAAACGAGCTAATATACGAATTAGCATCGTAGCAACCCTATCCATGCCCATATAGACTAACATCATCCTTTGCCGTTAATCAAAATCGGTTTTATATGTTTTCATAGAAGACCGTTCCGTTCTAATCTAATTTTAACGTTACTGGACTAACTTCCAGAAATGTTCACACAGAACTAGACTGAAGATGAAGGACACGGGACAGGAAGGCCTTTCACTATCTAGCTAACGTTGCAGGACACATTTTAAACACCTTTGCACGGAGTGTAGCTAACACGCAAACGGATTGTGTATCGCAAAAGCCACAAGGGTTAGCCAACATGTCCACGAAAAATGCCGTTGTCAATCCTGGACTAAAGTCGATTATCCATCTCTTACCGTTGACCTCCACGCGTTACCAGCCATTCTTCTCCGACACTAAACGCCCGCAAGCAGCTACAGTCCTAAACTGACTGCTGTCTTGCATCAGGGTTGCCAGGTGTTATCGCGAAGACCCACCACTTATCATTACACTACAGAGTTTTGTAGTTGTAGAAGATTGGATTTTAAATGAAATTAATATGAGGTTAAAGTGCAGACTGTCATTTTTTATTTAGACTAAGGGTATTTACATCCACATGTATGTAGGAATTGCAGGTGTTTTTACACATAGTCCCTTCATTTTAGGCGGCCAAAAGTAACGGGACAAATTATCTTATCTTAAAGTCGCCATATTTACAGTGCCATGAAAAAGTATTTTCCCCCTTCCTGATTTCCTTAATTGCTACATATTTGTCACACTGAATGGTAAATAAGGCAGTCAATATTTTTTTGAAATAGAAGTACTCAGGTAGGGTACTTGACTGCAACATAAGCTAGAAAAGTTAGCTGGTAGCAAGACTTTTTGGACTGTTTAATAGTGACTAATGTTCAATTGCTATTCAGCTAGTACCTGACTTACAGATCTAGAACCATTATAAGTCCTCTATGACAATTTAGTTCGGGGAAAAATACTTTGTTGATATATTTTATATTAAATAAATTTCAATAGCTTCCCATTCATATAGCATACATATCTAAAGCCAAAGGCATTATGATGAAATAGCAATTTAGAAAAGTATTTGAGGACCTTTCATGTTAAAAAAAAAAAAAAAAAAACCCAAAACAACCATCCAATTGCTTTCCATCAATTCAGAGCTGATTTGACAGATGCATTAGAGGACACCGCTCCAAGGTCATGCCATGGGAATTAGTTTTTTATTTTTAACTATTTAAAATAAATAAATAAATAAAATTTAAGTTTCAAATGATATAAAACTTAAAAATCAAGTGCTTTATAATGCTTGTGTCTTCTCAGTTATGCCTTGGGAAACAGTTTTTGGATCCGCACAGGTCAATTTGTTTGCACCCGCACCTGCCTTACTCATTCCAAGATCTAACTGTTAGCATCCTTAAAAAAGAAACTGTGTTCACACCCGTCCAGCCCATACGAAAGAGAACCTAGGCCCTTCCCAATACCTGTCATGATATAGACACAATATTCTCACTTCTATGGGATATTAATTTTGTTTTTCTGAGACTAGAGTGCAGTGAGCAAAGAATGCAGTGAATACAGATTGTGGTGCAATGGAAAATCAATAGCCTATTTCAATACTAACTGAGCCAGAGGTTTTCACAACAAATAAGTCAATTCTTCACAAGATTGGTCAACGAAATTTGATGAGACTGTAAATGTTTTACAAGCAAGCCTAAACGCACAGCTCAGAAATGAACCAACCTCTTTAAATGAATGACATACCAC
Source organism: Anguilla rostrata (assembly GCF_018555375.3). Lineage (NCBI taxonomy): Eukaryota > Metazoa > Chordata > Actinopteri > Anguilliformes > Anguillidae > Anguilla > Anguilla rostrata. Next base: position 35,373,259 of record NC_057937.1, read on the forward strand.
AATAGCTTGTAAAATCTTTCAAATGAACCCCATTAACATTTCAAATTCATTACTAGGTCAAATCTGTAATAAGGATAAAGCATACAGTATGGATGAAACAAAATAATAGGCCAAATGTTTCTGTTACCACACTCTTGTGCAGAAACCCCCTGACAGGGTCAGGTCAGGTCATGTGCCACTGTAACTAAGCAACGTCAAGGAGGGGGGTGTTAGTGATATGCACTAGAAATCATTGCACCACTGACATTTATGATAGTCCTTTAGGATCCTCTGGAAAGCTTTCAAATTGAATGCCTGTCCAATATCCCATATCCAAAATAAAACTCACTTCACCACAGTATATTCTAGGGGTGTAAATTTGACTATAGGATATGATTTCAATTCTTGAAGCAACGGTTCGATATTTGGTTAAATATCACAAATTTCGATACAATACAATGAGATATAGTAAGAAAAAACATGTATACCTGCAACCAAAATGAGGATGACAATGCAAAAAAAAAAGAGACTGATGTCACGTGGAACGGAAGGAAAAACATCCGTTCAATGTGATGATGAGGAAACATAAACAGTGATTGATGTTGGCAGTGTTGCAAGAGAGCGAACTGCCATAACATTTTGGACATTTAAATGAATATTTTGCTATGATTCATAACAATACATATTGATTTTTGCACATTGTATAGATTGCATCAGATTGTTGCCCTTTGAATTTATACATCGATCTAGATCAGTGAATCATTACACCCCCAGTATTTTCGCCCCCACACTGAAGCTGAGGCACGGTTGAAACAGAAGTAAGATGAAGAGCTCTTCTTGTAGTTGCATAATTCGGCCACCAAATGGCCATCAAATATGAATCCAGTCAACAGTGGTTTGTTCATGCTATTCTGCAAATGGCATTATTATAATTCACACAGGTGTTTTTCTTTCTCAGCAACCAGCTTTATTTTTTATACACACAAAGGAAACTCAGAAGATTTCTATAAGCGATAAGGAATGAGGTAGAGAGTCAAAAGTTAATGACTCAAAAGCAAAATACTATTCAGGACTTCTCTGGGTACCAAAGAAATAGTTATATGTGCCTTGCTTTTTTGTAAAGCATATAATACAAACAGGAAAATATTTCCAAAAAATCACCATCAAGCAGTGCAACGTGCATATTTGGAAATACAGAAAAGCTTTCTTAATGCTGATACATAAAAATAGTCAAAATAATGAAAGAACGAGTCCATTTCTAACCCCAAAAAGCAGCATAGCTTTAAGCAACGCGAGCTGTTGTGTTACGTGTAGTGCGCTAGGTGAACAAACACCTTAACAGCATCCTGAGATGGTGGAAAAGGCCCAATTCTGTAACCACGGTGGTTTGAAGCTCCAACGAACACTGCAGAGTCGACTCTGGCTCTTCTCAGAACCACTGGGCATAAGGCAGGATACGTTTAAGGACTCGAGCAATGATATCAAGCATACAGGGTAGACCAAAACAAATTTCCTTGAAGGAAAAGAAAAAAAAAAGGTTTCTTTCCAGCACTGATGCAGAGCACAGCATTACACTGGCGGTATAAAGGGGAGGGGGGTTGGGCGTGGCTCGGACGCCTGACGCTTCACACCGAGTACTGCTTCGGCTGACTCTTGGCTGTCAGAGCCCTCTCCGTCTGGGCGATGGCATGGGCAGCCCTGCTGTTCAGGAGCCTGCACTCTTGGAGAACGTCTGTGGAAGGAACGCAAGGAGTCAACTCAATAAGCCTGTTTCAGCGCGTCACCCGAAGTTCACCCTCTTCTCAATACAAATTAAAGATTATTTGCCTGAGCCCGATTATTAATTTAAACGTATACAAAAGTGCATTCATATATTTAATGCTGAAGGAATATAATGTAATTTAAAGCACCTTAATTAGTCCAATGTTTTTAGGTTTATTGTGAGATAAAAATAAAGGCATTTCCCTTGGCGGGAAGAACACATACCACTGAACTGTTTATAGGCCTCATCGACGATAGCGCTATTTGATCGCTTTATGTCCCAATATCCGTCTTCAACCCAAGGCTTGCACTCAGGCACTTCTACTGTCTGTCCATTTCTAGCCATGCCTTCTGTGAATTAATAATAAATATGAAAATTATTACTATTTGTTTTCTTCAAAAACCATGATTGTCACACTGCATCCGGGCAACATTGTGCAGCTCAAGTGATTTTAGGGCAACTCTGTTGATCCATGAGAACTGGCCAGATTTTGGTTGGTCGAGGTATATGGCAACAGTGCGAAGACGCCACCATGGTCTTTAATGGAATATGACTCAGCTTCTTCAAGAATTCTTTGGCATGAGTCATGTCACTCACAGATTTAAACACAGGAATCCCCTCTTTCCTTTACTTAAAAAATGATGTTATAGTTCATAGCTGAGCAGCCTTTAATTGTCCTAATAATTAATGTAATGTACCTACGAGTGTTTTGAGATAGTAATAATGTCCGTGCGTGGTAAAGATTTGACTATGGCAGTCATACAAAATTTAGTAATATCTTTGATGAAGATGCAGTAGCACTGAAATGCGCACACTTTTTTCCCTTTTACACGATTATATTTGTCTGACTGGATTATCAGGTAGAGGAAATTAAATTAAGTAACTAGCAAGCTATCTAACTTTGTTTTTGATGTTGGAAATTTAATAGAAGGCTTGATGACAAGCTGAGATGCCAGAAATCAATAGCTTGCGAATCTAAATAGCTAGCTACCCAGACAGTGGGTGTTGATACCCATTCTGATTCGCCCATTCTGAGGTTGGGGCGGTGATGTTCCAATAACTAGGCTTGATTAGTATTGGCTGATACATGTACAGCTGAATCACTCCAATCCTACCACTGTCAGATGTTTGGTCTGTGACATCAATGTCAGAATCTCTCATTTTCCTACATAGTTCTCTACACTAACTGCTAGTGTGATCCATCTAATGGGCTGTCATAAATTATGTGTATGAATGTTCATTTTAGAAGGAACATACCCTTTCCTCCAGCTGTCCTGTTCTGAAATATTTTTCATTTTCCCAGTCATAAATTTAGAAAAGTATACTTTTTTTTCTTATGGCTTAATTACATAAAAATATTGCATTATGCCATAAGAACAATCTTCTTAACACTTTAAAAGTAAAAAATGTGATTTAAACATAAATGTAATTTAGCTACTTTCCAGACCTTTTATTGTGTCATCAATGTCTTTGCACAGTTGGTATAAATCGCTCCCTCGTCCAACCACTCTTTCACCTGAAACAAAGAATGAAGACTTGTTGCAGAGAGAGTATACAAGAGCCCACAATAGGTAGAGCCGAATGGGCAGGCCTTCCTGAATGGCAGAAGCATCAGGAATACTAGCATGTTCTGTCATTAAATGGCTCTATGACCTTGCTGATTTGAACCACAACACAACACTATGGTTCGAATCAGCAGGTTATTCAGACCACATGGTAGGTCCACCCATTCTGTAGTCCCCGAAGCCTGCCTATCGCATCTCTATACAAATGTGCTGTTGAAAAGCATGGCGCAAATAGCTAATTCTATGGTTATAAAGCCGGAGTGCTTAACCTTTGCCCCCAGAGGTCATCATCCAAGCAAAACATCCAGCACAGAGAGAGTGGTATTCATTTAATTGGCTCAATTAGGATCAGAATTGTTGCTAGCTCAGCTGGAACCCATGCACACAGGTTGGCTTCAATGAGGAGGAGGTTTGTCAGTATTGTGCTCATTTTAGTTAAGGACCACCTTGCTCACCAATCATTGAAGGACTTATTCTGTTCAAACCTGCCATGCACGTAAGGAACAAAGTTTTGAGAATGGAATCCCCTCTGTTTTTACTGACACTCCATGGCGATCACATTTAGAGTGACCAGAACCTCAGGGATTGTGCTGCTACCTTATTTCATAGGCACACTGTCTTCCCGCTCTTCAATCTGCACACTTCTCAATTCTTCCACCACGCGAAACAAGAGGGCTCTGTCAACCACTTCAGGGAAACTTATTCAATTGAACCTTATTTATATTTCACAAGGCCACATTGCATGGCCAGCCAGTACAGCTCAACCAAGTCTTTTCCAAAATTGAATTGTGTTAAGGAACTGTTCTAGCGCCTGGATGGGCCCCCACAATTTGGTATTGAATATGGACCGTGCCGGTGCCAACTGGCCAGGAGCCACACAGGCCAATGGACAATTGGCTCCAGTGTTGCCGAGGGATCAAAGGGTTTCAGACCAGCAGGGGTCACTGGAGAATGTTATTGTGCAGCACTGACCCCTGCTGGTCAATTGGGCAACTGCAAGTTCCTCTGTTTGGCTACACACAAAGTGTCTTCCTCCAGGCCAGGCTCATATCAAGGTGAACTGTGAAGTGATGACAGAATCAATGCCCTACAGAACCAACAATACAGGCTACCAAGTTGCAGCATGAGTATGACTGGGCATTCCAAAATGGAGAGAAAGAGGGAAATATGATGCAATTCACATGACAGCAGTGCTATAAAGACTTATTTTTTCATACACAAATCTGTGTGTTCCCAGTGTTTATGATTGACATTAACACAGTTTACACCAAGTAAATCACAATGACATGGTAACACTCACCATCCAACACCTTGATGTTAGGGAACATTTCCAAGAGAACGTTTCTATATGCCGAGTTCTTACAAACTAAAAAGAGATATTAGAAAAAAGATATGAAAAATAGTTTAAATAATTTTATTTTAAACACAACACATTTCCTGACTAGTATAATGTGTAATGAAGAGGACCATACATACCTGGGTTGGTGTAGTTATACAGGTTGTCATTAAGGCGAATACTCTCCATGTTTCTCATAGGCTGAAGACAATGTAGGTTTTCTATACTGAAAACACCAATACAACAAAAAATGCAACCCATTCTTAAAATAACACTTTTGTTTTTAAAGTTAGTTTGAAAGGACAGTATTCAAAAGCCTTAATGACACAAATTGTGCTAAATTCCTTAAATACACTGAAGCACTGAAAGTTCCCTGTGGGGGCTCTACGAAGGACTGATTTCTAAATTCTGATAATACAGTATAATTCACTATGTCCAAGTCTTTCTATCAGAATCAGTCAGCTTACAATGTGGATCTGTGCCCCATGGAGAAAATGGTAGGTTTAAGGAACATTTGCAGTGCACTTAATTCCCCTGCTGTTTGAACCCAATTAAAAGCTATAGTGCAGGGAATAGCAACAGTAACCAAAAACAGCACATAGGAAGCAATGTTTACAGCTAGAGGTAAGAGACAGAGGCTTCATCAACACCGTTTAGCATAGAGCAAATGTTGTCAATCACTAACTTGATGGAAAAAATCGCTCTCGACTGCAAAATACTACATATTTCGGTTCAAATCAAATTACTAAATACAAGTGATTTCTCACAAAATTCATGAGGCACTGCTTCCTTCTCTAACTATCCAAAGGGCTGCTTGGGAAAATTCCGTTACCTGTTAATAAGGTTTCCAGCCACATTTAGATTCTGTAGGCTGTAACAGCTGCTAATGGCTTCTGCAATCAAGACAACATATGACATTTCTGAAGACCGGTAAGTATGAATCCAATGTAAAAACTGCATAACAATAAAGGAATGTCACCATTTAGAACTATTACTATTAACAAATACAAAATATAACCCTGAAAAGGTTTGCAAAGAATTTACTGCATATCAGAAAATTTCAAATATAAATTTTATCTTATGAATGGAATGATCCTTACCTAAACTGGTAATCCTATTAGCAGACAGATTGAGCGAGATAAGAAGGCGCAGGGAGGACAGAGGCGTTAGATTTGTGATGTTGTTCCCAGAAAGGTCTAATCTCTCCAGATTCATACACTCTCCCACACAGCCAAGATCATATATACCTGTAAAACAGCTTGGATATATAAGCATTCTGTATATCCAGGTATCTTCCCCACAATGTAAACACATAACTTTGATTCAAGAGAGGAATCTTACCAAGGCCTCTGAGTTTGAGAAACAAAATTGATTCCAGGTCGAACTCCCCCGTTCGGGACTTCAGCAGCTCGGCTGTAATTTTTGCAACTTCGGTTTCTGGAGGTGAGAGGGACAAGGGAATTTGACCCTGCACACAGGTATAGTATGCATCCACCTATCTGTTGCTTTGTCTTCAAAGTAACAGCAAGTAACAGCAAGCCCAGGCTCCCATGTGACTCAGCTGGTACAGTCTCTCACTTACAGTAGTCGCAAGTTTGAGCCTCAACCAAGACATTTAGCCACTTGTGAATTGGATTTAAGTTGGCTAGTTTTATTTTGGTTACAGCTTCATTAGTTCCTCCTAATGCAGCAGCAGGCAACCACAGGCCACCAGCTGATCTCAGTGAGAGATGTATCCCTCAACTGATGAGTGATAATGCAAATGCGTGATCTGTGGTGCAGAGAACAGGTACTGTTTCACTGGTAAGGGCATCAGGAGAATGTCTGCATTACTGAATGGGTTCAGGTCCAACAGCAGTAACTCAAGAGGCACATTTGGCAAGTCTCTCTCCAAATTGAGAAAATAATGTTGATCACCTAGTTATCCAAGGTATTCCTTTTTTAAATGTTAAAAAGTCTTTAAAAGGGCTTTTGTTAATAATGTTAAAAAGACAATTAGAGGACACACATAGAGGGTGGGGCAAAACCAGTTACCAACACCAGTAATACATACGAGAGAAACACATACAAAAAAAACATTTTAAATTATACATGAAATTACAGTAGTTACAGAACAACTTCAAATAAAAGGTGGAAAATCCAGTTCATCATTCAAACCTGGGAAAACAGTGCCTTTGAAAAAAAAAATCCAAAATGTTTCTCATTGTAGCTCTCACAGATTTGTCAATTATTTCAATGGCAATCACCTCGAGAAAAGTAGTATTATTTCCAAGGACTACTTTATAGTGTTTGGCCACTGGATAATCCCCATTGCCCATTTTAATTTCATATTTGTGTTCTGAAACTCTCTCAGCCTGCATTTTGTGCTTCCAACATTTTGAAGCTACAATAAGGACACTCCAGATGGTAAATCACAAATATTGTGTTGCAATTAACAATACAGTTGATTTTATTGATCCTCTTCCAACCCATTGACATCATAAAAAGTTTAGTAGATCGTATGGTTGAACAGTGATTATACTACCCACACCTAAATGTATGCCTACCTCTTGGTTGCCAGATTATGACAGAAGCAATCAAGCAATCCACAAGAGGCCATGAGAAATTACCTTAACCAATGACAAAGAACTGGATGATGAAGAAATAATATATTAAACTTCCTTTTCTGCAAACACACTAAAATCTCTCTGTCACATGCCAGCGTGACACCGCTGGGAGGGAGATGCGGCAGTTCCAGGAGTGCACCGTCGGTTGCTGCATGGAGAGAGAGAGCCCACCCACACCAACACAAAACGAAAAAAATGAACACCTTCACCCTTCCCCCTCACGGGTTCCGGGAAAAAACAATAAACTAAAACAACCTAAAATAATAAAGACAAAAGAAAGCAAAACTGAGCAGCAGGTTTTCAGCTCACTGTTCACAGCTGGCCCACTTTTCAGCTGACCAGCCTAATTTTCAGCGGCAGGTTAACTATCTTTTTGTGCTGGGACAAAACGAACCTCAAAAGCTTGATCTTTCGGTGTCTGCTCCCAGTCTCGGCCCTGAACTGCGGAGAGGAACACACCTTTAAGCACCTGGGCTGATTAATTAATGCAGCCCAGGTGCGTGTGCTCTCTCCACCGGCCAGCGTTGCCAAGGCCAATCCGGTTCACCGACCAGAAGGAACGCCACGCTCATTTTTACCTGCTCCTGAAAATCCATAAAAAGATGGATACCTCATCTGGAAACTGGATTATATCAGGGAAAAACTCTCTTACTGAACCATGCTGTATGTACACCAACTGCTTCATCAAATAGCTTTATCTTGGCCCTTTATTCAAGATATAGCACATTACAAACATCACTGAAAAAATGGAAAATATCAAAGAGTGTCTTCTGGTCACAACAGATGTAGAATCCCTTTATACAAACATTACTGACCATTAACCATCGTCCATTACCATGGACCAAGACTAGGTGATAACATTACCGATACTAAATATATCCTCAATTTAGGCCTAATGGAATAGAATTTTTTTATTTTTTCGGATAAACTGTACACCTATAAAAAACACCTATAAAAACCTCAAATCGACTTTACATCACATTACATCATAGTGGGACCCAAATTTCTTTCATGGATTAAAATATTTAAAAGATCATTGTTGGTCTTCTACACACCACTACACAGTAAAATGTCCATTGTAAATTCAACTCCAACAGTGTTAATTCAAATTTTAACAGATAACATTTCTGGAATGTGGGACCAAATGTTATCTGTTAAGAGTTGAATTAACACTGTATATTTTACTGAGTATGTTCAGGAAAGGAGCCGACAAAAATACTCTGCTCAAGGGGACCGCTTCAACTCATATTGTTGATAAATAATGTCCCCTTTGGACATTTTCAAAGGCTTTGGAGGATCTGAGATAAAGAGTCTGATTTTGATAACCAAGTGCAGGATATAGAAAAATGGTTCTGTTCTCAAGGTTACAAGCCTCAAATTGTCAAACAAAAGCCAAACTACTAAACAAAAAATATATACTGAAAAACAAAAGAAAAACAGGGTTCCTGCAGTAGAGATATACAAATCAAGACAATAAAAAATTTATATTTTAATCTAAATCATTCCATTTTCACTCTAGGTGTGAGACTGAAAAGCACCCCAACAATTTTAGAAAAATTAATGCACAGCCACCTCCATGGGAAAAAGATAATCACATGGCTGGACCAGCAACCAGTACATTTAGTAGATTGTCATTATCACTGGTCACAGCCATCGTGCCATGCAATAAGCAATGTTTTCTTACGGCAGACAAATTTGTCATTATCTGAGAGTCCTCGTAGTAGCTCTCTCGAGAACAATTGCAGCTAATACTGGTAGAGAGCATAGAACTCAATAATTAAACAGCATGAGATATCCAAAGGCCAAACACCATGAAGCATCCACAGGAATAACCCAGCTTCTCTCAAAGTGATTGACATTAAGGCAATTGATAAATCAGTGAGAGATGTTGACATTTGAAGGCATGCAAACATTTTTGGATTTTTTTCTTTAAAAGCCACAATTTCTCAGGGCTTGCATGATGAACTGGACTTTCTACCTTTCCTAAAAGAGGTTGTGTAACCACTGCCATTTAATGTATGATTTCATTTTTTACACCAATTTCTCCTTTCAATATTGGTGATAATGTTTTCCTGCCCTGCCCGCTAAGTGTTTCCTCAAACTATCATTCCACCTTGGACTCATTTTATTTTTGACATTCTGAAAGATGAGTGTGTGTAATAAAGACATTTTCTTGAGCAGATATAAACATAATATCTAGGATATATACTTTACAATGTTGTAGCCATTTTAAGGTAAAATAGGGTAACCTATCTGGGATCGCAGGGTCAGGAGCTTAGAAGCGCCTCACTGTGTCCCTGTGTAGCTTTAACGGTTACTGTGGCAACCAGATACTTTAATGTCAGACAGAGTCAGTCTTAAAACGCTGGAATGGTAAATCAAAGGTTTTTTTTATTTTATGCTGACAGGATACGCTGGGCGTAAATCTGCGTCAAAATGACACCAAATTAATGTACTGATTTTTTTTTTTCGTTTTTCTCTATTGGAGATTACCAAACCTACTCTGTGGATCGTTAATAATTTTGGCATCAACCGATCTTATTATCTAATGCCTTGTGATTACCACTGAACTAACACCTGACAATGTTCTAAAAGCAGCAACAATTTAGACACTGGTGACGTAGACTAACGAGCTACGCCGTTCCAGTGTGGAAGAGCACGTAAGAAACCTTATTTAACGCGCCACAAGTGTGGCGCTTTTGTGTAAAATCACGGCGAAATGAATCGAGAGCTATGAAAATAATCTCCGCGGTGATAAACCTAACATAGACTATTACAGATATTAAGACATATATTAGCTAACTAGGTTCAGCTGTAGCTCACGTAAAATGTTACGCGTTACCTAAATATTCATTAAACTTATTAACTTTGAGAGGTATGGTTAACTCTGGTTATCTAGGGAAATGGCTACGACAAAAATAATTCCCTAGGTGAAATCTATCGGTCTAACATTTAACACCTAGCAACGTTAGCTAGTTGGCTACCTGGTTTGCTAAAAATAATGTTACCCGTAGCTGCTACCTTGTTTCTTGTATGCATTGTTGTGAAGTCCTTGGGTCGTTATGAAATCTAACGAGAGATGGATAGCTCGTTTATTGAAGAGTTAGCCGGTTAAAATGTGTAGCCTAATTAGTTAACTGAGCAGTCATTTGTTTTACATCTTTCTGACGTTAACGTGAAAACCCCGCACTATCACTGGAATCATTGCAGAATCAATAAACCCTTCAACTAGCCATCAGCTGCGGAGATTCTAGAGAAGCAAACGTCATATACTAAGCTAGGCTGTAGTTCGATCCCTGAATTCTTACCTTGGGCTTTGTCTCTTTTGCCATCCATTATCCTGATCTTTATGGTTTGGTGATTAGCTCTGTTTATTACGATACATTTAGCTGTACAACACTGTAATTATCTAGCTGGCTACCGAAGTCGCTATCTATGCCGCTAGCTAGCTGGCTATACACTGCAAAGGTTAATTTCTGAGTGGTCCTCGCCAGGCTAGTTAAATCGCGACGACAACTTGTTTGTTGTGGTCAGTTTAGGTAGTTCCTATGATGTCTGGCTATTGTGATTATTATTTTTTTAATGCACGGGCGTATTTAAACTAAACGCAGACGACATAAGTAACTATGATTTTGACCAGATCATATACCCGGAAGTGAGTTTTTCCATTTGATTTTTTACTCCAGTTTTCCATTTGTGTGTGCTCGTTTGTTTTTAGGATATCGTCAGGGATACGGGTCATTTTAACGCCAAGCGCAATTCAGAAGGTACTACACTACAGGGCATCAAAACACGGCAAAGCGTGTAGGCTAGTCCTTAATTGTCTCCCGGTTACGAATATTTTTGTCATGAGCTGAAGAGACCGTGAAATGGCCTATCCTACCTGATTTTATTCATGATATACTGCGCACAGAATCACATATCCTATATCTTTTATAGGCTATTGTTAATTTCAAAGTTTGCATTTTGAACCACTGTGTAATTTCTGACTCAGTAGTCGCTACTAATTCAACTTTAACTTGCATTTTTGTTTCATCCTCTAAATCCTCTAATGATTTCTTTTAGTAGCCTAGTAGAGCTAATAAGTCAACAGTTTAGCCTACTGCCAGCAGCTCCTTTACTGCCAAGTGAGAAAAAAAAAAGTTTTGGAAAAACTTGCATATAGGCCTATTATTATAACACTAAACCACAACTTTGCTCGTTAGTACAATACATGGCCAAATGTATTTGGACACCTGACAGCCAACATCTCATCCAAAATTATGGGCATTAATATGGAGTTGGTCCATCATTTGCTGCTATAATAACCTCCACCCTTCTGGCTTTATACTAAATTGCTGCAGGGATTGGCTTCCATTCAGCCAGATGAGCATTAGTGAGGTCAGGCACTGATTGGGCGATTAGGCCTGACTCACAGTTAGCTTTCCAATTGATCCCAAAGGTGTTGGATGGAGTTGAGGTCAGGGCTACATGCAGGCCAGTCAAGATCTTCCACACTGTTCTCGACAAAACCATTTCTATATGGACCTTGCTGTGTACCCAGGGTCATTGTCATGCTGAAACAGGAAAGTGCCTTCCCCAAACTGTTTGAGAAGCCAATAATCATCTAAAATGTGATTGTATGCTGCATTAAAATTTGCCTTCACTGGAATTAAGGGGCCTAGCCTAAACCACAAAAAACAGCCCTAGACCAAGGGGTGTCCAGATACTTTTGTTCATAGAGTGTATCATTATTGGGGCTCTGTGTGTACATAAGAGTAGTGTATGTTGCTCATCAAGATACTTGTTGGGAATTACTGTATCTGTAGCTATGCAGCTAATTATGCTAATAGACTGATCTTAGTACCTTGATGCTCATTTAGCTACACTGTCACTTGCTGTTCTGTAACTCTCTGTTCTTGTTGCTTATCTTCATGTGATGCAACTTTGATGTTGGCCTATGTTAAAGGAAGGCTTCGTAAACATTCATAAATCATCTGGTTCATCACAGCATTTGAACTAGACTACACATTGCGATTGATGTAAACCAGAGGTGAATTTAGGCAGTAATGATGAACTTGAAAATGAGTTTAGGTGAGAATCACAATTTATTGTTATTTTTAATTGTAATTAGGTATAGCTCCCAAAATCAAATTATGCAAATCAATGTTAGTTTTATGGTTGCAACAGCAATTCTGTCCATTATTTGCCATTATTTGTTTTTAAATGCATCTACTTTGAAGTGAGATTATCAATATAAAACCCTTCATGCACTGCAGTGTACTCCACATTAATTATGCAGCTTCAACTATAAGAATTCAAAAATAATTAATGATGATCATTATTTGGGGAATGTTATTCACTTTATTTTCTGTGCCTGAGGAAAGAATCATTTGGGCGCATCACTGATTGACCACCAGGGACACAATGTACAACATAGCTCAAATTAGAACTATTTAGATTGTGACTGGGAAAGATGTTGACTTATAGTCAGTGCATGAAATCCATAGCTACCCTGACTTTCGGTGTCACATTTAACATTGGAATGGAAATTCTGCTCTTAAAAAAGGCTAGCATTTGGTGTTATGCTTTAGCATTTTGCACAAAAACACATTTTGTCCAAAGTAAAATAAATAAAATTATTTATGTTAAATAAAATGTAAAAAAAAACCAATTATATTTGTGTCAATAAAATGGTTCAGAAAAAAAGGTATTTTGGTCAGAATATATTTACACTTGTTGGAAATCATTATTCCATTAACAAGAGCCCCGGGATCAGTAGAGGGCCCGTTCTGAACAACGTACGTGATTAAAAGTTCACTCTCGCGGAACGAATCAAAGATCCACATTTAAACCACACCATGCTAATCTGGCCAAGGTATTATTTTGCTGGGAAAGGCATAATATGCGTCCCCTTGTGGCTGTGCAGAAGTCTCTCAGTACGACGGCATTGGACAGCAGTCAGTGCTGAAACGATGTTCGTGCCGACGGCTTCGTAGTGAATTACGCTTTGGAATCATTTTTTAGGAAATCGCTTTCACGTATTTTTTTGTATTTAATGTTTTGGAACGGGCTCCTGTATCATCATCACCGCAGCTTCAAACAGAACATTTTCAAACATTGGCAATATTTTATTTTTCGTCTATGTAGTACGATTTTAAAGAAACCCTAAACCCTCCAAACAGATCCTGGATGTTTCTCGAGAAGTAGTGAAATTCAATGCCGGCGGGTTTTTCCCTCTCTCTTTTCCGATCGCACTGTATATATATGCCCTAAATGCCTAGAATAAAGAGGACGTCCAACACTTCGAATGTGATGCATTTGTCAAAGAGTAAGATTATTCGATTAACATGGGCAATAAGCAAACGATATTTACTGATGAACAGCTAGACGCCTATCAGGTAAGATTATAAGTGTTTCTTTTTTATTTGTTGTTTGTTAATTGGCTTTTGAAATCGTCCGGTGCCTGATGCCAGCACACAAAGTGATTTCGGTTAGCCTCGTTATTATGTAATATTTTAACTCGGGCACATGGGCCCACCATTTAGCTGAGAAATTGCTGATTATACGATTTACTTTGGACTTTAGCACTAGGCTGTTAATTTTACAGTTTGTTGCATTTTACAGACAAGTATTGTCCAGATAGTATTCAAGCTCATTTATTTGTTCTAATAGGTCATTCCATTTTTCTCCATTTGCTCTTCATGATGTATTTCGCGCAAACTAGATGCATTGCTTATCTTTATAATTTTATAGATATAAAATGCAGAGGCGCCTTATATGAAACAGCGCAATGTAGTCGCTATCTTTTACAAAAAACACCTACAGAATTAACATTGAAAAGTAATTTGGGAACAAGGCAAACGTATTTTGTTGCTTTCTACTGATGGAAACCTTTTTATTCGTGGACAGTTCATGGAAGCAAATTTGAAGGATAGGCCTACGTAAACGCAAGTATTTGACCAAATTAATGAATACAAACACCAAAGTTGAAGTCTAATTCAATGGGATACGTAAAATGTGATATATTTGATTTGCTTCGCTCAAAAAAGGAGCATATGCATGAACCTCAGCATTTAAATATCACAGAACGCTCAGTTCTAAATTAACAAATGTAAATTCACCAATGAATGTTCAGTAGGTTATTATATTGTAGCCCGCGTCAAACCGAAGCTATATGTCAAACAACTTACAAGCACTTTCAGGTTCTGATCGCACATTAAGTCCTCGCAGTGTGCGTGCGGTGGGGTTGCATCGGAAGTACAGTGGAAGACATGCAGCAGATAGAATTTGAATGAACAGAAAAGGAAGCTACCACCATCTGGTAGCTTTGCGCGAACTCATTGTATGACTCACTATGCGCTCATTTTCCCGAATCTAAAAAGAGGAGTGGATGAATACTGGTCGATTCATGGCATTCAACTCTCCCATTCTTGTCGGCGAAAAGCAACAGACAGGAAGGAAGGGTACCGTTCCTGGAGGAATTTTCCCGGTCAAATAATCTTTGAAATAATTGAAAACATGAATAAATAACGAGGCGGCTTGCGTGCCTTGGTATCTTTGAAGTGACGTTAGCTTTTATGCATTAAAGGATTAAGAAGTTATCTATTCCGTTGAAGGTGCGTTTGGGTACTAGATGTTTCTCAGCTTTACTTTCTAGTATCGGTGAACAACAGCAACAGACAACGATGACTGCTACGGACAAGAGTGCACTGCAGTGTTTTCCTTGTCCAGCCATATGTACACGAGGCCGGCGGATGCCTGAAGCATGGGGATATTGCGTAAGGTGTAAAGCGCTGCCTTTGAAAAAGGAACTCCACGTGGAACTCCTGTGTTGTGTATCATTTTCTGTATGGCCTACGACTTTGCTTGTTTGTTCGGCCGCAATTTGTTGGCTAGCACATGGTCACATAACAGTATATTTATTTGGCAGACGCTTTTATCCAAAGCGACGTACAATACGTGCATAATGGTGGATATTTAGTAACAGTAATCACAATTTAGTATACTTTACACGCCTTTTCTGAGACCTACTGTACTTTTTTGGTTGTTGGCGCATCCTCATACATACGTATACTGTCTGGTGGATTGTGGTTGTGATTTTCAGTCCGAATTCTGTAACAAATGAATTCTGAACACTGAAAGCAGTCAGTTTAAACATGATCAGAAATTGTATCCATTCAAAATACCCAAATTAATGGTAAAAGCAATGGTTTAAGTTTTCAGGATGTGAATGAGAAGGACAAACTGCTTTTCAGGATATGTGAAACTCTATCAGTCCTCATTACCTCAATTGGCTTAAAAAGATCATATTACGTTCATCAGGATCAAAAAACACCAGCTGTGGGTTACGAGACAAATGAGATTTTTACAAAAAAAAGTGTTGTTTCTAACTTTTAACACTGAATATTAAGAATGCCTATGGATCTCATAGTTTTGTTCAGACTGCTATAAAGAAAGTAAGCCTTGAGTCTTGAGAAGGCCGACTCCTTCCTGCATTGACCTGTGAGAAGACCCCGCTTTTGTTCCCTGGTAACAGTAGTCGTGTCACGGTGTGTGCTGAAGACACTCTGTCTTCCCCTACTCAGGTTTTTCTGAGTGATTCGGTGAAACTTGATAACTGAAGGCAAGCGAGGCTAATGTCTCCCGTGTGAAACAGTACTCTCCAAAGATACCCTGCTCCGTTTCTTTGGTTACTGGCAATGTTGAATTCAATTCAAAGTTTAGAAAGTTCCCCAATGACACAAAAGATTTTAGTGACAAGAAAGCAAATATTGTGAGCTATGTGTTATGTCTGCTGTGTAGTAAGCACAAAATACAGGAGGGGAATGAGTCTTTGGTTGACTTGGAGTTGTTCTGCTCCAGCTGTGCCCCATGCTTAGCGTAACCGTGCATCTGGAGCACAGGAGTTTACTGTAGTGCGGGGAAGCATGGAACAGCTGTGTGGCTGTTCCCCTCTCTTCCTTTTCACGCTCCAGGACCCCTGGCACAGTTGGAACTGGCAGGAACCCAATCTAGACCATGGAGCGCATTGTTGCACTAATCGTTACACCTCAGCTGGATACACAACACAGGATCAGGCATGCTGTGTCCACATATTTAACATTTATGTAGGCCCTTTTCAAAATATTTCCACACTGCATGCACAACATAGTAAATGCATGTTATTACAAAAGTAGGTACACCAAAACTGGCTTTGTAATCTACTGAAATTACATTTTGAAATACTAGATATACAGAGTTAAACTAAAAGATTGAGGATTAAAATGTGTGTATATCTGTATAGTACTTGTGATTCTGTTGTCTGTCAAAACATTAAGCCCGGAGACGAAGTGTTGCCAATGTTCCTCAACAGTAGATCAAGAATTTCTCATTAACAGTTACTGGCAATCAATTATATCTAAATGTATATGAACTGGGGATGCAAGATAATATAGGGGCTGTATCAAGTCAGCTGATAATACTGTAGCTTAAAGGGAACTTATTGGCATCAGCCGGATGCTAGGGTTTTGCCTGATATGATGGACAGATACGATGGGCAACATACATGCGGGACAGATTTGATGCACTGCTGATTTAAGTGAAAATGTCAAAATGCTAAAGTAGGCTATATTGTAAAGCCTTTATCCAAAGCGCTTTACAAATGATGCCTCGCATTCACCAGAGCAATTAGGGGTTAGGTGTCTTGCTCAGGGACACTTCGACATGCCCAGGGCGGGAGATCGAACCGGCAACCCTCTGACTGCCAGACAACCGCTCTTACCTCCTGAGCTATGTCGCCCCTAAAATATAATACACAATGACCCAGGGGTCACTTTCACATGGGGGTCACTTCTATCTGAAGAGGGTAGAGATCTTCGGGGATACAGTGCTGCAAGTGGCTTAGAGATGTGTGAGTAGGATCCTGAGGCTCTTGTCTGGCATGACTGAAGCAATAGAAACCTCTGGAATGTCGGCGCTGTCTCGGCCGGCTCCGCCCACCCACCGTGGCCAGATGAAGTTCCCTCTTCCTCACCTTGCTCGCCTCTGAGCAACAGGCGTTGACACCCGAGGAGAGCGCCGTCAACACCTCTGTGAAATCTGAGCCCCTGAGGAGATGCGGCCGGGGTTGAGTGACTCACAGACTTCTGGGAAAGGGGCCTATCATGTGACGTGGGTACGAAGCCTGTGGAAATGAACTGTCCCCATCCTTCTGCCTCTCCTGGCATGTTTCATTTCAGGTGGTGTTGTGATCCGAAGTCTGTGCTTGTAAGGTTGAAGGTTGTGAGTCCAATATCAGGCAAGGGCACAGTGGTTTCATCCTTGAGCCAAATACTCAACTTGCAGTGCCCCAGTGAAATATCTATTATAGTTTGCAAATTGTGTGTGAAATTTGATAATAGATTTTTATTTAGTGTGCACGATTTTTTTATTTATTTAAAAAATAAATTTTAAAAACAAAATTGTGGTTATTTAATAACAGAGTTCCATTTTCAGTTTAACACTTGAAGTATTACATAGTTCTGCAAAACATAAAATATGTCTTTTATAAAGTTCTTATTTTATTTTAGAGTTAATTTGATTTCAAAGCAATTAATTCCACTTTCTTTTCTCCTCACAGGACTGCACTTTTTTCACACGCAAAGAAATCCTTCGGTGAGTGACACTTCTTTCTGCCATTGTAACCACCTTTTTCTGTTCAATCCTGACCCTGGATGATCAGTAAGCACACATAACAGTGAGTGAGCATGTCAGGGGTTTTCCTAAACAAGAGAACCCCCTCACTCTTCTCTTGTTACATAAGCAACCAGTTATCTATTGTGCTCATTCTGGGTCAAATTGACCTGCCTTAAAATTTTAGGAGAAGATAAATTACACTGCCTAAATCAGTATAAATTTGGTTCTTGTTTTGTGATTCTTTTTGTTGTTTCATTTGTATATGAAGTGTGCACTACACACAGAGACATTATTAATAAGCTGGTCAGTTCATTCTGCCAATCTGCCTGTTTAAATAAGGTAGTCCTTAATTTACGTCTTAATAATAAACCCCAAAGACATTCAAAGCCTAGAATCAAGTCTAGATACTGAAAGCACTTATACCTGCACTAAAGAAGCAGTTGAACACACGACTAAAGAGAAGGGCTGTGCATAAAAAGTGCTGTTCTTTCTACATGGTGAAACCAAAATGTATAACATACCCTTTAATAAAAGCTGAGAATCTGCACTTCTCACCCTAACCCTAACCCTAACCCTTACCACATGTGCATTGTTTGATTGCAAGTCAAAAATTGTGGAGTGCAGAGTCAAATTAAGAAAAAATATGTCTTTGTCCCAAACATTATGGAGCTCCCTGTATATCATAATGTATGCAATATATCATAATATCTTCTTGACTAATAGTAATAGTAATGTGTCAAGATATGTCACAATCATTTTTATATGTCAGCAGTGAGAAGCAATATGCCATATATAAACTTTAAATCAAAGATAACGCTAAGTAATCAAAAGCACAATGTCTTTTTGAGCATAAATTGTATATTATGAATAACATATTCTACAAAAGACATATGTCTATTTTTCTTCTATGATATATGTTACTATCCCTTGCATTTTCTGTCAATGCTTTGCTTTGGGTGAATTGAATGGATAGCCAAGTGATTTCCTTAAAACTCTCATATGGAATGTATGCGGTGTTCCGATATGAACTGTCTCAAAAGTTTAAGGCTCTTTTCTCCACAGGCCATTTATGTGACTCTGGTATCATCCATGTCAGATCTCTCTTGTTCCTTCCTAATATGCTTTGTAAATACAGATAGGTTCCACAGCCAAAGAACTGGCATCTAGCATTTGAAGGCCTTTGATTTAAGCTGCCTCCTGATGAACAAGAAATGGCCATTTTGAGGATAAGTGAATGTTTTACGTGCTGTGGAAATCGGTTAGTTGAATGTGTCGTTTACACGGGTGAGCAATTATTCAGTGGACCCAATGGAACATTAGGGCAATGTATGTCCGCATCATAACTGAATCAATGTTGAGGCTACAGAAGTACAGAACCACCATTTACCCCATGTTATTATTCACGTGTACAGCTGGGCATTTAATGATGCAGCTCACTTTAAGTACCTTACTTCATGGTAGGACAGCAGTGCCTCAGACAGGCAATTAAACCTGCTATCGTCTGGTTAAGATTCCAGTTTCCCAACCATTCAAACTCACTCTTCTTTGAATCAATTTAGTGTGTTAGTATCAACCAGTTAACAGGCTTAACAGATGGGACTCTGCTCTGATGGTGCTAATAAACATACATTAGGTGATTATGGTGTAGAAACAGCTGGTCTGAATGTAACCCTGGGGATGGGAAGAGTCCACCATTTTCTGTTTTCCAGCATTTGAGAAAAGGACTGTTTTTGGTGGCTTTGGATGGATACATTAATGAGATAATTAATATATTCTGTCCTAATGGGTGCTGAAACCGTCTGCTTATTCTTCATCAATGAGCCGTTACTAACTTTTATCTTCGGCATCCAGCGAGAGTACAGAGCCGCCATGAGTGTTTTTCATTATTCTGGGAATTATATCCGTCCGTACGGCCGCTGTCCTAGCCCAGTGCCACCATAAATTAAGTTTATCAGGTCATGGGAAGGCTCAACATGGGGTCCTTCATTTCACAAAGCCCTGAAGCAAGGTGAATTTGTCTCTCTTCCTCCAGCTTTCTCTCTCTCTCTCTTCCTCCCTCTCTTTTTCCTCCCTGCAGGGCTGCTGCCCACATTTTACAGTAGCACAATCCAGATACAGTATCAAATCTGTGGGTCCTAAATTTTTGCATATTAAATAATTTATGGTTATTAATGTAAAGACACAAATGTACATTTTAATAGTGAGTGGATGGTAGGGTATGCATAATTTGAAATGTTACACACAGTTCTTTTGAATATCGAGGCCTGCCAAAATTTTGTCTGACTTCAATTAAAGCTGGTCTATGTGTTGACAATATTTAGTATTGAGAGGTATTAGCAAAAGGAGGAAGTGTCACTAAATAATGTGAAATAAAAATATTATCAGGTTTAGGGATTGAAGTTCATTGCATGTTGTCCGTATTTTACAGTAATTTTCATTATCACATATTATCACATAATCTGTTTACATAAAACAGTACTATACACAGAGATTTCACATTTCCCCCTTTTAAAATACATGAATACTTTCCATTGCCACTATATTCGCTGAGAGAAGATAAGAGGCTATCACAGAGGTGGTAGCAGAGGAAACAAAATAAAACCCAAAGCATTTATTTCACATATACACATACTGATTTTGCCATGGATAGAAATTGCACCCACCAAGTCATTATTTGTACACTACTATTTTTTATTGTGAATTGAATTTAGAATCAGGACATTGACTAGGACACTGTGTCCTTGAAAAGGGTTTTTAAATTGAACGGTATCAGTAAAACATACAGTTGTCTCAATTGGTAATAATTTAGGAAAGGTATAAGCTGCCTTATAAAAAAAAAAGATATTTCAGGGTGCAACTCTTTTCAGAGACAGAATTTTCCTTGAAGATACACCTTCCTGAAGGGGCAGATAAGGATTATGGGAGAATTCGGCAATCTCTGCTGCTTCAGAGCCAGGCAGATTGTTTAGCCCGTAAATAACATCCCCGCCTTCTCTTGGAATATCGTATCCTCTCCAAACTAGCCATAGCCTGCCGAGATCATGGCACGCTGCAGTTTCCTGAATGTCGTTTCCTGCCCATTGATTTTGCTTTCTGTGCTCTCTCTTTAGCAAAGGTGATCGTCACACATGGGCAGAGACATAGAAGATACTACATGATATTCTAAAGGGAGAAATACACCAAGGGGGTTGATCTGACCCAACAACCTTGGTCAGTCATGGGGGAATAGAGATCATAATTAAGATAGCAGCACATAGCAGCTTGCTGTGCCGAATGTAACTGACACATTGAGGGGTTAAAACATATGCTACAGGCGTAAGTTTGTGTAACAGCCAAAAAGACAAGAAAAGGCCTGAGCATAAATGACAAGGAACAGGCTGTGATATCCGATAAAGATGAATGATGTAGGCTGGCTGTGTCATCACCATCAGTTGCTAGTTCTTTATTCTCTTGTCAGAAAGGTGAGGATTCATTGAAATATATTTAATATTCCAAACACGGCAGTTTTAACCGTCAACATCCTCGTTTGACGTCTGGCACTCTCAATACCGAACACAAGTGCATCAACAGTTAAAACACCTCACTTATCCAACATGTAAAATATGTTTATTTGATTTAATTTGGTAATTATTATCAAAGATATAAATTATCAGTTAAATCGCCAAATTTATTGGCAGAGCAAACAGTAGGATCAAACTTTATCAAAATGTACAACTCACAACCAGATGAAAATTAAGAAATGTATTAAGTTACAACACATTCACGTATGATCTAAAGATGAGGTTTAACTACCTTAAAACAATTAACAGATGTTACAGACATGGGCAGTCACACAAGAATTGAATGAAAGAAGATACCAAACTACAACTTTTGTCCAAAAGTAATTCAAAATGTAAAAACCAAAAGACAGCAGAATATTCCAGAAGAATCAGAGATGAAATGTAGAATCCCAGACCTAGATGCAAGACTCAGATTCCAATTAACTTTTAAGTTTCCCAAACTGACTAACTAAAAGAAAGCTGCATATTTTATGTAGACACACACTGACACACCTCCTCTGACACACACTCACACACACACATAGACCCACACTCACTCACAGACACACATTCACATCTCCAATGGCCACCCCCCAGTTCCTGCTATGTCTTATCTCCAGACTATGCTGGCCGAGTGCTTTGAAGCTTCCTATGGCTGAGAATGGCCAAATGGTGAATTACATGTCTCGCGCTCTAGAATAAAAACATGAACAATTTCCAATTGCTGCCAGAGCAATGTGTCTATGTGTCAATGTGTCTATTAATTTGTTTTTGTAAACTTCTGTGACACAATATTAAATGGCCAAAGTTGTGCTACAAATGCAAGAATGCAAAGAAGTGAGAGTGGTTGAAGATCTCATAAGTGTTTTTGAGTCCCCCAAAAATCAAGGATGCATACATAGTATCAGGGATGGGGAGACTATCAGGATAGAGTGCTGCTGCCTGTTTTGTGGTGTTCGCGCAACTGCATGTCACAATCACGCATTGCATGTCAAATACAATGTTTTCTGTCCTTGTATTACTGCAAGTGCAGTCTCCATGGAAAGAACAAGAACATTCTTCACAAGAACTCAAGTCCTAACTTGACATTCTTGGTATTGAGAAACACCCAATATATTTGAGCTGTTCTTCCATGTTTATATCTGCTTGCATTATACAAAGCCATAATATGATTGACTGGTGTAAAAAGTCAGCGTCAAACTAGGTTAAAGTTCAAACGATTTGAACCTTGAGCATCATGACTTGGTCTTAAGAGAACAACAAAATAAAGTCGCGTTCATATTTTAAAAAGTTAAAAAGTCAAGTTTAAAAACCTATTTTTGTGTCCCTTTTCCAGGTTACATGGACGATATCACGAACTAGCTCCACATTTAGTACCGATGGACTACACTGAAGAGCCGGACGTCAAATTGCCCTTAGCCCTTATAGTCAACATGCCGGAGCTGAAGGTGAGTCTGGGTTTTATTACAAAGAATACAAATGTTTCAATGCTTTTGCAAAGCTGAGTAAACTATGCATATGCATGGGCTAATGACAAAGCCCACTTACAGAACTGAGCAATATAAGCACCTGTGCTGACTGAACCATTTGGGAGCAGCGTCTCTGTGATGTAAATATTATGGAACTTGTGAGTACAGCCATAGTGTTCAAATCAAGCGGCCAAGACCGGGCTTTGTTTCTGAAGTTCACTTCCTGGTCTTGTTGAGAGACGTTGATCGCTAGCACTTGAGTGGCTGGCTCCTGTATAGGTGTTTCTGTCACCAATTTCAACGTAAGTCAATGATGCCTATACTGTCAAAATAGGAAGTCAATAATATTTCCCACAAGAATATGCAGTCGCAATAGGTGTTTTTTCTTCATCTAAGGTCTGCCTATGTGCTGATTTATGATGTTATTGTGTCCTTTGGACAATATATTTTGTGGACCAATGAGGTACAATTTGCATCCCTGCTTAGTCCCTTCATGCCATTCAAGGGGGAGGGAGATCTTAAGCGCTCAGTCTCTGGCTCCAGTTTGTACAACGTGGCTACACGAAAACTGCATTTCCGTGGTTTCAAAACATTTTTTACAAGCCCATGAAACATCAGTGGGTGTTGTCACAGCCATTTTTTCCTACAGTCTATGGTTCAAACCTGCTGGGCCACAATTGCCTGTGGTCCACCCGACAGTGCACGCCCTATAGTACATACCCTACACTACACACAGTACTACAGCAGAGATAACTCTGATAAAAGACCGGCATACCTCTCCCTAATGACAACTGTGGTCTGTCGCACAGGGTCATTAGGTTCACAAGGTCACCACATGTTAAGAGTATTTCTGGTGTATCTCTGCTCTCAAAGACCTCCCTCATCTTTATGTCTTGCCTGGATTTCCTGATGTGCAGTTTACCAGACTGACCTACCTCCTCTCAGACTCAAAAATAAAGTCAGTGATACTGTTTCCCGCAGGAAAACCCCTTCAGAAACCGGATCGTGGAGGCCTTCTCTGAGGACGGCCTGGGGAACCTCAGCTTTAATGACTTTGTGGACATGTTTTCTGTGCTCAGTGAAATGGCACCCAGAGAACTGAAAGCCATCTATGCTTTCAAAATATATGGTAAGTTTTTTTGGGGGGATTTTTTTTATAAGGGGAGTAGTATTGACTGAAATTATTTGGTGATCTGAATTCAATTTTGAAGTGCATTGAGATTCAGGTGCACACAAAAATGCCCGCTGGCCTCATATGGTATTTGCAATAATTATAGTTATTATTGCTAATGCTTTTAAGCTGTGATACACTCATTTCCATGGATGGCAGATTTCAACACAGACAACTACCTCTGCAAAGAGGATCTGGAGAAGACCTTGAACAAGTTGACAAGGGAGGAACTGACAGCTGAAGAGGTGAACCTGGTGTGCGAAAAGGCCATCGAGGAGGCAGACCTGGACGGCGACAACAAGCTCTCCTTTGCCGATTTTGAGAACATGATTTCACGAGCACCTGACTTCCTAAGGTAGCTATATGACCAAAGGTGAAAAAACAGAAAATCACCATCCACGTGTTAGATGTCCTCAGCACTCATGTATCATCACACATATTCATATTTTCATTCTTATCAAGCAAGCCCAACAATTTTGATCTCACATTCTTCTCTCAGAAAATGACAACATGAAACTTAAAAATACACCTTCTGGCCAAACAGGATCAGGATTTACATGCCTATGGTATAGATGTTTAAGGAATTAACTTCAGTTAGTTGTACATATGCTAATGCAGGAGTTTCTACGCAGAAGAGCCAGGCAGTCGTCCAGTAGACAGTAAATAGCATTACACCCTCTTACATTTGGCTTTTAACAGGAAAAAACATTAAAAAAACTCCAGCAAGCAAATAACGCATAGTCAACACTATTTTATAGGAAACCATTCCATTTGTCATAGTGTTGTAAAGTTCTTATTTGAAAGCACAAACTAGGCTGACACAGCTCGATACTAAGTTGCAATGCTGAAGGGTTGCTTTTTCCAGGGGATGATACTCCTCATGAATGTGTCCATCACACAAGATAGCTGATAAAATAAATAAAATTAAACAAATGCACTCATTGCCTGCCCATGTGTGTGTGTACATATACTGTGTTGTCTGGGCTAGACTAGTTTTGCCACAGAGTGTTTTTTTTATTTGACAGCAACTCATTGGGCACCAGGTTTACAGGGAGCAGAACTTGATACAGATATCTTTCCATCTTGCAGAGGTGATAAAATAGTGAAAAATTGCCTTTTCATTACCGCTTAGGCAAAATGGAGCTCCCACAATCCTTTGCACCCTGCCTCTGTCCAAGCGATGTCATCAGCAATGGCTCCAAGGAGCAAATGGAAATTACCAGGAAACAATTAACATAAGAACTCTGAGAATTAGCAAGAACATGCCTACAGTTTAATGGCGGTATTAGCGCTGGACTGGGATCATTATGATCCACTTCTTGGAACACGGACACATTTCTCCTGGCAAAATTTGGCACGTAAATCATCATGGCCAGCAAGGTCTGTCCCAGGGGACCTGAGTGGCACATAATGCCTCCAAATGAAAAAGGCAAGAATCACATGAAAGGCCTATTGGGCATCAATCTGCCAAGATCTCATATAATAGAATGGCAGGAGAGAGAGAGAGAGAGAGAGAGGGTGAAGCAGAGTGATTACGAACGTATGGCCGATCCACCAAGATATGTCCTCCTTTCACTCTCTCCTGCAGGATCTTTAGAGTAAATCACAACCCTGCAGGTTCCTTTGTCGTTGTTAGCCTCTCACAGTCGTGACGTGCCGTTCATCTTTCACTGATGCAGAAAGAGAAACAAAATTCTCTTTGTCACAGGGGTAAAAATGTCTTTCTGAAAAAATGCCAAGGACACATGATCTCCCTCTGTTCTCACATTGTT
Organism: Anguilla rostrata; assembly: GCF_018555375.3. Lineage (NCBI taxonomy): Eukaryota > Metazoa > Chordata > Actinopteri > Anguilliformes > Anguillidae > Anguilla > Anguilla rostrata. The sequence goes on from NC_057937.1 coordinate 35,399,093, forward strand.
CTGGGTCACAGTGATGTGTGTGTGCGTGTGTGTGTGTGTGTGCATGTCCGTGTGTGTGTGTTGCTTCTTACACTCTGTATTTGTGATTTCAGCACCTTCCACATACGAATCTGACCGTGTTCAAGGACATGTGCACATGATGACCATTCACGTGAACAGGTTATCTTCTACTTCACTGGGACCACGGGCTGACCACGCTCTTCCTGACCAGCGACCGCGTGAAGCACTATTTCCAAAACCAGGAATAATTGTCTGGGCTTTTATCAAAATTTCTTAGAGGAAAGCACAGGCCTTTGTGCCATTTTCATCTGTAATCCAGAGGACTAAGCAAACGAGCGCATGGTTTCCCCCCTCCCCCTCCCCATACAATATCACAGCTCCTCAGGCTGCTGACCGGTTAGCAGGAATGCGCCTTTGTTTTCAAAGGAAAAAAAAGGAAAAAGGTACAAAAGAACTGCGTTTAATTGGATACCTCCTGTTGGCACAGTGTTGTGTCTCCGGATTTTTTCAGCGGCTTCTGACCTACAGCCTCAGGGCTTTTTCTTATGACAGACCTTTTTAACATGTCTCCGATGCACACCTGAAATATGTGACAGATGTGCTCACGTGTCAAGGAATTGAGGAAGAGAATTTAGGGCAAAAAAGCACAGCTTTTTTTGCTACCAAGGAGGTGAAGGCAGATTTATTTTCTATCAGCTATGCAATCTTTCTCTATTACAGTGCATGAACGCAAACTGTTAATGGCAAATTTGCTTCGTGTGTTGTTTTAATTCCACTACTGGAGCATGACGACAATCATATCTTCCTAAATTTTCTCCAGTTTAAAGAAGGGCTTTTTTATTTTTTGACCTTCCTCAATCTCTGTCCTATCCAATGTCTGCCCGAAGTTTGATCAGGCTTTAATACCTGTTTTCCTGTTTTTGACTTTGGATGTTAGTGTCAATTACCCCAGATTTTTTGTCAGCTGTTTGACATGATAAAAAACATTTGGGCTACAATTTCAATAAATGTTATTTTCTGTTGCTTGTTGATGTAATGAGTACTTTTTTGAAGTCTCCATTGGTGTCTACATTTTCTTCTTTGGAGAATAATGAAAAAGATTGTGATCCTCACTACAGCACCATAGTAACACAATGAATGTTTCATTAATTTAATTAACTATTTCATACAGTTAAAGAATGACTTTTATATTGATCTGTAAATGTCATCCACAGAAGGGACTTTATAGATCAAAGCTAATACGTTTTAGTTTATTTATCTTTCTCAATCAGCTTGTTGGCTGTTGCAGATTCTTGAGGCAGAAGTACAGGTACGAAACTTGCATGAAAATATATTAAGTATAATTAAGACTGTGCATTATGTTTGATATTACAGATGATATTGTATAGTGAATCAGGCAGTTGCTTTCTGCACATGCAATAGGATAAGAGTGTAACAGATGGCCTGGGATTAACTTTGAGGAAATGCGTTTAATTCTATCTTGCTCTGTTGTCTAACCTCACCTGCCCCCAAATCGCTCTCCCAAAACCACGCACTAACACTTCGCCCTGCCAAATGCATTTTCACCCCTTACTCTTCTACATCCACTCCCACTTTCTCTTCTGATTCCACAAGCTCACCTCCTACTCCCAACCAACTGCATCTCACTCCCAACTTCACACCCTCAAATCCACTCTCCCATCCTCATTTATGATCTGAAAACAAAAGGAAAATCAAAGAAGAAAACTGGAGTCTACTGAGTGCCCATGTTTCAGTGGTGAGTATGGGGCTAATACAGATCCCCACACTGCCTGTAGTGTGTGTGTGTGGTTAAGCCCAGATAGATCATGGGGAGCACACTGCCTGTAGTGTGTGTGTGTGTGTCTGTGTGTGTGTGTGTTTAAGCAGAGATAGATCATGGGGAGCCCACTGCCTGTAGTGTGTGTGTGTGTGTAAGCACAGATGAGTCATGAGGAGCACACTGCCTGTAGTGTGTGTATGTGTAAGCACAGATAGATCATGGGGAGCACACTGCCTGTAGTGTGTGTGTGTGTGTGTGTGTGTGTGTGTAAGCACAGATAGATCATGGGGAGCACACTGCCTGTAGTGTGTGTGTGTGTGTGTAAGCACAGATAGATCATGGGGAGCACACTGCCTGTAGTGTGTGTGTGTATGTGTAAGCACAGATAGATCATGGGGAGCACACTGCCTGTAGTGTGTGTGTGTGTGTGTAAGCACAGATAGATCATGGGGAGCACACTGCCTGTAGTGTGTGTGTATGTGTGTGTGTGTGTGTGTGTGTGTAAGCACAGATAGATCATGGGGAGCACACAGCCTGTAGTGTGTGTGTAAGCACAGATGGATCATGGGGAGCACACTGCCTGTAGTGTGTGTGTGTGTGTAAGCACAGATAGATCATGGGGAGCACACTGCCTGTAGTGTGTGTGTGTGTGTGTGTGAGAGAGAGAGAGAATGTGTGTGTTTAAGCCCAGATAGACCATGGGGTGCATGCTGCCTGTAGTGTGTGTGTGTGTGTGTGTGTGTGTGTAAGCACAGATAGATCATGGGGAGCACACTGCCTGTAGTGTGTGTGTGTGTGTGTGTGTAAGTACAGATGGATCATGGGGAGCACACTGCCTGTAGTGTGTGTGTAAGCACAGATGGATCATGGGATACCTCTGCAGCCAAAGGGCTGATTTTGCTCTGTGCTACCAGGGCACAGTAAATCTGATGCCTCGAGGAGCAGAAAGGAAGTGTCCTTGGCCATATTAGGTAAGAGATGATATACAGCCCACCTTTCATCTCAGATTCAAAAAATTGTTTAAAAAAAAACAAAAAAAAAACAGCACATTGTCAGCACACTTATCCTGTTTAAATGGCACAAATGGTTCCATTTCTCTCCGCAAGAGGGTTCATTTATCAAACTGCAGGGGTAGCTGAGCTGAAACTGTGTGTGTGTGTGTGTGTGTTTGTCAGGTGTAACACATAGTGTATGGTTTTTATTAGCACTTTGCAAAAGATTTAGTCACCATAATCATACAGGTCAGCTGATCTCTGGGTGTGAATATGGACACTTTTTTTGAAGCCGGCCAGTTGCAATAAGCCTGAGAACATGTCCAAGTAAAACCATTTGTGCGGCTAGAGATTTTCTGAAGAAATTCAGATTGAACAGTTAAATACACATACTATTCCTTGTTACATTACATTACATTACATTATAGGCATTTAGCAGACGCTCTTATCCAGAGCGACGTACAACAAGTGCATTGGTTCATGATGTAGAGGTGCAAAAGAAACACTAGAGTGAACACTAGAGTGTTCAGTGTACATTTGCTGCATTGGTCAGAACTTGTATGGAAGGGGACAGTAATTCTCTGACAGCGGAATCCTCAAACATCCATGAAAATCAGGGACAAGGGAGTGTCAAGTAAACATAAAGTTTGTATATTTGACAACACTCTGCCCTGGATATGGATTCTAAGCATTGAATATGGAAGCAAGAAAATTTCCGCCAAAATGCACATCACACAAACTGAACCCAATCAACCCTGAGGGTTATGCAACTGGCTATAGTGAGGATGAAATATGGAATGAAAATAAATGGATAAATCAGTGTTTCGTAGCTATTAGGGAAACAGCCCAAGCTAATATGCCGTTAATTTCTCATCCTATTAGCTGGGGCTCCATTTATGAGACTGACATGAGAAACCCGGGCGAATATGCTGCTTACTCAGCAGCTTTGTAAATTACAGCCTCCACAGAGAACATCTGCTGATTTAGATTTCAGGACAAGCGCTTCTGTTTGGACCAGATACCGACTACAGGCCAGTAAGGCTATTGAACTGCTATGTGAACATAGCTTCTCATTATGCTGCTTGGACTGGTACTGTGTGTGATGCCATCGTCTGTCATACCAAAGCACCTTCATAACACTGGCCGCATTTTCCGTAGGCAGTCCATTTTGATGGTAGCAGCTGAAGGAAGTCACCTGACTCTTAAACGCTGCATGTGGTTTAATAGCTTTTAATGCCACTTTGAGGGGCACTAGTCACTGCCGAAGATCACTCTTCAACCTTTGTTCCATTACGTGGTACACAAAGATATTGCTGTTGTCCATGTATCAAAGTTCTCTTGCTTTCGTTTTCATGTGTATTGAATCATAAGTATATTGAAAGCAGGTGCTTACATACAGTGGTGGTTACTGAGTTAATTAAGCAATTAACACCCCAGCATGCTCAGGGTCCTGTACAAAAATGCTGGGCATGCCTGGCTGCCTATAATTATGGCTAGAATAACTAAAATATGAGACCCCAGTGATTTTTATATAGGAGGGATTGATGGGGCATGTTTACCAGAAGTGTCAGTGTGACAGCTCAACTTGATGAACACAAGGAACTGCTCTAATATAATATTAGCATGGAACTAGGAGGGAAACACATTGTCAGTAAAGGGCAGCTGTGGTCAGAGCTGCATGTTCTCAGACTATGATGCCGCTCCATTAGTTTGAGCTGCAAGGCTAAACAGGCAAGCAACTCTAAATCAGTTGAGGTGAGCCTGGAACATATTGTTCCGTTTGCCTTTGAACATTCCCATTTCTGATGTTGATATCTCAATTTATGAGCATCATGTCTCAAAATCATAGTTACGAATTTACAAATACTGACTCAGCCACCAGTGACATGTTTATAACCTCCCTTGATGGCAATCATGAGCAATATCAGCATCCTAGTTTTGCAATAGTGTGTAAATCATCAATTTGAATCTGACCCCTGAGCATGATAAATTTTCCTTCTGGCAAGAATTTATGCATGTGCAGCATGCAGATATGACTCTGGTAGAGGAAACCCACACATATCTCTGTCCTAGAGAATGTGACGCATGCAGTAGGTCGAAAGTTGGCTTACGTCAATATTGGGTTTGCTCCAGGATCTTGATTCCAGACACTCAATCTCTGAAAATGCATCTGGAAAACTTAGTTAACTTTTTCTGACATAGACTTGCTGTTATGTGATTGATAGTAGCAGATTTCTGTTGCTAGATTTAGCTGACTGGGGCAGTTCATCATTTTGAGTACACATCTCAGGGACTATAGAGCCTACATAGAAACTGTAGAGGACAGGAAAGACAAGCTGGTGAAGTCCAGACAGAGTATTGAAACAGCTTCTACGACACAAACTGAGAGAAAAATTTTTTGCTGTCCATTGAAATTTCATGTTAAAATGTTACAATTATTTCCTTTTTAGTTTTGTGAATCAATGAGATCTCTCAAATCTAAACTGAACTTAACAAAGTGAATTATGCCTATGTTTTCAGAACACACCACAAATTGTTTTTCAACTTTTTAAAATGTTTTTTTTTTTTTTGGAAAATTAAACATTGCTTTAGTCTTACTGAAAACCGTTTCGAAAATGAACTATAAAATAACTCCTGGATACTGATAGCATACTGACGTAAGTATACTTTATTTAATTTCTTAAAAATGTGTTCATCTCATTATTTTTGACTCAAATACACATAACACTACCTTTAACAAAAACAAATCACAGGCCACCCATTACGCTCCAATAGATTATTACATAAACTGTAATGTTAATCCATGGGTTATTCCATAATTCTGTATTGCCATAGGTATACTTATTGGTATATTCACCAGCTTTTTTCCCATGTTGTAGTATTCAGTATGAAGTTGTTTACATTGCAGAGCTTATTCTTAGACAATAAATAAGAAAGGTAATTACAAGGATACACTTGAGGATTCTCAATATGAATCCACCATTCCTCTTTAGTACTTTAGTTTATATGATATAAATAAAAACCTTGTGAGGCCAGAAAATATAAAAAGAATTGTTTTGGTTGGGTTAAAGGAATAATAAAAAATGCAAACAAAAACTTTGGCAGCCATACGTTCTGAATAAATTCATTTTCCTTATTAATATTTATAGGGAGTTATTCCATTCTTGAAGATCTTCTTTCACATTATTCAGCAAAGGCATAAAATTTTCCTTATGCAATTGTTGCCACTTATTTTAAATATTTAATACTTTCAGGGACCCATTTGAATGTCTTCACACTTTCTGGCATATCATTCTTTCCATTATCTCTGTTTTAAAAAAAATTGATTTTATAGCCAGAAACCTCAGAATATTATTTAAAAATGGATAGAAGGATGTGGCATGGATTGTTCAACAGTGTCACACTAGAGAATAAGCTTGTAGTGCTGGTCTCCAACCTGAAGACCTGAGGTTTTCTGTTCTTGACTATTTTTCTTGGCCAAAGGTTCAATTGCCAAGGCAGCAAGTTTCAAATCTTTACTTTAAGTTTTGACAGTAGTGTTTTTGTTTTTTGGTAACCATGTTCATCATGTACAGTGTGACCTGTGATTCTGATAACACTGTCAAGCTACCCACACCATGAAATTCTTGGTCAAGTTATCCATGCTTAGAATAAGTAAAAATAATGCAACAATAGCCTAAATAATAGTCTAATTTGATAAATAATTTATTAAATTATGGCAACTTTCCTAGCACATTTCCTAGCATTATTACACATTATTACCAGCTCCCCTCCCCACCCCCCCGGCTCACCCATCTCAGGTTACTGGTCAATGCACAGACCTTCGATTTTGTCCCAGGTGTATTAGAGCATGAATGCCAATTGTTCTGAATGCGTCCCTGTTCATGCTGATTTGCATACGGAAACACGCTAGCGATCCCATATAGGCCAGGTCTCATTCAGCTTCATGTGCAAACTTCAGCCCTTCATCACTCTCCACAAAAGTATCTCCACGGTCCCTAAAGATACATACTCGTCCCAAGGCACGATTAGCCAAGTAATCTGAAAGCAACAAATATGCCATTGCTAAACGTTAGGGTTTGTCTGTGCACGTATGGGTCTTTATATTGTATATCATTATCAATCATCATCATCATCAATCGTTTTTATCAATAAATGAAGTTAATTATGTGCATTCCAAAAAAGGTTAGTATTGTAAACTAAAACAAAGACAAAAACTATATGAGGAAAATATCATCATAAACTTAAATAAAAATAAAAAGTAAACTTAATGTTTTTAAAAGGTGAAACTAAACTGAAACTAGCAAGCCTGCTCTTAAAAATAACTAAATCTCAGCTGAAGTTGAAACCATAAACTAATAAAAATTTAAATTTTATTTAGATAGGTTAGTTAATGTTGTTAAAATCAATAGCCTATTATTTAATATTCAAATAATATTGATAAACCAACTGTATTGATTAACTACTTGGTAACTACTTGAAATGATTTGACATGAATAATAAAGCATACTCCAAATAGAAAGATCTTATGTGTATGCCTTTACACCTGTTCCCAAACACACATACATTTCGATCTTACCGAAGAACAAATTCAGATAAGAAAAGAAATGAAGAGTGCTGAAATGCTTGTGGAAACTGTCATAAGCACAGTTAATCCGATCAAATCTGCTTGGGCTCATTTCGAGAACGAGGCCGGAAGAGCCAGGTGACACATCTGTTAGCGTTCTTGGGACTGCACTGAAAATTTAGGGTTATAAAATCAGTTGACATTAAGATTGGATATTCAACATTACCTGAGTTGGTGGCATACCGTACAAGAATTGATGGCACTAAGTGGCCATTCAAAACAGCTCACTGTCTGACAAATGCAGAAATGGTAAACAACATTTAGCTCATGAAGTAAGAACAATTCATCAACAATTATGAAAATGATACATTCCTTCACGTAAAAAAGTGAGATTATAGATTTATACATTTTATTACTACAGCTCATTGATGAGACTCATAGATAATTATTGCAAACTAATGTATATTAGCTAGCTGTTACATTTTACAGGCAAGTGATACACTATTCTGTCACTGAATGGATAATAAATGTGTGTAATTCCTACAGGTCGTAATAAAACCTACATTGGTCTTCTGAGAATTCAGGAATACAAAAGACCACATCAGCAACATCAATCAGGCCACTACAAGTTACAAACAGCAGAAATTGTGTTTTCAAAGAGAAGTTCACATCTTGTAAAACAGCATTTGTGTTGTTAAATGTTTCACAAATGTTGTGATGGTACAACATACAGAGATGTGATGTTCATCGGATGTCCAGTGGAGATTTTCTGAATGTAGGTTTTATTTTTTCTTATTTTCTGTAAAAAACCGCCACCACTTATCAGCCTGTAGAAAGAAAATAGAAAAAATCAATTACAGTAATTGAGTGAATTTATGAAGAAATGAATAAATGAATGAATATAAGCTTGTTTACAGCATTTAACATGCAGCATGCTTTGGGTCAACATGAATCCAGCAATATAGATGCACAATAAAATAGTATGGGTGTCCAATAATACAGTGCAGAGAGCAGGACCCTCTGTTTGTGGATGATGTTCAGCAGACATTGTTATCCAGAGCAACAAGGACCAGACACCCAGTGTGGCTACAGAACACACAAAGATCATGTTCCCTTTAATTTTAAGTTTGAAAGCAATCTGTAACATTTAATTGAAATGATTGATTATTGATTGACAATTTTTATTTTTATATAGATAACGGTTGTTGAGGTCAATGGTTGTTGACAGTTCAAATCTACATTTTATAAGCAGTTCCAGTTTTAAGTGGAACCCAACGCAATGCGATTTGGTTTTGTTACAAGGAAAATATTTTGCTTGAAGGTGGTTATCACAACTAGCTGGATTTAATAATTATTTGTCCACAAATATTACCTCTGTTGTTAGAAGCAGAAGTAAAATTGCATTTTTAAAGAGGTGTTCGATAGCTGAGCTGGATTACCCCCAAACATATACATGTTTGGTCTCATTATAAAGAGGCTAAAACCATTAATCCTTTCATAATAATATCAAAAAGCTTAGCCATGCTTCCAACAACATGAGGCAACTTTAAATATGTAAATCTGTCAGCTTTCAGACAAGACACATCTCCACCCTTCCACAACTCACCTAATCAACTAAAAAATGAAACAATGTATCATTCTCACTTTAGGTTCAATTAAGAAAACGAACCTTTAGGTGTGAAAGCACCATTAAATTTCTATATTTTAATCTGGTTGTGAATTGTACATGTTGATAAAGGTTGAGCCAACAGGTTGTTCTGCCTATTAAGAAATTTGGTGATTTAATTGATAATTGATATCTTTGATAATAATTACCTGATTAAATCAAATAAATATATTTTATACGTTGGTTAAGTAATACGTTTTAACTGTTGATATGCAAGTTTTAACAGTGTACGGTATTTAGAGAGTTGAAAATTAAACAATGGTGTTATGGTGATGAACATATTTTACTTAGTCCTCACTGTCCCAACTCGGGTATTATGGTGGCCCTACCTTTATTCCCAAACCAGACTCTGAGTGTTTGGGCTGCAGGTCATTGAGTGTCTCATATGTGTTGCTGTTGAGATCATCCTTGAGGCACTGATCTTGGATCAGCTCATAAGTGTTGCTGATGGACGGGTGGGTGCGGGAGCTTCCCTGGAAGCTCTGATCTGGGATCAGCTCATAGGTGTTGTCAATGAGGAAGCGGGCTGGTGGGGGCTCGTGGGGGACTTGGTCGTAGGTGTCCTGGTCCTGCTGGGACCCAGAAGGATGGCGGGGCTCCACAGGGCCCGGGACGCAGCTGTGGGGCACCCATTGACAGTCCTCCCAAGTGGTCTGGTACAGGGGATTGATGTTCAGCTTGTCCAGGCTGCTGCTGCTGGGCAGGCCCTGGGCAGCCCACTGGAGACTGTGCTCTCGTGGGTCCAGAAGGGAATAGGTCTGGCAGGTAGCTCGCTTGCAGGGGCTGGATGGCAGTTTTGGGGGATTGAAGGCAGCCTGCCTGTAGGGGTGCTGCATCCCCTGGCTATTGTCAAGGATAGGTAAGGAAACACTCCGGAAAGTCTCCAGGTTCAGCTCTGAGTACACCGTGCCCATTGCCGGGACCACACCACCCGTGGGCTTGACTTCCTGGGAATTGGGTCGGATGCAGGGGAGGGACCCACCACCCAGACCAGCATTGCAGGTATTCAGATGGGTGGTTGGGGGAATTTTCAGACTCTTCTGTTCAGTCAGCTGGGGTTGAATCTTGGTGTTGCTCTTGTTATGCACTAACTGAGAATTCAGAGAGCTACTCAGTGAATTTCTCAGAGCAGTGCCCCCTCTGGGCTGCCGGGGTAGTATCTGGTTGTGAAAGATAAAGGAGTCAGTGCCATGGATGACTCGCTGCTTTATTGGATATTGCTGACCTTTGTGGTTCATTTTTAAGAATTAATATCAAAATTACTGCTCCTCAGCCATACCCTATTGTATCTCACCAACTTCCTCCACACCATCACACTCCTGCAAATGTACCCCATATCAAGTCAAATTTACCCCCATTCCACTTCACCTCACCCATCTTTCAAGAAAAAAAAAGAAAAAAAAGAAAGAAAAACAATCAGTTGCAAGTTATGGGGGTGCCGGTTTACCTCTGGAGGAGTGTTCAAGTCATAAGAAATTGTAGGGGCTGCCCTCCTGTTGCAGGTCTTGGGTGGTAGTGCTGGAGGGCAGTCCTGGTATGGTGTGCGGCTGGGTGTGCGGTCAGCGGTGCGGTTGGGTGTGCAGTCAGGGATGCGGGTGGGTGTACGGTCAGGGGTGCGGTTGGGTGTGTGGTTAAGGGTGGGGTTGGGTGTACGGTCAGGGGTGCGGTTGGGTGTGCGGTCAGGGGTGCGGTTGGGTGTGTGGTTAGGGGTGCAGTTGGGTGTACGGTCAGGGGTGCAGTTGAATTCCCGATCAGAGGCATGGTCAGGGGCGTTGTTGGGTGCATGGTCAGGTGAGTGTTTAGGACCATGGTGGGGGGTGCGGATGCTCCACATGTCCTTCATGGCCTTCATGCTGACAGTTGGCCTGTCCTTCAGGTCAACCTGGACCACGTCATACACCTCGCTGCTGGGGGTCTGCATGGGGATGAGACTGTTAATCACCTGCTAAACTTGATTTCTCTTACACATGGGCCAATTCTACCGCCAACCTAAAATACACAAAGACACATTTGTACTTTGTTACACGGAAGAATTATTTTAAGGTTAAGTACAATCAAATGCTAATTGTGAGTTGCTTTCGAAAATGGCACAAAGGTGTAGGCTAAACAATATAAGAAGAGGCACCCAACCCATGTAATGTGAATCCCCTCTGTTTTTCATAGGGTGGGATTTTGCATGAAAAATACAGCACTACCAGTGCTTATTATATGGTTAAAACCTTTTTGTCTCAAATGTATAATAGTTTTTTTTTCATATTCAGGAATCAATGTGAAGTAAAAATATAATCTGCTGGTTGTAATGGACTAAAGATCACAGGGTGGGGAGGGCAAGTGGGTCTCCATACCTGAAAACAGGAAGTGGTCAGTTTCTCTCCAAAGGGCTCGATGGGGCAGCTCTTGTAGTACTCAATCAGGTTGGCCAGGCTGTCGTGAGTCTCCGTGTCTCCAGAGACGGCGAACTGCCCGGACTTGTTCTGCGTTATGACAAAGTGGCGACATCGATCCTGCCCTCTGAAGCAAAAGAGTGCTCTTTAGTCTGCTGGTCGCATTGTTTTGTCTGCTATTTGTGCGTATACTGAACTACGCAAACACAAGCTGACACAGAAGGGGCCAACAGTCTCTCTGTATAGCAGGCAGTAAATACCAGGCAGTAAATATCAGTTAAAGCAGTCAGGTTTCAATATAAATAAATATAATTAATGATTAATTAATTAATAAGTATTATTGAATTAATTTCAGCTTGAGAAATTCAGAAATTCTGATCCCTGTACATTTTCTGTAACCCATCCTTTATTGAAACGTATCAAGACACATACTATAACGTGGAATATTGTGTTTTTTAAACATAATACTATCACTGCATGTGCTCTGTAACTAGTGCACAGCACATTACTGTTGGCTTATATAAATGTCAATGGATACTAATTATGTAAAGTATGTGGAGGTATTTTTTTTAAATACATTAATTTATTAATGCCACTTGGCCATCCCAGTGTTAGTTATCAAGCTAAATTTCATCTGTTGTCTCTGGGCAGGTAACCTAAAAGACAGAGTACATATAACTAAAATAAGGTCATACAATAGGTAACAGTCATACAGTCGTTGTACATCAATGTTAAAAAGACAGACAATGCATCTTCACACAGCACCAAGAGTTTGGTACTTTTCAGGATTTCTTACAGAAATACCCACAATGACCACAGACTCTCAGCCCCAAAAATATTATTTTGCACCCTCTGACCACATGTCAACAGACAGAAGTCACAGGTCTACACAATAAAGTCCCAAAGCATTTTTTCCTTCTTTTTATTCTTCTTCTTCTTCTTTTTCTTCTTCTTCCTCTTCCTGCTGATTACATCATCACAAATGCTGCAGGCCCCCACTCAACTTTTGCTACATCAGCCAAAAAATAACATTTCATACACACACATTTTGCGGCCCCTGCAACTAGTTTGATAGTTGCTCACTGGTAGTGTGTTTGCCTATGGGACCTATGCAATGTTGACATTCAAATTGTATCACAATGTTCAGATGGTAAGATGAAAAAACACAAGGCAAAGTTGCTTGAAATAATTTAGGAAACATCGGATAGCACTGCATACAGCTTATTTCATTTGTATGAGCTAAGATATCGAATATTGTTTCTTGTAAGCCTAATTTTGATAGCAATACTTTTAATGACAGGCCTAGTTTTTGCAAGTTTGAATTAAGGACAGTTCTTTGTATGTGTGAGTAACTTGAAATTTCTATATGTTGAAAATGTATTTTTCTTCAGATTAACTTTTTCTGTCCTGATTACCTGTTTTTTTTTTTTAATATCATGGACTTGTATATGAATGAATAGCAAGTCCAAGATATTTAAAATGTGAAACAACCAGATTCTTTTCACCCTTAACAACTACAGCTGGTTGATCTGCATCTTCTTCTTTAGATAACCCACCTTAACCACCCTCCATCTGGTCCCAACCAATTGTTTGGGAACCCATGTTGTAATTTACACTCTTTCACTCACCTGTAGGAGAGAATGTAGCCAATAGCTTTGTCACTCAGGCGGATGAGAAAGCACCCCTCTGGCTGATCTTTCATCAGATCTTCAGTTTCCCTTAAACATTAAGTGTGACATTTAAATGTCATAATCCATGGCATTATTCAGCCTAGCCATATTAAGGCACCATGTTTGCATCTCTGTCACAAATCACAAACACAGGTTGATAAAGGTAAAAAAGCTAGACTGGCTCCCATATTAATTTTTTCCCCAAAGTGTCCTTGACACCTGTCATTCACATATAGGCTATGCACATATACAGCTGCATAAATGGACAGCATATTTAAAATTTTAGAATTATATACAGGTATGTTTGTCTTGAATAGAAGGAAATCTTACTTTCTGCTGATGTACCCTTGGAACCAGGGTGGGACGGTGCCATCACGTGCTATGAGAGGGGCCTGCGTGTCAGTGAACCATTTTAAGGTCAGGTCTCGCAGTCTGCGCTCCAAGTTCCCCTCCTGCGGCTCCACCACCGGTGACCGTTGCTGCTCCATCTTCCCGCTATCCTCCTGGAACCTTGTGGGAAAGAGCGGCTAAAAGCCTCGGCGAGCCGGTAATATTCCCATAGAGCAGGTAGAAGCGGGCGGGACCCGTGATTTGCCTATTTTGTTTTTGGACGTCACCCCTGCACTGAATGTGGCCATTGTTCTGGTTTATGGTCCCTGGGCCAAACTGAGCCGTGGCTGGTGCTCACTGATGGGTGAATTTTACTATCAGTGTTTCCGACATCCACATCTCTGGGCCTAAGACTGAGAGCCACATGTAAATCGTTGCTATTCATGGCTTCTCAAACTAGGGAAGGGATAGATAAGAGTGGATCTTAACAAAATCATCTAGGCAAATCAGCAGGCTGTTTCAAATTAATCATAACTGACCTAAGGCAAAACAACTTAAATCTATGCAGGGTTTTGACCAGGTCAGTAGGTAATAAGACCTATTGCCTGGTATTTCCTATAAACATACACCACAGTTTTACCCATTCACTTCAGTCTCATGGTATTTCCACATGCCTACAGGAGTGTGGTAACATATTTTTCTTCCTTGTCATGAACAAAAATCACAGCTATGTCCTCTCATGCTCCAAGGTCTTCTTATATTATATCTTTTTATATCAGCTTGTGTTCTGTAATGTACCAGTCAGGGTCTGGTCACGGTGCAATAATTCTAAAATCTCCTGCTAAAACGAATGAACTGGAGGGATGATGCAATTGAAAACGCATTACATTAGGTAAGAGTGACATTACATCATTAACCTCTGCTGGTCAAGGAGACATTAGTTCGAACAGAGAAACTACTAGCCCACAAGACAAAATGCTTTTATGCATGTTCTGTGCCCCTAACCAGTGTAATGGTTTCTCAGTAATGTATCCACTTACATGGTAGATTCTGAGTAATACACATGTATGCTTTCTGGGAAATGCAAGTGACACAAGGTTCCATCCTCAAAATATTCTACTTATCCATGCTGTGTTTGAAATGCATAGATTTAATGGTGGATAAACACATTAGCATAATAAATTAATTAGCCATTGTTTTTCAATATGAGATGTTTTTCAATATGAGAGAGTGTTTGTGGGTTGTGCACTTGGGCTAGTGTGTGCCTGCATACCTGTATGTGTCTGTGCACGCCTAAATGTGTGTAAGAGTGCATGTGTATGAATAATTTCTTTTACATTTTTGGCGAGTGCTGGGATTCTAGATGGAGCAGAGCTCAAAGCAGAAGATGAGCTCTCTACAGGTAACACCAACCCCTATATTAAAAACAGATTAATAAAGGCAGCTAATCATAATCACTTACCTTTTTGTTCAGTGTCAGTGTCAAGGCAGCAGTTTTATTTATTTTGTCATTGGAGGCATGGGGTTTTAGTTTTCCAAGCTGGGAACCCAGTATCTCTTGGCACTTGTTTTGCTTTCATGTTATTTAATCATTTTATGTCATAGCTTTCTGCAAAACAAACAAAACAAAATTTTAAACGCCTATCATAATAAATGGACACATTTGAATATGTTTGTGTGCTTGTGCGGGCCTGATCAAGTATGTATGTAATTGTAGGATGCATAATAAATACTGTGCGTTATATGTATATTTTGGAAACCTACACTGCCGTGAAAACGTATTTGCCCCCTTCCTGATTTCCTCTTTTATTGCATATTTGCCACATTTAAGATTTTTGTCAGCTTTCACTTTTCATGTTCTTATATTTGAAATGCTGATCTGTTCTTATGTTTTGGCAGTGGTTTAATGGTGAATTGCA
This sequence comes from Anguilla rostrata, assembly GCF_018555375.3. Classification (NCBI taxonomy): domain Eukaryota; kingdom Metazoa; phylum Chordata; class Actinopteri; order Anguilliformes; family Anguillidae; genus Anguilla; species Anguilla rostrata. Next base: position 35,414,401 of record NC_057937.1, read on the forward strand.
AAAGGAACTATATCCAGTGGTTGCACTATAATAATTTTTCTAGAAGTTGTGGGCATGCCAATATTTCACTGTTTTTACACTTCCCTTTAACAGTCACAATATTGACTTGCGCGGGCAAATTTTTTCTTTTTTTAATTAATCCTTGATGGTATAATTGGCCATGCTTGTGTTGATTTATCTAATGACCTACTGTGAGAACAGTGAGGAAAAGCATTTAAATACTGCTCACTTGCCCCTCTAGTCATATGCTTAGGGCTTTCTACAGACCCATGTATTAGGTACTGCATGCATATCATTTAGTGTGTTTATGCAATATGTTTTCCATCATACTGTATAAGTGTGTGGATTGTTTGTGTGGTTGTTCACTCTATTTGTATATGTATGTTCTGTGAGTGGTTGGGGGCTTGTTTTCTGAGGGGTACAGTTTGCAAAGAGTAAGTTGTGTCAAGTAGCAAAGTAAATCAAAGCCTTTATACTGGCTAGTGTTTGTGTACCTGGATTTGTATTTCATAAAATGAACTAGGCTTAATTGTCCTAAGATAGATAGTCTATCACTGTCACTTGTACTGTTTCACTGAGATTCTCACTAGCAAAAGACAAATTTATGCCCAGGTGCATTATTTTCTAAATCTACTCCTTTGCGAATCTGGGACCACACCACAACCAACTTGATTAAATGTTTCCATTGAGTGTTTGAAGCAATATGTTTGGCAGTATTTTCCACTGAGAGGCAGCAGTTTCTCTGTAGTCCTTGGAGAAGCCCACAGCATTGTGGGATACTGTGAGTCAGAAAAAGCACAGCGCTTCAGCTATAAAATCTTGTTGATCTATGAGCAGAAAGGGAAGCATACAGAGAAGTGAGATACGCAGTACTCACAGGACCTGTATTTTCAGTTGTGGCCGGTGGGCATTACATCATCTGCAATGTTCTGACAAAACTTGGAAAATTGAATATACAGTTGAGATCTTACAGCTATTAACCTCCTGTTTGGATTTTGAGTGAGTGAGCGCTCTTCCCGTATGGGCAGCAGGTGTAGCAGTGTACTATAATGACAAGAGAACTGGACTTTCATCTTCAAGGTTGTAGGCTGATTCAACTGCCATTGCACCCTTGAGCAAGGAACTTATCTTGAATTGCTTCACTAAAAATACCCAGCTGTTTAAATAGATTGTATTTTAAAGTGTGTAAAATGTATATCCTTCATGCCTCATTGTGACAAAGCTCCATGCTGGTTATAAATATTATAGAGGATGATAAACCTGAATATAGCTTTCTCAGTTTTCCCAATGTACAGTTGTGTGTTTACTTCTGAGTTTATTCTAGTTATATCGTTGGTCTATCTAGCTAGGAAGTTATTGGTTGTTCTGGAATTAACAATTATTTGCATAATGGCCTCAGGTGATGTATACTGCAGATAGGGCGCACTGCTACAGCTCGTCATCAGTCTGTCAGTGTGTGTTTGATGCTGCTTCTCTGTTGTTAATAAATGCGCTAATGGTCTGTCAGACTCTGAAATCGCTACATTGGTGTCAGCAGTTGGCCTTGGCATTGAAGAGGAATTCACATGCCTACATGAGAGATGGCCAGAGGGGATTAGTGAGTGGAAGAAGACTGGCTGCACCATGGAAAGCCTGGGGAACCCTTGGCTAGCTCCTGTGGGGCATCCAGTTCCAGGAATTGACCAACTGATGCCTAGTGAGAATACTTAGATTAAGCTCACAGGGGAATATGAGAAGGGCCTTAATAAGAGTATGCTATTGATCGGCAGCTTCAGACTAGTGTGAATACAATGCTCTTTGGAAATACAGTACTGTGCGAAAGTCTTAGGCACCTGCAAAAAAAAATGCTGTACAGCTAAAATGTTTTCAAAAATAATGAAATGAAAGGTTATACATATCAAATAAATAATTTAAAGAGCAGTAAATAGTTAAAAACTAAGTAAAATCAATGTTTGGTGTGACCACCCTTCGCTTTTAAAACTACATCAATTCTCTTAGGTACACTGTCCGGCAGTTTTATAGGAAAATTGGCTGGTAGGTTGTTCCAAGCATTTTGGAGAACTTGCCACAGTTCTTCTGCAGATTTTGGCTGTTTCGCTTGCTTCTGGCTCTCCAGGTAATCCCAGAGACCCTTGATCAAGTTTTTATCTGAAAAGTAGTCTATTACTTAAAATATTACTTTATTTAACAAAATACAAAAATGTATCTGTAAAAATTCATGTTTGGACATCTCAATTTTGCTCTTTTCTACTGACATACTAATGCAGAAAACAAAAAATAAACATCTAAGACCAAATATATACAATATATTATATTTAAAAATCTAGGGTGCCTAAGACTTTTGCACAGTACTGTATAAAACAAGCTTGTCAGGAGAGAGTTATTATGGGTGACTTCAATTACTCTGCTATTAATTGGGAATTGTTGACAGGACAAGAAAAAGGTGAGGAAGAATTTCTAAATTTTGTATATTACCATGTTTTAACACATTATGTCAGTCAGCCTCCCAGAAGGAAATAAATTCTGGACTGGGTGCTATGCCATGTAACAATCCTGACATCATTTGCAGCATAGAGACAATGAAGCCACTTGGGACAAGTGATCATTCAGCAGTTAGTTTATATGTATTTGCAAATATAAGCAAATTATATTTGCACATTACGAGGGCCTCCTTGAAGTGCTGAATTTTTTATTTTAGGTGTGCCAACTTTAACAAGATACAAGCGAAATGAAGTCATATAGACTGGGGGCAACTCCTTGATTGTAAGACAGTGAGTGAAGAGTGGGGCAGGTTCAAAAGAGTAGTCCTTGATACACATTGTAAATGCATTCCAAAGGTAAGGGAAAAAAGTTGAAACAAGACCAGGTCAAAACCTAGTATGTGGCTGGACCGGCTGACCAATGGTGTCACGTCATAACTCGGCCGACCAATGGTGTAACTTCATCACTCGCATTTGTAGGGCTGGCCCCGCTGTTGCGGTCCAGCCAAAAACAGTCTCCACCGTGGATGAATGAAGCTACATTGGAGAGTTTGAGAAAAAAGAATAAACTTTATAAGACATAGTAGTGATGCTGTGTGAATGACAGCTAGGGTGGACAGAGACAAACAGAGAAGGAAGTTTAAGCCAGCATGCGTGGTTTAATTAATACAGGAAGGCAGCAGAGGCTGCGAATGTGCAGCGGTTCGGGAGGAGCCAGGTGCAGAGGTGGGGGAACTGCTTCCTGACAAAACAGTAAGCCGGTTTCAGGAGAGGCGGGGAGGCTCTCAGACAAGGTTTCGTCCAGGCACATGGCTTTGTTGTCCACGTCTGTTAGGCAATCACACTGAGGTTAGTGTGAGTCTAAAAGCTACATCTACACCGGCTGGTAAAAGTGACCCAACTGACCCAATTCACCATTTAGAAATTACAGAACTTTTTATACATAGCCCCTCATTACAGTATACTATGATGTTGGGAACATATTAATGTTATGTAAATGAAAGTCGTTATGTTTAGTAATTTGTTGCATATCTTTGGAGGTTCCTTTTTCCAGGTCTTTTAGGTACTTCTTAGGTACTAGCAAACTGTAACTTGGCCATCCTGTTTTTTGTGGCTAACTAGTGGTTTGCATCTTGCAGTGTTTACTCTGTAGTTCTGTTTTTGATGTATGCTGTGGATAGTAGTCACTCACACATCAATAGCCACATCCTGAAGAGATCTTCCTTGGTCAACCAAGACCTCTATGATTACTGAGCACACCAGTGCTCTCTTTCTACTTAGTCAAACAGTTGATTTTGGTAAATCTAAGGTTTGGCCAAGGTTCTCTGACAGTTGTTTTCTAATTTCTTGGCATCAAATGGTAAATGGACTGCATTTATATAGCGCTTTTATCCAAAGCGCTTTACAATTGATGCCTCTCATTCGCCAGAGCAGTTAGAGGTTAGGTGTCTTGCTCAAGGACACTTCGACATGCCCAGGGTGGGGTTTGAACCGGCAACCCTCCGACTGCCAGACAATCGGTCTTACCTCCCGAGCTATATCGCCCTCACATGAAATGGCTTCATTGACTTTCATTAGCACTACGCTAGTCCTCATGTTGACAAATGCAAATGCAGGGCACAAGTGGTCAGTGGTGCCTCTCAAATGTGCAATCGTCTTTGTAATGAGGGGTTTATGCACTGACATCCTACTATAATATCCCTCTCTATGTAGTCGTCAATGGACTGTTCTTGCTGACACTGTCTGATCACGTTGTGCATTGACATTCTCAGCCATGAGGAAGAGTTGCTCTTCTTTTTTTCCTTACATATCGCACTAATGGATCAGCATCATGGTCACATAATGTGCACTTTTGACAACAATTTCTGAACCTATTTACTGATGTCTTTCTTCATAGATCATAATGCAGATGTTACTTTAATCCAGTTGAGCAGCCTTTGTGACTGAAGCTCCTGCTATCCGTGCCCCAATAATGAATCCTCTTTCAATGTCACTTAGATCTTTTCCTCTTGCCATCTTGATCCATTGAGGTCAACTGGTCCTGCTCAGAATTTTTTACATGCCTCAGAGCATGGTAACAGCTGGGATGTTAACTGCTTAATTGCATCATGCAGTACACCTGTATGGCAGCATCTGCATTTGTTATGTTTCTCCACTCATTTATTCAGGGGTTTCTTTTAATTTGCCACCAGTCTGTATATACATACATACACACACACACACACACACACACACACACACACACACACACATATATATCCTTTGGCCCACAAATTAGCGTTTCATTTGAAGTAAATTACTCTACAACGATTCAATACCTCTCCCCAGCGGCCGTTCAATAATGACAAACTGCATTGTAGTGTTACTTTTTTTAGCCTATTTTTATAAGGTACTTGTAATTCTTTCAAACAAAATCATATTGACAAAATAATTTGTCAAACACCTGATTCATAATGACATCAACAATTAGATACCAAGGCTCAAACTGGTTGAGAGACAAGTAAAAACAAAGTCAAGATGACAGCCCGGCGCCGAATGAAAAATAGAAATGCTTGCTTAATTAGTTGTGCGTTTGGTGCACTACAACTCCTATAATTCCTTGCAATACCACGTGTTCGTCGGTCATGTGGTTTGAAGGGAAAATTGACGCTGCCGTGCAGCTGGAGTAGAAAATAAGTTTTAAAGAAACATGCACGGAGGGGATGAGAGTGAAGCAAATTCCCATCGGAACTCCGCGATTCCGGCTATAAAGTCGTTAGAGGCGGCCGACATTGAGGGTACAAAGGAGGAGGCATCGAAACTATGCGGTTATCTGAATAAGATTGTGGGTAAGGGCCCACTAAGAGGTTTCAAATCCCGATGGTTTGTGTACGATCCCAGAACATGCTATTTGTATTACTTCAAGACTCCTCAAGACGCTCTTCCTCTGGGACACATTGAAATAGCCGATGCCAGTTTTTGCTACGATGTGGAAGGGGAGGAGGGACAGTTCGAGATCCACACTTCAGGGAAGGAATTTTTGCTCAAGGTAACGTTTGTAGTCTACACATATCGAGCGACCCATATTCACTTTACTTTGTGCATTTCACGGCTTTGTCAAAAAACCATGGAACGTGACTGTCAGTGTAAGTGCTGGTTCTCGTGATATAGTTAATGGAGTCATTGTAAATACGCGTTTTAGTGTAGCTATTATATGAAGCTACAGTTTTGACTAACAGCAGCACGTCGACTGCTGACATCTGTATTTGAGAGCGAAATGGTCCAGGTTTAAGAGCAGCGCACACGCTCACATGCGTTTGCGTCGAGTGGCGTGGTGGGCACGGTGTTGGTAGTATTATTGCAACTGCGCACGGTATGGCGCTGTGCTGCTTTATTAAAGCGTGCGGCTGAGAAGTTAGAATCGGACTGTCGTCCAAGTGGTTCTTCAGGTATAATTTTAATCCTTTGAATAGTTATCATTTTGCCTTTACCGGGTAGTGCTTGCTTTTCAATGCATGAATGGGATTTTGTTTTAATACAGTGCTTTAGGGCAGGACGAGGTCTACAGGTTTGCACTCGGATTTTAACCTAATGTTATATAGGTAGAAAACTAATATTTTAAAACATTAGAACATTTTAAAATTCGTCTTCCGTGTCGGAAAAAGTATATCCTGCTGCTACGCGGAAACATATGCTGGTTTACATGTACTCAAAATGATAATAGAATTGTTGCGCTCAGTCAATAAAGGTTGCCGCAGGTGCGCATAGCCAAAGCCAATAATGAGAAAAATAAAAATGTGCCTGTAGAGCGCGCTTACTCTTTTCCATATCAAATATCATAAATGAAACTTCTTAACGTGTCAAACCTGTTTTACAGTATTGAGAGCCCCCTTGACATTATGCGCTATTAATATAGAGTGTAGGATACCAATAATAAAATGGGTTGTAAAATCTGCCATAATGGGCAGAACGGTCCTCTATGTTCAACGCTGAATATGGCAAGTATTTTTTGCTTCTGTACAGACTGCAAACCTGTTTTAAAATTACTTTAAGCATTCGACCAAACATGACCCGCAGGGCTCAATGGTTCTTTTATCTATAGTGATATACTGAAGTGGATAATTCTGTGATTTAAGCATCTTTTATGTTTTCTTATTGTTGACTAGGACTGCACATCAAATGGATGTTTTTATTGTGTTACTGTACATCAGTACATCAGGGAGCGTTGTTGGGCTGAATGGCCCGCTCTCGTTATATTATGTTATCAGTTCATTCAAGTTGCAACTGGTACAGTTTTCAACACTGGCAGCCAGTGTGAGACAGATTGGCACCATGTTTGACGTTTGTTGGTTGTGAATCCAAGTCAGAATACATTTGTATTGACAGCCCCTCTTAAATTAAGATTGAAGAGTACATACGTCAAGTTGAAGAGTGCCATTGATTCTGTTATTGTTGACTAAAACTATGCATTTCTTGGATGTTTGTCTTTATGCTGTGGACTTCAGATACGGGAGTAAACGTGAGCAGAAGTTGATATCACCCCCAACAGCCTGAATAAGAGTACGGTTTGCTTACTCGGATAGAAGATTCACTCTGTTGTTAGCTCTCTGAGCGAATATCTGTTATTCCGTGGATTAGGAAACCACAACAGGCTAACCACAACAACCGCAGCAGTTATTGAAAATGCACTGTACTGCACCCCACACCAGAAGCACAGAGGCTGGTGTCCCAGGTACAGACACAGGAAAAAAGCAAATAGGCATGCTGTACATGGACTCCAGCTACGGGTACATGTCATTTCAGCCATTGGTCAGCAAACATAGCACAAAGCTGTGTTTCCTTGTCACTGACTCGAGTGTGAAGAATCGCCAGTCAGTCACCCGAGGTGGCAGGGAAGATGTCAGGGAGTCTGAACAAAAACAATTCCCACATCAGTCTTCTTTTAACACCACAAAAACTGATTTAATAAATATCAATTATTCCTGTATGTGCATTGACTAGCACTGCTGCTGCTACTTTATTTAGGAAGAAGCTAAATTTGGTCAGGTAAGAATGTTCGGTATACATGTTGAATATTGCTTTAGTAAGAAATGCCCTGTTGGCAGTAAAAGGAGTCCACCTGGCTGATACAGGGATATGCTGGGACCTTCACCACCAACCAATGATTGGCACGAGCATGAACGGCTCATTTCAGGTCCTGCCACAGCCTCTACTGGGTTCAAGTCAGGACTTTGAATTGGCCAACTTTTATGGTTCTCCGAGTGGCTAGGCCTGAATGTGGGTGACAACACATCCTGTTAGTTTCAGACACATGCAGGTGTTCAGGAAACTGCTGCATGTGGAGGAACTGAATGCAGTTCTCTGGCTAAAAGGAAGACCGTTATTCTACACTGAGCTAAGAATAGCGAAGCATTACAAAGAGAATGACAGAGAATTTGCCATGCAGACAGCTTAGAAAATAATTTAGTGACAAATTAAAAAAAAGAGCTTAAGTATAGTATAATCTATTACATTTTTATATAGGACTTTACATGGATGCTTTACGGTGAAAGGAGAGGGGAGAACGGCCTGAATTGAAAGAGTAAAGAGTAGCACCCACCTCTCGGGTATTTTTTTGTGGAATGCTCACTACATGTCAGCTGAGTTGGAGCAGGAGGGGTTAATTAGCCAGTCTTACAGGAGGATTAACCCTTAGAGACCAGGATGAGTTATCCAATCACATGGATAAACCCTGACAGCGAGGGATTAACGGTCAGTCACTCTGGACGATAGACCCTTACAGCATGGATTTCACAGGGCTGCAGTGTCTGTTGGTTTTCACTCAGTTCCCACAATTAAATGCTTAATTTAAGCCGTTGATTGGCTACAGCAACCTGGAGGAAATTTCTAGTGAAACAGGACGTAACCCAGCCAAGGGCTGTGCCACAGAACCTCGTTGCAGACAGGGAAGATGGTAATCAACAGTGTCAAATGCAGTGGGGAGGTCAGTGGGAATCAGACCTGAGGAAAGTGGAGCCGCTCGTGCAGTCGGTGGCCTGACTGACCGAGAGGAGTGCAGTTTATGTGGGGGGTGGCCAGCTGTGACTGGTGGGGATGGGGACTCCTCCTTTAGAGGGAGTGATGGAAACCCAGTCTCATTCCAAGATAAACCCCGAGAGAAAGGGATGAATCAATCACGTGGCCGATCTAGACCAACCAGGGGAATTTGATTGCTGTTTCTTTTGCTCAGTCAGAGAGGTTGAGTGGATGGAAAGCCCCAGCAAGGTGGATTTTACGTCTGGGAGAACTACAGGATCATACAGAGGAAGCAGTGTTCTGGTTTGAATGGGAATCCAAGGGATTTTTTCCCCAACATTTCAAGTCAGCTATTTTACTCATTAACGAGTAATATATTTTGGAATAACTTTACTTACTAATGCCTAGGTGGTCAAGAAAATGTTCTCATGAAAATGTCACAAGAAGTAAATTTTGTGACTAATTATTTTATACTGTATGACTGTGTTACTTTATGTACATTATATTAATAAAATAGGTATGACATTTGTTTGAGAAGTTATGTTGGCAGTTTGAATAACTTAATGGATTGTTCACACTTTCTCATTTTCTTACACAACTGAAAAATAGGCCTTTTATTGGCATTTGAGTTAGCTCTCAAAGTCATTGTTTTGGTTAATAACTGCATGCTGCTTGAATGTTTGTGCAGATGTTCTTGCATTAAGATTGTCTAGTCTCAACACGTCGAGTAAGTTTTCTGACAGGTTACAGTCTGACTGCCACTTGCAGATATCAGTCTCCATTGACTTGTATTGTAATGTGTGTCTTGGCATTTCCTCCACTATCTTTGGCTCAGTGGACCTTTGCATTGTAACGTGTATCTTGGCATTTCCTCCACTATCCTTGGCTCAGTGGACCTTTGCATTGTAACGTGTGTCTTGTCATTTCCTCCGTTGTCTCTGACTCAGCAGACCTGTTTGCCTCCGGCGCTATGATGTGTCTCTTCCTCTGTCCTCTGTCTGCAGGCGCAGAATGCGCAGGTGATGCGTTACTGGCTGCAGCAGCTGCAGCAGATGCGCTGGGAGTTCTGCACGGCACGTGGCTCCGTCAGGCGGGACAGCTGGAGCTGCCCGACTCCGCCCCACCTCCACAGCGGCCTGGTGGCTCGCGACGCAGGTACACCTGCACCGTCGACCCCGCGGGCACAGACGAGCACACACACACACACACACACACGCTCGCGCACATACACGGACACACACAAACAGAAACATGCTGCTTTTAGAACTGCTCACCAGATATTATCCCAGAAAAGTCAGTATGCGGTTTCTTGGTTCCAACAAACAATAGTTTTGTTGGTAGGTGAGCATTAAAAAAAAAAAATAAATATAAATCGATTGTAATTAGAACGTCAGAATAACGTTGTAATTCTTTTAATTTAATGTTATTTATTTATTTATTTTTCTGCTGGTGAATAATTCAGAGGCAGAGGTATCCTATAATTCAAACAGCTACCACACTAAGATCTTTTTGGTAAATGTAGAACCTGTGGCCATATGGCAGTGGATGGGTGTCCAGTGGGCTGTGACTGTCCGCTATAGAGCTGGAGCTGTAGCTGCTCTGAGAGAGGAGAGCATGTGTCCATGCGGCAGGTGTATTAATTACAGCTGCGCTGCTGCTGCGGACAGCGTCTTTATGGCCGTGATGTAGCATTCCCTACTGAGATCGTAAAACACTAGAGAATCACATTAGCATGCTTTATGCCATCTATAATCTTTAGGCTTACTGGTCCGTTGGCATTGGTTTTACACTTTTTAAAAAAATATATTGCTGTGATTTAAATTTTTCATGTTTTTTTTCATAGTAAAGTATGTTAACATAAAAAATAAAACCGTGTCTATAAACATAGATTCCGTCTTGGTCTGTTCATTGTACGGATGTATGTATTCAGCCAGCAGCTACATGAGCTGAGCCTTTTCTGGCATATAAATCGGAAGAGTTCTTATAAGCAGCTTGTACCCGATGTTGCAGTTGGGCTGAGTAAGATTCCATAAGTTGGACTGTGCAGTTATGAATGTGTTTGTTGTGTTGATCCTGACGTGATGTCCTCACAGATGTGTATTGTGAGAGTCTCCTCTATGACGGTCTTGCCAATAAAGGGCTTTTATGTGTGCTCGTGCTGAACAAGTCGCTTTTCCTAAAGTTATTATATTGAAACTGCATTATTTGTAGAATAAAAACAGAAATGTATAATAAAATAAATTAAATAAAACGCAAACCACAGAAACTTACAAGTGGTTGTGTGATAAGGGGATAAGGGACTTCGGTGTGCAGTGATTAAACCGAGTTGAGAAGGCTTCAAGGATGAAAGGAAATGGTAAACTATGCCAATCGGGAAGTACTGGAGAGTAAATATTAACTCAAGCTGGTGGACTGGTGAATAACACCTGGTTCTTAGAAGGTCATGCTTTGGAATTAATATTAATCTAGCTAGTCTGGTTTGAGATCCTGCATGTAACGCAATTTTCAGTAAGATGAGAGGCTTTGAGGGCTTCACCAGCTGCAGAATCTGTAGCGCAAACTTGCTCTTCACGCGCATAGCATTACGCATGCTTCACGACGTGCTCTCTCACACACGCACAATGCAAGCAAATGTGTATTGGTGCTTAACCAGCCTGGTCACATACATTTCTTTTGGATTCAAATACTTTTCTATTCCTTACTGATCTTGTCTGGTTTATTGTAACCAATGAAATACTCTCAAAAAGTGCAAACCCCGCCTTCTGGTCATATTGTCAGGCTCAGTTACTCCAGGCAAGATCAATAGAGCACAGAAAAGTATTTGAATCCAAAACAAATGCGTGTTTGGGTATTTGACCCAGGTCTGCTGTGAACACATCTTTACCGTGCTTCTCTGTCCCAGAGACGTTTGCCCCGGACAAGCGCACTGAGACCGTGGAGAAGGTGCGCAGCGACTTCGCCATGGAGACCAGCGCGGAAGGCCAGGTGGGGGCGCACACCGCCCGCAGCCCCACCGCCAACATCAACCGCTCCTTCCGACAGTGGGGCACCGAGCTGAGGTGAGGCCGTCTGAAAGACCCCGCTGACCCCGCCCTGTTCCGCCCTGCTGCACCACGCCCTACCCTTTTCATCCAGCTCCAGCATGTAAAACCAGACAGAAATGGTCCACATGCTGTCCCAGTGCAAGTCTGTGTTGGGGAACACTGTGCAGGCCTGTTTCATGCTGGTTTTAATGCAGAAGTTATTATGCTGTATTTTCTCATTATTATGGAGCCTTACACTTCCTCTACCCTGAGGCCTTAATGTTGTCATGATGCACATGACGCAGTGACCAGTTTCGGTTGGCTTATGAGCCCTGGTTTCTCTTCCATGTTCCATCTGATCATTTATTACAAAATTGGATCATTTACTATGCAAACTGAATGCTTGTGACTGACTCGGTGTCCTAGGCGGTAAAATTCTGGGTACCTCCCGTACGTAGGCAACTGCCTTGATTTATTGTAATCATCTGTTTTGTTATGCATTTTAAAACCTCAACAAAATGTCAGAAAAATCAGCACCATAATCTGATCAGCTGCACATGTGCTGATCTTACTATTGAACTAGCCTATGGTCAGTCCACTTGTTTGAATCCCTATTGTGTTTGAATGCCAAATCATTTCTGTACGTATATGGAATAAAATAATACAGAAGTGATAATAATAATAATGCAAGCAGGAGGAGTTACAGCTTCGTTATGTTGTTATGAAACCTGGTTTATAGAGCGGAGCACTGTGGGAATTCACCTGGGTAATGATCCTCTTTTCTTGTCTGCATTGGTGGATCCCATACCTGCTAAACTAGTCACGCTTGTATTTCACCTGTTGACGTAGAATCTCATGCATGCAACGCTTTTTGAAAAGGCCCATTCCGGGAGTTTGCATGTCTTCCTTCTCCTCCGTGCCGACAGGAACTCCATGTCGCATTTCCGCCCGTACCGCGGGGGCGAGTCGAAGCGCAGCGTCTCCCTGCGGGGCCGCTCGGGCGAATGGGAGATGGCGGACCCCCCGGAACACGGGGCACCGCTGGACACCCCCAGGAAAACCCCCACAGAAACCCGCAGGAGTGAGGCCTTTCTTTCTTTCTTTCTTTCTTTTCTTCACCGGGGGCGGGGGGTAGAACGGTAGTCCTCCAGGACTGAAGATTAGTCACCCTGCAGGCACCGTGCGAGTTGCCCTGTTGCCTGGTGTGCTAGTTGCCCTGAAAACACTGGAGCCCGCAATGGCTATGGTTTATTGGGGCCTGTATTTTTGTTTTTGCAGTTTTATTTATATTTTTTAAGCGTAATTATTTTTTTGTATCAATTTTAAAACGAAAAATGTAACTCTTTTTGCATTATATTGCTTGGTTATTACCATATTTATGATATTTGTTCAGCTATATTACACCTACATTTAAGATTCTCTCGAACAGCTTACAGTTCTATAGATTTACAGGTAAAGTCTCTGTCTGCTGGAATATTAGTTTGCTTCTTCGTTAATTTGGGCAAGCCATCTTATAAATATGTAGTTACTGGTTGAAAAAACACGTACATCTGTTGCCCGGTTAATAAGTACTCTGGGCTTTCCTAATGTTTGTTTCTTGGTTAATAATCACGGGAGCTTTCCTAATTTGACAACCTTCCTCTGTGCCCCAGACTCCGCCAGCTCGGCATTCACCTTTGACCTCAGCCGCGGCTCCCTGCGGTCCAGGCGGCCCTCCCCGCGGGGCGCAGCGGCGTCGGGGAGGCCGGGCCGCAGCGCGGACGCAGCGGCACTGGAGTGCAACGGCAGCAAGGCGTCCAACGTAGAGCTCCGCCTCCAGAGCCAGGAGGAGGAGCTTACGCTGCTCCATGAAGAGATGGCCAATTACCAGGTAGCATTCATTCTCTCTTTCTCCCTCTGTTTCTCTCTCTTTTCTCTCTGTCTCTCCCCCCCGCCTTCCTACCTCCCTCTCTCGCTCTCTTGCTCTCTTGCTCTCTCGCTCTCTCACTTTCTCACTCTCTCTTTCTTTCTGTCTCCCTCTCTCTCTCTCTCTCCCTCTCTCTGTCTCTCCCTCTATCTCCCCCCACTTCACAAGACACCTTTCCATGTATGGGCAATTTTGTGCTCCACTTATCTCCTATCCTACACAAAGGACCATTCTAAGAACAAAGATCGAAGCGATAGCTCATCATTTCAATTCAGTGTGCACACTTGCCATTGGCCATGGCGGGTTTCCCCTTGCCATCTGTGACAAATTTTTCTTTTAAAAAAATTCCTTGTGGGTGTCCTAGCTGTGTTTAAATGTTAATAAGTGATGGGAGGTAGATTCCCACTGTCTACAAAAAGCACATCTTTGTTTGTATTAGTCTTGATGATTGATTTCTCTTTAAGTCCTGACTATTTGTACAGTGATGGGTGCTTTCTGGGTGAATTCTGCACATGGAGAAGTGGTGATGTTCATTCCTGATAATAAACAGCAGCATTTAGGTCAAACAATTATTTCAAATATGTTAACTTGTATATATCAATAGAGATTCTGTGGATTACATCACTTTCACCAATATGCAGAACAAGTTCCCTCTTTCATAACATGACGTTGTGGTTAAAAATATTTTTTGTCAAAAAGAAAAGAATTTTCTTCAAAAATTTAGTTGGCATTGTGCAGTTTTTGAGGAACAGACTCTATGACTAACTGTAATCTTCTTAATGGTCTGCAATGTTCAGCTGCAGGGAAGTGAGAGTACAGAGTGTGTTGGTGATGTCATCCTGCCCGTCTCCTAGGATCTGGTGAAGGTCCTACAGCACAGCCTTAAGGACCTTCAAAGGGGGAGGAGCCCTGTGGGGGCCACGCCCAGTGGTCTCCAAGACACGCCCAAAGACATGCCCAGAGGGCACCCAGACATGCCCGCAGGAACCCTGGACATGCCCGCTGAGCCCCGGGACGCGCCCGAGACCTTGGGGGCGGGGGATGAGCAGGTGCGGGCCCTCAGGGGCCACTTGGAGAAGCTGTCGGCGGAGAAGGCGGGGCTGCAGGGCGAGGTGGACGCTCTGAGGACCAGGGTGGGGGAGATCGGCGAGCAGCTGGCCATGCTCATGGAGACCATCCAGGCCAAGGACCGGATCATAATGGAGCTCTCCCAGCAGGGCGGCGCCGTGCTCGCGGCTGACTGCAGCTCCCCCACCTCCACGGCCCAGGAGCTCCAGGAGCTGGACAAACTTAGGGTAGGAGACGCACAAACCCAAGCTAAACCCATGCTACATGTGCTAAACATACGCTACACCTGTGTTAAACTCATGTTACACATGTGCTGAACACGTGCTACACCTGTGCTTAAATACATGCTACACCTGTGCTAAATACATGCTACACCTGTGCTAAATACATGCTACACCTGTGCTAAACGCATGCTACACCTGTGCTAAACGCATGCTACACCTGTGCTAAACGCATGCTACACCTGTGCTAAATACATGCTACACCTGTGCTAAACGCATGCTACACCTGTGCTAAACGCATGCTACACCTGTGCTAAATACATGCTACACCTGTGCTAAACGCATGCTACACCTGTGCTAAATACATGCTACACCTGTGCTAAATACATGCTACACCTGTGCTAAATACATGCTACACCTGTGCTAAACGCATGCTACACCTGTGCTAAACGCATGCTACACCTGTGCTAAATACATGCTACACCTGTGCTAAACGCATGCTACACCTGTGCTAAATACATGCTACACCTGTGCTAAACGCATGCTACACCTGTGCTAAATACATGCTACACCTGTGCTAAATGCATGCTACACCTGTGCTAAATACATGCTACACCTGTGCTAAACGCATGCTACACCTGTGCTAAACGCATGCTACACCTGTGCTAAATACATGCTACACCTGTGCTAAACGCATGCTACACCTGTGCTAAATACATGCTACACATGTGTTAAACTTATGCTACACCTGTGCTAAACTCACGCTTCAGCTGTGCTAAAAACACGCTATGCCTGTGCAAGATCCACACTACACATGCGCTAAACCAACATTAAGCCTCTTGTAAACACTCTTGTAAACTAAATCTATGCTAAATTAATTTTTAAATTACTCCAAAGTGTGGACTAAACTGATACCTAGCGCATGCTAAACCCATGCTAAACCTCCAATAAACACATGCTAGCCATACAATAAAGCCTTCCTTAACCTATGTGAATCTTACATTAAACACACCCTGAACTTAGGATAAATCCACGGTAAACCCATGCTTGCTAAACCTATGCTATGCCCAACCTACACTCATTATGCATAAGACGCAGGAAGGTGATGTGATGTAATTGACAAGACAATACAGACTTATCATGTAACGAAACAGTGTAGTTATGTGCATGGGAAACAGTACCTAGAATAAAGTGGAGAAGCTTATTTGACCAGTTTATCACAGCTGTTGTGGAGACCTTTGATGGAAATGGTGCTATTAGTTGTTTTAAAGCTGAGCCCCACACACACACACACAGAATCAATCCAGTGTTCTTATTTATTGGTTTCTACGCATGTGCTGTGGTATTTAAGGCCATAGCATTATAAGACGAACCTTTACGTTGCAGTATCATATTACTCTGAATTTTTGGTAAGTGCTTTTCAGAGCCATTATCAGTCAGCCACGCACTAAGTACGTTTAAAGCTGCTTGTGGAATCTCATCGTTAAATACTGCATCTGGGGCTCTTTCATATGGAGAGTATTTAAATTTGCCAGTTTAAGCTGGTCTTCACAGTCACTCATGATAACCGAGTGACTTTATGGGAGAGGAGCAACAAGAGCAGAAATAATCTACTGTAGATATAAAACAGCTAGAGTTGCAGTTAACAGGTATTAACGATGAAGACAATACAATGAAAGCATAGAAGCCTATAGTGCGTAGCAATTATCCTTAACTGCAGCAGACTACTATACACTACAATAAATGCAGAGCCATAAAAGTATCTGTAAATGCTGCATTGAACTGCCTTAAATCATGTTGTGCCAAATAATGTTCCCTAGGAGTGACATTAACTTGCGTGATAATACTGTCACCATGAAGCAATAATGCTAATTGAATGAATGGAGTGATTGGACTTTTGGGTTCTGGGCAAAAATATATACAAAAATGCCCCCCATCTGTACAGCTTTTTGTTAGTGTGTTTTTTAGTGTGTGGGTTTGGTTTGTATGAGCATTAATTGTAGTTTTTGAAATTTTTTGGCAGTGTCACTTTTTAGCGTGTCCTTTTGCTCTCTTTTCTGTCTTTGTCCGCTGATGTTTGGCTTTGTTTGTGCGACTGTAGGATAGTCTTCAGGGGTATAAATCGCAAAATAAGTTCTTGAACAAAGAGATCCTGGAGCTGTCCGTACTGCGCCGCAACGCAGAGAGCAGGGAGAAGGCCCTGGAGGTCAAGGTAACTTTCAAACAACTGCACGTGTGTGTGTGTGGGCATGTGTGCGTGTGTGTGTGCGTGCGTGTGTGCGTGCGTGTGTGCGTGCGTGTGTGCGTGCGTGTGTGCGTGTGTGCGTGTGTGTGTGAGTGTGTGTGCACGTGTGTGCGTGCGTGTGTGCATGCGAGGGTGTGCGTATGTCTGTGCGTGAACGCGCTGCTAACCATGTCGCCCGTGCAACACTCCCCGGTGCTGTCTGCGTATCTTGTGTAACGGTAACCCTATGCTGACTGTGTCTCCTGTTGCAGTATAAATCTCTGGAGGCTAAGCTGTGCCAGGTGGAGAGTAAGTACCTGGTGCTGCTGCAGGAGGTGAAGAACCCTGTGTGCTCTTCATCAGAGCAGAGTCCTGCACGCGAGGTCATCTGCAGACTGCTGGAGGATGCCCTGCAGGTGGACAGCAGTGAGGAGGAGAACCCCATCTTTAAACCCCACCCTGTCAGGTACTGAACCTCCCCCCCTCCTGCTAAATCCCTCCTGGTCAGGTTCTGCAGCCCCTCCCCCTTCTGCTAAATCCCTCCTGGTCAGGTACTGCAGCCCTGCCCCCTCCTGCTAAACCCCTCATTGTCAGGTACTGCAGCTCCACCCCCTTCTGCTCAATCCCTCCTAGTTGGGTACTGCAGCCCTGCCCCCTCCTGCTAAACCCCTCCTAGTTGGGTACTGCAGCCCTGCTCCCTCCTGCTAAACCCCTCATTGTCAGGTACTGCAGCTCCACCCCCTTCTGCTCAATCCCTCCTAGTTGGGTACTGCAGCCCTGTCCCCTCCTGCTAAACCCCACCCCTTTAGGTATTATAGCCACACCCATCCCTCTTGACCCTGCTAAACCCCATCCTGTCGGGTACTATAGCCCTGCCCTGTTGCTAAGCTGCACCCAGTCACGTACTGTAGCTCCACCTTGCCACTAAACCACAACATGGTATTGACACCCCCATCACAAATGGTCGCATCGTGGTCACGCAGTCCTCACATTACCTCAGAAGGTAAACACAACGTGTGCCAAAGACTCTTTGCTGCTCCAGTTTCACTACCGGGCTCTTACAGCTTCAGCTTTACTTACACTCTGCGTTTCTCTTCATTTACTCAGATTCTGCTACTTCAGCTGTACTCGCGGTCTATCTAGCCAGTCTCAGCCTCTTGCCATGGGTCCTGTTCTGCACTGGATTCTGTGACTGCATTACTCTTCTTCAGCTGCTTTTACCTGAAGGACCTGTATCCATTTTGCATCCTCTGAAGTTTAAGCAGCTCAGCTGGCTTACCTAATGAAATACAGCAGGACTACAGAGTTATGGACTGACTGGTCTACCAAACGGGATGTGAAACTGGAGCATACGCATTTAATATATAATTGTGGAATGAACCTCTCTGTTTGGAAGTATCATGTGGTAAGGCACTCTATTACCTGAAACATGGAGATATATACACAATAACCAGTTTAGTGCTTCGCTGAGCTGGATTGGTCTCGGCTGCACCGGCTGGTGGAGGGAGCATACACACCTGGGTTGCGTTAACTAATCAGCCCAAGTGCTTAAAGGTGTGTTCCTCTCCGCAGTTTGGGGCAGAGACTGGGAGTTCACGCAGAGAGAGCGGTTCTTTATTTAGTTTTTGTTCTTGTGTGTTTGTCTCAACACGAAAAGGAAGTAAACCACCGCTGAAAAGCTGGAGGAGCTGGTCAGCTAAAAAACTGGCCCCCTGAAACACCTTAGTCTACTTATCAAAGTCTGGATTGAAGACCGTGTTTAGTTAATTAGTTGAATCAGGTGTCCTAGAGCACCCACACTGGCCCTTTCTGAATAAGATAGGGGACCCCTGGTTCACTGCATCGATGTTGTAAATGCAGATGTGTGTAACTGGTGTAGCCTCTTTAATTCCTTTTGGTTATTCACTGATCTCCCTCCTCCCCCCGCAGCGAGTATGACGTGTACGGCTTTAAGACTGTTCCTGAGGACGATGAGGAAGAGAGGCTGGCGGCGAAGGCCCGAGCGCTGGACCTGCATTCCCTGTCCCTCACGGAGCAAGAGGTGTCCGTGGGGGTGCGGTGGGAGAACTATCTGGCAGGGACGGTCACCCGGGAGATGACGCGGTCGCCGGAGCTCAAGGTCCTGATGCGCAGCGGCGTGCCCCATGAACACCGGTCCAATGTGTGGCGCTGGTGCGTGACCTTCCACTCCAGAAAGTTCCGGGAGAGCGCCCCACCGGGCTACTACGAGGGCCTGCTGGCCAAGGCCCGGGAGAAGCAGAACCCCGCTTCCAAGCAGATAGAGCTGGACCTGTTGCGCACTCTGCCCAACAACAAGCACTACTCCTGCCCCTCCTCCGAGGGCGTCCAGAAGCTCCGGAATGTTCTGCTCGCCTTCTCCTGGAGGAACCATGACATTGGCTACTGCCAGGGCCTGAACAGGTAAACATACTGTCAGGGTCAGTACAGGTAGCTGTACTGCCGGGCCCCATACAGGTAGCCATGCTCTCCGAGTTGATACAGGTTACCATACTGTTTGGGTCAATCCAGGTAACCATGCTGTCAGGGCCTATGCAGCTAACCATGCTGTCAAGGTAGATATAGGTAACCCCTCTGCCAGGGCTTCTATAAGTATAGCCAAGCTCAAGTGGCCCTTCAGAAATACTTTCTCAATGTTGAATACTGTACTACAATGTTGGGTCTATTTCGTTGACCAGAAGTTACACTGGGGGATTCAGCTGACCATGTCTCATCAAGGGTGGGCTGGGTTTCACAGGTTACTGGCTTTCATCAGAAACATTTTCATTGATCTTAGTGGACATGTAGGTGGTACAACAGTAACTCAACCACAATTAATTTAATAATAATAATAATAATAATAATAATAATAATAATAATGATAATTAGAAAGGATTTATTAAAGAAGAAAGAAGACTTGGTGAAGTGCTCTGATTGACTGAGAGCAGTGGCTCCATAGTGTGGCTGATGTCTGTCCCTCTCTAAGGTTGGCAGCCATTGCCCTTCTCTACCTAGAGGAGGAAAATGCCTTCTGGTGCCTGGTTACCATCGTAGAGGTGTTCATGCCACGGGACTACTACACCAAGACGCTGCTGGGATCACAGGTAAGGGCAAGGAAGAAAGGGCAACAGGGACAGTGACCGCTTCCAAACAATCAGGCTGAACCAAGGGTTGCTATCTTTTTAAACTAATCGCCAGCTCATGTGCTCATGCTGTAGCTCGCTTGAAATGTGAACTAGTCAGTGATGGGAGCTTTAGCTGTAGCTGAAGTTTCCTGTGGACAGCACAATCATTGAAAGACCACCGACTATGCAGCCTAAACTTCCCCATCACCTTCACTCATGTTCGTGTTTAACCTGCTGGTGATATATGCAGGTTTACACAGAGCAGCTCAGATACGTGTATTATTTTTACACTGCTAGAGACAAATCTCTCTGAGCCTCTCTCACTTCTGTGGTGGTTTGTAAGCAGAATTTAAAAAATGATTTTGGAAAAACACCATCTCTCTAGTTTAAAAATAACATGAAAGCCAGAGTTTATGAGGTGTCACCACAGATTCTATAGACCCACCAGATATTCAGCCCTTTATTATTAACATTGAAAATTCTAGCTCCCCACCACTGACTAAGCAACATTCCACTCTGATGCCTCCTATGAATGTTCACGAAGGGATGTAACCATATTTAACACAAAAGAATGGTCAACATATATATATATATATATATATGGAGCTCACAGTGTGTTTGTGTGTGCATTTTATTAAAGTATATTTTTATATAGTTTGAATTTCACCATGTAGAAATTGCAGCACTTCTTATTCATTAGTCAGGTGTGTTCAGTTTCTTCCTTAGTGCAGGTATAAAAGGGCTTTCAGTATCTAATCTTGATTCTAGGCTTTTGTTTGCCTTTGGAGTCTGTTATTGGGGTTTGTCAACATGAGGACCAGAGTTGTGTGAATGAAAGTCAAGGAAGCGATTATGAGGCTGAGAAATAAGAAAAAAACAGTCTGGGACATAGGCCATACCTTAGGCTAACCAAAATCAATTGTTTGGGACATCAAGAAGAAAGAGAGCACTGGTGAGCACAGTAATCATAAAGGGCCAGGTAGGCCAAGGAAGACCTCAATAGTTGATGCTCTCACTATAATGAAGAAACACCCCTGAACACCGGTCCGTAGATCAGAAACACTCTTCAGGATGCAGGCTTGGATGTCCATGACTACTGTCCACAGAAGACTTCACAAACAGAACTACACTGCAAGATACAAACCACTAGCTAGTCATAAAAACAGGATGGCCTGGTTACAGTTTGCTAAGAAGTATCTAAAAGAGCCTGCAGAGTTCTGGATAAAGACAACTTGCGGACAGTTGAGATCAAGATTCACTTGTACCTGAGTGATGGCACGAGCAAAGTGTGGAGGCCAAACAGAACTGCCCAAGATCCAAAGCACCCCCTTTCATCTGTGAAACATGGTGGGGGTGTTATGGTTTGGGCATGTATGGCTGCCACAGGTACTGGCTCGCTTATCTTCTGTGATGATGTGACTTCTGATAGCAGCAGCGGGATGAATTCTGAATCACATGGAAACATCTTATCTGGTCACGTTCAAGAAAATGCCTCCATACTCATTGGACGGCGCTTTATCTGCAGCAAGAAATCTACTCCCAAACATACTGCTAAAGCATCAAAGGAGTTTGAGCATCAAAGCCAAAAACTGGAAACTGGATTCTTGACTGGCCAAGTCAGTCACTTGATCTGAATCCAGATGAACATCTGTTGAAGAGGAAACCTAAGGCAACAAGCCCCTGAAACAAGCGGGAGCTGAAGATGGCTGCAATACACGCATGGCAGAGCGTCACCAGAGAAGATATCCAGTACCTAATGATGTGTATGGGTTACCGACTTCAAGCAGTCATTGCATGCAAAGGATAGACAACAAAGTACTAAACATGACTATCATAACTGTGGCAGGGCTCGGTTTGCGGGAAGAATTCAGGGCAATTAGAGGACCACGCCTACTGGTTAAGTAGGCACACACCTGGATTGTGTCACGAATCAGTCCAGGATTTAAAAGTGTGCTTCTTTCTGCAGTAGGCATCTGAGACCGGAGATCCCCCACAACGATGAGAGAGAGCACATACCACGGAAAAGGCTAAAAAGCGACCGTATAATTTCATTTATTTTGTCTTTTTGTTTTAGTTTGTTGTCTTTGTCCAGCTCTTCTGTCCCTACTAGGATAGTCACGGCGTGTGACAATAACATTAATATGTCCCAAAATATTGACACCCTGAAATGGGAGGGTGTGTATGAAAAGTTACATAATTTCTACGGTGTGAAACCAATGTATGAAACACCCTTAAATAAAAGCTGAGAATGTTCTCTTTAACCTCATGTGAATTATTTCATTACAAATCTAAGATTGTGGAGTACAGAGCCAAATCAAGAAACTGTATCTTTGTCCCAGACATTATGGAGCTCACTGTATGTATAATATGTATATATTTTTTCTTCCCCCCCCAAAAAAACTTTGAAAATACCAGGTGTACATTGCATGGGAGAAATGAGAATTCACACCAAATATTGTACTTAAATGTCTCTGGTTTGTTAATTTATTGTACTGTAGCACAACATCTACATTAACATTACAATGGATTTATCTGAACTTCAGATAAACAAATTAAAAGTGAAGTGACATGGTTAATGAATTCTGGATTCTCCCCCCTGCTGTCTCTGCAGGTGGATCAGCGGGTGCTGAAAGACCTGATGAGCGAGAAACTGCCACGCCTTCACGCACATTTTGAGCTGCACCAGGTGGACTTCTCCCTCATCACCTTCAACTGGTTCCTGGTGGTTTTTGTGGACAGCGTGGTCAGTGACATCCTCTTCAAGATCTGGGATGCCTTTCTCTACGAGGGGCCCAAGGTAGACATCAAATATGTAAAGTTTTCAGAAACATTTAAGGCCCCATTTTGGCAATCAAGTCGCAATTGTCGAATGCTAGCAGTAATGCAGCGCGCTGCCAGAATAAGGTGTGTGCAACTCAATTTTGGTACTGGGCCGATAAGAATAAATTAACTGTGGGTGTGATGGGGGTGTGATTTTATTGCATCCAATCGGATCGCTCCCTTTCCCTTTGAAAACAGTGCATTAGCACCACAGCCAACAGCTAATTTCTTCATGGCTGAAGAGCAAGTATGTTATGAGGAGCTCCGTATCATTAAAGGTCAAAACCAGGCTCAATTTCCTATACAGGAACAAACGTTAACCCTGGTCTGCGTTGGTTTAATTGCAAATGCATTATTCAACACCAAACTTGCACAGCGCAAAATGTTTCTATTGACACATTCCTGTTGCACTGCCCAACCCATGTTGAAGAAAGTGGGCAAATGGAAAGTCCAGGGGTCAGAATGTAAAAGTCCTGCCATGTGTTTCTTCCACCCAGGAATTCAGCCAGCTGATATGACCCATTAGTTGTTCTTTCTGGCTGAGAATTGTTCTAATTAGCAAATCCAGGTGAACAAAAATACTGGGGAGAACTTTCACTTTCTGAACCTGGATTTTTTTCTGCATCTGAAAACGGGTTTGTTGCACACCTGAAAACTAGAGCACGTGAAAGCAGTCTGTTTGCACGAGACAAAACTTGCAATTCCACTTGTGCCCGGGCATGTTTGTTCTTGCGTTGTCGCCAAAATAGGGCCCCAAATGTTTTAAGCTGTGCTGTATACTCTGGATTTTGAAGATAATGCATTGTTGCAAATATATACATTGCATGGCCAAAAGTATGTGAACACCTGGATAGCGCACCCATGGGCATTAATATGGAGTTGGTCCCCCCTTTGCTGCTCTGACAGCCTCCACTCTTCTGAGAAGGCATTCCACTCGATTTTGGAACATGGCTGCGCGGATTCACTTACATTCAGCCACAAGAGCATGAGTGAGGTCAGGCACAAAGGTGTTGGATGGGGTTGTGGTCAGGGCTCTGTGCAGGCCAGTCAAGTTCTTCCACACTAAACTCAAACCATTTCTTTATGCATTTCGCTTTCTGAATGGGAGCATTGTCATGCTGGAACAGGAAAGGGCTGTCCCCAAACTGTTGCCACAAAGTTCTCTAGAATGTCATTGTATGCTGTTAGGTGTCCCTTCACTGGAAATAAGGAGCCTAGCCCAAACCATAAAAACAGCCTCAGACCATTATTTTTCCTCCACCAAACTTTACGGTTGGCACTATGCATTTGGACAGGTAGTGTTCTCCTGGCATTCACCACACCCAGATTCGTCTGTCAGACTGGCAGATAGTGAAGCATGATCCATCACTCTAGAGAACGCCCAGCACTGGTCCAATGTCCAATGGCAGTGTGCTTTACACCACTTCAGCTGAAGCTTGGCATTGCGCATGGTGATCATAGGATTGTGTGCAGCTGCTCAGCCGTGGACACCCATTTCAAGCTCTTGACGAACTGTCACTGCACTGAGGTTGCTTCCAGAGGTCTGCAACTCTGCAGTGAGTGCTGCAATTGAGGACAGATTTTTATGCGCTATGTGCTTCAACACTTGGCCGTCCTGTTCTGTAAGCTTGTATGGCCTGTCGCTTTGTGGCTGAGAGGTTGCTGCTCCTATACGTTTACGCTTCACAATAACAGCGCTTAAGTTGACCGGGGTAGCTCTGTCAGGGCAGACATATGACAAATTGACTTGTTGGAATGGTGCCACATTGAAAGTCACTGAGCTCTTTGGTATGACCCATTCTACTGCCAGTGTTTGTCTATGGAGATTGCGTGGCTGTGTGCTTGATTTTATGCACCTGTTAGTGATAGGTGTGGCTGAAGTAGCTGAACCCACCAATGAGAAGGGGTGTCCAAATACTTTTGACCACGTAGTGTACCTGTAATAAATATTTGTTTGTTAATATTGTCTTTAATGTTGTTTCATTAAATAAGTCAGGTTTATTTTAAAGAAAATGAACAGGGTCAGTTGCTCGGTAATTATACTTTGTTTGTCACTGCTCATGTGATATGGACTATGCATCATGCCCTGTTGGCTCCGTGAGTCAGTCTGTATAAGAACGTCAACTTATTAAATAGAAGAAATAATAATAGCCCTTCACTCTGTACAATGGGCCATTATTTTTGTGTGTCACCCAGAGATGTTTTCATGTCTGGCTATTAAGGATATCTGTCAGATGAGAAAATTATTTTAAGGCCCGGTAGGTGCAAGAGAAACTACTTGTAAATACTGAAAAGTGAAGAGTATATTCATACATACGCATATATAATCCCCGATTTCATTCATTTATTTGTTTAAGTGTGTGTGTGTGTGTGTGTGTGTGTACGTGTGTGTGTGTGTTTGTGTGTGTACACAGTGAATTTGCATTACATATTTTGGATCAACTGGTCCTTGAGGCTGTGGCAGGCCATCTTGTCCATTATAATACTAATAATAGTAATAATTATTATTAGCAGCTGTAATAGTAGTAGATAGTCATACACATATAAAATACATTGCAGTCATTGTATTTGAATGCTTTTTGTCCTCCCCAGGTAATATTCCGCTTAGCCCTCGCCCTTTTCAAGTACAGCGAAGAGGATTTCCTCAAACTTGACGACTCTACCAGCATTTTCAAATACCTCCGTTGCTTCTCCCACAACATCCTTGATTCCAGGTACAAATGCATTTGGTTTCCTTCTTTATGTTTGACGGTAGCGTAGATATTGTATGTTCATGTATATTAATGTGAGTCGGTGATATGTCGCAGCTGTTTAAATGTATATGCACAGATGACTGTGCAGGTGTTTCATCTTCTCTGATTTTCTAAACAGTCTGTTTTCAGATAATCTGAAATGCTTTGTTTTTAGCACTCTCCGCATTCCCAACAAAGCTTAATATTGAAATATGAAGAGTAACTTTGAGCTGGCATTATGATTTCCCTGTAACACACTGACTCAGTGTGGTATTTTGGTCTCAAACGTTACATGCTTATCAGTATTATCAATAATCCCATCAATTTAAAGTGTGGCATCCGCACTTCAGACAAGAGCCAACCTGAAAGAGAAAGCTATGTGGTAACCGCATTTAGTACACTTAACCCTGCACGTTGTCTCCCCCTACAGGAAGCTGATGGCCCTGGCATTCCAGGGCTTGAACCCTTTCCCTCTGAGACTGATCCGGAATCGCCGGGCCTTCCACCTGGAGAGAGTCCGTTTGGAGCTCACTGAGCTGGAAGCCATTCGCCAGACCTTCCTGAGAGAGAGGGAGACCACGCCCCACGACAGGGCTCTCCTCAGCGACGACGACGAGGATAACTAGCCAATGGCTAATTAATTCTCACGGACACGTGACTGGCAATCAAAAGTTCAGATTACTTGTTCCGGCATTCCTTCCATTCTAGAATTGTGGGCCAATTGCCATGCAGCAGTTTCCTGATTGGCTGGGCGTAGTCTGCTGTGAGCGTACTTATATGAGCTGGAACCAGGCCCACTTCTGGGCATTTAGACTTCTGTCAATTACAAGAACCAACAGACTTTCCATGTTTACAGGCCTTCTTGCCAGTATGTCAGCATGCCCACCTGTGCTTCTGGTTTTGTCTGTCTGTTTAATCTTTTCTAGTGGGGGTCGTGGGGGGTGGGGTGTTGTTCCCTGGGTGTACTGGGGTGAGCGGTTTATATGACCAAACCTAACTATGCTGCTGAATGTAAATTATGATCGCGGCTGCAGGCTCTTCAAAAGATCATGACCAGTGTTTCATTGTCATTCCTAGAATTATAATCATGGGCCATTAGTCAACATGAGACTTTCAGACAAGAATCATGAAGTGTTTGAGCAAATATAAATGATTCATACACTTGGGTACAGTAGTGATAAAAAAGCAGGGATTGTTATACCAAGGTTTTCAGGTTTGGTTGGTGGGAGGGGTGGAGGGCGGAATGGTGTGGGGGCTAGGCACTTGCTGTTGAGCAAGGTATTTAGTCTGACCTGTTCCTGTAAGTCCAGGTATTGGTAAACTGGGATATTGTGCACTACAGATGCTAAGCAGTACTAGACAACAGCTATACACATGTGCATTGAATAGATGCAGAAATTCGGGTCTGTGGCACAATTCACAGTACAAGCCTTACAAATGGAGTACAGCTTGGGCTAACAGTTCTTCTGTGCAGTAATTACACACATACGGAGATGTGTTTGCATCTAGCCTCCTCCTAGCCCCTTCCCGAACTTCACGAGCACTTCTTTAAGTCGTCCATGTCGTCTTCTGGCACTTGGAGCACTTTAATTTTCATGGATCTGCAGTTTACGGCACTCGCTCCTGATCCTCCAGACAGACAGGAAATGTCTCTGAATCATTCCACGCAGCTGGATTCCAGTCGGTAACACCGGATGAGCAGGGAACGTGAAGAGCCACAAAGAAAGGAAAAAAACCTGGAATCTGAACTCAAATGTAAAGACTGGGCTGGATGCCAAATAACTGAGCACAAGACATTTAACTCTAAATGGGTGTCGTGGAAATGATTCTGACATTGCAAATCCGACTTTAAAACACAGATTTTTGCTTTGTTTTTCTGTTTATATTTTGATGTCTCTGTCTCTGGCAGGTGGCTATGTTTTTGAGAAATGTATTTTTGCACGTTTCTGCAAACCCGTCCTCTCATTTTACTGTCCAAATGTCCTGTGGCCTGCCTTTCAGTCTGTATATATTCAGCAGCTTGCACTCAGCATGTCCAGAATGTCAGAAATGTATACACGTCTCTACATTCTTTGACCTATGACCTATGACCTGTGACCTGTGTCATGTACTTTGAGTTACAGGCTCTGCCTTTATTTCTGGGAACATTCTCCCATTTCACCTGCAGGGAGTTTGTGTATGTGCTGCTGCAACTGTACAAGACACGGTACAGAGACTTTTTTTCTTGCTGTTTTACCTTTGCTGGCCTCAAGGGGGTGTGTTTTTTTTTTTTAATCCCTTTTTTACGGATATTCCGGAAAAAAAGAAAAACTCAGAATTTACACAGAAATTAAACAGGATGGTCGTGCATGCTAATTGATTTGCATTTCTGTAGACAATTTCAACATCATTATTATATCGTTGGGCATTTTTATGCCTCTGAGCATGGCTGTATTAAATTCAGGGCTCAAGTGGAACTAAGAATAGGACTGAAGAGTGAGAGGACGCTCCTGAAAGGAGGGTAAGATTTTTAAAAAATCCTGCCCTGTCTTCTAGCCTCTGTATTTACATTTTATTTACTTAAATATTTTTCTTGGATCTTTTCTGATATTTTTTTACATTAAGAAATTCCTCAAAAATTCCAAATGCGTGTCTATTTAATTGGCTTATACAATATTTTATGCTTTTATGTAATCAGCATGAGTCTTCATCATATAAATGTATATAGAACAGTAACCAATGTATTATGTGGTAATTTGCAATGGCTATCACCATGACGATGCTGGATTAGCGTAGTGTCTATATCTCAGTCTGGGAACCTTGCGGTTCAGATGTAAAAAAAAAAAAAAAAAAAGGAACATATTTAACAGTCTTTAGTAAAATTGTAGGTTTTCATTTCTTTTGGGGTCACGTCTCCTTGACCTGGTATTGTTTTGGTCTATTCCCTTCTAAGATTTAGAAAAGCTGATTATATGAATGGGAATTCCACTCCAGGCAGCAGGGCTACTAAATTACTCAAATGAATTAAGGTCAGGCACACACACTCATAATTCCTCTTCTCTCCTGCTGTATTTTTTCTGTTACATATTGACCTACCATCAACAAGCTGTATGTTTTTTTTAGTTATTATAAATGATGTTACCAAAGCCATTAAATCAGTTCTTTTCTTTATTGCTACATTTTATTGATATTTGTATGTACGTGTGTGTCTCTGGCTGTGTATACATATGTGTGTTTGTGTGAAAGATTCAAGCATGCCATATCACAATTCTTCAGTACAATGACATTTATGTACCTTTGGAATATACAATAAAACACAACAAAATGTTTGGGACAAAGATCATATCAGAATTCCAGTTTGGGCCTGTTTTCTACTGTGCTGCTGAATAACATACAGCTTAGTTTCTCCTAACTGCTCTAAGATAGGTAATGTTCTTTGCCAAAGGACAGTACCTGTGACAAATGCATGATATGTCCTTAGGTAGGGTTCCTCGTGAATATTCATAAATATACCAGCAATCAGCTGGAACCTCTAGAGCTCAAAGAAAGCAGGATCTGCCCGGTTGGTTACTGTAGATAATCTGTGGCCGTGTGCTGCGGCTCCCTGCTTCCTCCGAGGAATTGTTTTTCCTCCTTTGTGTGTGGAATGTGTCTTGGCTTGCCTCAGTGAATGCTTGTGAATCATACTGCGTGTTGCAAGGTCTGGAACCTGAAGAACAATCACAGAATAGTCTTCCTGTGGGGGGTGTTTCTAAATCAGTAGCAAGGCTGGTTTTGTGCTTATGCCTTTGTAAATAACGGAAACCCCTCTGTAAAAAGTAATGATTAAGATACTTAAAACACATCAGGCAAACCTTAGGTCATTACACTACTTAAATGGCATGCTGTTCTGACCACAGACATTTCAAGATGGAAAACTAATTAAAGCTTAAAGGCCAGCAGACCAATACCATGGCTATCTATGGAGTACAGTATGTTGTATTTTAAAAGCTGAAGTTTTCTCTTGGTATAGTTGACATTGTACTAGTCTTTTTTTATTTAACATTTTACTCCAACCTTAGCGCTGTATGACTTCTATTTCTCCTCTCTGAATGTATGCTGATGTGTTTTCAGGACCAATAACCTGTGTAAATGTTTATCTACAGAAACAAAAGTGCATTGTAACAGTGTCTTATGAAACTCCTATGAATTTTGGCAGCATAATTTATATCTTGTATACACTCTTTGGCCACTTCATTAGGTGACAGGAGTGGCCCCTGGTGTGGTCTTCTGCTGCTGTAACCCATCTGATTCGAGGTTTGACGTGGTGTGCATTCAGAGATGCTCTTCTGCATACCTCGGTTGTAACAAGTGGTTATTTGAGTAACTGTTGCCCTTCTATCCGCTCGCACCAGTCTGGCCATTCTCCTCTGACCTCTGCCATCAGCAAGGCATTTTCACCCAGAGAACTGGCGCTCACTGGATATTTTCTCTTTTTCAGACCATTCTCTGTAAACCCTAGAGATGGTTGTGCATGAAAATCCCAGTAGATCAGCAGTTTCTGAAATACTCAAATCAGCCGGTCTGGCACTAACAACCATGCCACGTTCAAAGTCACTTAAATCACCTTTCTTCCCCATTCTGAAGCTTGGTTAGAACTTCAGGAGATCGTCTTGACCATGCTTACATGCCTAAATGTATTTAGTTGCTGCCACATGATTGGCTGATTAGATATTTGCGTTAATGAGTGCAGTTTGCAGTTGAACAGGGTGACCTAATGAAGTGGCCGGTGAGTGTATATTGTCCACAAATCTGGCTACAAACTCTTTAAAGAACTTACTGGTATCTAGACGGAAAGGGTTCCGGTATGTGCTTAGGGTAGTGCTGCCAACTAGTGATTTTTGGACCCTCTAGAGACTCCTCAATTTTGTATACCCAATCATGCTCTCGCTTCGATGCTCATTTCAACCTCGGTTCTTTAATTGGGAGAGCACAAACACGCATGCTTACATGCCCTAGTGTCCGTCTATGGGTATACGTGTATGTGTGTCTTTTTCTCCTGTAGGTGGCATCAATGTCTTAATATTATAAAAGCACACAGAGGAGGCACTGAAATACTCTATACTGTACAACAGTAAAAAATGATTGGCAATGGATTAAATTAAGTTGCATTCGGACTCTAGGTAATGTCACCGCTGTATGTGGTAATTCCATCATAGCTGCTCATTTTTGTGTAGCAGAACTTGCGCATCTCTGCCAGCTGTCTATTAGAGGCTGAAATGTTACACTGTCACGCTCTGCAGAATTTGATTATTATCATTGCTATGTGGTACTCTTATTTGGAACTCTTGTTGGCCCAAAAAGAATGCGGGGCATTACTAACAGAGTGTCTATTTGGCACAGATGACAAGTGAACAGGAGCATTGAATGGGCCTGTGTTGTCCTTTTAAAGTGGCAACAGCCAATTCCTGAGTAGCTTTGGGTTTCATAGATGGAACAGATAAAGCTGGGCAAAAGGTAAAGCGACAACCACGGCAACACTTTAACAGGACCTTTGAAACATCCACAAAAGAAAATGTGAGCAAAATACACCGTTAAATTGAATTTTTACAACAACGTAGCAAACCCTTCAACATAATGCTTTTGAAGTGTAGAAGAAGTATGTTGAGAATCGTCCCCTACTGACAGCCAAAGAATTGTCCAATTATATCGAGCCTATTTATCGAGTATGAAATGTTGTAATCCAAGTGTTGTATGTAATGCTATCTATTAAGCCTAGATTACAGTAATATAAAACAGTGTGAAAATGTGTTTGGACCAACTGCGCCCTCTTGCATAATCAACAGACAGTGCCTGTTGCAGACCTACAAACACGTGAGCGCGCAAGAGTGCAGCGGAGCGCGTAGCGGCTCCTGAGATAAAACGCTTGCCTATTCGGGATAAGCGTTGACACTTCTGTCGAGCAGAGTACAATGCGGCGGTCTGAGAAGTCGAGGGATTCATTTTTATAAGGTGAGAAACATAAATCTTAACTTTATCCAAACTAAATGCAGTGCAAACACACATACAAATGGGGTTTCATATTTGCGATTTGGCATATAATTGGTATGATTTGGGTTTAATGTTTAATTAACATGTACGCTCATACCTTTCATACAGGTACCGCGTATCATAAGTCAATAGTGAATTTGACAAGCCAGCCTAGACAATAAACAAGAATTGCGTAATCGTTTTATTTTTTTCTACCCTTCTAGCTGATGTTACTGTTTAACAGCGATGACAGGTTTCCTTCAGTCATGCTCGCCTGTTGAGAAAAATGACAAGTAGCCTATACTCATACAATAATGTGGAGAGAGCTAATATATTTAGAACTCGTGTTAACGTTTGATAGGTGTTAAAAGTGTGTATGATTGAATCGTTCAGTAACATTTAACAAGTTGTTCTTCGGGGCACAGAAAACTGACAGACGTGGGTTGGTGTCCTGTAGCCTACTAACATGCCATTTAAAAATGTCTTGGAATTAATGGTTTTCCATCTTTACAAATGTGTATGCCCTAAATAATTGTATTTCGAAACCAACGTAAACTATACTGTCGATAATTTTGTATAATTGCGTTGTGTTACCTATGATGGGGCAGGTCAAGTGACAGTGACTGAGTTCATCTCCTGCTGAGATATACTGTTAGACATTGTACCCTCGCAAGACAGTGTCTTTCGGCGTTTCTGCGTGAGCTCGGTGGGGTTCAACGACTGAACACGGTCGTTTTGGAGAGCTCTGCGAAATTCGTTCAAACCATAATGGAATGTGTAGAGCGTGAATCAACATGCGGGGACGGCGTTCACTCCCCTCGCTGTGTATAACAGCCCCCCCCTTAACTTCACAGGTCTAGCCTTTCGCGTCTGACGGGAAATCGGCTGAGCAACGTGCATTGAGTGTCGTACCTTTGAGGGGAAAAAATAACATCCATGAGGACTGCGGGAATGGACGTGTTCAAGCAACAAAAAGTGGAAGATTTCTATGAAATCGGCAAAGAACTGGGGAGGTGAGTCTTAAAATAAAAAAAAGAGAGAATGCTGTGACGTGTTATAAAACACCGACTCGCACGTGTGCTGTACACTGCATCCAGGTCATTTCATTTGCATAATTAATGCAGATAATTGAATGCGTGAAGACGACGGGCGCTGCTGTCCATTTGTCTTCAATTGGTAGATTGTTTCCCTGTTGCATGAAATTGTGCCACTGTCTTTCGTGTTTGGGCGTGCTAGTTATATCTGGTTCAGGGTAGAAGTTACAGCGGGTTAAAAAACCAGGGCTCTGAGGTACAGTCCAGTTGAGTGATGAATCAGGCTAAGATTACAGATTTTTACACTTTAATCTCTGGTTTTCCTGATACAAATGTCAAAATACAAGAGCTGTTGTACATAAAGGACTGCCTTTGAGAGTAGCCCTGGACAGAAAAAAGTGTGGAAAATAAATGGTTTAAGTGGCTCTTATATTTGGGTGAATGCTGACATCTCACTCGTTTTGTCTTTTCACTGCTGCAATGATGCTTTTGCATTCTGTGAGTGCTTATTATCACTGAGCACTGCTCAACGAGTTCCCCAACTTCACAGAGCGCCGTAGATGACACGCCACCACGATTCAACTAATCCAGGCACATTTGAATACGTTATTCAGAACTTTTTTAAAAGTGGCTTTTCAGTGGAAAATACTGGAAGACTGACTTTAACATACTCTATGTGCCAAG
This sequence comes from Anguilla rostrata, assembly GCF_018555375.3. Taxonomy (NCBI): domain Eukaryota; kingdom Metazoa; phylum Chordata; class Actinopteri; order Anguilliformes; family Anguillidae; genus Anguilla; species Anguilla rostrata. The sequence goes on from NC_057937.1 coordinate 35,447,697, forward strand.
AGAGGGAAAATTGACTTTGTTATTTGCTTGAGCTACACATTGTTTTTCCTTCACACCAGACACTTTTGGGCAAATTTGCATACTTGCAGAGCTAGGAGAACTCAGCTGGAAAGGAATGTGTGTGCTACGCATGAGACGTACACACATACATCACCTCCTATAAGATTATTCAATAAAAAAATAGAATAAACAGGTATTCTTCATAATCAATGCGTAAACATTTATGAAGACATGGGCCAAATGCCAGAGGTTGTCATGGAGTGTGCTATATCGCTATTCATGTACACTACCCTGACTCCCAAGCCAGAATGGCTGTCTTTGAATGAGAGTAGCAGTGCACGATGTCATGCTGAATGCAAGGGTTCATCTGCAGTCTGATGCTGAGGTTTTCCTGAAAAAGTGCTCCTCAGCAATGGCAGTGTGTTTCTCTCTTGTGTACTTCCACATCTTTCATCTCCAGTGATGCCTGAAGCAGCTTAGCAATGCACTTTACAGTGGAAAAGGGGCCAGCCTGGTTCCAACACTCTAGAAGGAAAGGGGTATACTGAGCCTGTCTGGTTCCAGCTTTACAATGGGGAAGGGGTATTATGAGCACCATAAAAGTGCTCAATATGTGCTTGTTGAACAACCCTAACCCTAACCCATTCCAAAATCATGGGCATTAATGTGGAGTTGGTCCCCCCCCCTTAGCTGCTGTAACAGCCTCCACTCTTCTGGGTAGGCTTTCCACATGATTTTGGAACATGATTGCAGGGATTTGATTCCATTCAGCCATAAGAGCACTAGTGAGGTTGGACACTGATGTCGGGTGATGAGGTCTGGCTCGCAGTCAATATTCCAATTCATCCCAAAGGTATTTGATGGGGTTGAGGTCAGGGCTTTGGGAAGGACTGTCAAGCTCTTCCTCACCAAACTCAGCAAACCATTTCTTTATGGACCTCACTTTGTGCAAGGGGGCGTTGTCATGCTGAAACAGGAGAGGGCCTTCCCCAAACTATTACCAGAAAGTTGGAAGCACACAATTTTTAGAACGTCACTGTAAGCTGAAGCAGTAGGATTTCTCTTCACTGGAACTAAGCGACCCAGCCCAAACCATTGAAAACAGTCTCAGATTTCTCCTCTAAACTTTTCAGTTGGCGCTATGCATTTTGGCAGGTAGCATTCTCCCGGCATTCGCCAAACCCTGAATTGTTTGTCAGACTGAAGCACGATTTATCACTCCAGAGAACGCATTTCCACTGCTCCATTTTATGAAGTTCCCAACGAACAGTTCTTGTGCTGGCATTCCTTCCAGTGACAGTCTGGAACGCGATTGCAGTGATCGACACACACTTGCACTCAGCGGACTCACTGGGCTTGCCTTCCAGCACTCAGCGTGTGCCCTATGTTCATTACAGTTGACAGTTGACTGGGGCAGCCCTAGCAGGGCAGAAATTTGACAAACTGACTTGTTCGATAGGTGACATTCTGTGACAGTGCCACATTAAAAGTCAGCTGAGCTCGACTCATTCTACTGCCAATATTTGTCTATGAAGATTGCATGGCTGTATGCTTGATTTTATGCACCTGTTAGCAATGGGTGTGGCTGAAGTAGCCAAACTCACTAATTAGAAGGGGTGTCCATGTACTTTTGGCCATGTAGTGTATGAACAGACAAGAACAGATTTTGAGTAAGACCCCCCGACAGCTCTGTCAGCTAATTAAAAAAGGTGGCTAGCAAACTACTGATGTCATAGTACTGTATCCCCAATCCCTTATTATAAGTTAGGGTGTTCAGATGGTCATAGCAAAATTATTTTATTGGCTTGAAAACTTTCCGCATTTTTTGCAGTTTTTTGCAATTTCCTCCATTTGTATTGCTCCCCGTGGTTTTGGGGCATTTTGGATGGTAACTGTCAACTTTAACGTAGCCTATGATGTTATTTGTATAGGCCTACGCATTTTCACAATGGTCTATTTCCACATGCTGCATGGGAGAAACGAAGTGCACCAATGTATACAGATTCTGGAATGTGCTGCGATTAAGATTCTCATCCTTATCAGTTGTTGCAATCAGATGATTTTTGGCCCGTCGGCAGGGTTGATGCTCAGCGCTCCTTACAGTAACATCAGTGACAACAGACACTCATAAAAGACTCAGAACTTGCAACGTACAACATATTGTACCAAAACAAACTTTAAAAAAACTAAAATGGACTCATGACGACTGTTTTATTTTAGTAATGTAATTTGAGCATGCTCTATTTCTAAAATGTTCTGTGAAATTAAAGGAAAAAAAGCATGTTCTTTCTTTTCGTCATGAACCAAATTGAGCAAATAAACGCAGCAGCCTATCAATGTATTTCCCTTGTAGGCTGTTCATAGCAGCCAGCAACTGACCATAGATTTTTTTGAAAGTTCAAGCACTTGTTACTATTGCTACAGTTGCGCATGTTATTTCATTCCTTTCCCACTGGTGCGCATGAAATCTATGAATTCATTTAGCATTTTAACATTTAAAAAACACTCTTTTAGTTTTCCGTGAATTATAATAACTCTGCCTTGACTGCTCTGCGACTTCAGCCAACATTTTTCGTGACAAACACCCAGCTTTAATTATGGGGTTCACTCTCCCATCACTCATGCTGGGATGATAGAAGGAGGGCCCCGCCTACTTTCTAGATTGCATTATTCAGCACTGGATTTGTGGAAGCCCTTATTCATGGGGATTTTCACTTCATGCACTACAGATTGATATTTACTCTGTCCATTTATGTTGAGTACGTTTCAGAAAACAGCAATTATAGTACCCCTGCACGGAATTAGATTTGAAAAATTGGGCCATTTCCTTATTTACTCCATTACTCCCCCAATACAACATATGCCTCTCAGTTAGACAACAGTCCCATTCACCAGGTGATAAATTCACAAAGGCCTCTGTGATTGGCTGCATTGTCCTGCCATTCCTGCAGCTGCTGCTGTCGGCCCTGCTAGTGGCATGTTTGGTATCTGTGGAGATAAACATCTCTCACATGTTTTTGGGTCCTGAGGTCTTCCATCCACCCAGAGAAGTTCCTATGGCAGGAGGAAATCGAGTCTATCATGTGTTTAAATATCTATGAGTATATGAGGCTTATTGAGTAAATCATGTATTTAAATTTGTTTATTGGGGTTCTGGGGAAATTATGTGATAATGAAAAAGTTGGAGGCATAGGGAGGCATAAACACAAGGGGGAGGAGAGCTGGACTGACTCATCTCACGCCCCCAAACACGCCTCTCACAAATTCCTTTGGCTTTTCATATGCAATTCCATATTCGGTCACAACATTTAACAGGTATCTGTGGCACATTAGCCACACCCCCATCCCCACCCCCACTCCCATTCCATGCTCATTCTCCCCCCCCATGCCCCATGGTAATTTCTCTGCTTCTGTTTCATTTCTTTTGGCATAGATACAAGTGTGGCCGTCACTCTCCTGTGACCCTACCTGCGGCTCTTTTCCTTTATGTCTGTGGAGTCATCCTCGCAGTCAGACCTAGGTCAAATACATATTTGTTTTGGATTCGAATACTTTTCTGTGCTCTATTGGTCTTGCCTGGTGTAATTGAGCTGGCCAATATGACCAGAAGGCGGGGTTTGCACTTTTTGAGAGTATTCCATAGGTACCAATACACCAGACAAGATCAGTAAAGTGTAGAAAAATATTTGAATCCAAAACAAATACTTATTTGACCCAGGCCTGCACGCATTGTTGAGGAAGAGGCATTGGTGTCCCAGTTCTGGCCAACTGAGTACAGATGTGTGGTTTCTAGCTAGAGGAAGTGAAAGGTTGATGATTGATGTCTGGATATCTGTCCCTTGGGAAACATGTGCTTGTTTGCATGTTTCTCAGACTAGAAGTGCCAGTCACAGGTCTAGAGAAGAACTTTACATTTAATCACCCAATTAGAACACCCGCAGGCCATACGTGCCTCTACTTGTGTGTGTGTCTGGAAACGTGACTGTTTGTGTGTGTGTTTGTGATTCATGAAGTTGATCCCACTGTGTGCCCTATAGTAATAATGACAGCCTATAGCATGGATTTCAGTAATTTAGGTGCAGAGGATGGAGCAGCAAAATCCACATTGTTGCTAATTTCTCTGAACTAGGAGAGCTGACCAAGATGCATTTCCTGCTCGCTGAATCAATGCGCTGCACTAGAACGTTTTTAGCATTTATTCCGTTGTGGCCCAGAGTGGAACGGCACCTGTCGCCAGCGTGCAGAATTGGAGGGCCAGAACCAGAGTCAGAGTTCGGTCAGCTGAGAGAGCACGGGCCTGTCTGATCGAGGAGAGGAGAACTCGGGTGCGATGCTTCCTGGGCAGAGTCTCAGTGGGAATCAAATGCTTAACGATCTCTCGTGTTTTGTTTCTCTCTATTTTCAGTATTTATAATGAACTTGACCAAAGTATTAAGCCTAAAAAGGTTAAAGGTCACAACGCATTGTCGGTATCGGCTAGCACCGTTCTTGGAAAGGTGGCGGTCACGGTCACGGCTGAGCCACTGGAGTGATAGACAGGTGGCGGTAATCCCTGAGGAGCAGAGGCGTACAGCAGACTTATCCTGGGATTTGGCGGATGTGTTTGATGTATTTATAGCAGGGGGAATGGCGTCCACTGGGGTGGCAGGCTGTTGGCATAGTGTGCTGTGAGCTGTCTATCTCTGCTGTTGACTAGGTGACAAATAGGCACGCTTCTTTATTTAATGTGCTATCGAGAGAGCACCCCTTTCTCCCACGTCTGGTATTCTTTACTGTTTCTGTACACCCTGATGTTTCGCCATGGAAACCAGCATGGGTCTGAACTGAAATGAAGGGGGGGGGGGGAGGGTCGCAATTAACCCAGTGCACCACTGGGATGTGGTGACATGGGGATGTGATGGTGTGTGATTGTGTAATTTTAGGGCTGTAGAATTGTGTGATTGTAGGGCTGTAGAAGGACTGTGGAATTGTGTGATTGTACAGTAGGGAAGTTCACAGAAGTCTGCCTCTTATCAGACCCCAAAAGACAACAGTCTGTTTACTGTGCCGACAGGGAGTCAGCAAATGTGATTAAGAGAAAGCGCTCAGTTGCAAAACATCCGATTGGATCAGCATTATGTAAAACTTAGGTTCTCCATAATACAGTGGAATCATGTTTTGTATTGTTGGAAAGCCGATGTCATGGGGAACAAGTTGATGTTTCAGCTACCAAGGTTAATCCAGTGTGGTATGCCTACAAGCCAGGATTAATTGTTGTACTGTTTTGTCATCATTGTATACTTGTGTGGCTGTAGGGCCGTAGAATTGTGTGGTTGTTCATTTTCTGACAGCTGAGAAATGCATCTGAATGTCCCGCAGCCATTGACTGCCTGAGCTCACAGCCACCCTGCAGCTCAGCCAATCAGATTGGCTGGTCAGACCAGCCCCTCAGCATCAGCTGTGGAGTAGTGGGATCTCCACTATTGGTCAAATGCTGTCACGCCCACAGACAGAACTGGCAGAACGGGCCATAAGTAGTTAGAGATCTATTGTCTCCCTCATATGGGTTTAGTGGTCTAACAAAAATGTGCTCATCATCAATCTCTCTTTCCAGATGATCTGTAATGCTCCACAAACCTGCACGCAGCACCTGCTCTGACCCAAGCCCTGTGACTATACAGGAAGAGAAGAAAATTCATCTCAAAGCATCAAACATTACCTGCAGCATCATACCGCAAATCCCCGCAATAAATATGCCAGCTCTGGTTGATTTAATTGCAATACTATATTGCAATGTAGAAGTGGTGGCATGCATACTGTAGCCTCAGGGCAGCCAGAACCAGTCACTGTGCTTGACAGTAACTGGATGAATTATTATTCCCAGCAGTTTAGCGCAGCTGTTTGGTCTGTGCTGATCATTTTGCGTTTGGTTCACAGTGAACTACTTCAGTGATTGACAGCTTGGTCAGGTGGGAGTGGTTCCTCCTCTGAAGCCAACTGCACAAACGTTGAAAGCCAAAACGCCCTCCTGCTGGGGAGCTGGCTGCTTTTGTGAGTCTCTTGAGGGATTTGTTTATTTAAGGGATCCATTCATTTCAGTTCTTAGCTCTGTGGTTCCTGATTGGCTGGAAGGAGTTACACCAGCCACAGGGACCAATGGCAGGCCTTCATGTGCTTGGCTAGGATGGGTGAAGTCTGGTTGTGTACTGTGTAACAGGCATAATGCAGCATTCACTATCTCTTATTAATGCCACTAGACAAGTGGCAGTTATGTTAGACCTCACTTTGTTTAAATTATTTCTCACTCACTCACTCACTCACATAGTCAAACACAGCTCACTTTCTTACTTGGCCACTTATTAAATCAAGCATTGTCTTTAACTTTTGGCTTACAAACCAATGCAAGTGTTTACTTTTTTTAAAGGTTTGCCATTAAGGAATCCAGAGTCAGATTATCAGTCATTTTTATTGTATTGCGGTTCCAGGGAGAAATGTGTGTCACAGTTCATATAGGACAGTGCATATTCTGTAGAAATGGATATGGTACACAAGCAGTGGGAAAGTGGGGCAGTATAATTGAGGTCATACCTCACTGCGGCTTGTTCAGTGGATACAGGCAATTATACCTTACAAGCCTGGACTGTTTTGATATGTGAACCTGTGAATTGTGCATTCCTCTGGCAGTGTACTCATAAAACAGCAGTGTGATGGACACACCCTGTTTTTATGCCTGATTCTGTCTTTGTGAGTCTGTATCTGTGAAAGTATGTGTGAGCCTGTGTGTGAGAGAGCATGTGAGTGAACGTGTGTGTGAGAGCGGCATGTGTAACTAAGTGAGTGGGTGTGTGAGAGAGCATGTGTTAGTGAGTTTGTGAGACGGGAACGAGTGTGAGAGCGAGTGTGTGTGAGTGAGGTAACACCTCGCTCTGGGGTACTTTGCGTGTCAGGGGGCAGGGGATTTTTGACAAGAACAAATGGTAAATGTTGGAGATCCCAAATTGGGCACCCCCTGGGGGGGTAGGAGGGGCTGAGGAATCTTCCAGAGAGTCTGATCTGCCCCCCCCCCCCCATTATATTGCCCCCTGAGGAGCCAACAGGTGGAGAGGCCAAGAAGGCTAGGATTATTAGACATCATGGAAGATTCCTGAGTATGTTTTATTTCAATATACTAAGAAAGAATTATCAATGTCCATTTAGTAATTAGTGCCAAAATGTTTGTATTTATTTGCACATTAAGAAAGAGACCATTTTTGATTCAAACAGGATCTTTATCAGGATAACAAAGAACAACAAAAGAGATTTCAGATTCTCATGTACTTCTTGCCTTTGCCAATATACGCACACACACACACACACACCTTGTGTACTTATACACTACATGGCCAAAGGTATGTGGACACCTAAACATCACACCCATATGTGCTTGTTGAACATCTCATTCCAAAACCATGTGCATTAATATCGATTTGGACCCCCCCCATTGCTGCTGTAACCACATCGACTCTTCTGGGAAGGCTTCTTGGAACATGGCTGCAGGGATTCGCTTCCGTTCAGCCCCAAGAGCATTAGTGAGGTTGGGCACTGATGTTGGGTGATAAGGCCTGGCTTGCCTGGTGTTCCAGTTCATCCTAACGGTGTTAGATGGGGGTGTGGTCAGGCTCTGCCCAGGCCACTGAAGTTTGTCCATACCAAACTAGGCAAAACATTTCTTTATGGGCCTTGTTTTGTGTACAGGGCATTGGAAAGGGGAAGGGCCTTCTCCAAACTGTTCCCACAAAGTTGGAAGCCTACAATGCTCTAGAATGTCATTGTATGACACATTGTACTGGAACAATGGGGCCTAGCCCCAAACCATGAAGAACAGCCACAGCATTATTGCTCCTCCACCAAACTTTACAGTTGGCACTCTGCATTCGGACAGGTGGAATTCTCCTGGCATTTGGAAAAACCCAGATTTGGCTGTCAGACTGCCAGATAGTAAATCATGATTCATTACTCCAGAGAAAGCCCAGCACTGCTCCAATGTCCAATGGCAGTGTGCTTTACACCACTCCAGCCATATTGCACATGGTGAACTTAGAATTGTGTGCGGCTGTTCAGCCATGGAAACCCATTTCATGAAGCTCTCGACGAACAGTTCTTGTGCTGACATTGCTTCCAGAGGCAGTCTGGAATTTGGTAGTGAGAGCAGAAACTGAGGACAGACAAGTTCTGTGAGCTTGTGTGGCCTAGCTCTTCGTGGCTGAGCTTTTATTGCTCTTAGATGTTTCCACTTCACAATAATAGCACTTACAGTTGACCAGGGCAGCTCTAGCCAGACACAAATTTGATGAACTGACTTGTTGGAAAGGTGGCATCCTATGACTGTGCCACATAGAATGTCACCGAGCTCTACAGTATGACTCATTCTACTGCCAATGTTTATCTGTGGAGATTACATGGCTGTATGCTTGATTTTATGCACCTGTTAGCAATGGGTGCAGCTGCAGTAGCCAAACCCACTAATTAGAAGGGGTGTCCACGTACTTTTGACCTTATAGTGTATACTGTACATAATTCCAGTACTACATTCAGTGTTGTTTTATGGATAAAGCTCTCCCTAAGCATTAGAATTCATGAGGAATAATGTTTAAATAAATAAATAGCCTTTACATTCAAATGGTGCATTTCACTGCCCCTTCTGCAGTACATAAGTTGCCATTCTTTGGCGCTTCTGTGACTATACAATATGCCACCAGCACCTGATCTAGGATCAGCTTTCTGTTCCATAACCTTGAGCTCCACCATTACATGAAAAGTTGGTTGGTGAGCCCAGGGTCACTGCTTTGGCTTGGGGGGTGTCTGTGTGTCTGGCCTGCTGTGCTGGGGGGTGAGTATCATGGCATTCCTGCCATTGCTGGTTGCAGATGGCTTCTATCTTTAGGGCAATACGTATCCAATCAGACGCTTCTTCTTGCTGAGGAAGCGGGGAGTAAGCTTACTCAAAGTGCCAGACAGAAACAGGAAAAAACAGAACGGGATTAAACGATTCAGCCTCCGAACTGATGACGGGGGCCAAATTGTTTAATCCCGCTTTTTCTTCCGATGGTCTTGTCTGACCGTTCTTGTCACAGGCCTTGAACAGTGTGACGCGCTGTTTTTAAGAGCATTGGGGCCATCCAGTCCGTCCGTGTCGTGTCGTATTGTGTAAACAAACGAGTGAAAACAGTCATGGCCTTGTTGCTTTCAAAATAACCCACCGTCAAGCGACTCAAATTGGAACATGAAATCATGTTCGTACTTTATATATCTATCCATTCCTTATGAGCGATAAAAATATAGACGCTTTGAACTTGGCTTGTGACTGTTATGAAAGAGTAATTTTACACCCCCCTCCCTCTCTTCCTTCCACCTACCGAAATGGTATGGGATGAGCATATTCAAGATATGAGAATATTGGCAGGATGTGGGGGGTGGGTCTTTGAAACAATTGCTTTTGGCGCCGGAAGGAAGCGCTCATTACTGCATGTGCGGACATGCAGCACGGGGAGACCTTTCTGATACAAATATGTCAGCATGCATGATACATATTAGACCCGTCCTGCCCTGCCTGCAGATTAGTCCACGTCTGACCCAAGTGGACTCTGTTGAATACAGAGTTGGGTCACGTGTGACCCTGTAGTCTGGATCCAGAATTTTTGTGTGACTTGCGTTCCCTGTGATAATGCTGCAGGATGGGAATGGCTCTTTGTAATTTGCTGTGCTTTCTCCAAATTTTACGACGTATTGCTTGCACCGATTGTCACTTCACAGGAGTAGCTTCATAATGTTCATAGTGTTTAAATTATAATTAATGATTGAATAAAAATATGTAATACACATAAATATGTAATACACATATAATTCAATAAATAGATAAATAGATGATATACTCAAGCAGGGCAGTAGGTTCTGTCTACAGTGTAATAAGTGGTTTTAGTACCACAGCAGAAACTGCAGGCCAACCTTGAACATGCCCCTTTAACCCTGACACACACACACACACACACACACCCATGAGATTTGGAGCAGGTGTTGTAGGTGAGGTCACTGTTAACACAGATGTTCCCAAGGACAAGTGTGGCACGGTCCTGTGGCTCAGTGCTCACTCGAGCAGCAGGCTTCTGATGTGTAACTAACCTGGAACTGCCTCACAGTAAGCACACAGAACACGGAAGCACAGCCCATATTTGGAGTTCATGATGACGCAGACGCTCAATACCGCTGGTACCGAGCAATAACATCCCCCGCTCACCTTCCGCTCACCTTCCGCTCACCTTCCCTATGCTCAAACTCTCGTTCCTGCGGTTGCCCCTGTCACCCCTAACCTCCCCTTCCCCCCCACCCGCTTCCCTGCAGCGGACAGTTCGCCATCGTGAAGCGGTGCCGCGAGAAGAGCACGGGACTGGACTACGCCGCCAAGTTCATCAAGAAGCGGCAGAGCCGGGCCAGCCGGCGCGGGGTGTGCCGGGACGAGATCCAGCGCGAGGTGGAGATCCTGCGGCTACCCCCTCACAGCGACACCTCAACAGCGGGTCATGTACACCGCAATACGTCACCACGCTCGTACAGTACCATTTTACCCCAACACATCACACACGTTACAGAACACCGGCAGCTACCATACGTGCCATCATCGAGATCACCAAAGTTACTCGGAGTACTACGTACCTACAGAGTCACACGTACATTTCCCCCGATCCAGTTTACCCATACCAGACACGCTTCACCTCAAGCCACATACGATTACCAGGTCACACACAGTTACCAGATTTTACCCCATACACGAGACACACACTTACCAAATTTTACCCCATACACAAGTCACACACAGTTACCAAACTTTACCCCATACAAGAGTCACACACAGTTACCAGATTTTACCCCAAACAGGAGTGACACACAGTTATCAAACTGTACAAAATGCAAGAGACACACACACTATACAGTGTGTAAGAGAGTTTGCAAGTGCAGCCATCACGGTGGCTTTCTCCTGCACTGAAGAAAGTGGAATGAATGGCGCAGTTTGAGTAAATAGCTGATTTTGTGTGGGGTCCTCTGTGTGCATGTATGTACGTGTACGTGGGTGCGTGTTTGTGTTCTGGCTGTGATGTACAAGGGGAACACGGAGGCCCCATTAAGCCTAATTAACTGGTCAATTCAATCAGCCAGACCAGCAAATAACATCCAATGCCATAAACATTCCGGGTGCTCTCCACAAGTAGAGAGAGAAGTCTCTGCTGGTGGGGAATATAGCTGGAAATATGACTTACTTACCAAAGGTTCTATTTTTGGGAACTCTGACATGGTCTAAATATAATATGTGCATTAGTTCTTTCTATTTTGCAAAGGAACAAAACTGTGCAGTTAGGATGCGGTTAAAGTGATGAAATCTATTCAACAGCAGTGCTATCACCACTCAGTTTTGGTTCTGTGTGAGCTGTTAGCATAAGATTAAGACTCTCACTGGTTTTCTTTACCACCGAAATGTGATAACATCAGAAACAAGCTGTGAATTTTCTTTCCATCAGCATTTCAGCATTTTGACAGTGTTGAATTTGTTCCCTTTTCTATGAAAGATATTCATTAAAAGTTTTTTATATTTGTATTATTTTAAATCATAATTGAGTAACTATGTAATATATAATAACCATTTCACACACTTTATACCAGTGTTTAAAATAGGTTAAAAAAAAAGAAACAAATACCAAACAAAAAAAGAAAACCGAACAATCCAGTTTTTCCCAACTCTCGGAGCACACAAACCACTCAACGTGTTTTCTGGGCACCTGTACTGTAAGAGAAGAGAAAGAATGTCAAAATGTGTAATTCATACTTGAAATATATTTCAAAATGCCTGCTTGCACTATGCTAACAGTCCATAGGTGTAATATATCTTACGTTATGTTATGTTATGTTATGTTATGTTATGTTATGTTAATATGTGAAGTGTTTAATTTGACCGATGACCGGTGTCAATGTCAATGCGAAATCCGTACTTTAATTTTTCATCTCAGGACCCAGCTCAACCTCGATCCATTACCCCATGTTACAGTGTGTTTATTATAATATTTCATACGACGGAGTTGAGATGTAAGTGAAGGTTTGTGCTTGAAGTCATGTGTGTTTGTGCTGCAGGGTCTCTGGCGGTGAGCTGTTTGACTTCCTGGCGCAGAAGGAATCTCTGTGCGAGGAGGAGGCCACGCAGTTCATTAAGCAGATCCTGGAGGGGGTCCACTACCTGCACGCCCGGAAAATAGCGCACTTCGACCTGAAGGTAGACGCCCCCCCGCTTCCCACAGCAGCGGCTTGCCGCTCTCCCTCCTGCCCTGACGCGGAGGTCTACATCAGTGGGCGGGTGTTGCTGGTGGGGGGATGTCCTCGCTTTGTAGCCGCCACCTGCTAAACGGGCTCCGACCCCATGAGCCGGCAGACTCAGACGCGAAGCCGCGGTTTCCTGTGCCATACAGGCGCCTGTAACAGGCGGCTCAGTGACTAGCTTATTGTGTATGACGCCTCACAGAGTAGGCCTGTGTGGTGTTGTATTCACTGGGTGATTTCCACTCTGAAAATGGTAACTTGCTTTTGGTAGGTGCCATAGTAACTTAATTAGCATGGTAACTTGCAGTTTAAGGGAAGCCGGTATCACTGTGCGTTCTAAATGCTGGTGAGAAAATGTTATCGATTCATGATTAATTCATACAGCAGTGGCGGCAGCTGCAACACCAGACAATATGGCCTCTTCTCTGCTGAGCTACAGTCATGGAAAGTAATGACTTATTTAGCATGCTGCTAGTAAATTGACCTTGCTCCACATACAAAATCATCACTTGTCATTCAGTTTCACCGCCGTGGCCTGTACTGCTTGTAAAAGCAGTCATCGCCGCGTGCTGCCGACAGCTGTCGTACGTGTTGTGTCAGGTGTGCAGTGACACAAATCACTCTGGCACTAAATAGAGGTCTCTTTGGTGAGATCGGAGTGGAGGGTAATTGTGGGGGTGCAGGACGGGGTACCAGTTAAAGGACACGCAAAGTTACGTGCTGCTGCAGGTGGAAGAGGTGTGCACATGGCTTTCGGTCTCCACGGTCGACTGTAACCAGTGTCTACAGCTGCCAGTGGATCTCTCTTTCTAATCTAAACAACACGGTGCATCAGACAACGTGTTGTTCTGGGTAAAGTTCAGTTGCGAAATCGCTTGTGTTTGGCCATGACATAGCCAATGCTGTCCTAGCTGCTGTTGCAAAATGTGTTATGTGGAAGGATTTTTGAGAACGATAAAAATGAAAGAAAATGCTTTTCCTCACGCTGGGAGAGCCTCCTGCCATCATTCCTGGAAAGCGTTTAGTGCGTTCAGACCTGCCCATGTTCCGTGTTGGGTTAGCAAGGATGCAGGCTTGCACAGACGTGCCACAGGGGACGTGCAAGGATGCCACCTACGTAAGCTGATACCAGATCAGCTCCATCAAGCTTCTTTCTGACGTGTCATCTCTTTGCTTTCAAATAATTTCAACTGAGACAGCCAGTCAGTCTGCAAGGCCCGATGGAGAGAGGCCTTGGTACGGCTGAAGGCTCACGCACACTCCCAATCAGCTGCCTGTCGCCACAGATTATCTCTATGGGGAAACTGCATTATAAACATGAACCCATTTCAGGGGGTCTGAAAAACAGAGACCTCTACAAAGGAGTTCTTCTGCAGCCATGTTGTTCATTTATTTAACCTTGTGTGAGGTCAGTCATCATGTTCTTAAGCTCCTACAGTCTCTGAGAATATTTGTTGTTGATGCTGGTGTCATGTGACCCTTTGATTTGATTATGATCAATATATCTAATTTAATTGTAAAAGGAACCTTAGTTAATTACTGATGGCTCCGTTTGACTTCTTGTCCTTTCTGTTAATCAACTTAATTTACTTTCAGTGTTACCATTTGCATCCCTTGATGCAATAATGAAATAAAAACATTTTTTAAAATAAACTCTTGTAAGCCTGGTTTGATGTTGTTTTTACACATGGTACATTGAGAAACAAACAGTGTTTCTCTTGCGAATTTAAGGTTATGCATTGTTATAAGATGCTTCTTGTAACACATTAAGAATTTGCAATGTAAATTTGCAAGGCGATTGCTGTGTAATTGAAATGCAATATAATTCATGAAATTGTGAAACTGTTTAGATAGATGAGGATATTGAGTTAATACACTGTCCCTTGCAGCTGGGACATAATCGATAAATACACTGTACTCTCTCTGGTAGAGGATAATGATATAATGATGAATAAATTCTCTCTAACACACAGCCAGAGAATATCATGCTTCTGGATAAGAACCATTCCTTGCCAAGGATCAAGATCATCGATTTTGGCCTGGCTCACCGAATCCAGGAAGGAACAGAGTTCAAAAACATTTTTGGAACTCCTGAATTTGTCGGTAAGTAATTCTGCCAAATTTTATCCTATGTATGAGTGGGCATCTGTGCATGTAGAACGTGTGTGCATGTGTGTGTTTGCGTGTGCATGTGCTTGTGTGTGAGTGTGTGTGTGTGTGTGTCTGTGTATGTGTGTGTGCATGTGTGTGAGCACCCCAGCTATGTGGATGGACTGAGAGTACAGCGTTGTTCTGTATGTTACAGTAAATGTACAAATGGCAGCACAATGTTTTTCTCTGTTACAGCGTTTGTGTGCTGATGACTTCTCTGGTCTCTATTTTCAGCTCCAGAGATAGTTAACTATGAGCCCCTGGGACTAGAAGCAGACATGTGGTGAGATTTCTTCATTGTGCCTTTCTATATTGTGCTCATAGCCACTCCCCCTATAATGCATTTCAGCAGATTAACCTGCCCGTTGCTTCTGTCCACAGGAGCATAGGAGTCATCACCTATATTCTGTAAGTACCAAAAGCGGGATTATGAGGTAAAGTAATCAAAAAGAGTTGCATTGTGGGACATGGTACAACATTGACCTGTGCCCTCGCTCTCATCAGGCTGAGTGGCGCTTCGCCCTTCCTGGGAGACTCCAAACAGGAAACCCTGGCGAACATCTCGGGCATGAATTACGAGTTTGACGAGGAGTTCTTCGGTCACACCAGCGAGCTGGCCAAGAGCTTCATCAGACAGCTGCTGGAGAAGAACACCAGGTGAGCGTCCGCTTCTGCAGAGAAACGCCCATACGTGTTGCATCTGCAACCTTCAAAGCCCAGTTCAGACCAAAGATTCGCGACGCAACAAAACCGTTTAGCATGTTACTGAGAGGAGTTGCAGCAGTGTGAACCACTCTTCTCAGAATGTCTGATGCCGGCGCTTGCCATTGCAGCCGATTCAAGTTGTCTAATTACAGTTGGCCAGTTTAGAATGTTGCAACGCGTCGCCAGTTGCAGCTGGTCGCATCGCGAATCTTTGATCTGAACTAGGCTTTAGAAACTGTCCTAATGATGATGTAACAGACACTATTGGTAATTGAAAGCAATGGAGTTCTAGAACACTGACTTAGAATTTTGAAGAGGAGGGGCGTTACCATTTTCATCCTGCTATTCATGGCTGTTGTGTTTGACCTTTCAGGAAGAGACTGACCATTCAGGGTGCTCTCAACCACCCATGGATTACGGTAATCCTTGCGCTACTTCGATGTCGTTCATTCGCTACTTTGCATTCATAGAAGAGAATCTGTTATTATACTATTTCCCACTAACACTACTGCCCTGGGACAGATCATAAGGACAGAATTCTTGATGTGTGTTTTTGTGCATGTGTGTGCATTTTGGTCTGTATTGGGGGGGTGTGGGGTCTGAATACTGGTGTCCCACTCCCATACAATGCAGTGACATACACATCCACGGCATTGTCAGCAAAACTCAACATGCATAACATGCAAAAGGGTGTGTGTAAGGAGAAGTCTAGGGTGTGAATAGTGTGTGTTTGGTGTGCCTGTGTCTGCTTACAAGAAAGGAATGGAAGATTCCCAAGCAAAAAACTTACAGTTGAATAACTGTAACTGCACAATATGACAAAAAAACTGACCAGCATGCATTTGAATTTAGAAAATATTATTAAAATTAAACTGATTGAAAATCGACATCTTGGCATTGCGGTGGTTTTTGGAGACCAGAGCTGTCCTGGCATTCGGAAGTCACAATTTTGCATTTTTCTGCAAATGGCCTGCATGGGTTTGGACATTATTTTTAACATGAGTTCGTGGGACAGATGAGTTTCCTTCTCAGTGCATCTTCCTGCCTGCGGTGTGGACTAAGGCCCGTGTGCTGTGATTGGCCTCCGTTTTCCTGCCCGTGTGCACGTGTGGTGTGTGGCTCCGCCGAGAACTGTCACCTAGTAATCCCACCCCTTCTGCCCAAAGTGCAATGAGCACAGAGAGCCCCCCGAAAACTGGAAGAGGGGGGAGAGGCGTCAGCTGAGGACCAAGGAGCTGAAGGAGTACACCATCAAGTCCCACTCCAGCATGCCGCCCAACAACACCTACGCCAACTTTGAGCGCTTCGCCCGGGTGGTGGAGGACATCGCCCTGGTGGAAGCGGGGCTGGGAGGCGTGGCGGCGGCCCGCGCCACCCTGCAGGACGACGTGGAGGCGCTGGCCTCCATCTACGGCGAGAAGGAGGCGTGGTACCGGGAGGAGAGCGACGGCGCGCGGCAGGAGCTGTCGCGGCTGCGCTACGAGCTGCGCAAGGTGGAGGCGGCGCGGCGCCACCTGCGGGAGGACATGAGCGCCACGGAGGCCGGCCTGGCGGCCGTCAGCGGCCGCTTCCTGGAGAGGACGTCGCGCCTGGACGCCCTGAGGCACGAGCTCTCCGCTGAGCTCAAGTGGGTCCAGGACGTCATGGGCTCCCTGCGGGCCGACGGGGGTCGAGACGGTCGCTGCGGCGACCGCACCAATGGCGACGGCAACGGTGGCATGCCCTCTATCACCAATGATGACATCAATGAGACCCTGAAGGAGCTCCTAGGACGACCGCACAGCATCGATCTGAAGATCACAGAGACTGGTCAGCAGAGATAAAACTGGACAGGGATCATAAACGCAGACTGTAGGCTTGTTCGAGTGTGTGTGTGAGTGTGTGAGTGTGTGAGTGTGTGTGTGTGTGTGTATTTGCGTGTGTTTGTGTGTGTGTGTGTGTGCGTGTGTTTGTGTGTGCTTGGTTTTCGAACTCATGTTGATGTTAAATCATGACAACTGTGTTTGTACAGAGACACAGAGTTGTTAGCTATGCCTTAAAAGCCACAATTTCGGCAGGCTCAATTCTCAGTTCCTACCCTTTATCTTGTGATGTCAGCACTCAATGGTCTTATGACCCACAATTTTTGATACCTTTGTTCAGTGCAGTCACGCACAGTCGCTCATGTTTCCTTGATATTTCCTTGATATATTTAAAAAAGGGTTTACCGTGCAGTGTCTGGGGTAGTGTGGGGAATTGCATATTATCTACACGCCTTTACGTGTATATTGATTGAGTCCGATCTGTTTGTCACTACATCTTTATAAGTTACTGTCCGTTCTCTACTGCTTGTGCATACCATGGTAATTTGCACTTGGTCTTTTTTGCCATTATGTCAGACAGGTACATTGCATGGAACTCCCAACATACAGTACTACCGAAGAAACATACAGTGTGTAACATGCAGCGTACAGTACTTGGGCTGCATAGCACCACCGTAAGGGAGTGAAGTACCCTGCCAAAATATTTACATAATATGATTATCACAGTATGACTATTTATTTGCTTCAGTATATCTCTTTTTTTTCTCCTGGTCATTTTTTTTCCAATGAAACCGCTTGTGACAAGAATGTACTATATAACTGAAGTTTCATGTTATGTGTTTCTTTATAGGTAATTTATTTCTATTTATTATAGAGTATGCAAAGCACTTATTTTAAACGAACTGTGTATAACACAAGTCACCAGCATAGCTGGTAAGTATAATTACAATGGTTACCCCCACTCGTAAATATTAGTGTAATTGTTGATCCCACTGCTAAATGTGCTGTATTGTGGATTGTGTCCACCCACGGACCATCTCTTCTCTTGTGTTTTAGTGTTGATGGGGCAGTTAAGATCAGATGGTCATTAGAGAGGATTGTGAAGCTGTTGTTGTTGTTCAGAGCGACCGGAAAACATTTTTCTGTACTTCAGCTGCTTTATTCATAAGCAGCCAAATAAAGTATAAATATTTGTATCAACTCAACTTTAAAATGGAACACTGAATATATTCTGTATTCATATTTGCCTGTTGGTTAAGTCTGTTGGTTAAGTATCATTTGTCCTTTCTGTGACTTCTTCTAAGGTTTGTTGGTCACATTTTATTCAACGATGTTCTTTTACTTGTGAAATTACATATGTAATTTCTATGTTAGTACAAATTGAGTACATATGTTGAATACATACAATACAGTTTGAATCTCACAAATCTTATAAAATACACCCTGATTTGATAACTGCTTTCTACTTTTTTACCTGTGTTCTATCAGTACTTTTTATTTCATCCAGCAGACAGGTGTGATTTTGATTTTGATGTTCAGTAAAAAAGTGAAAACTGATAGTTTGTTCGGTTCGTGGGCTTCTGAATCGCCACCAAATTGCATTCAGCGATAGTAGATTTGCCATACAGTCAGCCACATAGAGTCCCATACCACTTTTATAGTCACTGTCTCTTTGCACAGATGGCTTTGCCACTTTAACATTGAAAATTACCTTGATTACAGTTAATCCCAGTTGATAGCCAAATTGTGATGTTACCTTGACATTGAATGTGGCATACTGTACCTCTATAATACCTTATAGGGTCTGGAAGTTTGTGCATGCCAGTGGCTGTTTATGACAGGTCCTGTGTAGTGCTTAGGCATTATGAAGATCTTGTGCTTATCTCTGCAGGAAGAATGTGTATAGGGTCTCCCAACCACAGAAATGTTCTCAAAGGTCTGAAATCAAAACCTGACCATGCCAGTGTCAGTCATGTGTTGTTTTGTGACAGGAGATTTTGGGGAGGAATCCCTGTGCAGTGATCAGTGATTGGTCACTGCATCACCCAGGGAGGGAGAGGTTTCAGTCATCAAAGCACACCCCATCCCACCCCCATCAGACTGCTCCAGTCAATCATATATCCACAGTCTGTCTGTACCATAGAGTGCAGTTCTCAGCTGGTCATGTGGTGGACTGAGGAGTGACGAGAAGCGTCAGCTGGAAGAACTTATTTGAGGACAGGGTGCAGCTATGAATGAATGGCTAATGAATGGATGATGGTACAGCAATGAGACAGTCCTATGAATAAGGCTGACCATTCCAAATGGACAGGAAGAACTGTAATAACGACAGCATGTGCCTGACATGACTTTTCTCTTATCTCTGCTGTTTTAGCCCGTGGACCCAAGACAAGCTCTGGTTCGCCGGCTATCTGTCATCAACCTGGAGAACTTCAGGAGGCAGTACGTCAGACGCAGATGGAAGGTAGATGTTCTGTATGACTGTCACAGTTCATCAGTTGATCAGTGGAATACATTTGTCTGACATTTACTTCCAGCCATCCATCCATTTTTTATATAGCTTACTCCTGGTCAGGTTTGCAGGGAGGTTGGAGCCCATCCCAGGATACACTGGGCAAAAGGTGGGAATATTCCTTGGATAAGTCACCAATGCATTGCAGGGCCAACACACTCACATATTCATACCCTGCGGACAATTTACTCTTCAATTAACCTAACCTGCATGTCTTTAAACTGTGGGAGTTCCTGGAGGTTTTTCCAAAAGCATATAGCCATGCAAGTGGAAATACTGTTGTCTAAGCAATTCAAATAAAACATTGTACTAAGATAGGGATTTGGTGAATAGAATTTAAAGCAGTGCCAGCTGGTGATCTGTAAAAACATGATTCAGAGAACTTATTTGATATGTCCACTTTCCTGAACCTGCTCAACTGGCTAGTGTTTCAATAGGAACAATGACTGAAGTGACATCTGTATTTAGATCTATGGGAAAGACTTAAGGAAATAGGGTCAGAAATTCTGGTCGAAAGTGCACATTCGATGACCGTGATGCTCGTGTGATATGTAAGGAAAAACAACTTACTTGGGTCGCTGAGAAGGAGGTAGTATTGACCATTTCACCTTTTCTCATACTCAGAAATCGAAGCAAAACACCAAGCCATAAAATAAAGACACAATCTTAACAAAACAGTACAGATCAGTGATTCTGCTTGTGCCATTCCCATAAGCATATCACACTGGGTTAACCTTTGTAGTTGAGACACCAACTTGTTCCCCATGACATCAGTTTTCTGACAAGACAAGACATGATTACACTGTATTACGGAGATCCTAAGTTTTACATAATGCTGATCCAATCGGATGTTTTGCTGCTGAGCACCGTCTCTGAACAAAGTCTGTTTTCCTTTGGGGCACCCTTCTGTAAACTGCCTTACAAATGTAACCAAACCTCTTTGGTGTCACGTTTCATATGAATGCTATACTACAACATTGGCCACAAAAATGGAAAGCATTTTTAAGTTGGGGAGTGTTATAATCATAAAAAATAAGCAAAAAAATAAATGTTTCCATGTTTGGTGCTTTGGCAAAATAAGATTCCTCTTGTCATGCCATTTTGAATTTGCATTTTCCTTCATATTTCCATGTGAAAAGAAATGCAGCTTCTCTCCATTCTCATTTCCCTACAGCTGTCCTTCAGAATTGTTGCCCTGTGCAACCACTTGACTCGCATGATGAAGAAAGACCTCCGCAAGCAGGAGGATGAGCTGGTAGGTGCCACTGGAGATGCACTCTGACTCTTTCTGAACAAACTGCCCTCACCTACCCTCGCGGTCCTGAGGACAAAGGGTGTCTCAGTGTAATGTGTTTGTGGCAAACACGCCTGCCACAGGCCACCGAAGTGGCTTTCCTTGGGGCCCTCCAGCACAGAGACACAGGGAGATGATGTTAAAACAGTCCACATTTATTCCATGAGGGTTTGGCAAGATGTTACAGCCAAGTGAGCAGATCTCAAACACTGTCATGACAGAGAAGCTCCTCATGTGGGTGGGGATGGCAGATTTAACCTGTGCGCAGTGATTACCTCACTACGCACAGGTGCAGCCACTCCTGTTCCTGGGTCCAATTAGCCTGGCCAATTATCTAATTATTAACCAATTATCCCATTGGCCAGGTCTAATTAGCTTGACCCAGGGCAGGTGTGGCTGCTTAAACCAGCCATCCCCACACCACATACCCCCAACGCCAAACTGAGGCCAGGGAGAATCCCTGGCCGAAGCCTACTCCCCCCACCCCCACCCCCACCCCCACACTCCCAACAAAGTCAAAGACAACAAACAAAAACACTCCAAACACGCTAAAAAATTAAATAAAAAAAAGTCAGGGTGGGTGGCCCCGGAACAGTCCAGTACATGCGGTGACCCTCCTTCGGACGACCAGGCAGCCCTTCTTCCTCCTCCCTCCTGGAGCACGGGAAGTCCTGGGCTGCTCTGCTGGCTGGTGGGGCGTCACCGGCTTGGGCTGTTCCAGGGGCTGTGGTGGGGTGACTGGGCTGGTGGGCTGGTGGACTGGCCTTGTGGTGCTGGGGACCAGGAACCCTCGTGGCTGTGGTGGCCGCCAGTCGGCTCTGCTGGCGGGCGGCTGCAGGCTTATCCCCTCATGGGCTCCGGGCAAACCAACCAGGCCAAAACAAAGAGCTAAAAACAACCAAACGGACGAGAAAGGAAGCAAAACGGCGCGGCCACCGCTCGTGCGCTGCCCGTGGCTGACCCGCCTTCCCGGCCAAGTCCAGCTCACGGCGCGACCACCTCTCGTGCACCGCCCGTCGCTGACCTGCCTCCTCGGCCAGGTGCAGCTCCTCAGCGTCCCAGCTGAGGATTGCCTCCTTCCCCTCCCTGGTCATCTTCCGCTCCCCATTTTTGGCCCGGAGGATCCGCCCGAAGCCCTGTCGGGAACACCTCAGCCGCCCCTCCTCCAGTGTGCTTCCTGGCTGGCCCTCCTGTGCCTCTTTGCTGTGCCGGAGGAGCCCCACGTTGGGCGCCACTGTGGCAAACACGCCTGCCACAGGCCACCGAAGTGGCTTTCCTTGGGGCCCTCCAGCACAGAGACACAGGGAGATGATGTTAAAACAGTCCACATTTATTCCATGAGGGTTTGGCAAGATGTTACAGCCAAGTGAGCAGATCTCAAACACTGTCATGACAGAGAAGCTCCTCATGTGGGTGGGGATGGCAGATTTAACCTGTGCGCAGTGATTACCTCACTACGCACAGGTGCAGCCACTCCTGTTCCTGGGTCCAATTAGCCTGGCCAATTATCTAATTATTAACCAATTATCCCATTGGCCAGGTCTAATTAGCTTGACCCAGGGCAGGTGTGGCTGCTTAAACCAGCCATCCCCACACCACAGTGTTCAAATGTGAGTGATGCTGACCAGGTCATAATACCCTGGTCTCTCTTCTTCTTATTCTCTCACTTAACCTATTTCTGAGACTTTCACTTCTCTCTCTCTCTCTCTCTCTCTCTGTCTCTCTCTCTCTGTCTCTCTCTCTGTCTCTGTCTCTCTCTCTCTCTGTCTCTGTCTCTCTCTCTCTCTCTCTCTCTCTCTTTCTCTCTCAGTACTATTTGCTTGAGCCCATCTTTAATGCAGATGTGGTTGAGGCCCACAAACGTTCATGTTTCTTCTGATTGCTTGGAGCCTGTGACTTTGAATCAGTGACCTCAGAGCTGTAGCTACTGCCTGATTCAGCAAACTGTGGAAGGACAGTGCTGGAGGAGGCACCTGTGACACATCTGTAACACCTGTGGGCTCCTTTTCAGAGGGACTGCGAGAGCGACCAGGAGGAGGAGGCCCTGAAGATGAGACCACGTAGCAGGACGAGGAGCATGTCTTCCTGAATCCAGCACCTCCCCCCGCCTCGTCCATGATTCCAACTCTGACGAACACACAAAAATATTAAAGGGACACAAATGACCCTGTCTGAGCCATGTAGAATGCACACATTCCCTCAGGAGTTTCCCGCATGGGAGGACCCAAACATGCTGTGCCCAATTGCCACATGGCCTTACACGTTTAGAACACCTGAACACCATCCTGTTTTTACCTAAACACAAACGCAAACCATTCCAACTTCAGCAAAGAAGTCAAGACTTAGTGCCTGCAAAACACCACTCTGGGGTAATGCACATGTATCATCATATAAGCTTAAAATAGCAAGCGTGATTCTACAGGTTATGAATTAGCTTTTAAAGCGTATGTCTGTTGAATGTATTTTACAGTGGTCATAGTCAACGAGTGTTTTTTTAGACAGTCTGACAATGGCCTTTATTAATGTCTTAATTGTAACTGTTAATATGCTAAGCTATATTGTAAATAGGGGAAACAGAATTCATTACTTTAACTGAAATGTTTTTAAATAAGTGCCTTAGTAACCAGAGTACTTTAAAATTTAACGAAATGATCTGTTGGAGAAGCAGGAGATTCAGTTTAGATGTTGAAACACAGCAATGTTTTTATTTCAATGCAGTTGCTTTGACTATGGTTATTTTTCAAATGAACACTGCCTGTGAATAATTTCTGCTCCTGAGCAAAGGCAGCTCTGAGTTAGTCTTATTAATAAAGACCAATTGGAAAATATGCATCATTCCAAACAGCCAATGTCAAATATAAACACAGCTCTCAAATTGCTGCAGAAATTTTGATTAATTTGAAATAATGGCATGGTGTTCATTTGAAGTGCTACAGCACGTGGAGTGTGTGGAGTATGTTCCAGTTTTCAGGAGTGACCAGTGTTTCGGAATCAGAAACAGGTTGCCTGGGATGACCTGCTGGTGTAGATTTGATAGAGCTCTGCATTAGGAGCCAAACACAGGCGTCTTACCTGAGAAGGCTAATGCATGACTGATGACGTACGTTTACATGAGTGGGCAGAGAAACAGGAGGAAGCTGGGGAAAAGTGAATTTCGTCCATGTGGGTGAATGAAATTGCTCTGGTGCCTGTGCTGTTTGTTCGTAAATCAGTGGAAGCATTTGGACCAGAAATGGTGTAGCGCTAGAAAACAAGAAGAGAGCTAAGGATGAACTGCTTACCGAGGTAAAAACTGTTCCAGCCATATTTAAAAATGTACACTGTTGGGGTTCTTGCCTATTGGTGTGGTCATGTACCCCTGGATTCTTGAATTGAATCCTGACCATGCCAGTTGCAACAATGGTCAGGCACCCATGGGAAACATGTACTTGGCTATTTCCCTGCCTCATCACACAATTGCAAATCCTGCCTGCACAAGCTCTGCAAGATGTTCAGTGTTCTGGCACAATGACTACACAGCTAAGCTGGTGGACAGTGGATGTTACACTGATGTAACCGAATTGCATTTTCAAATGCAAATTGAAAAAACTGGCATAGGAAGGTGATATGTGTTATTAACTATGCAGAAATATTTTTGATAAATTCTGCTCAAATGGTTTGTCTGTTTTTCTTTTAATGGAACGGTTGAGTCTCCAAAGTCTGAACACAAGGAAGTGCTTGTGTGGTAAACATGGTCTGGCTTCCTTTTCTGGTTAGACCACATCCTGTATGTGTCACCTTTCCTTTCACCAATCACACAGCTTGATTGTGAGTCATGAGGACCCGAGGCACAGATTCCACCCAGTCAAGTCTTGTGACTGTCCTCTGCTCAACGAGTTTGGCTGTCCAATCACGATTCAAGGGGTCTTGTTGACCTGATTACTCTAACAACCTGTTAAAAGGCACATACAGTTCTCTTCCTGCATGCTCTTGGCTTGGTTGGATGAAACATCAGTTTCATCAGTTGAAGTGAGTGTGGTGGTTGGGGTGGGGTGATGATTCAGCTAAATGGTTTATGAAATTTTGGACATTGTGGTGGAGAGCCAGATACCTCTGCAGACATCCCTGCTGTCCAAGGAACAGGGTGTCTGCCATGACCTCCAATCTCACAGTTCCTTTCCTAAATTAATCCTCGTTCTCCCAACTCAATTCAGCCTCACATCTCCACTGTGCCTCACGTGTATTTTTGTGGAAGACTACAAGCTGGTGTGGTCTGGTTTAGCTGCACTGATCCCCAGAGCAGGAGCAGACTGGACTGATCCTGGGGATTTGGAGGAGAGCACTATTACTATCTATTACATTGTGAAACATGTTCTTGTTCTTATTCTTATTAACAATAATAAACCATCTACAGTACATCATCCCTTTAAACTCATTAAATTGAAGCAGGTGATCTGTTGCTGAAAGTATGTGCCGCATAAACAATTATGGCTCTGAAACACATGCTGTAACTTAACATATCTTTTATCTAATCCTCAAAAATAATTTAATTGTGATCTGTCAGCACCAAAATCTGAAACGTCTCTCCAAATGTGCATCTTCATGGAATGCAAATATAGAGCTTAATGAGCTGAATATGTGCAGTGCTCCTTTAATTGACATCCCTGTACAATTGTTACTTATAACATGAAATGTGTGCATTAACCTTACTAAAGTTTTCAGGATTTCCCAAAAAGAGTTGGCTATGACATTATGGAATTTTTGCACTGAGTTCCAAATGAAAATAATGCATTAATGAACTGTGAAAAAAACAGTGTTGAATGAGGGGGTCTTCATGTATGTATTTCTATTTTCTTGATGTCTTCATCTGTCAATGTTTAACCAATGTGCCTGAACACTTTTGTTATGCCAGTGTTGTTGTGCTTATATTAGTGAAGAGTCTAAAATCTGATGTCATCTGAAGAATTAACAAGCATACCAGTTTGAATGACAATTACCAATCTGCCCCTGATTCCCTTTGTACATGGTTGCATGTTTTCTAGTTATGGTGCTACCTTAAATGCCTTAGTGCATATCATGTAATCATGTAAAGAATGTTGGTGTACATATTGTTCTGATTGCATATATTTAAGGTAGCCCAATCCCATTGTTGAATTTAATGTGAAGTAAACAAAGGAAAGGTGTGAACGAGTGGAAATGCAGATTGAGAATTGTTTAAAATTACACACTTGTTAATCCTACAAAATCATGACAAATTAGCTCCAAGCCAAACAAAGTATAAAGAGGGTTTGAGCTTCCCATAAGCTGACTCCACTGGTTTATATAGTTTACAGTCTTTGTCTTCATCTTAAAGCCAGTCCCCCTTAACCCTGTGCCTGGGGGAAAGGTTATTCTGTGCCATTCTTTGTATACAGGGTGTGTGTTTGCTCTGCTCTCACTTGCTGTGCCTAACAGGAACAGAGGGCTGTCTCTGTTTTTTGTTTGTATTTTTCTCAATTTTCTAATTAATTTACAAGAATGAATCAATACAGATATTTATGAATACCCTTCAGTATTGTGCTTACCTTTTCTTATGCTTAATATAAACCAATCCCTTTGTGTGCGCGCGCACACACACAAGCCGGGGAATATATCATTTTGTGCTGCTGTGAACTGTCAAACTACAGGTAATGTTACTGCAGTGTGGAGCGAGAGTTCTGTACATGGAATGAGTACTACACTTACATTGAAATAACTCAACCTGAAGAATCTCTTATAGTTCAATTTTTTGATCCCTTTTTTGTTTGAGGCTTTTAAAAAGGAAGGGGATCAACAAAGTGAACTACAAGAGATTCTTCAGGTTGAGTTCTGTTGGTAGAACAAGGAAACATAAATGGAAATGAGCAAAAGGTAAATTCTGTACAGACATTAGGAATATTTTTTTCACGCAGAGAGTGCTCAATGTGTGGGATAACCTGCCAGGTCACGTAGTAGAGGCAGAAACTGATTTTCAAGACCAGGCTTGATATGGTGTTAGATACTGTCTTGACTGTAGGTAATCAGAGCACTAGGTACAATTTAGTCAGGCAAATGGTGAGCATTGGTGGGCTGAATAGCTTGTTCTTGTCATTATGTTATGTTATGTTATGCTATAATTTTATCTTGAAAAACAAATACATCAAATATATTCTCCAAGTGTTCAGAATGAAAGCATTTACATATATTTAACAATCCAAACATCCTGATAAAATAAAAAAAGAAGGACCATCAACAATTCAAATTATTTTTTGACGTGAATTCAAAACTGAAAAATTTTTGAAGGCTGTTCCTGTTTTGTGTGATTTAAATATCACATTAAAGGGACATTCAGGGAACCAGTACCATTTAGCATAACTTTCTTAATGTTCTCAGAGCCAAAAATTGTTATTTGGGGTTTTGCTGCTGAATGCTGAGCAGCAGTTTTCTGTAGGATGCTGAATTCCATGTCATTTTCAGTGTTAGAGTCATAAACTCCTGTCACACTGAAGTTGACTCTGTTTATGCATTAATGTGCAAATGTTTATTTGTATGCTTCAGTATTTGTGTGGAAGTGCTGTCTATTTTTTCATTTCTTTGTTTTACAGTCACCCTTTAATCAGGTGCTTACTTCGATTTTTGCCTTTGGAAACACATATGGAACAGATATTTGTACTTCTCAAGAAATCCAGGTTGAATCTCACTCAGAGATGCATCGGCAGTGCCCCAGAAATGGGCCATGAGCCTGCAACCCTCTGACTCCAATATGGTCTCCCTGACCAGTGGGCCTCACCGCCACCCACAACCACTTAGCTGCCACCACTAATTGATGCCACTTGTCCCTTCTTGTTATTGTGATGACGGATATTTGCCACAGTTGTGAGTCAATTAAAATGTTTTTTTAAACAGGAGCGGTTTTGTCCGAGCTCCACCAAGCTGAAAGTGATGGGAAGCAAAGCAGAGCCACCGTGCCATCAGGGAAATGTAGGCCAGCTACACAGAGGAGGGGTTGAGAGGGACAGAGCCGAGCCATGTCAATTTGCAAACCAATTTAGTAAAATAATCAAGCGATTCCACAGAGAGAATGATAAAATGGCCTTTCCCTTTGAGATCAAGATCCCATGCACCAGGAGTCCCCAGCCTTTGGCATAGAGAGCCACATATTCTGCATACCACTTTTAATCTGAGAAACTAGCTTTACTTCAACTGCTTTCTGTGATCAACTACAGAACTGAGTAACAATAAAAACCATGAGACCAGAAGATTCCCAAAGGCCAGTGTGACCCCTGCCATAGGGTTTGCGTAAGGTAAAGGGCTTAACTTGGAGTGAGGGGTACAGTTGTAGAGTTGAGATTGGATTTAGGGTTAGAATGAGGAGGGAGATCCTGTAGCATATAGTTACACAAATCCTGTGTAGTTACACAAAATGCACACATGCTCTACGGTTGCCACATGTCCGGTTTTTAACCAAAATGTCCGGTTTCCAAATTATTTGTACTTTGTAAATTTGCGAGTCAATGACTCCCCTCTGGTCCTCTGTTCCTGTGGTAATTACAACATTGTTGAGGGGGTGTAAGGTAGGGATACTGAAATCTAGTGTTGTTCCGATCCCAAAATTTTGACTTCAATAGGCTACTGGTACCACATTTGTCCAAAAGGTAGCCAAAAAAGGTGGGGAAACTAGTAACAAGAGGTAGTTGGTAGCTATCTACCTACCTGGCATTACTACTTTCCCTATGTTTTATTTGGCTGCCTTTCTGTCCATATGATTTATCTTCAGTTTGGCTAATAAATGAGGTCAGACATTCATCCTGGAAGGAGGAATACAGCGAGATTTAATTCTTCTATCGAGGCAAACCTTACAGGCCACTTACATGCCACTAGGTACGTCCAGAATGTCAGTGTTCTCTTCCCTTCAGTTCAGTACAGTATTTATTTTCCAGTGCATAGCAGTCATTGTTCTGCAATAGAAAGCAATGTCAGGTGCGTTTTCATGAAGTATCAAATTTAGCAAAATGCTTGTATTATACTTTGGTAGTGCAGTACTGTTTTAGTACTAGTATACCATGCAACCCCTTAACCCTCAAATTTGGCCCTCAAGGTGAGTTGTACTGTTGGTTTTCTTACCTGATAGTTACTTGATCTACTGATGCCGCTGACTGACCAGAGATTTAGCTCATGGGTTGTCACAGCTTTAAATTAGTCCTAAAAAGGAGGTGAAGACTGAAAATCAGCTGTACTACTGGCCTCAAGCACTAGATTTGAGTATCCCTGGTGTAAGGTCAAATTAATATCTGGGATTTTTTTCAGTTGTTAAGCTATCCAACAGCATACCAGTCAGATAACGCAATATAAAACAGGCACCGGAGAAATGATCAACAGAGAAAAGGAGGGGGAATGAGATGGAGCCCCACATGCTTGTGTAATCCTCATTTATCCTGAGCCCCAGTTCCCTGAAGCCACAGTTTCCTTCACGAAGTGTCAACAAGTCACAGTCTGTGCCCTGCATAGGCCAACAAAGAGCTGTTTGCTCAAAATAGCTTTCAGTATGGCCCAGGCAGCTTCAATGTCCGTATGAGACATAGCATCATTTTAGCTCTTATCTGTGTAAGTGCCGAAATATGTACGGGCAGCATAACGAACTCCTCAGTCTTCATGGTTTCTCTACTGTTCTTTATTCACTCCATCTCATCAGCCACTCTGTGGTTGCTATTTGATGCTATGCAATCAGTTTTTCAGTGCCTCTCATATATTATAAGAGCTTTAGAAGACTAAAGTGGGGAACCCTTTCATATTTAAAGACAGCGTATTCCAAATCACTGGTCTTTCAGTGCCCCAGTCAAGCTAAGACTGTAATGATATCTCTCCGATCTAAAATATCCTGTAGTACACAATACACATAATGAACATTCACCCCATAAATATCAATTTTTTACTCATATTTTACTGAAACAATTAATGTAAAATAGGGTAGGGTATAAGCCCTGCAACCTTTGTGCCATCAAAGATGTTTTTGAACTTATTAAATATATTCTTAAACCTTTCCCCCCACAATGTAAAATCAATTTTTCAGTCTCCTGCTCTGTCATTCATTCATTCACACCTCAGATACTCCTGCTCACAAGCTAGAGTCTATTTTACACACTACAGGCTGCACATCATCACTGTACTACTACTTTTTGGAGGAGCGGGGTATCTCTCAGGCATTTTTTTAGCTACATGTTCCTGAGGCTCTAGGTCCTCAGGGGGAAATGGAGAACAGGGTGTCTGAGTGGCCGGTGCCATGAGTGCCCTGAGGGGACATGCATCCCTGGGGCCAGTGAATCAGTCGCACAAACACCTGTGGCAATGACATGTCACACGTCTACAGTTCCTTTGATGGCCCATGGTGGCGACGCACCTCGCACTGAACGCCCTGCCAAACTGTACATCTAAAAACAGGAATGCTGCGGCGACTGCCCCGGATTGACGGGTCCCCCCCCCCCCCACCCCCTGGGGGGCATTATTTCTGTACTTTGGTGTTTCCATCGCGCTGCTGACGCGGGTGATGCAAGAGGCCAGGCTTATTTTTTACCACGGGCCGAGGTCGTTTCCGTGCCCCCGTGCATCAGGCTGCCAAACCCGTATTGAATTTCCCGCTGAGTCTTGAGTCGCAGATGCTTCCAGCGCTGTGTCATAGTAACGGACTGGTGTTATGCGCGAAGTGCGCGGCATCACCCCGGGCCATATACAGCTCCCTTTTCTAAGCCTGCTCTGCTCCACGCCTTTTCTGGGCCTGGCTTCTGCGCCCAGGTCGTCTCCGCCCTTGGGCTGGCATCCGCGCGATGCTGCAAGGCTCGCGGTCCACCAGGTTACCGTCGCGCTCCGCCGGCTGCATCACAGGATTCCGCCGGCTTTACCTCTGAACAGAGGGGTGGCGTTGGACTCTCCTTCCCGGCAGCTACCCCAGTCACCGAGTCTGAGAATCAGATGTGATGTGAGCCAAGAAGGCCGTCGACGTTTTAAAATATACTGTGGAAATAACTACGGTGCCTCACAGTCCATCTGAGTGATGTCAACCTCTCTTCACAGTTGCATGCTTTTGGCTTGTCTAAGCCAGGCCTCAGGATCTAAGGTTGCAGACAGGCTTTATATTTTAAAATGGTTCAAATAACAGATGAAGTATGCCATTTGAACATAACCACAAACGTAGCTCACATTGCTGACGGTTCCCATCTGGACGGTTCCCAGTGCTGTTGTGGAATAGCTGCAGTCGCACTGAAATCCTCACAGAGTGCCTCACAAGGACGGCCATAATCCCCATGTAGTGGAGTGAGCTACCCTGTCGCTATCCCCAACTCACTCCCAGTCAGTCTAGCCATCTCCCAACTTCTGCTTCTTTCTGTCACCCCATATAGTGGTATCTACCATCCATTCTTTATCTCTACCTTATCATGGGCAGGGTCACGGGGGGTGCTGCAGCCTATCCCAGTGTGCACTGGGAATACACCCTGGACAGGCCACCAATTTATTGCAGGGCACAGACACCATTCACTCACCCTTCACTCACACACTCATAACAATTTAGAGTCTCCAATTAGCCTACCTGCATGTCTTTGGACTGTGGGAGGGAACTGGAGTACCACCAGGCACATTTTATGGAAATATTGTGGAAAAGCTAAACACAGAGATTACACTCTTGATAAAAGGCAGTGCAGATGTTTTTCTTTTCCATAGAAATAATCATGTCCCCAAAAAAAAACCCACAGAAAAGAAAATATAGATAATAAAAAATTCAGGCAGGTCTTCATCTGAAAAGGCACATGGGCTTTTGTTACATTCTTTGTGTAGGATATAATAGGACGGAGTGTAGCACAGTGGGTAAGGGACTGGACTTGTAACCGAAAGGTCGCAGGTTTGATTCCCGGGTGGGACACTGCCGTTGTACCCTTGAGCAAGGTACTTAACCGAAATTGCTTCAGTATATATCCAGCTGTATAAATGGATACAATGTAAAAATGCTATGTAAAAGTTGTGTAAGTCGCTCTGGATAAGAGCGTCTGCTAAATGCCTGTAATGTAATGTAGGAAAAGTTCCCTAGAATTACCA
The DNA here is from genome assembly GCF_018555375.3 of Anguilla rostrata. Classification (NCBI taxonomy): domain Eukaryota; kingdom Metazoa; phylum Chordata; class Actinopteri; order Anguilliformes; family Anguillidae; genus Anguilla; species Anguilla rostrata. The sequence goes on from NC_057937.1 coordinate 35,479,540, forward strand.
GGACTCAAATATATCCATGGAGTGCTTTACTGCCAGCCCCCACAGCTGGTAGAGTTCACCAACAGAACCACTGATGACCTACACTAGGGTGCCAATGTATGGCTGCGATGCAAAACGTTCCTCTTCTCCTGCTGTCACCACTAGTTCTCACTTACTCTGCATATTGAAAGCCTGCTCATGTAAAAAATTACAGAATAAATGTACATTGCTCTTCTGGGTATAAGTACAAATGCAACTAATGTGTTGGTACTCTGCTGTACATTTCAAACTATGGTCATGACATTATTGGTGCCCCAAGACAAATATCTAGGTGTCCAACTTTTTTTCCTGGCTCTAAGAAGATAACATCAACCTCTCCCAATATTTACTGTACATGTTTTGCCGCATCACTCATCTGCACTATGTATGCACACATATTGTGGAATGAAGCCTTCAGTGATATCAAAGGTTTCCAGCTGCAAAATTAAACCTGAGCACATGTCAGCTGATGTGCCTGACCTTTGATATTTGATTGTTCACTTCAGAACCAGCTGCATTGTTTGTATACTGTGGAATAATCTCTATTCAGAAGATGACCTCATATGAACCGTTCAAAAGAAGAGAACACGCACACACTTGGAACAAATCAATCAACAAAAGGAAGAATTATTTTCTGCACGAACACAGTTTGGTGAATTTCGGAGATCCCTGACATCAAAAAAAAAAAAAAAAAAAAAACATTTCGGAAGAACAAAACAAACTTGCGTTTAATTGTGAGTCAAAGTTAAAGACAAATGTTTATTGAATCCAGGCCAATGCCCTCTATCATGACAGGACAGCATGCAGTCTTATTGAGACAGCACACAGTCCCTTATCAGGACATTACGGCCTCTAGTAGTGACAGGACAGTACACACACTTATCAAGACACATGCAGTCTTATCAGGCAGGACAGCACACACAGTCTCTTCGCCGAAGAAGAGAGGTCTCTCTGGAGCACGCATGGTTTGCTGCTGTGAAACAGAAATGATGTACGCCACTGTGGTTACTGTTGCCATGACATCACTTTCCAGTGGTTGGGGCTCCCCCACCCATGCTTGCTTCTACGCTGCAGGGGCTAGACCAGGGGGCGTCAATAGAGGTGGTGGGTGCTTATTCCATTTTTCTTTCTTCTTGGCAACAGGCAGGGCAGGGTTGGTGATGGGAATGTCTAATATCTTCCTGCTGATTAAGCAGAATAATCACATGCATGCTACCCAGTCTTCCCATTTCACATGGAAAATAAGACACAAACACATACATGTCCCAAGTATCCCATACGAATCTTTGGTGGATACATTTTAAAAATGTCTTCATATGCTGACTGTAGTTGATAAAGTTTTTAGTTTAGCGATACTTTGTATGCTGCCTATTTTTGTTTCTGGGCATGAATCTCCCCCCTGTAAAGATAGTACCACCTAGTGGTCATAGTTTGTAAGTACTCCTTGGCAAATCCTTTCAACACAGATGCACAGAAATTAGTTTTTTTTCTGAATGGTTTTCAACATCTTTACAACAATCAAGCTTCTGAATACCCTAGTTTATGGTATTTTTTATTATTTATTAAAATAAAACTTTGTACATCACACACTCACAGGCCATACTCAGGGAAGACTCAGCATCCTCTTCTCCTAAGCCACCACCAAAAGCTCATCTGCTGATAAAATTTATCAGGAATAGAGGAGGACAAGTAAAATCTCTGAGTAAAATCTCAGCAGGGAATACCGATATAACATTGAAACTACAACGATCGTCGCGTGCAGGCGGTTGCCATAATGCGTTGTTGTAGTGTCAATGTAGTAACTCAGGTTAGCAACTTACTTTTTTAAAGCAAATAACGGCTTCGAAATTCATAGTTGATGTATTAATATGTGTTCCTATATCTCGTAGAACAAAACGTGAACTGTTTTAGGCTTACGTTCCCCTTATTTTCAGCAGGAAACGAAATTCCTATGGGGAAAAAAGCATCATAAATCTGCCCAAGCCTTGGGAAAAGGAACACATGGCTCAAAACTCATTTCCGTGTTTCGGTAAATTTGTTTTATTCCTACAAACAACACGCACTTTGATTTGGTTGTAATGGAATTATTTACCTCTAGCAATTAATCGTAGTGCACATAGAACAAAAATAAGATTTTTGTAACTTAATGGCCTGTGTCTTCTGTTCCTCCAACATATTCAAAGTGGAAGCGCCAGGCAAACGTCAACCAGCGTCAATAAGGTAGGACCAGAGGCTGTAAAAAATAGGGTAGGCCTAACTTTATCATCACTGCATCATTGCTTTCTAAACTATTTTAACGTACATTATTGCTAAAAGAAACAAATGCTGTACATAACGTTATGCAATTGTCTCAATTCAAGCGATGTTTCGCTTAATTTACCTCAGATAAGCATACCAGTGGTTGGCTGCTCTCACGATGACTAGCTACTCTAACATTAATTGGTTGAGAGATTAAGTAAAACATTGCAGGCATAAAACTGAGTCGCAGATTTGGGTTTAAGACTCTGTTGCCCCGGTAACAAGTCTGGTTGAACTGTGAACTTGCTTCGAAACCTAAAATTCCGAGTTAATCCAAAAATGTAAACAAATGAATCGGGTAAACTGAGTTAGCCACATACGAGAAACAGGAGCCATTTGGCCTTGCTAAATGGCTAACGTTTTCCATGGCTTCGGGACAAAAGGTGCATGTTGTTTGTGGGCATTTTAAAGTATTTATTTATTTATTTTGGAGTAATGAAAGTGTACTCAGTAACTTCTGCTGTATATTTGAATCACACTCCGGTTAGCGTAAAGAATAATTGTAGACCGCGTACTAAAATTTTGACCGAGATAGCATGTCGGACCTACTTAGTTGGCCGTGTTTTAATGTATGACGAAACAAGGGTCACCCAACGTCACAGTGGAAATGTCTCAGCATCGCATATAAATCATTGTGGTTACTACCAGGTAATATTTTTCATTAGACATTGGTTGTATAGTCTAGAGAAAAGCGAAAATAGTGATCAATCGTATATCTTTGTGAGAAAATCCAGTCTGTGAGGTAGGTCTTTACATGACCGATTCTAATACTTAATTTGTGTGTGCGCGCGAGTGTGCGTGTTTCGTCATGCATGGCGATGTGATAAAAAAATATCACAAAGTGAAAATATATAAATATCGCAAAAATATGTCGCTGAGTACGTACTAAACAATATTTTTCAGAAAGACGGTTTGTTTGACATAGACACAAGAGTGATTGGTCGGATAATTTGTGGGTAGGTTTCAATGTTTTTTTAATTAACATAATTGTAAAATGACAAGTTTTTTCTCTAGCGTAGCCTATGCACGAACTAGCTACAGTTCTGGCGCGTGCATACAAATGATAGAAACTTGAGAGCGGGATAACGGTTTTCGTATTTGGCTCAATTCTTAAAATATTTCAAGAGATAATATTATTATTCAGAAAGGCCTTAAATGTCTTGTGCTGTGGTGGCACCATATTACACACCATGTAATATCGTGTGTTGGTTCTTGAGTGAGTAGAAAGCCTTCAAAATATTTTCATTTATTTAGCTTTCTAGTTTGGGATATCCAACTAATTATGTGATATCTGGCTAGTTAATTATGTGATGGAGGCTTCTTAACCTTCAATGATTTTAGTTTGTACCATTGTACCCAGCGCAGTACCTGGATTACCTCAGTAAATTTTCAGCTGTATAAATAGACTGCATGTCAACCGTGTAAGTCACATACTTGTTAAGTTAATTACACATTTGTAGTTTTCTTCAACTACACATACATGTGAATAAACCTATAAACTAGAAAGAGCAGTGATGTAGCTATTTTGGTGCTGTGCTCCACGTTTCATGAATTCATGAGTGGAAGGAGTCTGCATGAAAAAATGTACCGAACAAGGCGACCACCAAGATGAGTACTGTGCTAAACCAGTCTCCTTATTCAAACAGTGGAAAAACCATGGAGTCAGGTGCAAGGAGAGAGAGGGAGCAAGGCGAGAGGGAGAGAGAGATGCTGGAGAAAGTCGTGCAGGTTCTTCAGGAACAGGGCCTCCTGATGACTGGGGAGAGCCTGGAGGATCTAAGAACACTGAGGGAAGAGCTAAGGAATGAAAGACAGCAGGAGATGAGTGAGTTCAGACAGCAGTGGATGACAGTGCTGGAGAACATGGAGCATCAGAGGACACAGCAACACCGAAACCTGGAAGTGTGGAGGCATTGGCAGGAGTGCCAATTAAGTGAACAGGTAGAGCGGTTTCAGCAGTCTGAAATGTGGAGGAGAGAGTGTGAGGAGGAACAGGGCAGAGCACAGATGCATCAGATGTCGCAGCAGTGGGGAGACAAGTACCACAGAATACATGCCTTGATGTCTGAGATGCATGAAAACTGGAGGGACTTTGAGGAGCTGAACCGCAGAGAACAGGCGGAAGTGTTCGAGCTCTGCGAAGGGCTGAGGAGGGAATGGGCCACCTGGACAGAACAGAGAATGCAGGAGAGAAACCTTTTGGAAAGAGAAACCAGGGAACATGACAGGAGGAAAGAGAGGGAGGAGTGGAGGAAGCAGAGGGAATTCATGGAGATCTCGCATGAGCGCGTGGAACTCCAACATAAGATGGAAATAGAAAGGTTGGAGGTTGAGATAAGGGAACTGAGATCACTTATCTTACGCATAACTGAGGTGAAAACTGAGAGAGAGAGCACTGAGGAGACCTATGAGCCGGTCACTCTGGCCACAGGAAATACAACTGCGGTGCTGATAGAGGAGGAGATCAGCCAGATAGAAGTGGAGAATGAGAGGAACCTCGTCACAGTGGAGATAGAAAGCAGTGCGAGGGAGAGCAAGAAACAGGAGAAAGAGGAGAAAGAAAGCCAGAAACACAAGAAGAAAAAGAGTTTTTGGTCACGGTTCTGCTGGAAAAAGCGAGTGACCACAAAAAAAGAGTGCTCAGAGGAGACAGTAGGACAAAGTGCTCTGAAATTGAGGGTAGTGGGAAAATTGACAAGTCCCATACTAGCTGGAGAGAGCAGCAGGGAAAAAGAGAAAAAGATAGAGGGAGTGGCCAATGTCAGTAAGACTGAAACAGAGCAAGAACAAAAACAGAACAAGAAGACAAAAGGTTTCTGGTCTCTCTGGCGTGGGAGAAAATAAGATGGAGGATATAAGAAAAGGTAACCATAAAGTATAGAGGGGAGATAGGACAAATATAGCATGGATAAGAGATTTGTGTTTATATTATCAATGGTAGTTAAATCAGGATTTCTTCACTCAGGCTGTTACCCACCATGAAATCCTGCGTGTTTTATGTTGATTATGGTTTTTGGTTTTTTGGTTTATGGCTTCTCCTTTAGAAAGCATTTAACATCAAGGGTACAGTGTTAGAGGCGTGCAAGGCCATACGTGCTGCATTCCATCTTGACCTTGGCTTTGTGTGTTTTGATCAGGGCTCAGAAGGTGCTGCAGCAGAATCACCTCTGGCTGGAGGCTACAGCAGGCCAGGCTTGGACCGAAGCAACACAGGGTGACGGATTCCAGGACAGACCTGTACAGGCCCCTCAGAGTCACGTGGTGGTGAGGCAGTCACAGTGAGCAAACTTGGCAGGTTGGTAAAAGGTCAGCTGGTAAAGAAACAGGGAAAGTATTGAAATGACCAAACAGGAAGAACTATGGTGGCCAGATAGTTCCTTCAACTGGCATTAACTATTAACTCCTGTTTTTCAATTAATAAAATCTATGACCCATCTCTCACAACCCACCCTGCATGTCTTTTACAGGGTGAGTTGTGGATACACTGGTGACTATATGTATATTAGCGGGTATTTCATATAAACAGCAAATTACTAATGGTGAGATTAATTAATATACCTGAGAGATGGGTCATAGATTATTTTGCATATAAATGTATTCAATGTTTGATGAGGTGATTGAGTTCCAGAGGCAGGGCGCGGAGAAGCTGAATGTTTGAGTACCCACTGTGGAGAGGCAGGAGGGAGGTATTGTAAGGAGGCATGTGAAGGGTGGTATGTAGTCCTGGAGGAGCTCGGAGAGGTAAGTTCTGCTTGATTAACCACCTGATGGAGCTCTGGAGCTGCCTGGGTATGTACCCAACAGGAGACACAGCTGGGAGGCAGGGAGTGACTTCTGGAGCTGAGACTATTTCTCCAGAGCTTGGCCAGGATTTGGTTTTGCCTAAATTTGAGGGGACTAGAACCAGAAAAAGTATAGGATTACCAAACAGGAAGATGCATGGTGGATAGTTCCACTGCCCTGACCCATTATGGTTATACTGTAAACCTCTGGCTATTAGACATATTCAGGCTGGGTGAACTTCTTCACGTAAGTTTCATATTGAAATTCACTGAATGCATTGTGAATTTGCTTGGCATAGCCATTAGTGCACTCATGCCTTGGGATTCCTAGCGGTTTCACCATTTATTGTAGTATGTCATGTACAGGGGTGTGTGGCATTCGGTCCGCCGAAGAAGTGGATTGGTCTTGGTTGCGCCGGCTGGTGGAGAGAGCACACGCACCTGGGTTGTGTTAACTTATCAGCCCAGGTTCTTTAAGTTGTGCTGCTCTCCACAGTCCAGGGCCGAGATCGGGAGCTCACACAGAGAGGGCGTTTATGATTTTCGTGTCTTTTGTTTAACAGAGCATTTAAGAGAGGGTTTAACAAAGCACAAAACGCAAGTAAACCTCCAATGGAAAGTAGGAGGAGCGGGTCCATTGTAAAGCGGGACAGCTACAGGCGGCACACTGGAAAGTGGTTGCTGTGTTTTACTTTCTTTTGTCTTTGCTTGTTGTTTTAGTTTATTGTTTTTGCCTGGAACCCGTGAAGGGGAAGGGTGAAGATGCTACGTTTATTTTATTTTGTATTTGTGCATGTGAACTCTCTCTCCATGCGGCAACCAACAGTGTTCACTGGAACTGCCGCATCTCCCTCCCAGTGGTTCATGCTAGCGTGTGACATTTTTGGTGCCAAATCCCGGGAGGGAGCGGTCTCGGTGTAAGCCCAATTAGCCTTTGGCTGCATTCTGGGGTTGGAGGTGTGTGGCATTCGGTTCGCTGAAGAATCAGATTGGTCTCAGTTGTGCCGGCTGGTGGAGAGAGCACATGCACTTTGGTTGCATTAAGTAATCAGCACAGGTGCTTAAAGGTGTGTTGCTCTCCACAGTTCGGGGTCGAGAGCTCACACCAAGAGCGCGTTTATCATTTTTCGTGTCTTTGTTTAGTGTTTGTTTAACAGAGTGTTTTAAGAGAGGGTTTAACAAAGCACAAAACGCAAGTAAACCTCCAATGGAAAGTAGGAGGAGCGGGTCTGCTGGAAAGCGGGACAGCTACGGGCGGCACACTGGAAAGTGGTTGCACCGTTTTACTTCGTTTTGTCTTGTTATTTTAGCTTGTTGTTTTAGTTTATTGCTTTTGCCTGGAATCCGTGAAGGGGAAGGGAGAAGATGGTTCGTTTATTTTATTTTGTGTTTGTGTGTGAGCTCTCTGTCTTCATGCGGCAACCAATGGTGTTCCCCGGAACTTCCACATCTCCCTCCCAGGGGTATCACGCTGGCATGTGACAGTGTGAAAGGAAGGACCTGGAGGTTGTATTAGCGCTAAACATTCTGGGTGTGAAAAATTCTTTGATTCCTGCTGATGTGTCTAACAATATAGATCCATTTTGTCAGAGATCCTTGAGAAATGTGTTGCTCAACAGCTTCCTACTTTCGTACAGGTTAATATTGTGTATACGATGGTCTCATTGGGCAAGATCTTTTGTGGGTCAATCCTAACTTTCTTGCAAATATCAGTTTTGTCAGGGAAGATGCATCATGCATTTCTTAGGGGCTCAGGGGCAATTTATGGAGTGCAGCAAGGATCTGTACTTGGTCTCTTGCTCTTTTCTTTGTATATGCTCCTTCTTGGGGAAACTCAATCAATCAATCAAATTTTATTTATATAGCGAATTTCACAACAACTGTCACAATATGCTTCACAGACAACTCTGGCCTAAGCCCCCACAGGAGCAAGCCTAAAGCTTGGATTGGTGGCAACTAAATGACAGTCCTGGTGTAGCGGCTCAGATGATGGGCGGGGCCGGGTGGCGGTGGTGGGGAGCAGCAGGTGGCGACCGAAATGGGCAGAGTGGAGGCAGCGACGAAAGAGGGGCTGGACCGTGGTGGGGGAGTCCAGACGACAGCACCCGCCGACAGCGTGCGGAAGAAAATTTGAAGTGACCATTATGGAATGTGCAAACTAAATTAAATGGTGTTAACTACCACAGCTATAGACACAGCACAAATTTATCAGTAACCTTTATTTTAGTGATGTCCCAATCCAGGTTTTTTGTCTCCCATTCCTATTTGAGTACAGTAACATTCAGTATTGGCCAATACTATTCCAATACATATATTTCTTGTTATTTGTCTTTTTAAAATTATTCAACAGCTAGCCAAGGAACAACAAATTTAGCATAAAATCAACAATACAATTCTAGGGCAGGCAAGATGACCTTAAATAAATTATACGGAAATTAAAATAATTCTGCTTTAGAAAAAATAGGCCTAAATACAGGTACACAATATGGCTGGCTGTATTTCTTTTTCTATTTAAAATGCACCATTATGAAATGGTAGGCTACAGACTGAAGTAGAGCTGGGTGATATGGCCACAATATCACAATATTTTTCATATTGATGGTATGACAGGATGCAAATGGCAGGAGACATAATCTGAAAGCCTACTGTGACTACTAAAATAAGAATCAATTAAAATAATCCATTTCACTGTTTTTGTTGGGAGCATGAACAAAAATGACAATAAGACAGTAAAAGCAGTAAAATATCAATTACACATAAAATACATTACTTATTGCAAAAAATTGGTAAAAATGTATTTTTTTAAATTATCAATAATAATAAAAAATAGCAATAATAATATTTAAGAACAAGTGTATTCAATTTAAAACCAATCGTACAGTTATTGTGTTACTTTTGAGTAATTCTGGACATTTACATGACCATACCACGTTCTTTAAAGTGCACAATTGTGTCGATATCACAAATGGACATGCTGTCAGGCAGAAGCCATTGACATTGAATTCAAATTTCTGCCTGATGCATTTTTAAAAAATGACACGTGAACTACCAGCATGGCCTCTGTGATCGACTAGTCGATCGTGATTAATGTATTGGGCTTTCTATTTATGGATAATGTGAAAAATAGAGGGCCCAAGATTAAGCCTTGTGGCACAACCGTTGCAACCTCTCAAACGGCTTAAAATAATTTTCATCAAAACCAATAGATTTGAGTCAATCTAAAAGAATGAAGAAAAGACTTTCAATAAGTCAATAAACAAAGCAAGGAAATTGGGAACGGACAAGTAATTTACTACTTTACTGGCTGCAGTCAATTTGCAGTGACCAGGCCTGAAACCAAACTGATGGGAATTTAAAATAATATGATAAGACTGGATTTGACTTAATTTTTCAATATTAGGCAATAATTATTTGGATAACTTGCATTACTGCTTTAAGGATAATATGTATGTTGCTGTCCAAACATTTGGAACATAGTGATGCTTTTTCATGTAAATTACCAGCAGAAATAAATTGTTCATTAAAAATATTGCCTATTTGTTCCTTTTCTGCTATTGTGCTTGAACCATGAGTGATATAATTAGTTAGCGAGGAAACCTGCTTATGTCTTAAACATTTTCCAAAATTTAGCAGGATTACCATTACACTCCAGACATTATATCACCTAAGAAGTGTTAAAACAAAACACCAAAAAAAAACCTTTATTGTAGATAAGGTGGATTTGGCCATACCTGACCACATACTCCACCCAGCTAGTCGTCCAGCTATGGTAACCTCTGGCCTAGATTACGAAAACTCCCTTCTTGCAAGCCTATCAGCCTGTGCCGTACAGCCAGTGCAACTTTTCCAGAATGCTCCTGCCCAACTTGTCTTCAAACATTCCTAGGTTCTCTCATGTCACTCCCCCGCTGAGGTCACTTCCGCTGGCTACTGGTCACCGCCAGGATCAGGTTCAAAGTCCTGACCCTGGCCTACACTGCAGCTGACAGGACAGCCCCCGGCTTCCTACAGGACACTGTTCAACCTTCCTCGCCAGCACGACCACTCTGCTGCAGCAGGGCGACTTGTACTTCCTGCCATGCGGGGGAATGGTTCTTGCTGGTGGAACAAACTCCCCGTTCCTCCACAAACCACTTAGTCCCACCAATATGTTAAAAATATCTTTCCCATTTCAGAAAGAATTTCTCTCTCATAGATAAAACTAAAAGCAAGCCTGTCATTGGTTTCAGTTCTACTGAGCAAGAGAAAAGTAGGACGCTTTAGCATTTCTAATTTCTTTGATGCACATACTACAGCTGCCTAAATTTTTGCCAGTCCTTTGTGGATTCTGATGCATGTGCTTTGGCCCATGTTTCATCCCTCATTCTTAACAATTCTGACAGCTCAACTGATCACCAACAATTGTTTCTATGTTTACCCAAAATTTCTTAAAAGGCACATGCTTATTAGCAAAAAAAAAGGAAAAGATCACAGAAATAGCTGAAAGTTAGCTCAGGCTCCGCTCTAGGATATCATCTATGTATTTTAGGGAGGTTTCTCAGAAATAAATCATGCAAAAATGGCTGTTCATTAAAATACTAAAAATCCTGTTTGAGATGAATATGAACTTCGGCTTCGGCTCCATCGTATATCTGATACAAGCAATTGGACAGTGATCACTTACATTGATTGCAAAAACACCACTGGCTGTATACTTATGAGATCTATTAGTCAAAATTAAAACCAATTGGATAGATTTCTCAGGAGTTTTAAACTAGGTCTTTTCGGCATGGTGATGAGCTTCAATTCATTACAATAATTCAGTCCAGTCATTCCATGAGTGCCTGTTGTCTGTCTAATATGCTCCATTGTGGACGTTCCAGCCCCAAAGTTCCACACTAGTGCTGGCACTGACACTGCATTCTGTGTATGTGCCATAGTGTTTTTGAAAATCCATGTAGTATTGGGAAAGATAGTATCCCGACACTCAGCTGTATCAATATTTTCTTTCACCCATATAATACCTGATTAAACATTTTGCTTTGGAAACGTATTTGTTCTGTTGTGCTGATTTGTTCAAGATGATCGTGGTATCAAAAACATTTCTACAATGATTGTGATGATTCTGTATTTGCTTAAACCAGGGGTCCTCAATCATATCCAGAAAGGGCCGGTGTGGGTGCAGGCTTTTGTTCCAACTGGGCAGTTACACACCTGATTCTACTCATCAACCACTAGAGTAGTCTTTGCTAAGGACCTTGATTAGTAGAATCAGGTGTGTCACTGCTTGGTGGGAACAAAAGCCTGCACCCACACCGGCCCTTTCTGGATAAGATTGAGGACCTCTGGCTTAAACCAATGATCAAGTCATGATGCACATCTATACTTTTCCTATAGGGGGCAGCATAGGCCTATACTAGAGATAAAAGCTGCACCACCTCATTCTTCTAGTCTTCTTTCAGCAGTGCCGGTTTTTCAAAACTCTAATTTGGGTGTGAATTCACATTCCAGAGCTCCCATAATTAGTTAAGGCTAATTGAGAACATTGGATTATGTGTTTTCATGAATTTTTGGTTCGATTTACATTTACATCAGAAGACAGATATGGTTTATTGACCAGCAACCAGGGGAATATTTTACGAAGCAGGATTACTGAGCTAGCTGGATAACTGCACTGAGTAAAACCCATAACAGTTCTTTTCACTTCAGCCCATGTTCGAGATTTGAGAGGGTTATGGGTTTTAGACAGTGCAGTTATCCAGCTAATTCAGTAATTTTGCTTTGAGAAACGGGCCCAGGTGTCTCCACTTGAGATTTTGGCTGTCAGTCTACCAATCAGCTGTGCATCTAAATTAAATTGTCATTAGACTGGAAATAATTAATTGATAATCCTCTAAAATCCATAAAAATATGTAAAATGGAATATAACAAGTTGACACTCAGCAAACCTCCTGGTGTGTGCTGGTTATTCTTGGCTCAGTTTTGCAGCAGCTGCCCAACGAAAAACCAGACTTCAGGTTGTTTTCATAACGGCACAGCAAAACCCCACTATCCAACTTAGTTTTAAAATGCAGCTTTGTTTTACGTTTAAAATTTCATGAAGTTTTTGTTCTTTTTTTGTTCTGCAACAAGTTTAATTTATCTTATCCACTGCTAAACTCTTACTGTTCTAGAAAGAAAACAGTAAATAGTGGATCATGGAAGCTTAATGCATTACTGGTTATTCCCAGCTGGATAAATGCAACTTTTAGCCTAAGCAGAGGTATCTGACCAGCATTCCTTATGAAAATATTCATTTTTATGAATAGATGATATATAAGAATGTAAAATAATTCAAGCTATTAAATATGCTGAACACAATAATCTTGCCCTTCTCATTCTTGTATTTGTATTTATTCCTTGGGTCTTGGTCATTTTGGCCATAGTTCAAATCTAATTACATCCTCACAAAGAACTCCAAATCAACGCAAGGTTTATGATCACACTCCTTAGAGTACAGGCTACATATTAAAAAACACCCATGCACAGAAGGCACCAGAATATGCCACATAGTAATATTAATATAATGCAAAATTTCATTTATATTTCATTCATTCATTCATTCATTCATTCATACATACATTTGTCATTTCTACTTGTACAGGACCTTTCATGAATCACAGCACATAGCTGGTGGGGGGCATAGTGGTTCCCAATACCCAGTACATCTTCCAACAACAACCTGCTTTTCCTGGGGGTTTGTTTTTCAAGTACCAACTGGACCCTTCAGCCATCAGGCAAAGGAAGGTACTAATCAATCTTAGCAAATGCATTGAAAGATGAACTCTGGAGCAACTACTGTGTTTGTAAGCAGCAAACTATAGCAAGATTACCTGAAAAAGGCCCCTGTAACCTTGACATGGATTAGAGAACTCAGTCTTTGGGAACATGACAGCTGAGTTGAGCTCAAATGGAAGTAAAATGGAAACGACTAAAGTAATATTACACTGCAATAAAGGTTTTAGTGCCCACATGAAATAATTTTTTTGACACATATCTTCCTGTGATGACCATATTTTCCCCAACCCCCCATCCTTGCCCAAAATGTGGATGTCAAAGGTGGCGGTCTGCACAACCGAAAGTCAAGCACATCATTCTGCATCTGAGAAAGGGCTTAAATTCACATAAATCAAAATATTTAGCCCAATGTTTAAGATCCACACAGGAACAAAGGGCTTTATCAAAATGTGCATGCTCTCATTTTGCCCATCACATATAGGTTATAGTAACTGCAGTTTTTTGTGCTCTGAGCAGTACTGCCATAGATCTAAAAGAAAGGCCTTGTTTGGCCATTTCCTGTTGAGAATCACTACAGAGTCTTGTTGCCATGGAGAAAAAGTAATTTCTAAGGGGTTGCATGCCCCATTCCCATGTGAGGCACAGCCATTCTATGCTTATGAAATGTATTTCACCCAAACTACCTTAGTAAATATTAAATTGTACAAATGGATGTAAATTGCAAACTCTGCAAGTCACCTTTAACAATGGCATTTGGTGAGTGAAAAAGAAATAACAGTATTTGTTGAGCAGACATGATATACCACACATATTCATTTTGGATGCTTTTATCACTTGTACCCTCACCATTTCTTTTGAATATTCATGTGCAACTGTTCTTTTTCTTTCTTCTCTTTTTTTAAATGGTTAAGTGGAAAAATTAACAACACGAAAGCCACTATATGGTTCAGACATTTAAATTGTTTATGGGAGCATTTGAAATTTCACTGGTGGGACTGATCTTGGATCAGCCATGTGAAGCATTCATTAAGATTTCACACAGGCTTGGGGTCTGCAGTAGGCTTTTATAGTCATTGTCTGGCTCATCGGTGGTTCCCTGCAGCCAAGACAAGCTGTCCTCTGCTGTTCGCATTGAAAATGCAATCGGCTAATTAGGTCACAAGGGACTTATTGTCAATTCCAAACAGCAATTTTTTAATTGGATAGATATACAGATGGAAAGATAAGAACTTGGAAAGAGTTTGACAAGCCATAAGACAAATACATAGCTGCAACATGAACAACAGGAAACATTGAACAAATATGTAAACCAGCTATTGCGAAGTTTTAAAAAGGGATGGCAAAATCGTTGGAAGCAATAACAGTAATACAAAGTAAAACAAAACAAGCAAAGAAACATACAGTAAAAACGTATTAAAAACAACAAATGTAATGACTAAAGGGAATTGAATTGGTTTGGGGCATGTGGTGTGTCTGTAATGCAATGTATGACAGCCAGGTGTGCGGTATAATGGGTCAATGAGTGCATGTATCATGAATGATTTTGTGTTGATTTTAAAGTATGTTGTGTTGATTGATTTGGTGATTTGATTATTGTCAAATTCAAATAGGATTTTGAAACTGTTATATTTGCCTAAAATATGAATTTATATGCGTTTGGGAGTAATGTGCAAGTTCAGGTTCACACTGATTAACAAAAATTTCAGAATATTTTTCAGACAAGATCCTGCAAATACAGTCATTAATTTTAAAGTTCCTTATGTCCCATTTGGGGTCATTGTATTTCCTCACTGCCTCATTACAAATGTATCTAGTGTCTCTATGCCAGACCAGGTGAGTGAGTGAATGGGTTAGAGAGTGAGTGAGCAACACAGAGTGAGAACGCATCGTATGTTACCATGTCAACAGGCACTTTTATAAACATCATGTCTCTAAAGATTCCATAACATCTGAGACTGTTACAATTTTGTGAAATATTTTAGTGCAAAATGTCAGTGAAGCAGTTAAAATATGCAGAAGTTGATGGCAAAAAATGAACCCCCTCATCCCCCCCATCCTCCCCCAACCCCCCCGCCAACCACCAAATCCAAAGTGTGACGTCTGTTCACTACCAGCAAACAGGAAACACAAGTAAATATATGGGGGTGACGATTATATAACGTAACAAACTAAAACTCACCACTCAGAACGTGTGAATGGCACAGAACTACTTTTTCAAAACTGAATTAGGTAGATGTTGTGGTCCTTCTGAAACCAGACCTGGAGGATTCATTAATTATGCATGCCAGCTGTCCAGTTTATCTCAGTGATCATTAGGCCATATTTTAGTCTCATAATCATGTTCTGGAAATGAATTCAAATTCTGTAGACTTTGTTCATTATTCATACCTACAGGAGCTGCGGGTTCCTATTCTTAGAAAGCCATTTTATGAGCTTGTCTATTTGTCTATTTGTCTTGTGCTCTCTGCCTGTCATTCAGTGTTAACTGAACAATTTCGTCATCAAATCCAGGGGACAATTAAAGTGACAAATTCTCTATTTTTTTACTGTTGAAAAAGTTTAAGCTTTTAACTTTTTGAATACCAAATAATACAATTAACAATGTAGATCCTGTATACATCACACCACAGTGTGCGGAAACAGAAAATAAGTTAATACACCCTAGTAAATTCCCCTGGCCCTAAACATGTGGCAACGTCTGTCCACATGAAGTCTGAATCGTGTAAGTGTACCTGGCTGCAGTGGAGCCTGAGGCCACGTGACAGGCCTCAGAAAGCACAGGCAATGTTCTGTTCTGGAACATCATTATTGAGTTCAGACCAGATTAAGATCAAGTGAAAGAGGAAAAAGACGAATGTTTTGTCAATTACACAGGCTGAATACACACAACCCAACGGCTTTAGGCCGAAAGAGTATAGCCAGGTCGTTCTCAGAGCAGTCCAGCCACATGCTTTCTTAAAGAGCTGGATCCAGTCAGAGGGGATAATCACTATGAGACTGTATGTTTCATCAAGAGGAAGTACTATCTAGCTGATGGGTGGCTCATCCTGTTAAGGCACTGTTTTACTGCATGGATGGATTCCACGGCATGGTATCAATTCCAGAGTGTGCCAGTGCTGACTGTAGCTGGGAGCCCTGCAGTGATGTGTGGGTTTCAGTTGGCCACAATGACAACACTCATCACGACAGAAGCAACTCCTGTGGGTTGACTGCTGAGCTGCACATGAAGTGCCTTTCTCTGACTCATGTCTGAGCAAGCCTGACTTCCAAACTGTGGTGTGAGGCTGGCATGTCATGTTCCAAAGCAGGGCATATGCTTGTCTGTTCTTTCAGTAGGGAAGATCTATATGGAAGTAGATGCTGATAAATATGACTGGGTACTTCAAATTGGTTGGAATGGGAGTTAATGGGATTTTGTCTGACACTGTCATAAGTGAGCTGTTTTGATCAGAAGCGAAAGTCATATTTCGTTTCTGGGTAGTTGATTTGTAGCCTGAAGTAGCCTAGTGGTCAAGAAAATGTTCTGATGAAAATGAAAACATGCATGACAAAAAGTCAATCCCATGGAAAATCATTTTGTATTACAATAGACTACCCAATGTCTACATTGTGCTTTCTTTTTTCCACATGAATTCAGTTTACAGTTCAGGAAGTGCCTCCTTACAAGATATAATTATCAAAATAATTAGTTCATGCTTTCACATTTCCTTACATGACTGATAAATAAACTGGGTAGCATGCCAGAAAATCTGCTATTTAGCTACCAAAATTGTTGATTAGCCTAATGCCCACCTTCTTCCTGAGTAGCCAATCCATTTAAATATTAATTTGAATCATCTGAAGACTATGAATTTCCTCAAAGAACTACAATATGATTACACGTTGCGAACACTGTTCTTCATTACTATTGATAATAACTTGTGCAACCTAACTTTAGTTCCTTCGTTAACGAAGCAACAGTGCCATCACTGTTGGAACGCTCTGCTGCCCCAAATTCTGTGTGTGTGTGTGTGTATGGTGGGGGTGGGGGTGGGGGGTGGGGGGGAAGGTGCTGGGCTTTTGGGCAATCAGCAGCACCAGGTGTCAGGAATCTTCACAGGTCTCACATACTTATTGTGCGATGATGCAGTTGAGTTGGATTCAAAGTCAACATACTGTTGGAGGACCTTTTTTCAAGAAAATGAAATATGCCTGGCCAAATTCAAGGTTGTTAATACAAAGGAATGAATACTTAAAAATCAAGTAATTTTCAGATTTTTATTTTTTAAATTATTATGAAGACACGCAACTACTTTATTTAATTTTGACAGTTACTTACTCAGTTACTAAAATGCTTTTCAGTTGTCACTATAATATCTCGCCATTGGCTGGCTGTGTACTGGGCAGAATTTATACCGTCCAGCTCAAATCATTGCTGGTGCATAGTGGGTCCCTTCAGCTATACTGAGGGACTGCTTGGCCAGTACTCATTGGAGAAGCTTGTAGATGGACTTATCTTGTTATCCGAATTAGGGATAATAACATTCATATGTACATAATACTTTTGTCGTGTTTATAATGGCAAAATGAACAACAATGATAATTCCTCAGGATTGCTAAGTGAGTTATGGATATTCTATCGAGTTAGCCCGTATTTTGGACTAAAAATTGCTGTGAATTTTGTTTTTCTGGATCCTTGCTGTGATAAAAACTCTGACCTTACCGTGATTCATGTCATTAGTGGATTTCCAAAACGCATAGAAGGTGAGGACACCCCAGCAACTATCTGTATGACCCAGCAACTTGTTTTCAACAGGGAAAGTGCTAAAATACAAAATATATATTTTGTTTTACACAACCAAAGTTGAACGGAAGACAGCTGCAATAATGACATGCTGCATATTTTTCTCTCATATTCAAATATTCAATTTTCATTCTCAAATGTCATTTTTTACTATTTGAATTTCATTTGAATATGGGACCATCATTTTCCAGCCCTAGAGAGAGAGAGAGAGAGAGTCTTCATATCCCAATTTTTCATCACAGAGAAACTGGCTTTTTTGCCATAGGTTCATCAGATAAGCACAGAGCCAGGTCTGCTGTAATGGATAGCATCATTATCTCTCTGGCGTGTGAATAATTTACCTGTGTGAAATCTCATTCTCTTGATGAGACATTTTCTAATTCAACATAATATTAAAGAATAGTCACAATCTTGCTGGAAACCATAAAATGTTATTGGATTTTCTTTTCATAGAATGAGATAATGATGATTTATTAAATGAATGGTTTCAATAGTTAAATTGAGTGTTTGTTTTTGCTGCACATTTTTTGTGTATGTTTTATACAATAGTTATTATATGTTTTTAACTATTTAAACTATTTTATTCCATCAAAAAGGCGATTTAGACTTTCCCAATTGACTCAAAAGAGGAGGCTATGGCCGAATCAAATGACACAATTGCATTTTTTCATTACTAATTTATGTTTCAATTAAGCTGCTTAATCGGTAATCAATGGGGAAATGCGTTTCTGATGTGAATGGGCCAGTGATATTATGCTTTCATTTTGCTTTTAATGTTGTGCAAATGTGGCTGTAAATTATGTTGTAGTGTGGTGGAACCAACCATCAGTCAATGAAACATGATGTCACAAATAGCTGCTCTCTAAGTATTCTGAATATGGTGGCTTGTGATATTTTCACCCCTGACCTCTGGAGACTGTTGGTGATTTCCCAGACCTTAAGCTATTTCACCACTCTTAGGATTTGTCTGTCATCACTTGAGGTTGTCTTCCCTGGCCGACACCTACAGTATTTATTTCTGAGTCTACCAGGGGTTTTTTTCTTTTTCAAGAATTTCCAAACTGCTGTACGTGATATATTATATACTGTGCTCTACTCCGTAATGAATTATTCTGTCCTGTTAGCTTACAAATGAGTTGTTTTTCAGCTGTAGTTATTACTCTTTGTTTTCATGATGGTGTATGCCTTCTAACTCCAAATATAACCTCCACAGATGAAAACAATGGCTAAAATCAAGACTAGACACTCACTGGTCTTTTATGTCTGAACAAATTGTGTTAAACAACTCTGCTCCCCTCAAAATTTCCAGCAACGAGGTAACTGACAAGGATAAGGTTCCCAGCATTCTCTTGGGGAGGGATGCCAACAGAGGTCCAGGTTTGCAGATCCCAATTCAAGTTAATGGGGTGTCAGTCAGTGCAGTCATGAATACTGGCCCTGGAGCCACTGTAATCCCTAAGGGCACATACAAGCTGTTGCCTCTGTAAAACTGTGGAAACCCTGTCAAAAGCCAGTCGTCAGAATGCAGAGTCTAAGATGAAAGCCTTCAGTGGGCTGAGGGTGACTTTTAATATTGGAAGTCAGAAAACTGATTGGCCCAGACTATCCTGAGGCATGATTGGCAGTTGAGGAAGATGTCATCATCCCTCCTGAATGTGAGTGCCTAATCTGGGGGGAAGTCGACCATCCTAAGCCTGGTACCCCTGCTGTATGGGAGTAAATACTCAGAGAACAAAAGTTGGACCCAGACCTGTCCATTCTGCATCAGTGGAAAGAGGCTGGTAGCCTACCTTGTCTGGAGCAAGTTGCCCTGTAAAGTCCAGCTGTTAAAAAATAGTGGCTGTGTTGGATGCATGTTGAGTAGCATAACGACATCCTCTAATACAGATGAAGGGCCTACGTTATCTCTACAACTTCAAGTGCGAGCATCCCTGGAAAAAATCTTCCATGTGTGTCATGATCACCCACAAAGCGACTATCTAAGGGAAGGGAGAAGCCTCCAGTGACTCTGACAATGATACTGCAGGTACAGCATGGGTTGAAATGTTCATCTTTTCGTCCGGTGCTGTCAGAATTGTAAAGCTCACAAACATCTGGTTCCTCTACAAAGGCAAAACTGCAGAACTAATAAGCTGTTTCTACCTGGAATGTTTACACCTGGACATTCTGGATCCACTCCCAATAGCCCAGGATGGCAATAAATACATCCTAGAAATGATCAGTCAATTCAGTCATTAGGTGGTGGCCTTCCCATAGCCAGACTAAGGGGCAGAGAACACAGAGAAGGTACTTGTCCTGGAGTTCATCACTTGCTTTGGCGCTCCCCTTGAGCTACACACTGATAAAGGGAAGAATTTTGAAAGTTCACTCTTTCAAGAAGTCTGCCACCTCCTGCAGATCACTAATACTAGAACAACCACCCTACCAGCCGTCCTCTAACAGTCAAGTGGAGCAATTTAACTGCATCTTAATACAGATGACATGATGCTATGCTAAACAGAATAAAAATAATTGGGAAGTGTGCCTCTCTCTACCACTGAGTTTACACCCAACAGAATGCTGCTGGGAAGAGAGACATTCCAACCGAAATACATCAAGCTGCATACAGCTACGCTGAAGAATACTGACAAGGATGTAGCAACATTCATCAATAACCTTTTGGGAGCTAAAACAGGCACATGAAGCTGCACGGAGGCATCTCTGTGCAGCACAACTTTGTGAAAAGAAGACACAGCCTGGAGGCCAATGAAAAGTCGGGATCTGGTGTATGTCCAAAATAGCACAAAAGGAAAAGGCTTTAGCCCAAAGCTCTAACCACCATGGACAGGCTCCTTTGTCATCTGTACACAGTGGATGTGCAGTTCACAAACCAGCCCATTTTCGACTCTAAGACATCACAAAAGCTCTAACTTTTGTTGTTAATTGGTGTTTGTTGGCCCTGGCATGGAACGTGTATGTTCTCGATTTTGGAGCTAAGCATGTTTATAATACATGTAAGCAAGCTGTTGTTCGAAACGTATTAAACACCTGAGCTGGAAGACAGATTTTGTCAAGGGTCCAATACCCTCACCACCAGATCAGTGAGTAAGAACAAGCTATTGGGCTTAGCAGTTGCTGGCTACATGAACAAGCTAGCTCAACAAATATCAGTGCCGTAATATTATATAGACTCTGAAAAAAGTTGTAAATGATAAAAAGGGCAGGCCTCTAAAACCTTATAGTGAAGTGTTTCATAATTGTCTGTAAAGTGAATAATGTGTTTTGTCCGATCATTTTGTTTACTTTTTTATTATTATTATTATTATTATTATTTTTACTGAATTTTAGTATTTTGTCTTACCTTTGCACAGTCTGATATTTATTCCCCTTTGTTAAAGTTATGATGTTTGATTATTTGTATAGTTGATCATGAGAATTGTTAACAAAAGTAAACACACACGCATGCACACAACTCTGAGGTCTGTGATAGTTTGAGTGCTAGTTTGCACTGGCTAACTACATACCGAAGCATCAATTTAACCATATAAAAATTTCAGTTTGCTCACATCAAACAGGCAGTGATGGTCTCTTGTTAGCTATCCTGCTAGCTTAGCAATACAACATTGCTCCCAGTAGTCATGATTTTTGTACATTTTGTGTTGTTGATTGGTTGCTGTTATTGTAGAATATAATATAATTTTTATGTTCTCCAGAATAAGATTTTTACTCAGATACATCTAGAAATTTTCAAGAGACCTGTATGCCTGAAAAGTAATTTATCAGAAGTAATTTCAATGAGCAAAGAGTATTGGTTGAGAAATGTGCATTCAAATTGCTGTCAAAAATCTGAAAATCAAGTCTGGGAAGTGACGATAAAAATGTTTTTTTTTTTTTAAAAAGGATTGAAAGTCAATTACAGGTTCAACACACAGTTGAAATTACTCTCTGTGGGGAAATCGCTGTGAAAACAAGTGCAAGCTTTTTAGTAATGAGGTTCAGACTGGGAAGGAACAGTAGGGATGTCAGGTGTGAGAAAGCGTCTGAATGCTATGTCATACTGCACTTCTCTCTCTCCTCAATGCTGGAGCACAGGGCATCGAGCATGTTTGCTCTCAAGCATGTGCAGTAGAGCTTTTCCTGGTTTGCCAAATTCTAAACCTGGGATACACTGAATGTACACTAAACATTTTTAGCTGTGACCGCAGCTCTATAGCTCTGTCTGTTGGTCGGTTGGTCCACAGAAGTGTCCCACCCCATAGCGGCCACAGTTTTCGCCTCAGGAGGCTGAAATTTGGCATGGAGGTTGGTCATGACCGAAGGTAGAGCTGAGTAACTTTCAGGTCGATGGCGATGGGCGTGGCCTATCACAAAAAGGCATATAACTCCCGAATGGATTCACAGATATGCACAAGATTTTGTTGAAAGGTTGGTCATGAACCAAAGAAGAGGTCATGTGTTTGTGTGAGGGTGTGTGCATGGGTGCATGCACACATGGATGTGTGCGATCGCAGCTATTGCGGATTCGCGCTTGTTTGTTTCCTCTTGTTTGGTGGGTAAGCCAGGGCTCTAATCAGAACTAATGTGTGACAGATTTAATATTTGCTGCCACACTATACTGTACACAATCACCCTTGGAGCCACCATAGCAACTGTGCACTGCACCCAGATGTTCAGAACAGCACTGTATCTGTTCATAAAACGGTTTGTGCTGTTTTTCTCATCCTTAGGCAGCTTTGCTTTTCTCAGTCTGGCCCTCTAATCATCCACCAGTGTAACTGGCTAAAATAAACTCCCTCCCACCTTGTCTCCTCCTCACCCAGTCGTCACAGCTCCTGACACGAGATCTCAAAGATCAGTGCCACAGCAGAGCAGCTGTGAGATCACATGGAGGGGGTGGAACAAAGAACTGCAGCTCAGCTAATCACACTTAATTGTAGCCTTTTGAAAATGTGATTGGCACAAGTCCTGAATGCAGCTGAACAGCTGTGGCATTGAGATTGCATGTGATGGAGGAAGGGGGGTTATGGTGGGTGGCTAGAGCTATTGACCGAACAACTGCATCCTAAAAAGTTAAATCTCCTTCAGTGTCATTGGAGCATTTATTAAATTGTAGATTTGAAACACCCACACACCAAAAGCAGTTTCTGTACAGGGAAGAAATGTTGCATCTGTAAGCTGTTGGTCTCCCTCTGCTCTGTATGATATTGAATTCCGTGGGCGAGACTGTGCTACAGTAGCGGAACACAGCCAACTAAGAACACTGTGTCCTTATGGTCAGCATAAATATGTATATATATATATATATATACACACGCACGCACGCACGTACGCACGCACGCACACACACACACACCCACACACACACACACACAGTATATAGGGGCAGCAGTGTAGCATAGTGGGTAAGGAACTAGACTTGTAACTGAAAGGTCACGGTTCGAGTCCTGGGTAGGACACTGCCATTGTACCCTTGAGCAAGGTACTTGACCTGCATTGCTTCAGTATATATCCAGCTGTATGTAAAATGCTGTGCAAGTCGCTCTGGATAAGAGCATCTGCTAAATGCCTGTAATATATTATATATATAATAATGATGATGGTGATATTATTATTATTATTATGTTAATGGTAGTTTCAGCAGTTTTTTATTAAACAGGCCCAGACGAGCAAAGGGGCCCCAAATTTTTGAAAAGTGTTCATAGAAAGATTCAAATTTTTAAGTTTGTCCTAAAAACAGCCATATACTTGCCATTCGGGGCTACTTTGTGGAACATCCAGGTAGTTTCCTCGACAATTGCGGGTTCCATTTTCAAACTTCGGTTAACTTCTGTTTACAACCTTTTTTAGTAGATAGCTAGCCAAGGTGGCTCCCAGACAGTAAATAAAATAACTAAACATCACAATATTCCAATGTACTACTATAGTTAGGCATTTCATTTTTAAGCTAGTCTCTGATGCCAAAATAGCACTGACAGGCCTCTGAGAACTTTGCTGCAGAACTATCTAGCTAGCTTGCACTAATGCCTGCAGAGACCCCATGGAAAAGCTGGTGCTAGCGCTACATCATAACAAACCCTGCAAACTCCAACCGACTTTGATATTTTCTAGCTCTCTGAGATTAGGGACTGCTCATAGAACTGTATCAGAACTAGAAAGTAAATTAAGTTAAAGTTTTGGCAAGCCATAGCCTCTTATTAGCAAAATGTCCTAAACATTCTGATTACAGATTTTGAAAGTACATGGAGTCAGATAAACGTGTTTTCCTTTCCTGCAACAAAATTGTAACCTTTACAGTTTGGTGACCCTGATGCAATAATCCTTACACTTTGGTGACCCTGACCTTAATTTGGTGACCACATGTTCAAATATAAAATCTTACACTTATGTAGTGTTGTCTGTACACTATTGTAGCATTAGTAGTTGAGGTACTAGCCTCCTGTTCAGGCACATGGGTAGAAGAAAGACAGCACAACGACGTAGAACGAACTTAGGGTTTTTATATAGCCATATGCATTCCACACCAGTCATCAGCCACTTACTCTCGTATTTACTACGCATGTCTTTATACTGACTTGCGACACCATTAGGACATTCAGCGGTATTGCAGACAACAAGGGTATACACAATCCATGCATGAATAACCAATGCAGACACAACACATTTCCCTTTTCAACAAAAGAAAATTCTATCAATAGTAGCAACTAAGTGTAACTAAGCATTAGGAACTTTACTTAACATTTTAAAAGGAAAAGTCTCTCATCCAGGCAGGTTGTTGTCTAGCTCTAACAGGTCTTTGTGCTTGAGCCAGCTGGTCAGCATTTACTGGTGTAGCTTGTGTTTCAGTATCAAACTCTGTTTTTTGACTTTCAGACATGGCAGACAAGCGTTCCATACTTTTCCATCATCCAGCAAGTATGAATCTTCACCTTTCTTTTGTAGCACAACTCGCAGTCGAGTGAACTTGTTTTCCCCTTTCTTCACCTTCCAAGGTTTCTTGATTCGGACAAGATCACCAGACTGGAGCTTTGAAGGCTTGGCATCAGTGTATTGTTTTGACTTGGATTGTTTGTTTTGCACACGCTCTCTCAGCATCCTTTCATCTGTTTGTGTTGCAGGAACATCAGTGATGTTGAGTTTTGTTCTCATGCATCTTCCATGCAGCGGCTCAGAAGGAGTGACTCCAGTTGTAGCATGCAGAGTTGATCTGTAATTCATCAGGAACGTTTGTGTATAGGGTTTCTGCGGCTCTCCTTGTATTGACGCAGTTTGGAGACAGCCTTTTAACACTCTGTTGAATCTTTCTACTTCTCCGTTTGCTCGAGGGTAGTAGACGGCAGATCTCACGTGTTTTATCCCTCTCTGTTTCAGGAAGCTTGAGAATTCAACAGATGTAAATTGTGAACCATTATCAGACACAAGTTCTTTTGGATCACCTCTCTAGAGAACACCGTTGTCAGGAATTGAATGACTGTATCGGCTGTCACTTTTGGAGCAAAGGCAATTTCAGACCATTTACAGTAGTAATCTACAAGTGTAATGGCATACTTGCAGTCAGCAGGAGCTGTTTCAAATGGACCAACCAGATCAATTGCAACCTTTTCCCATGCAGCATTAGGTAAAGGCACTGGTTTCAGAGGAGCATTGTGTGTGACAGCAGTCTTATCACTTTGTTTACAAACAGTGCAGTCTTTGATCTTTGCCTCTGCTTGTGTATCCATCTCTGGCCACCATATACAATACAGTTCTCTCAGACATTGTTTGGTTCGTACTATGCCTTGGTGTGACACATGTGCCTGGTCTATGAGTCTGTTTTGGAGTGATGTTTTTACCACCAGACGACGTGTTCCTCTAACTATACATTCATCAACCACAGCAAGCTCATGACGAACAGCATAGTAGGTATGTAAGTCTGGATCAATGTCTTTTGCCTGTCTTGGCCAGTGTCTTTGCATTTGTGCTTGCAGCTTGTTTAGTACAGGACATCTGGAACAGGCAGTTTTGAATTCGTCTTCTGTGATTGCACTGAAGTCTTGTGTGATCACAGCAACAGACTCAACTGTTTCATTGTAGTCCTCATCCGTGTTTGGCAGTGGCTGTCTAGACAGGCAGTCGGCAACACTGTTTTGTGTACCTGGTCTGTATTGCACGGTGTAGTTGAACTCCATGAGTCTTGCAGACCATCTGGCAATCCGCAGGCCAGTCCGATTGTTTCCTTTTGTAGTCAGGAGTGTGGTAAGTGCAGAATGGTCAGTGCGTAGGGTGAATTGCGTTCCCCACAACCATGTTTGCCACTTCTCCGCAGCCCAGACGCAGGCCAACGCTTCTTTCTCAACGATTGAATACTTGCGTTCAGCATCTGACAAGCTACGTGAAGCGAATGCAATGGTTGTTTCTTCACCATTTTCATCAAGTTGAGTTAGCACACCGCCGATTCCGTAGTTGGAAGCATCAGTACACAGTATTGTGTGGTTGTTTGGGTTGAATAGTGAAAGTGCAGGACTGTTCACTAAGGCTTTCTTGACTTTGTCAAAGCTACCTTGTGCAGCATCAGACCATTGGAAAGTACAGTCTTTGCGCAGCATGACTCTGAGAGGTTCAACTAGTGTAGCGTAGTTTGGAACAAACTTACTGCACCATGCACTCAGGCCCAGGAATGAGCACAGCGTTGGAGCATCAGTAGGAGTTGGAGCATTGGTGATGGCTTTGATGTGAGCGTCTGGATGCAGGCCCTCTGCTGACAGTCTGTGACCCAGGAACGTCAGTGTAGTCCGTCGGAAGTTACACTTTTCCAGGTTCAGCTTTAGACCGGACTCATTGATCCTGTTCAAGACCGCATTGAGGTTAGCATTGTTCTGGTCTTCTGTAGCACCATGGACTATGAGATCATCCAGGTAACATTGTACACCATCAAGTCCTTTCAGAATTATCATCATCATTCTCTGAAAACAGCTTGGAGCAGAACTTAAGCCGTATGGGACCCTGCGGAACTGGAACAACCCCTCATGTGTAATGAATGCAGTGAGACCTCTACTCTCTTCATGCAAGGGAACTTGGTAGTATGCATTCTTTAGGTCAATGGATGAAAACATAACTGAATTTCGCAGCTCTGACAGTATGTCCTCAATCAAAGGCAAGGGGTGACTGTCTGGAGTCTACAGCTTTGTTTGCCTCTCGTAGGTCTACACACATGTGGATTGTGTTGTTTTTTCGTTTGGTCACGACGATTGGAGAAACCCATTCTGATCAATCAGTTCTTTCAATGATTCCGTTTTGTTCTAGTTTTCTTAATTCGTCTGACACAGCATCATGTACTGAAAGCGGTAGACGCGGCTATTTCAGTTGAATTGGTTTCACTTCAGGGTTAATTTTGACTTTGTGAACAAAATTCCTTGCACAGCCAATTTCACAGTTCTTATTTGTACCCCTGGATGGCAGGCTTGGCTTGTTGGATTTTTGAAGCATTGCACATTGTGTAGTAGGTTCAATCAAGCGATTCCCCTTGATTTCAATGTCTAGTGCTTTGGATAGATCACGTCCAATGAGTGGTGTACCTTGTTTCACAATGTTGCACTCACTTATGACAGACATCCCACAGTAGCTTACTTTGGCTCTCAGGCATCTGTAAACTGGAATGCGTCCCTTGGAGTAGTTTAGCAACTGGACTTTAGCTGGGCTGAGAACACACGAGCTGAAGTGATCATTGTAAATATGCAGTGGTAGTATGGATGCACCAAACCCTGTATCAACCATCATTTTCCAGTGTATGGGACTGTTTCAGTGAAGTAGAAAGTGTAAAATTTCCCATAGGAACACCATCATCAGTTGCATTGTTATCAATTATAAGCACAGTCACCTCTGGCAATTGCACTTCATTCACAGACTTGGAAGCAGATTTGCAAACTTTAGAAAAATGACCAACTTTTCCACAAGTTCTACATTTGCAATCCTTTGCAGGGCACAGTCTGTTATTTGCAATGTGACTATTTGAACCACATCTGTAGCATTGTGTAGTTGTATTGGCAAGTTTTCCATCTTATTACTGTGAGTTTTCTGTTTGGACTTTGACCCACAAGCATGCTTGTTGTATATGGCATTGGTAGTACACATGGCTTTAGCATCCCCATCAGGCCCGGCTCCAGCTGTCTGAGTCAGGGTGGGCCGAGTGGCATTTTGGGGGGACAAAATACCATTAAGAAATACTATCAATCAACGTTTGTTTTTTATGTGAAGAGGATATATCCAAATATGTAGCCTAATAACCATGGCTATCACAACCTAAACTAATTTAAAGATGAACTTACATACAGTGAATTTGTTTTTCATGATGTCAAGTTTTATTAAAGGAGTACCATGGTGATTTTCACACTTTCTCGGTTTTATGTGCTATTTGCACAAGAGGCATTGAAGAAACACAATGAGCAAAGTATTAAATATGTCCGTTCTGTATTTTTGGAGAAATATGCGTTTTAAATTCATCGTCCTATTTTCAACCGGTTGAGAAAGTTGTCATTTTGCTACGTCACTAATACAGTAACTACTCCCATTTCCACGCCCCGTAAAGAAATCTGACAGCACACACCGTCCTGCTGTTCAGACAATGCAAATATTTGACTAACGTTAGGTTCACTTAAATTAGAGTGCCTTTAGATTATTTCTGGTTATATTCATTTAGCTAGCTAGCTAACGTTAGCTAGCTAAGAGGTTTGCTTTCATAAGACAAAGTTATCGATAACGTTAGCTTGCTAGTTTGCTTTTATGAGGACGTTATAGTTGTGCTTTTATCTTAACTTGGCTAGCTAGATATCAAAAATTATAATTGGATATAAGTCAACGTCCTTACCTTAGCTATCTACCGATACTTGATATACTAGCCCTATTAAGCTAGCTAGCTTGTGAAAATTCAGTCTCCCAAAGAGAGCGTATCATGGGGGTAGCTATGGAAACGGGGCACGGTCTGTCAATCATAGCTAACTGACAGTTCTCATTACCACGCCCAGACGGTTCGGGTGAATTTTTATCGTGGGAAATTTAGGCTTAGAAAAATACGTTTTAAAGTACATTGAAATGGATGAAGAATAAAAAATTATGCACATTTGTTTCGTTGTTGCCTGAAGACAACTGGGAAGTGTCACGTTCAACCACCATGGTACTCCTTTAAATGGACAACAGCTTGTGATGAAAAGTTTCAAAACCTGGACTAGTTTAGTCAATGTGTACTGGAATAGTTTAACGAATAGCCCAGCAGCAAGACCATCGGCATCATCAGTAAGAGTTTCAAGATCGCCTCTCATTGGAAGTTTGTTTACTGTCAAGAATCGACCACCTCTCCAATACCTTTCACGTAGTAACGATCTGCGTTGCCAGGTGTACGATAATTACCGTATTTGTACCATAATGTTACCCTCTGTACGATCAATAATGCCAAAAAGTGCCCAAATGTAGGCTACGATAATTTCGCCATTTCACAATGAATTTATTAAATTTACCAAATTCCTTGGCTGCTGACTCAGGGTCCGGTTTGCCTTTTCACATACAGTATGCCATGAATTGTAACGTTACAACTCTCAATTATAACGATTACATGTTTGAGCGATTGCGATTTAATTGTAGGCTATTTGACATTATCCGTAGACCAGGCTTTTTAGTGTTAGTCTCATTCATTGGAGTAGGGTCCAGGAAGTTGCCTGCTTCCACGCAACGTATGTGGTGGGCAAATGTTTTTCTCCCCTTTCTGCGGTATTGCGCTCATTGGCTGAAGTATGTGAGTAGGTGTGTTAAACAAGGTTGTTATTTACACCTGTGATTTCTCTTTTTTGGACGTGTACGATAATTTTCTTTAAAATGCAATGATTTTAAGCCTCCGGTAGGCTACGATAGTTTAATATTTCCCACCTGGGAATTCTTCTTGATTTGTTTGGCACCTAATAAGGACGCAACAATTTCACCCTTCTCCTGCCTTCTGCGAAATTCCACCTATGCAGAAGTAGCTTGCAAATGACCCTGACTTGATGCATGCTTTTGTGGACCCCTGTCGCGTTCGAGTGCCATTTTCCAGTTTGTGAATCCAGTAGAGACAAACACATTATCCTTGTCATTAGCTGCGGGACTGCTAAAAACACGACAGGGAAAACAAAAGCATGCATCTTTCTTGATGGAGTATTCGAGCCAGGGTCTGGACTGATACCAAGCGGCTTGAAAGCATCTCTCCCTACCACTAATTAGTCGGCGGGGGTATGACATTAAAAGTGGTTGACTTGCCGTGTTTCGGTTTAAGTTGTCGGAGACATGAGCAGCGCCACTGCTGCAAGGTTGACCAGCATCTTTAGCCCCGCCGCTAATGTTATCGATAGCGTTACTAGGTCGACTGTTTTGTACATTTGTATAACTGAATTATATGGGGAATTAAAAAAAAAATTATAGAGAGTGACACTGTAGTTAATATGCAAATCGCCAGGGTGGGCCAAGCTTGTAAATGGTTGGGCCAGGCCCAACCTGGCCAAACCGTGGAGCCGGGCTTGGCTTCAATTAGGGATTAGGGCTCAAACTAGGGTTCCGCTAGGGTTAGGGTTAGGGTTAGGGTTAGGAAAACGGTATGTCTGAGGGTCGAGGCAAGTTTTCGGTTGTGTTTAGCAGGTTGAAGAAAGGATAGGACATCAGTTTGTTAATAATTTCGAATGAACCAAAATATTTCTCTACTAGCATGTGTACCTATGACCATAAAAAATGTTTAATAAATGCATGTTTTTTTACGAAGAATATTTTTGTTTTTTAACTGACCTCATACGTATGATTTTGTACTTGTATTATTGTCTTCATGATATTTACCTTGCATTCCATCAATTTTAAATGGGTTTTCTGATGTTTTCATAGGTACCAATGGCTTCAATTAGGGTTTAGGGCTCAAACTAGGGTTCAGCTAGGGTTAGGGTTAGGGTTAGGGTTAGGAAAACGGTAAGTCTGAGGGTCGAGGCAAGTTTTCGGTTGTGTTTAGCAGGTTGAAGAAAGGTTAGGATATGGGTTTGTTAATGATTTTGAATGAACCAAAAAATTTCTCTACTAGCATGTATACCTATGACTATAAAAAACGTGTAATAAATGCATTTTTCTTTAGGGAGAACAATTTTGTTTTTTAAATGACCCCATAATTATTATTTTGTATTTGTGTTATTGTCTTCATGATATTTACTTTGTTTGACATCAATTTTAAATGTGTTATCTTATGTTTTCATAGGTACCAATGGCTTCAATTAGGGTTTAGGGCTCAAACTTGGGCTCAGCTAGGGTTAGGGTTAGGGTTAGGAAAACGGTAAGTCTGAGGGTCGAGGCAAGTTTACGGTTGTGTTTTGCAGGTTGAAGAAAGGTTAGGACATCGGTTTGTTAATGATTTCGAATGAACCAAAATATTTCTCTACTAGCATGTGTACCTATGACCATAAAAAATGTTTAATAAATGCATGTTTTTTTACGAAGAATATTTTTGTTTTTTAACTGACCTCATACATATGATTTTGTACTTGTATCATTGTCTTCATGATATTTACCTTGCATTCCATCAATTTCAAATTGGTTTTCTGATGTTTTCATAGGTACCAATGGCTTCAATTAGGGTTTAGGACTCAAACTAGGGTTCAGCTAGGGTTAGGGTTAGGGTTAGGGTTAGGAAAACGGTAAGTCTGAGGGTCGAGGCAAGTTTACGGTTGTGTTTTGCAGGTTGAAGAAAGGTTAGGACATCGGTTTGTTAATGATTTCGAATGAACCAAAATATTTCTCTACTAGCATGTGTACCTATGACCATAAAAAATGTTTAATAAATGCATGTTTTTTTACGAAGAATATTTTTGTTTTTTAACTGACCTCATACGTATGATTTTGTACTTGTATTATTGTCTTTATGATATTTACCTTGCATTCCATCAATATTAAATGGGTTATCTGATGTTTTCATAGGTACCAATGGCTTCAATTAGGGTTTAGGGCTCAAACTAGGGTTCAGCTAGGGTTAGAGTTAGGGTTAGGGTTAGGAAAACGGTAAGTCTGAGGGTCGAGGCAAGTTTACGGTTGTGTATTGCAGGTTAAAAAAAGGTTAGGACATCAGTTTGTTAATGATTTCGAATGAACCAAAATATTTCTCTACTAGCATGTGTACCTATGACCAAAAAAAATGTTTAATAAATGCATGTTTTTTTACGAAGAATATTTTTATTTTTTAACTGACCTCCTGCGTATGATTTTCTACTTGTATTATTGTCTTCATGATATTTACCTTGCATTCCATCAATTTTAAATGGGTTTTCTGATGTTTTCATAGGTACCAATGGCTTCAATTAGGGTTTAGGACTCAAACTAGGGCTCAGCTAGGGTTAGGGTTAGGAAAACGGTAAGTCTGAGGGTCGAGGCAAGTTTACGGTTGTGTTTTGCAGGTTGAAGAAAGGTTAGGACATCAGTTTGTTAATGATTTCGAATTAACCAAAAAATGTCTCTACTAGCATGTGTACCTTTGACCATAAAAAATGTTTAATAAATGCGTGTTTTTTTACGAAGAATATTTTTGTTTTTTAACTGACCTCCTGCATATGATTTTGTACTTGTATTATTGTCTTTATGATTTTTACCTTGCATTCCATCAATATTAAATGGGTTTTCTGATGTTTTCATAGGTACCAATGGCTTCAATTAGGTTTTAGGACTCAAACTAGGGTTCAGCTAGGGTTAGGGTTAGGGTTAGGAAAACGGTAAGTCTGAGGGTCGAGGAAAGTTTACGGTTGTGTTTTGCAGGTTGAAGAAAGGTTAGGACATCAGTTTGTTAATGATTTCGAATGAACCAAAATATTTCTCTACTAGCATGTGTACCTATGACCAAAAAAAATGATTAATAAATGTATGTTTTTTTACGAAGAATATTTTTGTTTTTTAACTGACCTCCTGCATATGATTTTGTACTTGTATTATTGTCTTTATGATTTTTACCTTGCATTCCATCAATATTAAATGGGTTTTCTGATGTTTTCATAGGTACCAATGGCTTCAATTAGGGTTTAGGACTCAAACTAGGGTTCAGCTAGGGTTAGGGTTAGGGTTAGGGTTAGGAAAACGGTAAGTCTGAGGGTCGAGGCAAGTTTACGGTTGTGTTTTGCAGGTTGAAGAAAGGTTAGGACATCGGTTTGTTAATGATTTCGAATGAACCAAAATATTTCTCTACTAGCATGTGTACCTATGACCATAAAAAATGTTTAATAAATGCATGTTTTTTTACGAAGAATATTTTTGTTTTTTAACTGACCTCCTGCATATGATTTTGTACTTGTATTATTGTCTTTAGGATATTTACCTTCCATTCCATCAATTTTAAATGGGTATTTTGATGTATTCATAGGTACCAATGGCTTCAATTAGGGTTTAGGACTCAAACTAGGGTTCAGCTAGGGTTAGGGTTAGGGTTAGGGTTAGGAAAACGGTATGTCTGAGGGTCAAGGCAAGTTTACGGTTGTGTTTTGCAGGTTGAAGAAAGGTTAGGATATGTGTTTGTTAATGATTTTGAATGAACCAAAAAATTTCTCTACTAGCATCTATACCTACGACCATAAAAAATGTTTAATAAATGCATGTTTTTTTACGAAGAATATTTTTGTTTTTTAACTGACCTCATACGTATGATTTTGTACTTGTATTATTGTCTTCATGATATTTACCTTGCATTCCATCAATATTAAATGGGTTATCTGATGTTTTCATAGGTACCAATGGCTTCAATTAGGGTTTAGGGCTCAAACTAGGGTTCAGCTAGGGTTAGGGTTTGGGTTAGGGTTAGGGTTAGGAAAACGGTATGTCTGAGGGTCGAGGCAAGTTTTCGGTTGTGTTTAGCAGGTTGAAGAAAGGTTAGGATATGGGTTTGTTAATGATTTTGAATGAACCAAAAAATTTCTCTACTAGCATGTATACCTATGACTATAAAAAACGTGTAATAAATGCATTTTTCTTTAGGGAGAACAATTTTGTTTTTTAAATGACCCCATAATTATTATTTTGTATTTGTGTTATTGTCTTCATGATATTTACTTTGTTTGACATCAATTTTAAATGTGTTATCTTATGTTTTCATAGGTACCAATGGCTTCAATTAGGGTTTAGGGCTCAAACTTGGGCTCAGCTAGGGTTAGGGTTAGGGTTAGGGTTAGGAAAACGGTAAGTCTGAGGGTCGAGGCAAGTTTACGGTTGTGTTTTGCAGGTTGAAGAAAGGTTAGGACATCGGTTTGTTAATGATTTTGAATGAACCAAAATATTTCTCTACTAGCATGTCTACCTATGACCATAAACAATGTGTAATAAAAGCATGGATTATTAGGGAGAACATTTTTGTTTTTTAACTGACCTCATATATATGATTTTGTATTTCTATCATTGTCTTCATGATATTTACCTTGCATTCCATCAATATTAAATGGGTTATCTGATGTTTTCATAGGTACCAATGGCTTCAATTAGGGTTTAGGGCTCAAACTAGGGTTCAGCTAGGGTTAGGGTTTGGGTTAGGGTTAGGAAAACGGTATGTCTGAGGGTCGATTCAAGTTTACGGTTGTGTTTAGCAGGTTGAAGAAAGGTTAGGACATGGGTTTGTTAATTATTTTGAATGAACCAAAACATTTCTCTACTAGCATGTCTACCTATGACCATAAAAAACGTGTAATAAATGCATTTTTCTTCAGGGAGAACAATTTTGTTTTTTAAATGACCTCATAATTATTATTTTGTATTTGTATTATTGTCTTCATGATATTTACTTTGTTTGCCATCAATTTTAAATGGGTTTTCTGATTTTTTCATTTGTACCAATGGCTTCAATTAGCGTTTAGGCCTAAATCGAGGGTTCAGCTTGTGTTTAGGGTTAAGAAAACTGTAAGTCTGAGTTTTGGGGCAATTTTGCGGTTGTGTTTAGCAGCTTGATAAAAGGTTAGGACATGGGTAGTTAAGGATTTTGAATGAACTAAAAAAATTCTCTAGTAGCATGTGTACCTATCGCCATACAAAATGTGTAATAAATGCATGTTTTTTTATGGAGAACATTTTTTTTTTCTTTAATGACCTCAAATATATTATTTTGCAGCATTAACTTCTTAAGCTTCTGTTGGCGTTGAAATTCTAGTGTTAGGCCCATATAGGCAAGTGTCTGGTGGGGCAGCGGTGAAAGGAAAGGACATGATAGAATTTTGGAACAGGTCCCCATGGGCCACGGAACATCTCTGCCGCCAACAGTTAATCAGCTTTTAAATCAGCTGGGGCTTCTTGGGCTACTGTTGCATTAGCTATTCCCAAAAACACAAGCGACCCACAGACTACCAGATGTAATCAGTGAGACATGTGCCTCTCCTCTGATTGGAGCTGGCTCTCCAGTAGTGTTCTGTGGTTTGCGGTGTGAAGATCCCTGGTTTACAGATGAGCGCATCGCAGCTGTGGTGCTCGCTTCAGCAGAAGTGTGCATGTGGCACAGCAATGAGCCAAAATGCACAGCTGGTGGGATTTTGCTCCATCTAGCAAGACTGTGCAGACACAGCAGGGGGAGATGCCTGCTCAGGGAGAGTTTGAGGGGCGCTAAACCACCATTTAATGTCACAGCCAAAAAAACAGGTTGAAATGTTTGTGAGGTGGGTCACCAAGGTCGCTGGCATTTTGCTCGCATTCTGCTTCTCTGATTACGAGACTCTGAATCAATTATCCGCAATTCCACTGTCTGGCCCGTGCATGCAAGCACAAATGCACCGCCGCAAATGCACGTCCACGGAGAGCAACTGTTCGTAATTATCACACTGTCCATGCCAGCCAGAAGGTCTTATCCAGCCATGATTGGAAACGCATGTGTACGAGCTCTGACGCATTCTTGCTTCTGCATCAACAGTGTGATAAAAAAAACTGCTCTCTACTATATTACTATGGTTTTGCTTCGCTATTTTTTCAAATGACATTTTGTGAGGAGTGGCTGTGGTCGCTGTGCAGCTTAGCAGCTTGCCAAGGATAAATTTTAGAGATGCAAAAAATGAAACCCAAACAAACCATGCAGTAACAAAGGCCCTGTCTTTCAGGTGTGCGTTTTTTTGATGTGTCAGTCTATTTAGTGCACAGGTAATAAAATTATTTTGGTGAACTCCATCACCGCAAAACCCTGGAATGCTGGTGTAGCACATTGTTGACCTTACCAGACAGAAACAGCCTTCTATTCTCTTAGGTATGCAGATGTGCAGGTATGTGTAGTTTCCTTGCCATCTCAGAAGCTGGAACTCTGTGACCTGGTATGCTACTGTTTTAACACCCTTTTCGCCTGTGTGAACCTCACCTGCAGTTCCAATTCCAGGGGGTCCTGATGCATGTGTCCCACCATACTAAATCGCCCCAACACCTAAATCTCGTTTATACCGCAAGATATGGATGAAGGAGACAGTGTCAGAGACAGACTGGGTGGACGGTGTAATTATTTCTGACCCCATTGGACATCAAAAACTTCACTTATAACACTTCTGTTGTGCTGTTGCAACATGCATGTCAAAGACCACACTCCTTTGACAAAGCAGATGCTCATGAAGGGAGGCCACATCCAGATCCGTGTTGAATCAGCAGCTAAAATGCAGCTTGATTACTCAGGAGATGAAAGGTAAACTGACACCCAGGGCGAGGGTCTGTGGAGACGAGGCACAGGACAGGTGACACAGGAGAGACTGAGATTCATGGATGAGAACCTGGTCATAAAATGCACACAGAACAAGCCTTTTTCGCAGATATGCGCTCCAAGCAGTGGAATTTCCCCGGGGTGTTAAATGTGAAAAATCCTGTCGCCATTAAATTCACCAATTACAACTTGGTATTTAGCAGATGCTCTTATCCACAGAGTAAAAAATGGACTGCATTCCTCAACCTGTGAGCAGGCAGCTCTCAGCCTCCCGCAGTATACAATTGAGTATACAATTATCAAATTATTAATTATACAATTGTTATATTTGCCATCACAGGTTGTCGATTCTATTGGTTAGCTGAGGCAGATTGATACGGCAGCACTTTAGATATTGGAGAATGTATGTGTGAAGCATAGAATCGGCAAAAATGAAAGTCAAAATTGAAAAAAATAAATGAAACCACCTTTTACGCCAAACAAATATAACCACGTTTATTTTTGAAAGTATAAAATGTCACACTAAAAAGGCCACTTTTTGTAGGGTTTGATTAACAACCTGCAATCTTGTTCAAATTTACACAAGGTCATTACCCCCCGCACTTCCCCCACCCCCCGAATCCTTCCTTGGTCTGAATTACGCATTATACATTTTCTGCTGTTACAGTTGAGCCCTCTGAATACAACTGGCAGAGTTAATAATTTACTGATACAGGAAGGGGGCAGAGGAAGGCCTGTAGGTTTTCTGGATTTTGCACACTGCCATTCAGGAAGTAGTACTTTGCATACTGCACTTCAGGGAGTTACAATTTTATTCCCCACCCAAGATGGTGCCCTTTTTCATCCAATCAACTGACAGGCACAGATTGACGGGCACTGGTTGCCTTAGCCAAAAAAGAAAAAAAAAAGAAGTCGGCAGTTCACATTCTTTAATATGCCGCCAGCTGGCATTCCCGGGTCACGTCAAGGTTGCACCTGCTCCTGGTTGCACAAGCGGAACAACCTGCATGAGCCCCGTCCATCTGAGCCAGCCTGGCTCACCACTGGCACCAGCTGGGGGAGCCTTCACTTTGTGGTTCTTTTGTAATTTAGAAGTAACCATGACACTGCTTTACCCTGAGGTAGTAGTGTTGCGTCAAAACTTCAACGACAACATACATCAATGGAGTAACAGTCACATCAAACTCAACTAATAGCTGAATTATTTTCTGTTTTTCTGTAAAGCATCTTTCGGACAGTGTCTCCGTAAAAATTGCTATACATATAAATTGAACTGAAGTTTAAAAAAAAAAAAAAAAAAAATCACTCACAAACATATTTTACACACGCATACACATCTAGAAATCTGTATAATGGACACAACTCCCTCCCCCTCCCCTAATTTTGTGTGTTCCCAAATTATTCACACGTCCCATTCCCTTTTTTAAGTAATGGCTGCTTCTTTTCATTTCCCCACAGATATCAATCCTGTATAACAACTGTCCAGAGCCTGGAGCAGCCTTGTTGCCATGGAGAATACGTACATTTTTAACTTAAAGCAATGCTCCTGGGGTAGATTGGCAGCCACTTACACAGGTGGTGACTCCAAAAAAAAGTCCAAAGTACACGGCAACCAGCAAAAACTCAAAAGGGGCACCAACAACCAACATGAACAGGCGTGAGTACAGAATAGAATTCACCATTTATTCACTACAGACTGTTGAGGCTCTGTCGTTCATCCTTGATGCCAAAAACAGTGCGACCTCTGCCCTCCCTAAAGGCTGGAATGGATTTGTTTCCCAAATGGACTGGCTCCAGACCCCCCTCCCCTCCTTGTTGCGCTGTACTATGACCAGCCGCTCTCCACGGCACCCCCTACACCCCTGCGAGTGACAATGCTCTCTGTGGACTTCAGCAGTCTCTCCAAACAGGGGGCACTGATTTTTCCAGAAGGGGGCTGGCTCTGGGGTGGCAGGGGGCAGGCCTTATGGTTGGGGGCCGGGTCACCTTCGGGATCAGGGTCCGTGCTGGAGGAAACAGCGTTGTCCTGGGTGACAGCCCTCGCCCTGGGCGTGGCCCGTTGCCGTGGCGCCCTCGTGCTGGGCTCCTCTGCGGGGGAGCAGATGGGAGACGTGTGGAGCCACTTGAGGTTTGTGGCGGAGTGTGCGCCCGGCGCGGTGGCCTCGCTCGCCTGCTGGGCCTTGCTGTTGGAGGGGAGGGCACAGTGGGATGCTGGGACTGAAGCGGAGATGGAAGGGGCCATGTTGACTGGAGAGATCTGCGGGGAGCAGGATGGACAGTTGAGTGCACATAATTCTCTCTATGACAAATAGCTAGAGGTTTTGAAACCTAGCACCTCTGAGTTAAACAACAGCATATGAAAGCTGCATCACAAAGTTTCTGATATACAGCCATGAGAACATTTGGATTTATAATGAGTAGGGGTGTGAATTTGTAAAAGATTCGATACGCCTCTCGATCTGATTCAGCTCTGATTCTGTTTGATTTATCTCCCATTCAATTCAGTTCAGATGTGATCCAATTCCATTTTACATGTTCAATTTAACATGTTAACGTGTTAAATTGAATATTTTTTGTTCTAGATCATGAAATCAAATTCAAAATGTTAATCTTTCAATTAAAGCACTGTTATGAAAGCCAAAGCTTTTCCAAACCGTGGATTTAAAGTTGTTCAGCACGCTGAATATTTGCTATCTTTCCAACATCTTCAGGCAGCCTGTAAAAAAGATGTTTGTTGTTTTTTTGTTGTGTTTTATTTTTTAATTTTGGCATGTGCTATGTGAAGAGGTCTATTTCCCTAGTTAGGCCTACTAGTAAACTCTTTGAATGAAAATAGGCCTACACAAAAATGAGACTCAAGATAGAAAATTCATTTGAATAAAACTGCAGTTAACATAATATAATATGAATATATGAATTGATAAAATTGCTATGTATGCAGCTAAGCTGAAGCGGTACACTAATATTAATCAATGATAGCTAGAATGTAGAATGTAGCTGATGAGATATACATTTTTTCTCAAACAGTTTCTTGTTTTTTGGTAGGAGCTGTTAGAAACACCTGCCTTAAGGTAATGGTGTCTGTTTGCTCCCTATCAGGATCGTTTGATGACGTTTTCATTATACATGAGGAAAGACATTACACTGAAGAACAGCAGAACATTGTGTGCACGCAGTGGCACACCAAATAAAGTGTGGTTCACGTTATTTGTATGGTTGTGACGGTTTTTGACTTCTTTGTCAATTCTGACTGTTTTGAATTTTGTAATCGATGCAGCCGCATCTTAGACACTTGGACCAGGCCAATAGTTTGAACTGGTGAATCTAATTGGTCCTAATGATGAGACGATGCCATGCAGGATCTTATAAGTAAAAAGTAATTATGGCAAATGTAGGTATAAACAGCATTTGATGCTAGCGCAGCTAGGTCTACAGCTTGTGACCTGCTAACAAGTGTGCAGATGTTCGGCCCTCAAAAGGTTGGGGGGTCTTGGGATCTTAGTTCATCACTGGGAGAATTTCTTTTGATCTGGTTATGATGTCCCTGATGGTTCCAAATAGGAATGTTATTTTTTAAATCAGTTAACTGAAAAATGGCAAATATCCAAAACAACAGGAAAAATTACTGAAATAAAATATAGATGGCGAACATGAGCATTACTTCTGATGACACTATCTGGATCACTCGGACTGAATGGCTTTACAAAAGAACAGAGACTATATGCGGCAACATTCAAGCTATTCTAAATCATGTTGAAAACAGGTACCCACAAGAAATGTGGGATGATCCTAATGAAGATAACATTGCTTTCCACAGATAGCACAAATTCCCCATTCTGTCAAATATAAAATGCAAAAGCGGTCAACCAATCTTAGCTAACTTTATTTTATTGAGGTTTTTGACAATGCAAATTTTACTTTAAAAATAAACCTTAAGCTTCAAGGTTAAATTCATAATGATTCCATTGTGTTTAGAATTAAGCCAACTCAGCCTACCATAGCATGGATCATATAATTTTTTTGACCTTCTAATTTATGAAAATAATCAAAGTCAAAGGACTTTGTCCTTCACCTGAGAATACTGTGATTGGTTCAAACTGTTGAGTCAATAATGACACACAATGACTCCTTCAAGCCCCCTTCCCATCACTGCTGAGCACATAATTCCTCCCAACAGTATAAATAGAGAATAATCCCACCTTTCCTTCCTCTGTTGGCTTGTGACCAGAGAAGCATTCACCATTTTGTCCTCTCTTATCAGCCAAGCTGGGGTCACCACACAAATTTGTCTCTAAAGGGATCGGTCTTGCCATATGCCTATGAGATTTTCTAAAGTCTTCCCCCTCATGTCTGACTGTCATTGCACCCCATGCATTTTCACTCTGAGACTTCCCCCACGAATCCCCGATATATGGGGGACAATCATAATCTGGAACCTGAAAAGGATCACTGTAGGTAGAACTACCTTCTGCCTCTTGGAGGGCATGGCGTCCTGTTCATGGCCTCCAGCCTGCTGGTCTACGGGCTTCACATTTGGGAACCAGGTCTTCAGCATCACCTCCACTTTCAGAATGATGTTGATGTAGCGTTCACTGGAGAAGAACAAACACTGTTCATAACATTCGATGTAGGGGCGAAAACAATACTGTTAAAAACGTTTGCTGGAAGAAAGACAATGTTACTATAAGACCAGTGGGGATTGATAAGATCGTCCACATCTCAATAAATAATGAGACTAAAATATATGGCTGACAGCGTGACATATGACACAGCATTAGCGTCGCTTTGGGTAAGTCATATTGTAATGATTCAGAGCTTCTGGTCTTTCCATTATTAATGAATGAACAGCCTATGTAACCAGGGAGACTTAACAGTAATCTAATCTCACAAATAGCTCTCTTATTAGACTGCGCAGATATTTATAAACAAGTGCTAACAGATTCATCTCGGTAGAGGTTTGGTTAGGATGTTAAATCGCCTAAATAGCAGAGACTAAAATATTCTGTTTCAGGTACGTTGCACTCTGATCTGGGACCAGTCCAACACAACATGCGCATTTTCACCTGAGGGAAGCGACCGGGGCTACTTGCGTCATTTCACGCACACAGTACACATGGCGCGCCACGCAGCGCTTCAGCTCGCGGCCGGAAATAGCCGCTTAAGCCTTGCGGCAGGGCGTGTCACAGCCCCCCGCAGTTGGGGGGGGGGGGGGGGGAGCAGGAGAATATAGTTCCTATGACGTAGCCGGAGCAGGGCAGGGCAACGGGTCCTTCCCATGAGATCAGTCAGGGGGGCGGGATCCTCTGGACCCAATTTCATCCGCAATGCCCCATTAATGCCGTTTACTCACAGACAGATGGCTCGCTGGGAATTAGCCCCGGGTCATGTGACCCGCCCGCCTGCTGCTCGCCGTTGGAGCACGGCTGATTACTCGCGGCAGATTACGGCCCCCAGGAAGAGGCACTTAAGGGGGTCAATTTTACCTCTGGCTGCCTCTGGGCCGCAGCGAGGGCTGTCAGCAGGAACTACTGTATGTAATGGCCCAGCGAGGGGGGGGGGAGCAGCTGGTTGATGTGACAGTGCTTTAGGCTGGTGATTTCCGCTGGCTGGAAGGAAGCAGCATCCCCTGGGGGGGGGCTGGACTTGTGGCAAGCCTACTCCGATCTTCTACGGCAAACACTTCAGCAACCACCAAGCACGAAAGCCCCCGTGTCACGTTCCACCCCCTCCCCCCCCCTACGCACGCGGCCAACACACATCCGTCAGACAGTATCCGACCGGAAAGCCCAGAGACCGCAGACCATGTGCTGACACACGCTCTACATCAGGGACGCGATGACTGACCACTAGAGCGTGGTGACGCAAGCTGGCCGGCTCTCAGTTACACGAGTCGGTTTCATTCATAAAAAACGCTTTTCCTCTAGAGAACGGAGTCTCGGAAATGGCTCTTTGAATAATCAAATTTCCCTTATTTCATTTCCTACACGATCATAGCATTAAGGTTTTAACTTCAGGCGTATCCCTTTTGCAGAAACTACATTAGCGGCCCCACGTAAAATGGCAAGGCAAAAGTTTTTCAATTTCCCCAACCGCGTAATGACTTGACTGATAAGTAATTTGACACGTTATGAGTGCATTTACAATGCGCAATAGCAATTATTGACCAAAAAAAGCTGGTAAAAATATCTGCTAGCAGGATACAGCAAGGGACAAAGAGTACTTACCCCATACACGGATTCTGCAGGACCCCTAATATTCGCCGGATCCTGTCCATTGCAACGCTCTCCTGGAAACTGCTGAGACCTATAAAATAAGGCAAGGCAGAATTTTATTTTTTAGGACTGTTCTTCAAAAAAATGTATTTGTCAACCCAAATACAGTGGCTCCTTTCAAGTGTTCAACATCTCACGCAGCACTTAACACGCTTTCACATCTGACTCAACACACCGATGTCATCTCACTGAACACACGTAGCTGAACACACGCCTGTTTCTCACTGACACATGCCAATGTCTCAGTCAGCATGCACCTGTGTCTCCACCCTTTCCCACTCAACCTACTACTCTATACCAGGTGGGTTCCTCTATAGAATGCATCTGGCCATCTGACCAGTTGACAGCCAGCGCCCTACTTTCTCTCCTACGCTCACTGGCCACCGCCCTACCCAGGCTTTCCTCCAGGGTGCGCTGTCGCCATGGAGACAGATCTCGGCACACAAGTTAAGACGTGGGAATATCAATCCCCAGAGCGCCGTTATGCACTTATTGCCATGGAAGCGTGTAGGGGTTCCGGGGATGGGGTGGAAGAGGGGGGAAGGGTCGGGTGGATACTTACGTTCTCTGTATCTTCCAGACTGGAGACCGTTGAGAATGGAGGTCAGTGGAAGGATGTAACACTGCAGTTCCCTGCACTGAAAACACAGGACATTCATTCATTCAGTTACTCTGTTCATTCACTCACTCAGATCCCTGGTTCCTCCTCTAATTCTGACACAGCCATTCTTGTAGCATCCATAAACACAGGACTGGTAGTGCACGCAGTTTCCCCACAGACAGTGCACTCTGTATCCTGGGAACCAAGACGCAGATTAAAAACGATTATTTCCGCAATATCTTTACGATCTGTGGATACGGCAGCAGTGGTGTTAAGTCTTCCCCTGAAGACATGTGTATTGTCACAGGACTGCTTTCATAGTTATTCATTCATATTTTGGTTTTAAATCCCAGGTTTGGCTCTTTCCATCTTAATGATCTATCCAGGGTAGCTAAACATCACTGAATGAACACAATCTTTTCACATTTCTGTTATTTGCATTCAATTAAATGACCTTAGGATCAGAAACTGGTTCACATAAGGTCAGATTTTCTGAGTTTATGCACAAAGGCAACTAACCAAATGGTGTGACACTGATGTAAAGAGGAGCAGGGAACACTTTCCTGTACAGTTTTTTTGTGAGCTGCGAAAATTAAATCAACATGGCATTCGTAGACTGTAAGGAACTAGTGACTGAAGAAAACCCACAAGATTATATTCTATGTGAGATGAACACCATAGGTACTTAAATTAATTCTACATAGGAACACAGTATTTGTGAGCGAGGCCAATATAAACCATTCACAAGCTAGCTTTTATCTAACTTCTGGTTATCCAGCTACATTTTGCAAGCTTGTGAGACACTCTGGATTTTCAATAGATTGCCTTTTCATGAACAGACTAAGAAAGGCATAAATTGACACATTTATTAATGTTCTGGCAAGGACAATCTGAACCACATATTTCTCTTTCCCGCGGGCAAGTTTTGGGGAGGGCAGATTTGGTGAAATTGCTGCGGGTCACTTGCCAGACGAAGAAAACTATCTTTCGGGAAAGCACACATGCTGGAAGAACATGTTTAATTTATTCAAAGGGCGGGGTGGGAAATAAGCAGAGAGGTGGTGGTTGCATGTGCATGTTTGTAACAGAGCGTGTATGTGCGTCTGTGTGTGTGCCTATAATACACATGGGCGTGTATGTGTGTGTGTACGTGTATATGTGTGCATTTGTGTGTGTGTCGTGGGGGCGAAGGGGGAGGGGTCTCATTTCAGTGAGAACTCCTTTCTCAGGCCTATTCCACAGCCACACCATGACAAACGGAGTGTTCCGCACCTTGTAATGTAACAGCTTGTCCGCCTCTGCCTCCAGCGGCTTCCCCCTGGGCTCTGGCGCCCCCTGGCAGCAGGGCCTCTTCTGGCCTGAGCGGCACGCGGGCGCGGTCTGCGGCTCCTGCCTTCCTGAGGGCCGGTCCCAGGACTGGGCGCAGTCGGGGTCGTCGGCCCCCTCCCTCGCAGCGGCGCGGCGCTGGGCGCTCGCGCCGCGGGGCTCCGCCCCCGAAGGCTCGGGCTCAGGTTTGGGCGTGGCCCGCCCCGCCCCCGCCGCTTTCCGCCTGCAGTCTGACTCGGAGGCGACGTCGCCGCAGCTGCTGTCCTCATCGTCGCTCGCCAGCCAGTCAATGGAGCAATCCGAATCTGAAGCTGTCATCCTCGGGCCGCA
Organism: Anguilla rostrata; assembly: GCF_018555375.3. NCBI lineage: Eukaryota > Metazoa > Chordata > Actinopteri > Anguilliformes > Anguillidae > Anguilla > Anguilla rostrata. The sequence goes on from NC_057937.1 coordinate 35,524,340, forward strand.
GGTCTCTAGCCGCCAGCGATCATCACTGACCTGAGAGAAAGAGAGAGAGAGAGAGCAAGATAGTGTGAGGGAACGTGGTTACCCTGAGCTGGTGTGCAGTCTACAGCACGTCCCCCCCCCCCCCCACCCAAGCCCCCCCACCATGAGGTCACACTCAGAGTACAACCATGCAAATGAAAACAATGACACAACATGCAATCCCACCAGAGTTCTAATGCACGGAGGCACATCACAACAATGCCTATAATTCAGACCACAAACAACACCTATCACTGTCCACCCTTCAGAGAAATAGCCTTCCGATGACAAAATGTGACTAACCAATCGGTGCTGCTTTAAAAAAAATAAAGCATCTGGACTAAGATACTGTTTGACGGGCGTGCAATCGGAAAGCCAGACAAAAACTCTCGGGTATCCCTGCTAGTAAAATGTGAGATTGTTGTGGTTATAGTTAAAAATGAAGGTTTAGTTTCTTTTAGTTCTCAGTGCGCCTGGGGATTATGGACGCTTGTTTTATACCAGCAGCTTGAATAGGACCAGCCAAGCAGAAACTCTCCATGGTAATGTGTCCCCATGACTCCTTATAACTAAAAAAGGAAATGATTATGTAACAGATTGGATTGAATATTCAAAATGGTGTATCTGTTATGCAATGTTTGTTCAAGCAAACGTCTGAGCGCTGCTACATTTTGCAACACCTTCCTGATTGGGAAATAAAAACACATAAAATTCTCATATCCTGCGCAAATAAGAGGCAGACGTGAGGCCTGCTCCAAGTCCAGCCTGAACACCCAGATCTGAGCACAGACTGGCCACTGGTGATAAAGTGCGAAATGAATAGACTGCTGCTGATCCTTCCTGCACTGAACAAAACTGAAGCAGCACCTTCCAAATTGTACACCTTCAGACCTGTGCACTCTCCTTTCCTACCCATTCATTCTCCTGTCACAAGCAGTTCATACTGCATTTCATAGAGGGCATGGGCGTATCCGTTTGAGACGGCAATCTTTCATCTCGCATTTACACTGACCTGCCAGTTTATGGTCAGCTGCACCAGAGGCAAACCGGTAACAACCGCATTGACACGCCTTAGCTGTTAACAGGGCACACCTGAGGATAAGGCAGGTGCATTTAAACCAACCCAATCTCATACCCCACTGGCTAGTTCCAAAAAGGACTAGGCCTATGTCTAGCCTGGAAGAGGTCAAAAGGGTTGAGTGAAATTTAGGCTTATTTGTTGTGACATACAACAGTCAGGCTCTCTCTTGCCAGATAGCATGGATTTCTCACTTTCTTTATGGATGTGGTCTCTCTGAAAATAGGGTTAACAACAGTGTGAGCGTCAAGACAGAACTTCCTCTACCATAAGCTTACGAATCACCAAACCCGGCAAGCGTTCTCCCTCGCATTTCCACAAAACATGATACAGGTCAGAGTCAGCAGCACGAGTAGGGCTGAACTCAGGAGAAGTTCTAGGGTCAGCGGTGAGTCTCTCTCAGATGAAATGTCAAACTGCTCAACAGGACCTCACCAGCACAGTGCGCGAGAGCCCACAACCACAAAGCCGAGGCTGGCCCAAGGGAACCAGGCTTCAGCTGCGGTGTTCGGTCCCTGTGCCTGGCCAGACGGGACCGCCCTGTGTGCCCGTTACCATCCCTCTGTCAGTATGGCCCAAATTACGCTTGTGGACACAGTACTGTAAACAGCAGTGGAGCAACCTTGATTTTCACGCATCCAGGATCAGGCCCAAAAAGACAAGGCGCTTATTTGCAGAGATAGGAGCGTGGTGACAGTGACGTACCCTGCAGGGACACTATGAGCAGACTGTGGAAAGGGTCATTTAAACACTGGTGCAGACATAGAGCCATCAGTATTTACATTCAGTACTACACACAAAATCACCTGTTCTCAATTTTACACACACACACACAACTATGTAGCAGTCACGATACTGCTGTGAATGACTCAAGCCCACACACCATCAAACCAGGCCACAGACCACCCCTGGCCTTTACCTTCCAGCTGTGCAACGGTCAACTATTTTTTTACTCCAAACACCACAGTTTCACCTCCAATTGCAGCCAAAGGCTGAGGGATTTCGGGGTGCATACAGTGAGGCAGCTGGTAACAGTTTAAGGGTTTGCTGCACATAAACAGACCCATCGCTCAAACATAGGCCTAGTCAACCAGCAGAAGTGCCTTTAAAAAAAGGACATGATTTCTCAGTTTGGAGTCTGTGTTACACTGTTGTTTGCAAATGGCAACAATGTTGCCATTTACAAACAAGCAGCTCATGTTGTTGCGGAAAAATGGGACATCTTTCATGGGGAAAAAGCAGGATACTGTACTGTAGAGAGTAATTATGAAGCCAATTCCCCATAGTAAATACATTGTCTACTTTGCCAGGATAAAAAAACCACTATTGCGCATTTCAATGAGGGAACAACAGCAACAGAGGCTTAAAAAAGGACGACAAATAATGTTTTTCTTCCGTTACAATGAAACAAATGAAATTCACGATTTGCGAATAACTCGATATACATAAGACAAAAATAAACGTGATGGAGATGTCGTGCGAGGACGAATGAAATCTATTTTTAGACATGTTAACGTAATGGGACCAGTTTTAACGTTCATTTAGAATGGAATTTACGTGTGCAATACATGCGCGGCCGAGCATTCCCTTTATTTCCTCAATGACATTCAAAATGCAAAGGCCTACTGAACAGTACATAGGGAAGAAAAACAACTTAAATTAGGATTTCTCATCCTCGATCTGCCGTCAGACAAATTCTTTGTAGGCTATTTCAAATTTAACAGGCTAGCAGTACCGACACTGGCATGTTTTCAACGCAGATCCAGGTGGTAATGTTAAGGAATCTATGGATCACGAAATGTGTCAGTGTATGTGTCAAGAAATCTATAGTTCATGAAGGTTTGATTTTTAAAAATTTAACTAATAAAATCATAACACAGCGGTTTGTCTATTGCAGCTGTAGCCTATTTATCAAACGCGTCTAATCTTGGCAAGCTTGCATTAAGTGTTATGTAATAGTGTAGGCTACCACAAGTTACCGTGTTTTTGAACAGCTGTAAACGACTGTTGAAAACAAAACTTTTGTAAGCTTTTATTCAACGCTTCACCGTAACTCTTACTAAACACTGCATCTATATCATCCCTGCGTTTAGAACATGACTACTGACCCTTTAAATGAGGCTAGTCTTGCTGTTTCAGTGCTGAGAGAAATAGGCTATATTTGTTGCGAATGCAGCTATTGTTCACGAACAATTCGCGACATTAAGGAGCCGTAAGGACAGTGTGAGTGGTCAAATGGGTTGCTTGTGTGAATGTAAATTTGTACAAGGCAGTTAATAACGTGTTTGATGTCTGATAAATGAAATGAAAGTGTTGAAAATCTACAATGACGCAATCCGGTTAGAACACTGTAAAGTCGGAACGATTTAAGGTAGCCAGTCTAGCCAGACAAATTAAAAAATGTCCTACAATGTTTGAGTGAGCGTGTGAACATCAATTATTGGACAATAGAATGCGTGGGTAGCTTATACGTATCCATGTGAGCTAGTGGCAAAGATATATTCAGTTTTAAAAAACAAAATTCCCCACCCAGAACGCGTTAAAGCCGCAATTCACTGGACCGACTTTCAATACAACAGAATCAAGGCTATCTAGACGAATGGATCGGTGACATAAACGGAATAAAACATATAGGCTCTGCTACAACACAGAATGGTAGACATTTCGGAAGACTTTGCAATGCAAGTCATCTTAATGATTAGGCTAATAACTGGAAGATGATAAGTTTTATAAGGGTGTGGTTCTTCGATAATCACTCCACTGGTTTGTCACGTAGACTGCAATAAAGCCTCCCATCACCAACATTAAGTACAGAAAACGAAAATCGACTAGCTACATTATCTTAACACCCGGTTAACTACATAAATCACGAGGGTAGTAAGCATTAAATTCACGTGTTCACGCAGTTCATATTACAAAATTTTACCAATCTCAGTTGTGGTAGGCAAAACTGTAAAACATAGTCTACCCCATCGCATTCAATGCCCACTACATAAAAGCCACGCGACATCGTAGAATCAAAAGCTTGTTACCGTGTCCGTTTTCTCTCTCAGGAAGGCGATGCGTGGTGTGTACTGGAGCTAACAGCCTTGTCTTAACTCCCTCCAACGTACTCAAAAGCAAAGCCAAAATTATATCTCTTTATATTAAAGTGTAAGGCTACCCGTGGGTCGCTTAGTTTGTATAAACACAAATGTCCTCGTTATTTCGCTTCACATTGGCGCAGAAGCATGCAGCTGTATTGGGTTCCTGTCTTACCAGAATTGAGATGAGCGCACTTTCCCTTTGTTCAGCGGTTAACCCAGGACACTTTCGTAGTTGCTGATGTATGCGTGATGCAGTGGTTTCAGTGATGTAGTCATGCAAAAAGGCTACCCCGTGTAGCTATTCCTAAGGCAACGTGTCTGAGAAGGCGGGTACAAACAGGCTGCGCTTTCCGATTTGCGCTTTCGGACAATTTCTGACAAATAGAGTTTCAGATAGAGGCCACCGTCAGCTGATAGGTGAAAAAATCTTACATATTTAAATTATATGTAAATTAAAAAAGCACGTGGACACGAGGATCTGTTTCAACGGTGTGGTCGGGCGAAGTCAACTTTGCCCTGGTTAAACCACAGTAAAACTTCTCAAATCCAAAAGATAGCGGGCTCCGCCGCTTGGTTTTATTTAAATGTAAGTTTATTGTCATGAGCGAAGAGAGGCTGTACTTTATCTTTAGGCCGAATGTTGTTTCCGATAAAAGCCGGCTCCATTGTGGCAACATGGATTTTAATGTGTATAATTATAGGCTAGCCATTTTCTTTGCAAAATATAAAATCGCTCATTTCGCGACTGTGTGGCATTATTTACTTCCCAGAGACTCTCGAGTGTAATTGCTTGGCTAATGTTTTACTGCCAGTGTCTATGAACACTATGGCTTTCGCAACTGCAAATGAACCTGATGTGCCCATAACCACCAAGTCCGAGAGAGAGACTAATGTTAACCGTAGAAGTTCATTCAGTTTGCGCATTCGTGCCGTGGCTGTATACAGCACGTTCACTGGAGTCTTAACTGTTTGAGCCCCAGCTTGTCGCCGTGATCAGCTGAATGAATGAACCAGAACGTGGCATTCCAGTCAGCGCATATCGCCTCTAGCACATGCACTTCACTACACTCCTACTCTATGATGCCTAATTATGCGCATCGTGACTCGCGAACTTTATCCCATTTTAAGAAAACGATTTCGGACTTCCCGAACTTAGCCTACCACTGTATGAATGAGATAACCTGCATTTTCCAAAACGTAAATTGATCTCGAAGCAGTTTAGAATAGCCTACTTAATTTGGTATAACGAGTTTTGCAATCCGTTGTGTGCGATCAGTTTCATTTGTAACCACAAAAGGAGGGTTATGAAGCAGTAAATTGCTAATTTAGCCTCATTGTGTCATTTCTGTTATTAAATTGGATGTTATATTTTAAGGAGCTGTCTTTAGCTCAGCGGACAGTGAAAACGACCAGGCAATGTAGTGTGCTAATTGATGCTTCGTGTAGTGATAAATACTTCATACATTGCTTTAAAGTCCTTCGATCGCCTCTACGAGGGGTATAAATAGATGACGAATATTGTTTTTTTTTTATAGAGAACATACCACTTACCACTCGTTAAGCTGTTTCCCTCGTAGCCATGCATGTTGCAGACACCCCTTTTAAGTTAAAAATCCATGTATTTTTGTAAAATTCAAATGGAAGATATATACAGGTATTCAAGAAATTCAGGTAACAATCTTGTTTCCATGACTACAAAGACATAATGGCTCCCACCCCTACCCACCAATTTAACAAATCAGACTAAATACATTGTTTGTCGTGTATCTGCGTTGATGTGCACATTTTATGGACACAAAAACATATGGAACACGTTGTCAGTTAGTTATTTTTATGCGCTACAGGCATACGCCCAAACATGTGTGTTACAAATATGAAATGTGTATATTTTCTCGACGTTTGTCCCCTGTGAAAGTATTCTGAATATCATTATTGCGGCGGTTTGCCGTTTATAAGACAATACTTTGTAGTGCATTGTCGAAGCTCCATGGTTCCGACTGCGTTTGGACCATGACTGTTTTTGTGTTATTTATAATTCTGCGACGGTTGTCGACCTGATTCCGGAGAAAAAGGCCCCCCTACTGTGCAGCTGTACTCAGGAACTGGTAGGCTTTCCCAGGGAATGTACAGTCATGTGTTTATTTATTTGAAATACTTTTGGATCATTTTTGAACGAATACATGTTCTTCACATGGTTCATGGTCCTGGCATGCAATGTGCTATCTGCTAAATGATAATCATAAAGTAGACACAGGCCTTTCCATATTGATAGTGTATATTTGTTTATGGACATATGTCATTAGCATATGGGGATAGGGCAGAGGTGGGGAGTTTACCATTGACAGAGAGGAGACAAAGGGTTGTATCAGCAGTGGGTGATTGGGTACTTCCAGGCTGCTCTGACGACATGCCAGAGTGAGGATCAGCTGACTGGGGTTATAAACCGTAACCCTCTTTCAGAGAAACATGCTTCCACACCGGAGTTGATTTCAACTGAAATTCATAATTAATGCAAGCACTGTGGAGGACAAAATGTTCTTCCTCCCCTCTCATTCTCTTTCTCTCATAATGTTTTCTGCTGCTCTGTCACTTTGTTTCTTGCTTGTTCCCACTCTACCTCACTGTCTCTATGTGTCCCTGTTCTTTTCTTGCTCCCCTCTGTAGCACTCTTTAAAATACAAATTCAAATAAGCTTCATTGCTGTGGCAAGGGTACACTTACAGTACATTGCCGAAGCATATACTGACATAACAGATAAGCAATAACAAATTGAAATATAGTAAACACGCAATGTAAAGAAAGAAAATTCTACATCAAAAAGACAAACACATGAAATCAGTTTATTCCCTTTTCTGATCTAAACCATAAGCATCCCTTTATTCTCTCACTCAACATATTTCTGAGACTTTCACCTCTCTCTCTCTCTCTCTCTCTCGCCCTCTCTGTGGGGCTGAGAGGGCTACGCGAGCACACAGAGAGGGACATTTCCTGAATTTCGGCGATGGCGGCCAGACAGTTTAACGAGTAGGTGCGTACCCGTCCGCCTTTAAATAAGTCACATGGTCTAGCCGTTTCTGGGAAGGCCTTGCTTCAGCACCCCGGTTTGCTGCATGCTCCTCTGTCCACACGTCGCGAGCGAGTTTGTTTTGACTGCCACGTCACGGAAATCTAGGCCCGTCCCCGCGGCAGATCTCGAGAGAGTCATTCTTCCGGCTCGTCTCAGGGCTGCTGTGGTAAGGGTCTCAGTATTTACCAAAAAAAAAAAAAGAACGAACAACAGTTTGCAAACCGTGTGTCCGCGAGGGAAAAAAACCCCCGTCACAGGCGGTGTGCGGTGAGTAGACGCAGAGGGAGGGCAAGATGTTCTGGTTTATAGTAAATAAGCTCGGTGTTCCTCTGCAGGCGCGTATCCTTTGCCCCGTTGCGACATTTTCCTGGCACTGGCTGCCTGTCTTGTGTTCAGCAATTCGCTTCCTGCACGAGTCAGAGAATGTTATAACGCATTGTTTCTACTGCCCCAAGATGGGGGGTTGGGGGGGAGGGTTAGCAATTTGCTCTCCCCTAAGCTTTGAACCCACGTCGCCCAGAAGTAAACGGCACATTGCATCCTGTTCCTCGCGCAGCGGCAGTCAATGCAACGCCAGATCGAAAACAGCTTGTTACCGACCACCTCGTTTTGTTTTCGGTCGTACAGGGGTTTCGGGTCCTCCAGCATCCCGTAAGACCCCGGTGAACCGCCCGCCCCCCTCGTCCTCCCGCCCCTCAGAGTCGCTCCCATCCATCAGGGCTATTTCCAGATGGGAGCGTCGGAAAATAAATATTTAACAGCGGCTGGGGCTCGGTGCCACCCTGTTGCCGCTGCGTGCGCGGCTGCCGCCTACATGCTGAGGTGCGGGTACGCAATGTACCCGAACGCAGGTGTGAATGTGTCACTGCGGTGCTGCCTCCCACCACATCGAGCCGCAGCGCCCTTAAACTTCTCATTTTATGTGCGTTAGGGACACCGTGTGAGACTTAGGCATTTGTATCTTAAATGACGCCTAAGAAAGATACAAAGAAAAAAAAAAGCGATGTCCGCTTGTAGAGTAACTGTGGAATGAACTGGTTATTCGCTGGATCGGTTTGTAAACGTTGTGTAGTATTATTGCGGTTTTGTTTACCTTTTCTCTCTCCCTTTTCTCTCTCTCTCTCTCTCCCTCTCTCTCTCTCTTTCTGTTTTTTAAGGAAACGGGCACTGTGCCAGTCCTAGTGAGTCTCGGGTCCCCGAAGCCTCTCTTTCTCGGGCTCTGTCTCTCGTCTCTGCTTCACGGCGTCACGGCTGAGGATGAATCAGCCCTGAAAATTGGCACGGTGATTTACGAGCGCTGTCAGGGAGCCTGCATGATTCAGAGCGAGGAGTGGGCTCTGTCCAGATAGTCGCTCCCTTTCAAGCTCATTCATAAAAAGGAAGGGAATTTAGCAGTGCCATCCTGATTCTCAGGCAGTCTGTGCGTGCGTGTGCACGTGAGTCTTGGCGTGTAACTGTGGGTGTGCGTGTCTGTTTGTGCATGTGCACATCCCTGTGCACTGTGTGTATTTGTATGTGTGCGCATGAAGTTGTGTATGCATGCATTTCTGCATGGGGTTGTGTTTGCATGTGTTTGTGCATGAGTTTGAGCTTGCATGTGTTGTGCATGAGTTTGAGCTTGCATGTGTTTCTGCGTGAGCTTGTGCTTGCATGTGTTTGTGCATGGGATTGTGCTTGCATGTGTTTCTGGGTGAGCTCGTGCTTGCATGTGTTTGTGCATGGTTGTTGCATGGTTTGTGGCTCTGCTATGTGTTTGTGCATGGTTTGGGTCAGTTGCGTGCATGTTTGTTTGTGAGTGTGGCTGTGTTTGCATGTGGTGCTTGCATGTGATTGTGCATGAGTGAATGCCTGCCTGCATATCAATGAGTGCTTTTGTAAGTAAAGGTGTGACTGTCTAAGTTTCTAACATATGCAGATATGTGCTGATATGTGTGTTGCATTGTTTGAGGACCGTCCCTATAGGCCCTGCCTTTCCTCCTCTCTGTAGTTTTGGCTCTGACATGAACCAGCACAAGACAGACTACTCTTGTGACTTTACGATGTACCGTAATGATTTACTATACATTGGTAAAATGTATGTTTTTCTCATATATTTCCTAGGACTTTACATCTTTACCACTTTGTTCAAAGGATCAGATTGTATTATATAATTTCCCCCTCCCCCAGTAAATCAATTGGACAGTTTTATTGTAAATTGTATATTGTGCTGTACACCAACAATATTTTTTTCTTTATTGAAGATAAATCAGCTCCTCTTTCCTGCAGCTGAAGAAACTGAATAGATAATATATCACATTAAAAATACACTTTCCTCCTGGCAATTCTGAAATCTCCCTTCAGAAGCCAAGGGGACATAGGGTATGGGGGAATGGGTTGGTGTACGAAGGCACTGTTGCTTAATAGTTGGGCATGGCCACCATACATAGGTTCTCTTGCTGAAAAAAATATGTGATTTTTTTAGATGGCAGGGAAGTGCATCGTCCACTTGCATAAATTGTACTCAAGATTATTACATTATTGTGGGCAAGACTAAAACTGTGGAAACAGGAAACGGGACAAGGGCTAATCCACTTTTAGAGACTCCATGCTGTGCTTTGGTTCATTAACACAGCAGTGAATCTGTTTGCCTCTTTTAAACGGCACAGTTACTTGCTTATGCACCTAAACAGCTTTCCTGTGTCTACAGGAGGAGCTCTTCATTTGTCTGGTTCTGGTTTATGAACAGTTAAAAGCTTGACAGCCTCTCCCGTGGGGTTGGGGGAACACCAGGCAGTGGAGACAGCTGTACGTGTTGAAGCTGAGCACTGTTCTGAGATGTGTCACTTTAAAGGTGCTGGTTTTGCAATTTCGATACAAATAAAAATGAAAAAGGAACCACGAGCCTGCATGCAGAGTCCACACTGCAAGAAAATAAGCCCCACCCCTTTTTCACACACACACACACACACACACACACACACACGTGTGTGATTTCACAATGAAGGGAGTGCTATATTTCTGCCATCAAATCACAACTGAATATTTAATCTGTGTGTGTGTGTGTGTGTGGCTGTCTGCGCACGCGTATTAAGCTCTGAATCTCTAGTCTGGGCGATTGTGTGTCTATCCGCAGGGCTGAAGAGTAGCATGTGACCGGGGGTTTATTTTAACGCAGTTATGTAACTCCGGGCTGCTCCGTGCACAGGAGAGTTGGGCTACACACGATGCGAGGAGCGGAGAGCAATCACAGCTGATGGAACCTCCCGGAAACACTGTGAAATTCCGGCACGCAGCCTTCCCGTCCGGCGGTACTGTCCGACCGTCCAGCACTCCGCCGCGCTGCACAATGCCTTCTGGTTTTTTTATTTTGCTTTTTCTAAAATCATTCGCTTTGTTATTTAAAAGATCTCTGTCTGCAGGAATCTTGCCAGTACTGCATTCAGACTGTTCTATGAACATTTCTCTCTAGCTCTCTCTGTTTCCCTCTCTCTTTTTTTGTCTCTTTGTCTTTCTCTCTCTCGCACACACTCTCTCTCTCTCTCTCACACACACCCTCTCTCTCTCTCTCTCTCAAAAGCCATCTTTTTTTTTTTAGATGTGGGTTGATTGTAACTAGTTTTAACATGCTGGTTTATCCTTACACAATAACAAGCAACCCAACTGGCTAAGCATACAGCAATGCATATCAGCAAGTCTCTGTAAAAACAGCTCTGTGTTTTCTCAGCGAGACCCAGCAGCGTGTCAGAGATACACGCAGGCTTCGGTCTCTTTTCTGTAAAATGACATGCAGTTCAAAAATAGAAGTTCAAATCAGAAGTTTTTTTGCCATTTGTAGATGTGATGCTCCTCTTTAACGTAACCTGAGAGGATGCTTCTGTAAGGAATAACAGGCAGCCTGAGTACAGTGTTATTGACCCTTTTATTGATCTTTTATTTATTTCAGCCCGGACAACTCACATATTTAGACTACTAATGTACTAATGAATATGCAAAGTAATTATTTTTGGTTTGACACTGAAAGGATCTGCTTTAGGTACATCTGTACACACGCCAGCGTGGATTAACCCGTCAAACAAGGATAAAAATACATATCCCCCACAAAATGGGAGAAATACCCCCCCCACTCCCCCCAGTACCTAGATGCAGATCCAAACATTAGGTGGAAGCTTGGGAGGTGTAGAGTGAGCCCAATTCAGTGAGCTGAAGCATGTACTGTAGCACAGACAATCAGCAGCACCTGAGAGATCTGACTGTCGGTTTAAAAAGGCACTCCGTTAGTGGTGTGTGTATGCGATAGGTTGAGTACGAGAACATGTAGTGGCGTGTGTATGCAATTGGTTGTGTATGAGAACACGGAGTAATGTGTTTATGTTTTTGGTTGCGAATGAGAATATGTGGTCGTTGAGGCCGACCGATGGTCGGCTGCAGCGAGATTTTCCTGACCTAACTTGCTCTGCGCATTGCATGTGCGTTGCTCTTTTATCCAGGCTGTGATCATCATCTCCTTTTCAAGGGCCCTGGCACACCTGGTGAATGTAGACGAGGGATGTTGGGCAGAGTGCAGAGCAGCTGGATGGTCTGACTGGGAAAAGTGGCCCTTAAGATCCCAGTATTGACCAAAACCAGTACAGAAAAACAGGTTCGAGATCCTGCTAGAATGACTGTAGGAGGTAATGAGATGGTTCTAACATTGTCCTGATACGCATCCAGATTGTGTTTGTGTGGTCTGTAAGTGGTAGTCTTGTGGGAATGCCATACAGCTGTGTACTGTGTTGCCCAGGGAGAGAGGGTTTCAGTTAGAAGGGTATTCCCTGTTGACAATCCCACTAACTCACTCCGAAGTGCAGGGGCATGATTCTGGTGCAGGGGCATAATTCCTTCTGGCAAGATTTGGTTTGGAACACGTGTTGGATGAAACATCAATTTACACTTGTACTTTTGGGAAGCTTTGATTACCAGAGGTCATCTGGTCTTGTCATTTTGCACATGGAGAGACATCAGCCTATCAGTGCAGGTAGCATGAGGCCAAGGCAATAGTAAGACTTACCATGTGACCATATCGCGCAAAGGTTACCTATAAATGTAGTTTTATAGTTTTAGGAGGGGAGTTTGTGCTTTTCTGTACGTGTGTGAACATTGTCAGCTAAACAATCTTTGAAACTGGATACTTCAGAGCTGAGAGAGGCTGAACAAGCCGAGAAAGAACACGTCACACTGACAGATGATGATTGCTCTCCTCGATCTCCCATCTGTTGCTCCTCCTTCAAACACTTCTTCTTCACACGTGGAAGAAGGGAAAGAAGGTGAAGGGAAACCTTTACACTGGCGAGCATCCTGCGGCGCTTCAACAAAAACCCCCAAAAAAAGCTTTAGTTTTATATTTCAGAGCACTGGAATCTGTAGCCAGAGGTCATCAATTTCTAAAATTTAACCAGCGAACCAAGCTCATATTTGACAGATAGAAAAGTTCATATCTTACAAATAAATCAATCTAATATCTAGTAAATAAATAGAGCAAAAATCTAATGAATAAATTAAGCTTATGGCAGACAGACACTGTCCAGGGTTTATGTCAGGCATTTAAAAAAAGATCCAAATTAAGAAGAGGGCCACCCTCACTTACCGTTTTTTTCACTGCCGTAGAGTGTGGCATAGTCTTAGGGCTCATTCCAGTTGCTTATGTTATCCATCCTCATCTTTAAGGACATTCCAATTCCTTACATGCTCCTTGGAGGAACAAGGAGTGAGGAGGCTACCAGAGAAAGCTTCAGGGAGGATGCACAAGTGCAAGTCTTTTCTCAGAACACGTGGCGTATGAACGATCCACCTCTCAACATCGACCAAAGTCTGAAACGTGGCGGGAACACCATGTAAGTGCTTATACTATTCCTTTCCATTTATAATAAAGCACTTTAATCCATAATAACTCTCATTCTTCAAGATTAACAAAAGCCACATTTATTCATGAAAAAGAGGCTAGAAAACATTATAGTTAAGCATAAGCAGATGTTTTTGTTTCCCATATCGTTCATTTTGTTTGTTACTGCATAAGAAATGCAACTTTCAATGCTTAACATTAATCCCTGTCCTTTCAAAACAATCAGTACAGAACAATCCGTTACAAGCCCACTGACAGGTGATACCACTGCGCAACACGTCATTAGCAATTGATGTCGCTTCAAACTGACACTTTACTTAGTCAAACTGACTAAGTAAAGACGTTCTATTTACCTCACATCTTGTCTCGATTCCTCTGTCCTCGTATCTCATCCTTACATCTCATCCTCTGTTGGGTGGAGCTAATTAATGAGGAAAATACGTGAGGAAGTGATCCAAGTAGGGAAAATAAGTCACTGGAATGAGCCCACAGGGTCCGACAGTCAGATGTAAACTTGGGCCTACCTACGCACAGAACACCCCAGAAACACCATGCAGAAACCGGGCATTCCTGGCCAGCGCTGGAGGTGTGCAGCCCACACCATGACGCACGTTGTTGGGAGAGGAACCATGGTGCTCTCACAAAGACGGCTCCTGTGAGGGATAGAAACGAGGCCCTTACGGTTCTGGGGGAACGCTGTCCGTGCGGTGGAACGGGACCGGTTCGGTTCTTCACTGTTGCCTCCGGGCTCAGGTATGAGGAGTACATTTCTCTCCCCTCTTCACATAAATATAACAGAAATGCGGGGTTTTGTAACGCCAGGTTTGTTTATCAGACTCTGGAAATCATGTCCGCCATTTGCTCATAACATCTTGAGGCCCCCGACAGGGCTGCGACGGGGCTCTTTCTTTCCTTCTTCCATTTTGGAACTCGTCCCAAATCTTTAGAGTCAAAAAGAACCTGGCCTTTCTCCAGCTCCGTTCCTGCTTCCACTGAGACGACCTTGGGAGTCAGGAATCGCAATGGCTGATGGGAGTTATTCTACACTGTATCTCTTCCGCTGGGAGAAAAGACGAGCCTAACTTTCAGAGGGAGCCATCTCCTCACTGCTCTGGCTGTTTGGATGTTTGCCAACTTTCTGCCGTCCTCGTTTTACCTACCAAACCAGCCCTGAGTGTTTACTCAGTTTAAGTGGCATGCAAATTTGAGACCGCATTTCAGGGAATTCATACTGTATAGATGTATGTATTGAAGTGTGTTTGTATGAACTCTTGTGTTTCCATTCATTGTGAGGGTATATGTGCATACATGCCTTTGTGCGTATGTATATGTTTTTAAAACCCTCTATAGAAGGGTGGTGTCTATTTGTACTTACTATGGGATTTTTTTCTAAATGTTTCAACGAACAAAGGGATTTGAGACTGGAGCAGTTTCAGGGACTGATCTAAAGGGTGGGGATAGGGGAATGTGAGTGAGATAGAAAAGAGAAACTGAAGAGGTTGGTGACAGATCTCTCTATGAATGCGAGGGGACTGTAGACATTAGAATCTGGGGGATAATAAGAAGTCACCGTGCATTCTGGGAAATGGGGCTACTTGGTACACTGTGCTGATATTGGTGTTCTCTCTAATCTACCTCTTTCTTTCAAATTCAAGTATGCATGATTGGCATAGTATTACAAATAGATACAGTATTTTCAAAAAAATACATATAGATATTTTCATGGATGTTTCATCTAATTATTGAACGCTGGAAATGATGTTTAGTTATTTAGTTATAAATTGGATTGTGATTTTCAGTTATGTATCACAGTATTTGAAAAAATGAAAATGAAAGTGCACCTCTGTCTCTATCACTATCTCAGTCTCTATCTTTCTATCTGTCACTCAGTTAAGTTTCAAATTTTAATTTTCCTTTTCTTGACATGACTCAAGTTGTCTTTAACAATTTAGTAAAATAAAGATAAATTCATGAAAAGTCTTTGTCAAACACACACACATGCGTGCACACACACGCACACGCACACACACATTGACGCACGTGATTCTTGCAGGCAATAGCTACATGTCCAGTGAGGGACTCTGGCTCAAGAGTTGGTGTTCATTTGTCAGTGTTTTCAGTCAGATTCATGTTTATTGGTGAGTGCAAACAAGCCCTTCCCTCTAAGTCACCTGCTGTGGACTCCTGGCTCATGACTAACTTGGGAGGAAAGATTTGTGGAAAATTTCAGGTTCTTGCAGCTCCTTGAAGCCTTGGTGGGAGGGTTGTCTGACCCTGGCCCCTCGACCTTTACAAAGGGAAAAAAATACAAAGTAGGTCAGGCACAAATGGGACTGGGAGTAGCTGACTGTGCTGATGCAGTTCGGGGGGGGCGCACGGCGCAATGGGGGAGGGTGTTGGTTCTGAATGCTGTGCTGCTTTGGCTAATCTATCCCCTCAGCCCTCAACTCCTAAAGCCCCCACTGAGCCCTATGGCTTTGTGGCTTTAGCATCTTGAATTCCAGCACGGCCTAATTTTAGTGTGTCACTGCTGGGGCGCAACCAGAAGGAGACTTTTTTTTTTTTTCTTTAGTGGGAGTTAAAACGTTTCAGTTTCAGTCACTTGTAATTACAACTGGACCTGCACTTCCTTCACTTTTTAAAAACATACTCCAGCAGTGCCCGGTGTCTTTAAATGTGTTTGTTTTCTTTCCTTTCGTATGAATTTGGCATCTACTGCCCTGCTCACGAGGTGCATTTAAGGACTTCCATGTGTGTTATATAAGGCTTTCTCATATGGGTCGTTTAAGGCTTCGCATATGTATATCCTATTGGAGTGTTTATTTCACTGGAGAATGTGATGACTTGGGGCGAAGCCCCGCTGTCCTGGTTTAACCGGGCCTTTTCAGTGGTTAATCATTTGTAGACGGAGCGGGAACCAATGAAACGGGCCCAGCTTGTACCTCGCTGTTTCGCGTGCGTGTACCCCTCCTCCCCCCGCCCATTGGTTTTCGGCCTGTCCCGGCATGCACCTTCCCCCTCCCTCTCGCCCACCCGCCCACTGCAAGGTCGTCTGCGGACCCTACAGAAAGGAAACGGGTCCAATTCCTTCCAGCTGCCTTCCTGATATGCAGCATAAACATTATATACGCACACACAGACACACCCAGCGCTCACACACCGAAGCTGCAGCTTTTAGTTCATAAAACGCATCGTAAAATGCATTTCACCCAGTGCAATCAAACAAAATACTGCATATGTGAATTAATGGTCACACCTTAGTCATGGCTAAGGTCATATTTGCGGTATTTCTATTGAATTGGAAAGTATTCCAGATTACACTACTTACCCAGATTAATTTCATTTATTGTACTCTATTCACATTATGTTCAATGAAGCCTTCAGCAAACAAATTCAAGACCACCATTTGAGTTCTGCCCAGTCCATGGTCATGAGTGGGGCTGCTGAGGGGCTCATGGCTCATAATGGAACAATTTCAGCTCTAAAGCGAATGCTGAAATGCAGACAGAGCAGAAAAGCCATCCGGCTAGCTGTTTAAACAAACCTGTTTCAGGAGGGTCAGGACATATAAGGTATTTGCCTATGGGAAATCATAACAAAATTTTAGCGAACCCACTGACACTGTTATCTGATACCCTTGTCAATGGTTTCCACAACTCTCTTCAGGGTAGCTGTGACAGTGTGGAAGTGGAAGGGCTAGGGGGAGGGGGAGTGGGAGGGTCTTTCAGGACGGGGTTGTTGGGTTCATACCAGTGCGCACAAGGCACAGATGGCCTGGTGCTGAGAGCTGTATAGCTGGGTGTATACATTACCTCGTAAAGAATTCCTGCTGCAGAGGAAAGGGGAGGGGGGATGGCGCCACTTGAGGTCAGCGAGTTTGTGCGAAGCCTCTGCATGCGCGTGAGCATGCGTATGCTTGTGCGTGCATGTGTATGCACACTGTGTGTGTGTGTATGTATGATTGTGTGTGTGTGATAGTGTGTGCATGTGTATGCACACTGTGTGTGTGTGTATGTATGATTGTGTGTGTGTGATAGTGTGTGCATGTGTATGCACACTGTGTGTGTGTGTATGTATGATTGTGTGCGTGTGATAGTGTGTGCATGTGTATGTATGTGTTTGTGTGCATCTGTGTGTGTGAGATTGTGTGTGTGTGTGGTTGTGTGTGGGTGTATGTGCACTGTGTGTGTGTGTATGTTGATTGTGTGTGTGTTTGTCGTGCATGTGTATGTATGTGTTTGTGTGCATCTGTGTGTGTGAGATTGTGTGTGTGTGGTTGTGTGTGTGTGTGTGCATGCGTGCGCACCTATTTGATTGTGTGTGTGCGCATGTGTGTGTAATATGTACATGTGTGTTTGTCTGTGCGTGTGTGAGAGAGATTGTGTGTGATTGTGTGTGGGTGTATGTGCATTTCGGCACGTCTCAAAGGCCCGACCCCCTCACAGCAAACGCCACTGTGCTGAGCATAAACAGAAACTGGAGAGAGAAACGGGAGAAAGAAAGACCTACCCCCTCCTCCACTACCAGCACCACCCCCAACCCCAACCCCCACTCCGGAATCCGGCTCAACAAAGCACCAATATCACTGAAGAACAGTCACTCCTGCTTGGAAATGCAGTGCTCTCCAGAATTTGTTAGTGCTTCAGAGGGCTCTTCCACAAGAGAATTTGGGTCAGGGTACGTGTTTGTCACATAGCAGATTGGGCACAGATGAGTCTTACGCATTTATTTGTTCATTTTTGTTTCTCTCATTTTAACAGCAAATGCATCAGGTCCCAAGCAACAGTTTTATGTTTTAGTATGAACATTTGTTAGTCTGACCTCAGGTTGTCACGGTAATGTGGCTGACAGGAAGTCTCACCTCGTAATCAGTTTTGGAATGGAAAAAAAAAAAGACTGAACCATCTTGGGGCACTGAATATCAAAATGAATGCTTTTGGGTGTGTTACACACAATGCATGGTGTTAGAATAGCTTCAAATACTTCACATAATATAAATAGCACACATTCCACATAAGCACATTTTTTTTCCAGTGTTGCAGCGTGGTTGTACATTGTTGTTGGTGAGTAACGACACAGGACAGATTTTTTTATGTTGATTTTTCACCACCCCAAAACTGCAACTGGTTCAAGGTCCAGTTCACACATACATTTTCCACAGGAGAGTGTTTTAAGGACATTTTTGCCCCCTGACAAAAGCACTAGGAAACACAAACTAACCCGGGTTAATTATCAAAAGTTTGACCTTAGTGTTGAATTCAGGCTGCAATGTATTCCACATTCCAACGTGATCTAGATTGGCTTGGGTTTTGTTGCGGAAGGGGGGTTGTGGTGGTGTTGGAGGAAAGGGTATTTTGAGTAGCACTAATGGTCTGAAATAGTCTCAGTTGAAATACTTTCTGAAACAACTGCAGTGGGAAAAAGAAACAGCACTGCAGAGGTATACAGGGATGAGAGTATGTTCTAATCATAACTGAGAGTATAGGTATTTGGGTTTTCTGCCCATTTCAAACACAAGGTTAGAAGGTGTGGTTTGAGTTTTAATCTGTCGGTTTGAAATGGGTCACATCAGGTTGGAGTGTGAACAAAATCTGTTGCGGAGATAGAGGCTAACTTTACATCCTAAAAGACCTGTTAAAGCAGATAACAGGATAATGGGGGTGGGGACTCCAGCATGAACCAAACTGACCTTTGCAGGAAAGTGTGAAGAGCTGTTAACTGCAATACAGGGGGCAAGGACTGAACAGACCTATAGGTATATTATTACAAACAAAGTAGGGCCAGTCTTTGGTGTTTGGTTATTCACAGTCATACACTATGCACAGTCTGTTTACTGAAGGAGCATGTATGTCTTAATGGGAAATCTGACCAAACGTTTTTGACACGGAAACTACTGAACTTAAAATGTGGGTTATACAGAGTACTGGTTTTCAGTATGGCATAACCCATAAGCTATTGTGAAGGAAATTTTAGAGCTTTGAGTCAGGTGACCTTATGAATCACAGGTTAAAGGTCAAAGGAGAAGGTGTCACATTTATTATTCTCCAAAAGACTGGAGTATCTTCTTTCAAATGCATGCACACACATTCTCTCCTGTGTACACACAGATACATACCTTTGCATACTCAGAAACACACACGTGGACTCAAATACCTTTTTGCAAACAGTTTCTTCATGATTCGGTCAATTCAGTGCTGTAGAAACAGAATTTCAAGGTCTGACAAGGTCTAAGCCCGTCGTTGTCGCTTGTTAAAGAGGGCAGAGGCAGGTCTAACTCAAGGCTGAATGTAATCCCACCTCCCTTAACCTCTGACCCCACAACTGAAAGAGCACGCAACCGAAAACAACTTGGTATCCGAGGGCAAAAACGGACAGTGTGACCTACGTGGGTGATCATGGTTGACATTTCACAAAGAGCCACGTTTTTACACAGGGTCAGCCCAGATACAGTTCGATGAACATTTGCCCTTAACAAAAAATAAAACCAAGCGTTAATTTTTTTTTCTTTAAAAAAATTAAATAAAATTAAGATGTGTCGATGGATCTCATTGATGGGGTGGCCGCACACTGACTGCAGATGGTCGGATGACAGGAGGAGTGGGCCACAATTTAAAGCCCAACTGAAATAAAACCGCAGAAATTGAGCTGAAGACGTGAGTCGAGAGCAGCAAGTGCTCTGGCGATCAATCTAAACGTGGGCCTGCTGCCCCTGAGAGAGACCCTTTCTAGGACAGGAAATGAACTTGCTTCCAGGTCAGTGGGTGGGTTATAATCACAATGGGACACCTTTCTCATAAGCAGTGAAAAATGGTCATTCGAGACCGCCTCCAATGGAGAGCCAGGGGAGCGACCCACAGTTGTGCTGATTTAGGGGATTTCTCCAAAGATACCAAGTGTGACTCAGAATTTGAAGCAGCAAACTCCTGGCAAATGGCTTGGCCATGTCGATCCTTCACTTGTCAAGTGTACGTGCTGACCTTAAAGGTCAATGGGTTTGTAAAAAAAAAAAAAAAAAAGTTACTTTTGATTTCCATAAAACATCAAATTATTTTTCACCACAAAAAAGGTATTGACATATTTATATATTTTATATAACCCTAACCATATTCCTGAATAATGCGGAAGTATGCCTATTCTTCTATTGGTTTTATATTAATAATTTCATATTTCTTATCTTTTGATGTTTTTATACTTCTTATATTTTCTATATCCTTTTATGCCTTTTATATTCTTTTATACTTTTATATCTCTGCATATTGCTTATTAAAAGGTTGTATTGATTAATCAGGGATATGGTTATGAATGTATGCGCGTAACTCAAAAGATTGTGATTATGAAAACTGTTGTAACAGTGGTGCTGAGCTATAGAGGTGTTTGTGCAGGTCCCGAAATAGATGTCCTATGCAGTGTTTTAAGAAAACGGGAACTTCAGACTAGCCAGAACATACAGAGGCCCATGGACTGAAACCTAACCGTTGACCCAGTAACAGTCAGAAATAGATGATGGAAAGAACCTTTTGTCGTTACTAGTCATATAAGCAATAGTCCTTGATCGACTTTAAGATGATTGGATAAGACCGTCTCAGTAGAAGGAAGTTTGACCGTATAAAATCTACGCATTTCCACTGTTCGGAGGGTTTCCTCTTTCCTCTGCGAGGGTGACAGGACCTCCCGCAAGCTTGTGTAAAAATAAATAATTCATAAGAGTTTTAGTGTTAGAGTTCTTTCTTCTTACATCGTCGACACTGCAGCAAGATCTCACCTCAAAACCTAAAAGGAGAAGATTTTCCTCCACAATAACTAATGAGCATTGAAACTATTATGATGCCGGACAGCATGACTGGTACAAGCTCCTGCAGCTTAATGTCCTTAGAATAGCAGTGACTTCATGCTTCAAGCCTGTTTCACACAGAAAAAAATTCCCTTTCTGTTGTAAACTTGTGCCTCTTTGAAGTGGTTAAAAAGAAATCATTTCCAGATAAAGAGCATTTCACAGTGGCGGGCCGCTCATGACACGGATTCTGGAGTGGGCTTGTGAATTTCTCCTTTGTTGACGGCGCCCTCGATAACTGCAGCGAGGCCGTGAGATTTCTCTCCTTCTCTCTCCTGCTAACACAAAGTCAGAGTCGCACCGAAACAGGGGGAGGACTGACATAAAATCCATATCGGGGGCAGCGCAGAGAGCACGAAACAGATGTAGGCGCATGTATCTGTGAATTCATGATGTGGAAAAAGTAAAGGATTAGTTGAGTATATAATTAATGAATATTAAAACGGCATGCACGTACGTAGGCAAAAAACCATGGCAGGCATTCCACACGAGCACTAGCTGCCATCAATTACACCTACTGCTGCTGAGACGGAGAGGGGTAGAGATGAGACTGTTTCGTGCGCGAATGTGAGAGCTCCTCCTCCCACACGCGCGTGCTACCGCCGGGAATCTTCTGCGGCACGTCCCGGCTGGCCGGCGCAACGCTCCGCCCACACCGTCATCCACACTACGTCCATCACAGCAGCGCAGTTCACCCGCCGTGCACCGGTCCGGCACTGAGACCGAGGGACTGAAAAGCAGTCAGACATCCACATCTCATCATGGGAAAGGCCCTTCAAGAGTACACAGGAATCGCAATACAGTGCTCACTAATCTGGAGATGTGCAGGGGGGAGAAAGGATTGTTTATTATACGTTATATGTTCCAAGTTCACGCCAGCCGAATGAAACGCTGCATTAGTTACGTGCTCTAGGTGCTAGTTTCAGTGCACATCCTGTCGTAATATGCCTTACTAATAAATATTCATCTAATATTTCCTGTACTTGAAAATATGTATGGCTGTATTTCAATGAGGCATGTGACACAGGACACAGGAAATGTATCTGCTCATTAAGTGGGGGGGGGGTTGGACTTGGACGATTTTGGAACTGCTGACACTACGGTTCCGCTTTTTTTTACAATCACTGATCTCCCTTCTTCCTGAATGCCAGACAAACGCAACCCAGCACTGGATCCTAGTAAATAACTCATTCCAATGCGATCAACAATCCCTCCTCTCTTCTCCCTTCTCTTATTCTTCCCCCCCCCCCTTTCCGTGGTCAGGGTGGGACATGCAGGAAATCTCAATTCTGCTCTCAGCAGGACTGCAACAAATATGGAGACTGGTGAGCAGAAGACAGAAACGGCTCTGCTAACATCCATTATCTGCTGGAAGTGCAGTATTACTGGCCGATGCTCCCCTGTGGAATGAAGTGAAGTTAATAGGCACATTTCCTGAATTGTTTCTGCGCTTTTAGTCACTCTACATTCCTTTTGTGGCTGCACCATGCCCGCAAGTGGATTTTGTGTGGGACAGGTGAGCAGAGGCCAAAGAGGTCATCTCCTAATACACACGAGTGGGGGCTTTATTGTCCATGTGTCACCTTTTGTGCCATGTTGACGCAACAGTTGCTATAGTGACAGAAACCAAGGAGAGGAATCTTCCTCCTTCACAAAAACAGCCCACGCGAGACTTAGAGCTGCATAACCGGCGATGTGTGGGACAGAAATTAAACCACGAAAAGACCCTCCCACTTTGTCACTGTGGGAGTTCTCAATGGACATTGCCCCATAGAAAGGTGTCCTACCATATCTCAATTTTCCTTTTTTTTTATAGACAGCCGGTTGAATGCACGTGGTCGGATCGATACAACTGGGTAACCCCACACCACATTTCCCGGCTCCTCCAGAGTAAGATAAGATGGCCAAGCCCTAAACTTAGTAGGAATATAATCACCCCTGACCTATCTTTCCCTGACCACCAATTAGCCACACTTCCTGCTTTTCTCAGCTTTTTAAAGAGTGCTGCTTCAGTATCAATGCCAATCAAGGATAAAAAAAAGTGTTATGTTGCCAGGGAAAAATGGAGGAAACATTGTGCTGTGTTTTCCTCAGTGTGAATGGTCCGGCTGCACCCCAACAACCATAAACAGAACTAAGGCAATGTCTTCTTTGCACAAAAAAGGGGTTTGTTCACAAAAGGCTACTGGGGAGTGTACAAAATATCCACAAGCCCAACAGGCGAGTGAAAAATGAAAAGAGAGATAGAGTCCCAGAACATCTGCAGTAGAACGCCTTATACAGGCAGCTTCTCCAGAGGAAGTCTATACACAACCCTTTGACAGGTATGTGGAATTCTGAAATAAGAACTAAGATGCTCATGGTGACCAGCGCCCCCCACTGAGGGCAGAGGGACATGACAGTTGCGGAGTGACTGGCAGACAGGCCTCTGGTGGTGCTGGCCTTCTCCATTGAGCTGTCTCACAGTGCTGTGCCCCACTGTGTTTCTCTCTCAGTGCTCCTTTGCGTTTCTGACCCAGTGTTCCATTGTGTTTCTGTCTCAGTGCTCCGTTGTGCTTCTGTCCCAGTGTTCCAATATGTTTCTGTCTCAGCGCTCCATTGTGTTTCTGTCTCAGTGCTCCATTGTGTTTCTGTCTCAGCGCTGTGCTCCATTGTGTTTCTGTCCCAGTGTTCCATTGTGTTTCTCTCCCAGTGCTCCATTGTGTTTCTGTCCCAGTGTTCCATTGTGTTTCTCTCTCAGTGCTCCATTGTGTTTCTGTCTCAGTGCTCCATTGTGTTTCTGTCTCAGTGTTCCATTGTGTTTCTGTTTCAGTGTTCCATTGTGTTTCTGCATCAGTGCTGTACTCCACTGTGTTTCTGTTTCAGTGTTCCATTGTGTTTCTGCGTCAGTGCTGTACTCCATTGTGTTCCTGTCTCTGTGCTGTTCCATTGTGTTTCTGTCTCAGTGTTCCATTGTGTTTCTGCGTCAGTGCTGTACTCCATTGTGTTCCTGTCTCTGTGCTGTTCCATTGTGTTTCTGTCTCAGTGTTCCATTGTGTTTCTCTCCCAGTGCTCCATTGTGTTTCTGTCTCAGTGCTCCATTGTGTTTCTCTCCCAGCGCTCCATTGTGTTTCTGTTTTAGTGTTCCATTGTGTTTCTGCATCAGTGCTGTACTCCATTGGGTTTCTGTCTCAGTGCTGTTTTATTGTGTCTCTGTCTGAGTGTTCCACTGTGTTTCTGTCTCGGTGTTCCACTGTGTTTCTGTCTCAGTGCTCCATTGTGTTTCTGTCTCAGTGCTGTGCTCCATTGTGTTTCTGTCTCAGTGTTCCATTGTGTTTCTGTCTCAGTTCTGTTCTGCATTGTGTTTCATAATTTTATAAATTACATTTAGATGTGACTATCTCAGGATACCATCAGGAAATGACTGATATATGCCACTGATATCTAATCATACCCTCCCCACCCAACCCAGACATCCTCTATACATTATACAATGCTTAATGCTAACACACAGTAGCGAGGGATTTGGTCATAAAAAGTATATTTAATGGAGCATCATAAATTATGCTGATCAAGTTAGGTATTTAGCTGAATACACTTATGCTAGTTTAATCGTAGATTAGATCACAATAAGATGTTTCATGTTGTGACTCAGGAACCATTTTCAGCTGTCATTAATGAACTTGTGAATGAATAGCTAAAATAAAGATGATTAAATGATTGGGCTAATTAATAATGAAGGGCAGAAGTTTTGTATGAAATGCAGAAACAAATATGGACCTCTTTGCCTTTGCCCACCCCGATTTTCCAGGAAAGGATTCAGGCAGATACACATATATCCTGTTTTCTGTGTTCATATAATGAACAATACCTAAATGGCCACTCTGATTTATTGGCTGCTGTCATCCTCACCCCTCTTCTGCTTCCGTAACATTATGAATATTTCTTCAAATGTCAATTTTCCCCCTTCTACTGTGGTTTCTGACTGTGGCACCTGTCAAGTTGATGGTAATGACCAAATTGAAAACAAGCTAAAATGGCCCCCTGTGACAGAGAACAGGAACACATCACACTGTGAGTGACAGGCACGGACCAGAAAACGGCACGGGGTGAGTTATTGAAGTCCGCACCCGTTCCCTCCAACTGCCACGCAAAGGAGCACACCTGCTGCCGTCGTGTAGAAACGTGCGACAGGAGTTGAAAACACACCTGCGAGCAGGGGGGAGAGGGAGGGCGTCAATCACAGACGAGTGCGGGGAATGGGCGTTGCTCGTGCCAGGGGCAAGTATTTCCATTCAGGGCTCACCTGAGGTGAGGAAGCATTCCTACGTTGCCCCAAGGTTTTTTAGCGTCTAGACGCCCTGATAAACAGACTGATCGCTTTGTTCGTGGATCCAAGATCAGAAACGAATGCTGATGCCCCAATGCGATACAATCTTCACACATAAATGAAATAAAAAATGAAGGAAAAAAACACGGGCTTACCATATATTCAAGATTCGAAACAAATAAGATTGTATTGAATAGATTACTAAATCGTTTCAATCGGATTCTGTGCCTTCTGAATGCTCAAGGTCACCTTACATGGTATTAAAAATACATACAAAAAAACAAAGCAAAAAAATTCATACAGATGACATTGCTAGTTTGTTCCAAATAACACATACAGTTACAGACAGTATCCAGTCAGACATGACTTTACTAGTGCACTGCACATACAGGACGTGATTATGTCCTGTTTATGTGAATTCTAGTTGAAGAGAGAAAAAATTGTGAAAGTATGTGGTATTTTACAGGAAACCAATGTAGTTTGGACAGAATTTTCATATAATGTCAACCTTCAGCTTTTCCCATCAGACCACCCCCCCCCCCTCCCCCAGACACACACCATTTTATAACGCAAACTTCCTGCCCATTATCATCTCATCTTCTGAAGACAAGAGCAGAGAATTCAGACAGGCTGTCTGTGAGCGATATCGGCACTGCTGCATTCCTTCAGCAAAAAGCCAGAGACAAAAGACCGCTCTCTCTCTCTCTCTCTCTCTCTTCTCTCTCCCCCTCTCCCCCCTCTCTCTCTTTCTCTGTCTATCTCTCTCTCATCTCTCTCTCTCTTCCTTCTATTCTCTTTGTCAACGAGATGCATTATGTCTTTAAATACCTCCTGAATGCCCTTTCTCAAACAACCCTCTGTGTACACAAGGGCAACCACCACCAGTTTTCAATTAAATAAATGCCTTTGACTTTTAAATAAATGACAGGCATCTTACATTTTAGATACATGTATTGTCACATCTCTGGCTGGGACTGAACGATTTTGGAACCCAGCACTGACCTCGTCTCCACCAGGGAGAACTGATTAATTACATCAGTTTCACTCCTGGTTCTTCTCAGTGGTGTTATTTATGAATCACGTTCCCTATCTCCTGGTTACCAGCATTTTCCGTCTTTAAAGCCACATTGTAGCCTCCCTCCGAGCGTTGTTGCTCAGTGTTATTGTCTTGTTTTCTTTGGAGAGCGCAGATCACAGGATAACCGGATGGCACGTCCCGAACTCTAGCAGGGAATTTAGCCTAGCCTCTTAAAGGAAAACAGGCGGGAACAGAACAGGCAGTTCTGTGAGGATATGCAAGAAAGGCAAATTCTGACTAAAATTGGGCTGCAGTGATGATGGACTTAGCTTTGGAGTCCCGTTTTATAAGTGATGCTGTTTCCTGTCAGATAAGCGGGTGGAGATCTGCCTGCTGTTCCAGAGAGGATGGCGCAGTCTGGCTCTGTGCATACATCCGTCTCTCCCCACACCTTTTCTCATCTTTCCTCCTGCCTGCTGCCATATTGACATTGGCTGACTGGGTTTCAGGCTAATTTCTTAGAGCCATTAGCAAGACCTTATGCCTCACTGCCACAGAATAATAATGTCAGCAAGAGACCTGATGCCATACCTCCACCCCGTCCCCAAGCAGAAGGGAAAAATAAAACACAAAACGATGCATATTATGAAACTGACAGAATTTTATTTTTGGCCCAGAAGAAGAAGAAGAAGAGGAAGAAGAAGAAGAAGTTTTGTTCTTCAAATACAGCGTCAACCTGACTCAGAGGGCTACCACCCCAACACACATGCCTATTGTTTTGGATCGGTGAAAAGAAAACTTTTTTGCGCACAGTTGTTTTTTCGTTGTCACAATCATTTGAGGTCTGTGATTTTCATATGGACGCACACAAAGAGAAGCAGAGAGAAGCAGACGTAAGTGGAACAAGATTAAATGTGGTAATGAGAGGAGAGAAATGCATATGGGACTGCCATGTTTATGATGGATCATTTAAATTCAAGTTCTGGCAGTGAAAGAATAACACTAGTGGTATGAATGCTCACTGGAAAACAAATAAACAGCCTATACGTTTCCTTGGCAGCCAAAGACAACTCCGAATCCCTGATATGTTTAAATCCACAGGAAGCCCTCCACTGTGGCTGTTTTTAAAGCTCCCCTCACCGCCACCTCCTGTAATCAGAGCCGCGGTCTGCTCCAGCCCCCACTGAGTCCACCTTTCCCCTGACAGCATGCAAGCGGAGCACATACATACTCAGACAAGCACACGCGTTCCTCCTCGGGTTTAAATGGGGATACTGCCTACACCAACCTGCCTGTGTGTCCTTTTATGGCACGTTAAATAATTTCACACCTCTGTAAAATAAAGATTAGGATGAAGTTTTTTAAAATTTTCAGCGTCTTGCACTGAAGTCTTGCACAAGTCTCTGGAAAACTACTGGAGGGATGGAACATCATTCTTCCAAAAGGTATATCTTCATTTGGTGTTTTGATGATTTCGGTGGAGAAAGCTGTCGAACACATTGGTCCGAAATCTCCCATAGGCATTCACTTGGGTTGAGATATGGTGACTGCAACGGCCATAGCATGTGATTCAATTCATTTTTATACTCATCAAGTCATTCAATGACCCCTCATGCCCTGTGAATGTGGTCATTGTCAACCTGGAAGAGACCACTCCCATGAGGATAGAAATGTTTTTTTTCTTTTTTTTGTATGATTTTGTTTCATTATAAACACACAACATGATATCTTATACATTTATCACACACAAAACATCCTAGCATAAATACAAAACATCCATACATTACTAGACTTACATCAAAACATACAAATCCACATAATTGCTCAGTCCTACATATCTACTATATTTCCAAATCATACCCCCTATTCATTATAACAACTTAGCTATCCATTATCTTTTCACACAGCCTCTTTTGCAAATTGACACATTATCGATTTCATTTTTATCACTCCTCCAAAAAAAAAATATAGAATAGAAATAGAAATGGATAGACATGTTTCATCATAGGATAAAGGTGCAAATAATTTTGTATTCATTTACAGTGACTCCTTGTGACAACTTTTGAGGTTTCAAATGGCAGATCAGTCAGATTAGTTACACCATCATGAAGACTAAGGAACTGCCAAGAAACTTTGAGATCAAGTTATTAGGAGGCTGAAGAAGCTTGCATAAAGGTTACAATGCTTGCAAAAAAACCGGCATAGTTTCAAACTTTCACAAGAGCACCGTGAAGTCCATTGTAACAAAATGTAACAAAATTTGGTATTACCCAGACCATAGCTTAAGGCCATCCTACAAAACTGCAAACCATACCTGAAGAACAAGTGATCAAGTGTCCAACTCCAACCCTAATAGAATAGCAGAGCTTATTACCTGAAATGGAATAAACTGTGCAGAGATCAATAATCTCTTCAGATCTTCACAGATTTGGCCTCTTTGGGAGAGTGGCCACATAGAAGCCACTTTTGCACAAGTCAAACATTATGTCATGCCTAGTGTTTGCCAAAAGCCTTGTGATAAACCCTGAGAACTTCTGGAAGAAGACTAGGTTCTTTGGCCTGAAAGCAAAGCTATGTTTGGTGCAAATCAAATGCAGCCGATCACCCAGGTAGCACCATCCCTGCCAGCAAGCATGGCGATGGCAGCACCATGTACTGGGTTGCTTTTCGGTGGGAGGGACTGGGAAGCTTATTGCCATTAAGAGCAAGGCAAATGGAGGCAAATGCAGGCAAATCATTGAGGAAAACCTGTTTCAGTCAGCTAGACATCTGCATTTAGGGTGAAGATGTTTCAACAGTACAATGGCCCAAAGAGCATGAGAAAAACTACAAATAAATGGCCAAAAAACAAGGTCAGGATTCTGAAACTGCCCAACCAAAGGTCAGACTTAAATCCCATTGACAATCTGTGTTGACAGATAATAAGATTTCTGTCCACTGGTGCTCTCTGTCTCACTTAATGAAGGTATGGGCAAAAAGTACAAAATGTATCTAAATGTGTAAAGCACATATAGACACAGCTGAGAAGATTCACAGCTGCGATTGCTGCCAAAGTCCTGTCTACAAAGTACTGGGGGCGGGAGTGAACACATTTATTTACTTTTTCATTTACCTTTATTCAGCCAGGATAGGCTCACTGAAATTAAATATCTCTTTTTCAAGAGCAACCTGGTCAAGACAGGGAGAAGCAAGTCAATTACACAGTCACAGACAGAAAGCATACAGCAAAATACAGCAAAATGAGTTTAAATCATTTTCGTAAGTATGGTACATAGCACTAAATCTAGTCTGAACACGGAAATGTTATCGAGACCACCTCTAGATCCTTAGCAATAGATGTAAAAACACCAAGAGAGACCGGCCCAGCAATTTTCAAATCATCTTGTAACACATTCTATGAGCGAGGGAGCAGAATACATGAAAGCCCTTTTCCTCAGCTCCGTACGGACATTAGGGACAGACAACAGGAATAAATCCTGAGAACGTAGACAATGACCTCCAGCACTTTTCTGTGAAATATAGCTACATAAGTAAGATTGCAGTAGACTGAGAATTGCCTTGTGAATAAAAATGTACCAATGACTTAATATATGGGTGCCTAGTGCAGCCCAGCCAACCTGAGCATGCAGATTCCATGGTGCACGTGTTCCTTACAGTTGGTGATGACTCTTAAAGCTCCATGATGCAGAGTATCAATGGTTTGAAGACTCTGGTGGACACCTGTAAATATAAAACATCACTGTGGTCACGTACAGAAATAAAAGCCTCTTTTTGGCTAAAATAAAAATCCAGCGTCAGCTTCAGTTTCTGGCCAAGCTGCTGAGACAGACTCAACCTGATTGCCCTGAAGAGCAAAAATACCTGGAAAGTTTGCTGACCTTTTTCTTGATTTTGGAGAACACCACAAGTTAATTTTGCCAGCACCGAGGACAGGTTTCAATTGACATAAGGTACAGTACATTGCACAATGTCAGATACAGTTTGCAGGTTCTCAAATGCTAAGCCAAGATTTGGTGCACAATAATAAATAACAGTGTCATCAGCATAGAAGTGCAGATTTAACACATTGTGAAGCATGAGACCATTAGATTTGATGCAATGAGTTCTGTCTAAGAGATAGACTATCAACAGTACACTCTGAAAGTCCTACCCTCAGCCATTTCTGTTTCAGAATGCCATGGTCAACTGTGTCAAATGCTTTCGAAAGTTCTATAAAGAGAGACACAATGCTCTTTATTATCAAGGGCATAGGCAATATCATTAACCATCTTTATGGCTGCTATAATTGTACTATGTTTTTTTTTCTGAAGCCTGATCGGTGCATAGACAAATTATCATTTGCATATAAATCATTCTTTTGCTGCTCACTAACAAGACCTTCAAGTACTTTAGTAGTGGAGAAAGCATTGAAATTGGTCTATAATTATATAGAAGAGTTGGATCTCTCCATTTTAGTAGTGAGCAAACATATGCTGACTTCCACCTTCTACCTTGGAATTTAATCACATTCAAGGGTAAGATTAAGAAGATAAGACTATGGTTCAGAAATTATATCAACTGGGAAAAAAATGGTCAAGATCAGGACCAGTTGGCTACCAAGGGTCTAAGGGGCGTTATGTACTGTACTTCCTGCACTGAAAAAGCTGAGAAACTGAAAGTTTGACCACTAGAAAGTTGTTCATCTGCACAGGGACGTAGGCCTACATCAAGAGAAGAGACAGAATCAAACAGCAAGCCAGAACATACAAAGTTCTCATTAAAGCAGTTCAGCATTTCACATTGATCATACAAAGCAACAGATTCCTTAATTTCACAAGGAGGTGAAAGGCTGCTTGTCTGCTTGGACTTGCGTCACAATTCATTGCACATAACAATAGAGGAGTATACACCTCCAATTGCAGGTGCCTAGGTTGATGATGTCTTTCCCACAGACTTCCATGCTGACATTACCTTAGCCACCATTCCCTGTGGAACATGAGCAAGTTCAGGAACCTCCATCACTGAAGCTTCTGCTGAATGTGCCCCAAATAACCACCAGCCACGGAGTGTAGCACAGTGGGTAAGGAACTGGGCTTGTAACCGAAAGGTTGTAGGTTCGATTCCCGGGTAGGACACTGCCGTTGTACCCTTGAGCAAAGTACTTAACCGAAATTGCTTCAGTATATATCCAACTGTATAAATGGATACAATGTAAAAAATGCTATGTAAAAGTTGTGTAAGTCGCTCTGGATAAGAGCGTCTGCTAAATGCTTGTAATGTAATGTTTTCTTATAGCCATAGAAGGCGAAATAATGGGCTATGGGTATACCCGGTATATTTATACACAACTGTGAGCATGCTTTGCTTAATATTATGTGGCAAGTGATCCTACATGTTATTTATGTGTGGGCCCATATGTCGGGGTATCAAGTTCGAATAGTTTCATAGTTGAATTTGATATGCGACTGCCAAAATACCACACCGTAAATATTATTATAGCCAGTGTTTCAGAGGTGAGGTGTCCTCACTGCAAAAATACAGTAGTTGTTTTCTCCCATCAAAATAAAACACCACAGGCTAAACAATTATATAATATAATAGCCTATAGCAGCAGTCGTTGCTGCAGTCATGTGGGAGGGTAAGTTATGGAGCTTCACAGATTCACTGGCCCCATTTCGGTATGAGAGCTGAAACTACTTGCTGCATGATCAACGTAATTAATTACAACTGATTTATGATTAACAATGTACGTGATTCGGTTCTTTACCTTTTAAAATTCAAAGTCTCGTACAAGCTGCAAAAGTTAAGAGAGTAATAATGTTTTTCCTACTGCTCTGACATAACATTGCTTGCTTTTAGAATTTTATAGATTTGGTTTGGTTCGTATGTGAAGAGCTCCAGTGCAGCAGTAAACCTCCACACACCAATGAGTCAGGAAGACCGAAATGCTTTTTCCTTTGTTTTGGCAGGACCGCAGCTCTCAGATTCAGCGAACCTAAATTGACCGTTTACTTGCTGACCTCACAGCAAAAACAGGAACGCACAACACTGGAAGCAGCATGATGTGATTGTGCACCGCTGAAAGATGGGAGGAGCCTCGCTCCCTCGGCACACTTTAGACCCACCCGGGTAGGCTGCTCAGAGACTGTTACCGCGGTAACATGGATCCCAGTGCCCTCTGGTTCAACGCGCACCTGATCTGGCCTCTTTTCTCTATCGACCATACTAGTTAGCAGTATCCGGTCCTCCAAGGTTAGGGACTGTCCCTCAAGCACTATAGTCTCTGCACACAAGAATAAATGGGCAGAAGACTACTGATCAATACCATTATAGTACAGTGCGGTTTTTACCGCATTGGCATGTCATATAGGCTAGATTACATCTAAACTAGGCGCGGCTGAGGATTTAGTATGTTTCAGTCATTGATTTGCTTTCCTGAAAAATGGCCCATAAACAGACTGCATATAAACAGTTCAGACAGATGTCTACTCACTCCCCTCCCCTAAAAATGGTGTTGCCTAACAAGTGATTTCTTGATTCTTATTTTAATTTAGCCCTGCTTAGTGCTTACACACTGACTACGGGACACGGAAAGCACGCTATATCTGCTCGATCTCACCAGGCCCAGAAAAAAGCTGTACGGAGGCGTCATACAACAATTATGGAATGAACAGTCACGTGGAACGTACACATGGGCTCCTCTGCTGCCTGTTTCTATACAGCCCTGCTTTTCATTACATAGAAGTATCGCTATTTGCAACTCTGGCTGGCTGCCAGCTCGTCCTCAGGGTACCCCAGCTCTCATTAGGTCACTGCTTACCGTAAAGCTTGCCAAAGCGCGGCAGTATACTCCCTCTCCTCATCCCACGAGCGACTAGGCGGGAGACAG
Organism: Anguilla rostrata; assembly: GCF_018555375.3. NCBI lineage: Eukaryota > Metazoa > Chordata > Actinopteri > Anguilliformes > Anguillidae > Anguilla > Anguilla rostrata. Next base: position 35,557,472 of record NC_057937.1, read on the forward strand.
ATGGTTTTCCTTACATATGTACATTGTGCAGAAGTCAACAACATCTGCAGTCCAAAAATAAAACCCAATTCAAGCAACTGTTTTTGTTTTGTGTCAAATATGAATAATGCTATGTAGCTTTAGACAAAAAGTAAAACGTTTGAATGGCAAAATCAACTGAGAAAGTGTGAACGAAGGACGTAGAAATGGAACACTGTAGAGCAGTTGATTTTTGATTATATACATATATATATATATGATATTGATTTATTGGTTTAAATAGGCCTACTGTACTTACAGTTACTATTTTCAACTTACTATAACTATTATGATATTTCAAACCTTGAATTGTGAAGATTTAAGATTCCTGTGTTAATGAAAACAGAAAAGTCAGTTTTCTATGGTTGGTTTGATTTTAGTGTCGGAAATGTTAATTCAGCTGTATCTGAATAAATTGAATTCCTCTGAATTAACACATGGGGGTTGCATTAACTTTATTTATTTATTGGGAGGTTTTTTCTTTGTTAATGCTTTTGTATCACTTGCAAAAACTAACAAAGTGAATATATAAAATTCATACAAACACAAAACGTGGTAAAAAATGCTTTAAAAAAATCAGTGGAAAATTGAAAATGCATAAATGCATTTGAATTTCAAAATACGTGGGAATGGGAAGTCAGGAAAAGGAAAGGGCTTTATCATAAAAGCAGTCCTCTTCATTCTTTCCACCTATGAATGTTCTTCCCAAAAAGCTCTTCAGGAATTTAGTGTGAAGGTTCTAGGGGGAAAACCCTTTAAACATTATATTCAAATGAACCCCACGTCTCTGTTGAAGGGTTTTGAACCATAAACTATGGCATAAAAGCACTGTAGTCAGCAGACCAACTGTACAGGACTGTGTGATCACTTGTTTGTAAATGTTGTTCAACCAAAACAAGGATTGACAAATTGACTGAAGTTGCGGGGTATTTCACAAAGTAGGATGACTGAGTTAGCTGGATAACTGCACTAGTAGAACCCGGAGAAGCTCTTTTCGCTTCAGTCCATGTCCAGATTTAGGAGGGTTCTGGGATAACTGCTCAGTGCAGTTATCCAGTGCAGTCATCCAGCTAATTCAGTAATCCTGCTTTGTGAAACAGGGCCCTGGTCTATTGGGTCTCAGTTAATCCAACTGAATCTGTGTCCCAGCCTTTGCTTTTCCTGTCTTGTTCTCATTTCTGGTACCACCCCGTCTCCAGGCCAGAGACTGTGCCGGCTGTGCGCTGTTGGCTGTGCTCTGTTGGCCGTGTGGTTTCAGGAGAAAAGCAGGACCTTCTGCAGAGCCCTACGCAGCGGCTGCGGCTTGTCCTGCGGCCTGCCGTCGGGGATCATGCCCGCGCTCCTTTCGGCGCTCAGCCGGACGCCCGGCCGCCCGGCCCTCACCACCTGCAGGCCGGACTGGGTCACGTTTCGGCAGAAATCGACCTGCACGGCGGCCAGGCTGTCTCCATGGGCGACCACGGCGTGCAGGAGGGAGTCGGTGATCCGCACGCAGTTCTCCAGCCGCAGGCTGCGCAGTCGCCTGCAGCTCTGCAGGACCAGCACCACGTCCTGGTCCTCGATGTGGCCGCAGCCGGACAGGGTCAGGGACAGCAGGTTGGGGCACCTGGGGGAGAGAGAGAGAGAGAGCACGTGGCTTAAGAAACTGATCTCACAGGGTATGGTCAGGCAAGGCCTGTGTAACAGAAACAATACGGGATATACAATCCCACCCCCAGATGCAGATGTCATAATCATCCACACAATGTTTCTTTATGTGGCTCAATGTTTTATTTATTATTGCATTGTTACTCACTCACATGTTGTAAGCTGATGTAGGGCACGCTGCCTGGCAGATAACAAAGAAGCTAGCGTCAGTTATTCCACTTGGGCAGCCAAGGATCATTGTCACCAGGAGGGCTGCCGTGATAAATGTGGTGATGTAATGGTGGCACTGTGACAGAATGATGCATGCTGCAGCCTCTTTGAATCCCGAAGCTGGCGTCATATTGCAGCTACCCATAAAGACCTGCACCTGAGCAACAGCTGACTATGCCGTGTGCCAATCAAAATTGTAAACAACGTGGAGGTGTACTGTTTGTGAAACAGCATGCTCAGTGACAACAGAAGACAGGACGCAAACACGATCAGTGTGCAGAACCGACAGGCTGTGATCTCTTTACCAGGGTTGGGGTCATCCCACTTCGCTCAATTCAGCAAATGAATTAAAATCCAATTAATTAACTGGAATGTCCCCATAGAACAATATGTAAATTATTCAGTTCATGAATTGAATGTCTGTCAATCCTAAATTGTAAATGGAATTGACCTGCTCTGTATCACTCGTTAACACAAGGGTCTGCAGTCCTGCTCCTGTAGAACCATCAGATCTGCAGCTTTTCACTGTCACTCAAACTCAGAGCAGGTGATTACGCTCTAAACTCACCACACCTGGTGTCTTGAGTCTCAATTGGTTCTTTTTTTAAGGTGCACACAAAAACCAAGAGACCCTGTGGCTCTCCGGGACCAGGGTTGTGCTTTAAGAAGAATTGTTCAAAAGTGCTTTTTCCATGGCACAGTCCTTATGGGTTTTGGTGGTATCACAGGGCAAATATATAATGTTTTCCCCCAAATTTTTTAATTTGCTATTTTCACAATGAGTGAGCAATTTAAGTGATAGATTGGCCAAAGAGTCCACACATCTTGTCCTCTAGATCTCTACTGACTGCAGGAAAATCACCAATACCTGCAGACACTGCAGCCCTCCAGGACAAGTTTTACACCCCTCATGTACAGTCAGCTTAGGGTTTATCCAATTTGTAATGGAAGTGCTGCCCCCTTCTGGGGGAAAACCTGGCAGTCTGTTGCACGTGAGAGTCCGTGCGGCTGATGGCAGAAGCTTAAGGATGTCATTCACTCCGACTGATGTGGATTATGTAAAGTGTTACGTAATCCCACTACTTTCATCCGCATGCGAGGCAAAAACACATTCACATTCTTTATTACAAGGTTGGTGGGGGTTGGGGGTGGAGTCAGCATGGGGGCATGTGCCGTGAAGGGGCGTGTATGGGGGGGAAATCCATGAAAAAACAGAGAGAGAGGCAGGGGTCTATTTTTATGAGCAGGCTGGCAGATTTGTGCTTTCAGGATCTCCAGCTGTGTTTTTACAGAGGTAGGTTTTTTTCAGTGTAGTGCACTTACATGCGCACGGCATCTTTATCTTTCATCATTACATAATAATGGCCCTCCCCATCCGACCCCTACTCTCGCTAGGGCTCAGGGATTATTAAGATGCACATGCATTTCACTGGCAGAGCGAGAACTTGGTCAGCCATGCCTAAAGCCAAGAGGGACAAGCATGTACCCTTCAAACCCTGTATACACACACACCTACACACACACACACACACACGCACAAACGCATGCCTACACAAACAACTACACCTCATAGTGCACATCACCTTGAGTGGAGATAGTTCAGAAGGTATTTTGGAGAGGAAGCCAGTATAATGAAATGGCATAATAGCAATGAAATTAAAAAGCCCATCTTTTGATGTTTGTTGAAACCATTTTTAAACAGTTTCCAACCATTTTATGGTTGAAGTACATAAACAGAAATCGCAAAAAATAGTGCTAATGATTTGTTCATGATCCTTAACTTCTTGTTCACTATAAGCGTTGACTAAAATTCAACAATGCATAAAATTTCTGTTAATAATAAATAGGGTCACCAGTTTGTCTCCGCTTGTATTTTTGCATGGTACTTCAGTCCTCCGCCAACTAGAGGTTGCGATGGCCTCTTTCTCAAGCCACTTCTCAAACAATTATCCCATGTCACCACCCTAATCAAGGTTTGTAAAGTAATTGCCGCTAATTAAGCAGACAATGATTGAAAGCAATGTTTACAAGAGACAGTCTTGTGTTAAATTCACTTCTAACAGTGCGGTTGGAAAACCAACAGTTTCTGGTCCCCGAGGGGTGTGATTTGAGTAACAGGGCCCGGGAGGATAACCATTGAAATGCAAGTTTAAATTCCGGCAGGACACATGGTGTACACACACTGGTGGCCATAATTATCCATCCATCCATTATCTTTACCTGTTTATCCTGGGCAGGGTCGCAGGTGGTGCTGGAGCCTATCCCACCTTGCATTGGGTGAGAGGCAGGAATACACTCTGGACAGGCCACCAATCTCTTACAGGGCACACACACCATTCACTCACACACACTCATGCCTATGGGCAATTTAGAATCTCAAATTAGCCTCCCGACATGTCTTTGGACTGTGGGAGTACCCAGAGGAAACCAACGCGGACATGAGGAGAGCATGCAAACTCCACACAGAAAGGCCCAGGCCAGATTCAAACCCAGGGTGCAATTGTGGAGGCGACAGAGCTACCCAACACACCATCGTACCACCCTGGCTGCAATTATAAGCATCATATTTCCAACACAATTTTCAACCAGGTTCTTGGTGCAATCCCTTCGTTGGCTGACAGAGGGAGTTTCAAAAAGACGTGCTACCACAGGTTCACAGCTGGTGAGCTCATCAGGATGTCAGTCAGGATAAGAAAACCCTTGCACACTGTCTCATGAATCCAAACAACTGCAGAGTACTGTTACTACAGCTGCCAACAGGGCAAATGTCTAAGTTGTAACATTGGTTTGGTTAACACCTATATTTTCCTAAGTCTACCACTGGTTTGCCCACTAAACAGAATCAAACATATCTCAAAAGTTGCTGCAAAATATTGGCAGCCTTTTTGAGTTAATATAGCCTTTAAGGCAAACCACAGCAAAACTTGAATACTGTAGGCCCAGGAAAAGCATATGCAATATATATAGTCTGTGCGCATGTCCGAGTAGACTTCATGCTGAGGACACAGTGAATATGATGAACCAGCGAGGTGGATTTTAGATCAATATGCTTGCACAGTATGGCCTTTAAAAATGAGCAGTATTTGAAAGCTCCATTCTATGCAGAATGGAATACACTCTAACCACTTCAGATAATCCACGCTCACTGAAAATCTCTGCTTGGCAATGTTCATTGACTTCATGCCACACAACTGCCAGAAACAGATTGTTTCTGTTTTTTCATTTGTTTACAAATTACATTTTCGAGAGGCCTGTGAATAGTTATCGCGCTGTAGCAGGGTTACACGTATCCTGCCACTGCTTACTGAAGCTTGGAAAAAACATTTTTCTGTAAGTGCATCATGCAATGCAATGATGACGTCTGACACTTATGTGATACACATCAAAACAAAACTCACAATTTGTAAAAATTAACCAAATGTTTTTTTATCGCCATGTTTGCTCCATGAATAGAAATGATTTGTCAGTGTCAGGAAGGCATACGCAGATTGTACCCAAAACTACTTACGATCATGTCTGAAACAATGGGTAAGTCTGAAGTGTAATGTTTTCTCTATAATCTGTGTACTATGATATATACTCTGCTCTGCAATTACTGTACAGTCAGGTACTATTATGACAATTTGGAGTAGCATGAGAGTAGTGAATGGGTGCAAATTTTCATTAAATCATTTAAATTATGTTTAATTGTCTCTTTCTATCCCAAACCAGATTTCCAATATCCCTCTCAGATGAAGTGAATCTCTGAGGAGACATCTGTGGCTGCACCACTCCATGGCCAATCAGTGACACTATATAAATGGATGACAGGAATGCCGCTATTTTCAACGAGTGAGATTGGAGGCCAATCTTATCACTTCAAAGCAAAACCCTGACTGCTGGGAGCCCCTGCTGGCTGGAGGCCTAAATAACACTCTACACTGCGTTAACTTCTCCTTTCACAGCCTTGCTTTTTCCCCGAAAAGTGTGGGTAGGTGTTTAGGTTTTATTTCTTGGTTTTGGATTGAACAGTTATTTTTGTAAGCTCAGGAAAACTCTGGCACAGCAAACCACCCTGTGACAGTGCTGAAAAGTATGGTGGCTCTGAAGTGCAAAACACAAAAACAAGAAGAAAACGCAAAAACAAAAACTTTCAGCCCTGAGGCGCAGGTGCAACACACAAAAACAAAAACGTGCAGCCCTGAAGTGCAAAACACAAATACAAAAAGAAAATGGCAAAAACAAAACTTGCAGCCCTGTAATGCATATACAACATACAAAAACAAAAAGGAGCAGCCCTGAGGTGCAAAACACGAGCATACAAAAACTAGCAGCCCTGAGGTGCAGATGCAACATACAAAAACAAAAACTAGTAGCCCCGAACTGCAAAACAGTGCACTTTGGGGCTACTAGTTTTTGTTTTTGTATGTTGCATCTGCACCTCAGGTCCACTCCTTTTTGTTTTTGTATGTTGCTTCTGCACCTCAGGGCCTGTTTTTGCGTTTTCTTTTTGGTTTTGTGTTTTGCACTTCAGAGCCACCGTAGAAATGGGTGCCTGGTTTCTGCATTGACATCACCATCACTGCTCCTCTCAGATAAGCTTTCCAGACACTCAGTAAAAGTGACATCATAATATGATACCAACAGATTGTCTGAACAGGCACAGAAAGAAGAACTCTAAAGTTTAAATCTTTTTATAAAATAATGTAATGTGTATTTTTTTTTTTTTTACAATAGATATCTATTAATATGCTTTCCACATCTGAATAACTACCTCTGCTATTATCATAATAGTGATCATATTCCTATTTATGGTACCATAATTATTGTCATAAAGCATATCCATTTTGTCCAGCATGGAAAATGTAGCTCTATAGGCCACACAGCGATGACATCCTCTAGTGAAAACATGTTGTTTTAAATCTGCCTCAGATGCAACATACAAACAAAACGTCAGCTGAGTGCAAAACACAACAAAAGACAATGCAACCAAATGTTCAGCCCTGTAATGCATTACACTACAAATAAAAAAGGAGCAGCCCTGAGGTCAAAACACGAGCATACAAAATCTAGCAGCTGGTGCGATGCAACATACAAAACATAAAATGTAGCCCGGAATGCAAAAACAGTGCACTTCGGGCTACTAGTTTTGTTTTTTTATGGGTGATCTGACTCAGGTCCATTGTTTTTGTATGTGGCTCTGCACTAGGCCTGTTTTGCGTTTATTTTGGTTTGTGTTTTGCACTCAGAGCACGTAGAAAGTGCCTGTTCTGCATTGACATCCATCATGCTCCCCGTAGTTTCAGACACTCTGTAGAAGTGACATCATAATATGATACCAACAGATTGTCTGAACAGACACAGAAAGAAGAACTCTAACGTTTAAATCTTTTTATAAAATAACGTAATGTGTATTTTAACTTTTTTTTTTTTTACAATAGATATCTATTAATATGCTTTCCACATCTGAATAACTACCTCTGCTATTATCATAATAGTGATCATATTCCTATTTATGGTACCATAATTATTGTCATAAAGCATATCCATTTTGTCCAGCATGGAAAATGTAGCTCTATAGGCCACACAGCGATGACATCCTCCAGTGAAAACATGTTGTTTTAAATCTGCCTCAGACCGCTATGCATCCCCTCTGTGACTGACACACAGCAATCCCTTTGCATCCTTTTAAACAGCATTTTCCTACGAATAAGAATGCGACAACCCAATCATTCATATTTCAAAATCATATTAGCTTTGGTTTCAACGAACAGCTTTAAGATTTTGCCACAGGTGAATCAAAAAACAATCTTCAAATTACTCTGTTTTATTTAGGAGGTGATTCGCTATAAGGTAGTGGCCTTATTTAGCCGATTATTAGCTATATTTCTGAGTGCTATGTAGTTACAATAAATCCCTCTGCCACTTATTTCCATTTGCTACCCCTCAGTCTCCTCTAGCACCTGCTTGTGAATGGTGCTGTAATATTGTCCACTGAGTATCCCCTGCACGTGCTGGTTGATTGACAGGACCCACAGGTTCACGCGAACAGTGGGTCTCTGTATTGGATTGAGCTGGGACAGCTGTATTCAGCAAACCTAATGTGTAACACAGGCTTCTGCTGTCGACACATACACAACAAATTCAACAGGATTTAATTTGTCCATGGTATGGTGAGGACTTCTTAAAACGATGATTGACATACTAGGCTCGTCAGAATTCACTTATTTATTTCCTCTTATAAAGAGGAAGGAAGAACCACACATTCATCTTACATTCGAGTACATTTTGAACCTTTAAAAGTAGCAGTCTGCTGACTGGAGTCAGGCCTGAAAAAGACTTGCGGGTGAAATCAAGCACCCTCTCACTAACCAAGCGTGCTATCTCTTTTCATTCCTGCTGTACCAACTTAGCAATGCATCTTTGACCAGACCACAGATCCTTTCGCTTTTCATTCTATTTCAGAATTTTCTCTTTTGAGTGCGCAGTTTGCAGAGTTAGCTCTTACAATTTAGATACATTTAGATTTTAAAGGCATGTGAGTTCTCTTTGCATTGAGCAGGTTTAAAAACGTGTAAAAGCATCTAACATTAAGAGTGTCTGAAACAGGTGACAAAAACAGCCAAGCCTCGCCCTGCTAATGACAAGAAGGAAGTAGAGAATGAAAAGATTGAGGAAGAGGAAGGGGAAAGGGAGAGGCACAGCAGGAAGAAGGTGGACTGTGAAGACGGAGAAGAAAGCCGCGAGCGATGCTCACCTCTTACACACGCGTGCCAGGAAAGCGCTGACCACGCCCTCGTGCTTTCTGCAGATGTCCTTCTGGAAGGGCGTCTTGGCCCAGTCCTCAATGTTGCACACTTTGACCCGGCTGGAGTGCCAGCACACGGACAGGTGGCGCAGGGCGGGCCCCAGGACGTAGTTGTTCCTCTGGAGCTCGCAGGGGGCGTGGAAGCGGAGCAGCGGCCAGAGGGCGGGGTCCAGGAACACTTCCCGGAGCCCCCGGCACGTGAGCGACAGGCTGCGCCGCCCGTCTTTGTCCAGGAAGGAGAAAAGATGGAGCAGGCACTCCCTGTTTAGCTCCGTGATCAGCATCACAGCAAGCAGAGAGAGAGAGAGAGAGAGAGAGAGAGAGAGAGAGAGAGAGAATTCGAAGGAATAGTTGAGTAAAAAGGAGAAGGTGACAGGAAGATGGAGAGGAAGAAAGGAAGAGAGAGAAAGAAGGAGAGAAAAAGAAAGAGACTAAGAGAAGGACGATGAGAGAGGCCTCCTTCCAGAACCAGGAGACCCTGCCGCCTCAGAGCCAGGATGTTGGAGTGCTGGTGACAGAGAGGCCTGTGGCTGCGCCCCCCAGCAGGGCTGAGCCAGGAGCTCCCGTGCACATATAAGGCCGTAGGACGGGCGGCTATTTTGGGAAGACAACTGGCAGCGTGACTCAAAAATTTGAATGTGTGTGTGTGTGAGCCCCGCGGACACCCTTATTCCCCGGCTGTGGGACAGCTGGTTGGGCTGCTGTTTACCAACAGAGGGAGGAACGCCTTTCCAATGAAGCGGCCGGTGGGGGGGGGGGGGGGGTGAGCAGCCACATTTTACAATAGCATTTACAGGTCACCAGCAGGAAGGAAACCATAACACCCAGTGCGGATTGTGTGGAACATGTTACCCTTATGTTCTCCCCCCATTAGCACGTGGGGGAGAGTGCTTCTTTCTTTTCAGTTACCCGCTAAATTGGTGTTACTGAGTTTGTTAGATTTGTAAGATTCTTAAGGTGTGTATGATTTGTCAGGTGTGTTTGATTCTTAAGGTGTGTGTGATTTATAAAGTGTACACTTCTTTTGAAGTTTGTGAGGTGTGTATGATTTCTGAGGTATGTATGATGTGTGGAGTATGTAGGCCTTGTGACGTGTGTATGATTTCAGAGGTTTGTATGGATTGTGAGGTGTGAAGAGTTTATAGTGTGTAGATTTGTGAGAAGATTATGGTTTGTCAGGTATCTATGGTTTGTAGTGTGTATTTTTGTGAGAAGAAGAGAATGATTTGTGAGGTATGTATGGTTTGTTTTGAATGAGTAGTTAAGAATATATAGTTAACAGCCTGTAAAATAGTAGTTTCTTTGCCCAGCTTATGGGCAGTAAAACATTTTAAATTGCTCTTTAATGTCAGTATCTTCCACAGTGAGAATATTTGTCTCTGGGTTTTCCCCCCAGATGTTAAGAGAATCCGGCGCATGCGAATCCTGCTGACCCCAGTGTCAGTACATGCAGAACTCGGGAGTGAACTGTACAGAATACTCTGACCTCAACTCACTCCCTAATATGAGTGCCCAACTCTTTCTCTCCTTCCCGCCCTCTGACACTCAGGTCTCTGCTCGCATCTCTGCCTGCCTGAGGGACATCCAGAGCTGGATGGATAACCACCATCTTAAGCTGAACCCAGGCAAGACGGAGATGATCTTCATCCCTGCTCCATCCTCTAACCTTCTTGACTTTTCTATTTCCCTGGGGGACACTGTGGTGTCATCATCACCCACCGCAAAAAACCTTGGAGTGGTGATGGACAACAGACTGTCCTCTCCCAGAACATCACGGCGGTGAGTCGAACGTGCAGGTTCTTCCTGTACAACATCCGGAGAATCCGCCCCTTCCTCACCACCTACGCAACCCAGCTCCTGGTTCAAGCGATGGTCCTGTCCCGCTTGGACTACTGCAACTCGCTACTGGCTGGTCTGCCAGCATCCGCCATCAGACCCCTGCAGCTCATCCAGAATGCTGCAGCGCGTCTGGTCTACAACCTCCCCAGACATTCCCATGTCACCCCCTGCTCACTGACCTCCACTGGCTGCCTGTTATGGCTCGCATCAAATTTAAGTCCTTGGTGCTTGCATACCAGGCAGCTAAGGGGTCAGCACCAGGGTACATTCAGAGGATCATCAGACCCTACACACCAGCCAGACCTCTCCGTTCTGCCACCTCTGGACGCTTGGCACCTCCCCCTCTTCGCGTCTGCACTTCCCGCTCCCGTCTGCTGTCTGTCCTGGCCCCTCGCTGGTGGAATGACCTCCCCGTGATGGTCAGAACAGCAGAGAATCTCACCACTTTCAAACGCAGACTGAAGACTCATCTCTTCAGGCTGCACCTCTCCCCACCCCTCCCTAGCCTATAGTTCAGCTCATTGTACCTAGCTAGGATAATTTGATTATGTTAGTGTATCTGGTAGGATTGTTTTTGTATGATTAGGTGTGATTCCAGTGCTAGTTTGTACTTTGTACTTGGTAGGATTCTTGCTGCTGAACAAGCTTACTCTACAGGGTTGGAGTCCTGATCGATGTGGTCACTTCTGGCACTACGATCCTTACTTCACTCTAGTGTTTCTTTTGCGCCTCTACATCTTGAAACCTATGCACTTGTTGTACGTCGCTCTGGATAAGAGCGTCTGCTAAATGCCTGTAATGTAATGTAATGTAATGTAATGAGTGCGGAAAGGAACAGGCCAAAGGTCTGACAGGCAGCACAAAAACACACACACACACACACACACACACACACATATTTATACCAAAACATACACAGACATCCTATCACATGTGTGCATACACAAACAGACACACTCATAAATGTATACATTCACAAATAAATGAACACACGCACAGACAGGCAAAATGCTAAATCAAAGAACACATGCTAGCTTTATTTCTGATCCTTTGGCCAGTGAACAGGGGTGGACCAACAGATGATCCTGTTATGGCAGGGCTGGTGTTTGTCACACTGGGTCACTGCTTGTCCCCTGTGACACCAAACATAATTTATGGTTTGTGCCTTTGCAGCAGCATGGTGTCTCCTGTTCTGAGTGACACAAGCTTCTTGCACAGCTGTGGTAAGAACTCAACAGAAGAACATAGCTGCAAGCAGCGATGTCTAGGGCCAAGCACCAAGGGTGAGCCGCAGAGCATTGAGTGCTATTCATATCTTTCTGCGATTTCTGAAAAATCATTAATTAAATTATGCAACAATTTAGTTGCCTTCATATCACAGTTGTGTTGCTGGGGTGCACGGCATGCTGCAATGGGAGTGGGAGAGAAGGAGAATATGCAAGCTCCAGTGCCTCATTCCTCCCAGCCCCACCCCATTTGCCCTTCTGGAGCAAAAGTGCCCCTTTGAGTTGCTGATTTTTTGCCCCATTGCCTGCTTTTTTTTTTTGTTGCTAAATTGAAATTACAGTCCTGTGGCCATATTTTGATGTATCAAAATGTCCTTCACAATTTAACACAGTGACATGCCGTAGATCATGCATGTCAGATTTGATGAGAATCAGGCATACATGGTAGGAGAAGTACAGAAACGTTAGGTGAAATGATTTTTTAAAATGTTGTTAAAGAAATCCAATATGATGTACAATATGGATTCTATGATATTATTAATTCAGAATGAGGAGGTCGACATGTGAAACGAGCTGGCCGAAATAATTTTTTCAATGTTGCAATTTTGCATGTGGCACTGCAGCACCACCTAGAGCGTCAGTTGTGTGGGTATCATGCATAATGAATGGGCAAGCGTACTGGACGTGCCTGCCGAGCTCTTGAGCATGGGAAATGGGGGAAAATTGGGGGAAGCGAGGAGCAGAAGAAAAATAAAAAGAAGAAAAATAAGAATCCTAGAAAAAACAGTAGGGGTCCTACGCACCCTTGGTTTTTTTTACTCTTTCACTCAAAGAGCCCACTCACCCTGTTTTTAAAGCCTAAATGGAAAGGAAACAGAAAAACCTGCTGACTCTGCAGTTCTCCAGGACCTGAAATTAACACCATTTGCACTGGCACCTGTTGAGGAAATTGGGGGAGCTAATGCACCAAAAAAGAGTGGGATTTCAGTAAAATGAGTTCCCATGCCCTGGTGTACAGTAACTATTGTCCTTCTCTGTGGACACCACATTCTTCGATTGGTTCAAAAGCTGGGAAATAATAGGTGATGCTACAAACAGCTCTTTGTACTCTTTTTTACCCGTGAGGTTCATGGAGCCTCATTCTCCCAGCGCTCGTGTTGTGTCCTGCCACTGTAGAATCCTGGTGATAGGAGACTAATGTCACTGGCTCAGACCTGCAAATTATAGACTATAGGGTCTCGCCTGTACTCAACACAATGGAAAAATATTTTCCCCTGTAAGAACATTTGACCTACATTGCCCTGTCTCAATAATGGCAGATTTTGGATTTTAAGAAAGAATAATCCTGGTATGCAAAGTAATATCACAAATTTATATTGATCACAAGCATCTCATATTGACTTAGATGTCAGATACAGGAAGTAAATTATGTCCAATTGTAAACTTACGTGATAAATAGCCACAGCATTGCAACTCGCAGTGGGTTGGATAAAGGTGTCAAACTTTACTCATTTTATTGAGATTTTATTGAGACAGAGGTCATTTTAGGGGTCCTTGAGTTTTGGAATCCCTGGGCTAGATTTCTGCCAAGTACCCTGATATCACTCAGAGAGATTGTTGAAGAATTGAAAGATTATTTTTGGTTAAGACTGCACAAACTTTAATGACAAGAACAAAGTCTGTGCATAATCATGTTGTTGCATTGCAATTAGCATCCAATGTGCAGTTCTAATGGACACTTAATGTATTACTGTATGCTTTTGTGTTCACCGCTCTCAGAAATCCTTGGCGATTCTTAAATGATTTCTGACTGAGGTGGGCCACAAAGTGCTTTGGTTGCCATGGCGAACGCTGTTTAGAGCAGGTGATCCGAAGAGATCCCTCTGTGTAAATGTCTCTGTAATAAAAAAAAAAACACAGATGCGGGTATCTATAATATGAAACGAGGCGGCTTAATTCTCTAAGTTGTGCCATTGCATGAACATAAAAATGAAGCACAAGTGTTCCTACACTAATTTAAATATTTTACTCAAGTGAAATGTGACTCCCTCTCCTTCTGATTTTCCTAGGAGCACCCCCCCTCATATTTTGACTTGTGACTTGTGACGCAGTTGTTTAATGTCACATCACTCAACTGGAGATTTGCAGAGTTAGCTTAGGGCCCATGATACTGAAAGAGCCTCAAAGCAGAAGTTCAGATCCAGGATCAGGTCTCCTCAATATGCATCTCTCTCTGCAACCTTATCCATTATGATCTAGAAGGCAAAACTGATCAAAACTCCTGCCCTCAGATGCTTTATGATTATGGGCCTAGGTCAAGATACTGCGCTTTTTTAAAAGAATATAGCAGTACCCCCACAAGGAATTTGACCCGGCAACTCTTTGGCAACCAGCCCCAGTTCCTTACTGACTATTAGCTCACCGCTGCCTAATTAATAAATAACTTGCTACTAGAGCAGCTTCTAATACTTTCGAAATGCCATTAGGTGCAGGATTATCCTGCTGACTCATATCTTTAAAGAATTTTGTAGTAGTACCCCATCAAGGTGTTGACCGCATCTTTGGCAACCAGCCAGTCCTGCACGCTATTAGCTCACCGCTGCCTAATTAATAAATAACTTGCTACTAGAGCGACTTCTGAATACCTTTTCCGGAAGATTGTCATTCAGGGCAGGATTATCCTGTCTGACTCATATCTTTATGAGCCACTGAGCCTGTCAATCAGCCATGTCTTTATTAAGGTACGTTGACATTAGCACTCATGCAATGGCTGGATGACATGACGAACACCAATCATATCTGAGGGGAGGTTGTAAGGGGGTTTTCGATATTGCATAATAACTAGAGACCGATCCGGGAATGGGTGAGGTTTTGATGCAATGCAGGAAACTGGTTATTTACAGGCACTAAAAAATTTTATTCCATTAGACTTGGCAGAAGTGTAAAGCACAATGTGAACATATCATAATGTATGAGTACCATAGGCTCCTTAATGGACACAGTGAGTCAGAAGTCAAGACTTGCCCATTAGTCTAGAAAAGGGCTGTCTAATTCTGTTCCAGAAAATCTACCATCCTGTAGGTTTTCATTTATACCCTAATTGGCATGCCAGTTTATACTAACTAGCAGCTCAACAAGATCTCAAGCTGTTGAATGAGGTGTGCTTTATTAGGGTTTGGTGTGAAAGCACACAGGACAGTAAATCTCCAGGAACAGGTTTAGGCAGCCCTGGTCTAAAAGGTCACCACAATGCTGCATTGTATGAACTAAGAGTGCTCCCTACTGGCTCACCAGTGCAACTCCCAAACATAAGATTTCACATTGTTTGTCCTCTTCATTAGGAAGGGCTGTACTACCTCTACTTCCTCTGCAGCAGATTCATTCTTCATTTTAAAATGTGCATCTCCCCACAAAATATACAACTCACAAAATTGGTCAGACAGCTACATCTAGTGGTAAAACCTGGTTTTATTTTTAAAGGTTTGATGCAACTACTTTACGAGAAATAGTATCATTAATTGGATAGCCCTATGTGTCTGTAAATGCTTGTACTTATTTATCAGTTTATGGGGAGAAGAACATTCCCAGGAAAAATGTATGTGTGTACTCCATAAACCTAGACTACGGACTAAAGTAGGCTATATGAAATATGAGTGTTTGTGGTCATGTCTTTCAGAAATATTGAACTGGAGAAAAGTATTGTAAAAGAACATTTATTTTTCACAGCAAGAATATAATACATTATTTACATTCATCTTTACACACTGAGTATCTACATGTAGGTCTAACCAAATGAAAATGATTTCTCATTCGTGGATATTTTTGATCCTGTGGTTTTGAAGTAACAGCAAAGTGGCAATGGATGATTCAGTAATCTTCTACTGTACATGTCAAGCTGAAAAAAGAAAAGGATTTATTATTTTTCAAGTCGGCAGCATATAACTGCAGGATAAATGCTTGAATCAAAATGGTTTACACGTACTTTTGTGAAATGAGTTTTGAAATTCTTGTTCAAAGCTTCTCTGATCTGTTCACCTCCTAAAAACACACACACATACACACAACCATTAGCGTTCGATGACAAAATTAACACCCATCTGCTTTTTGTCAAAACTCCAAGCATAAACCCGCCCAGCCCCGCTTATCAAAATAACTGACACTCACAATTAACCTTACTGGTGGAAGAGTTGTCACTTCATCAAGAAAGGTGGTATTCAGGTAACCTTCACTCAAATAGGAGTCCTCATCAGAATCATCCACATCCATGTTGAAGGTTTCTCTCATCTTCTCTGGCATCAAAATGTCCAGTATAACCACCACTGCACCAATAAGAAAGCACAGCACACCTGCCAAGAGGCCCGAATTCTTCAGTCTCATTTATGTTACTAATATTCACAAGCCAATATTAGCAATTACTTTTTAAAGCTCTCGATGTGTAGGCATGTTTTTTCTTGAATTACATCAAATGTACTGTACATATATGTAATTCATTTACAGTGGCCTATACAGAATACACAGTATAAAATGTATAAGTGCAACATAAGCAGTCCTGAAATAATTTTATAAAAATGTACCAAATTGCAGGATTTTTTGGATTGTATAGCGTAATCATTAAGACATTGACAGTGTGAAACAAATGCAAAAATGAAATAAAGCAAGGGTCTGAAATTATGATTCTGGAGGGTCAAAGAGGATGCTAGCATCAGTTTACACCTTAAAAATCAGCTATTAGCTTTGACCCAAGAATCCAGGCGAGGCAAGTTAACTGTGTAATCAAAAAGACTGTTAAATTCAGCAAGGAATGACAGTCTTTTTTTTACCTGTGGCAAGGGACAACCAGAATGAGATGCTGAAACTGATCTGAAAGGAAGCAGTCCCTATGGTGAAACTGCAGGCTGGGATGTTCTGTATGGTGGCAAAGGAGGCCAGGGAGAAGAAGATGAAGGTTCCCGTGGCAACCATCATGTACCCAGCATACAGGATGACTGGCAGGCTAAACAGGATGTTGGCAACTAGCCAGCAGCAGAATGCTGTCCTGCAAAAGGTGAAAACAAGAGCAGAGGGGGTTTATGCATTGGAATGTAACAGGAGTTCACAGGGAGTATGAAGAACAAAACTGCATTCATTTCTAATTGCTGAAATTAATGTCCAGTTGTTCCCCAGTAGTGGAGTAATAATAATAATAATAATAACAATAATAAAAGTACTTGTGATAGAGCAACAATAGTGAAGTAGCAAATAAAAAAACAAAACAATTTATACAGAAATTATGCAGTTATAATTATACCCTTACTAAAAGCAAGTTAAAAAAAAAAGTGCATTCCCAAGAGTCTTAACCGCTCAAATATCAGGCAATGAATTCAATAGCAGCCGTAATGGCCACAGGCATGATCGTACCACATGGTGGCGGAAGCGTATCGGCCAGAGTATCTGTACAGGTAGTAGAGGCCACAGGGGCTGTCGAGGGTGAACTTTTCAGCGATGTACAGGATGGGGTTGGGGAGCCCCCTCTCCAGGGCATGAGTGTAGTCCTTGTCTAAAACATCTGTCCAACTGAACTCTTCATTGTAGTCTATCGTCTCATTCAGCTGCTCCAACGGGTCACCTGTAGACACAGGGCATGCATGCAAGTGAACTTCATATTGTGATTTTAATACGTTGATGGAATAGCTATTCTACCAGTTCTCTGGAGACAAAATGCCATCTGCCATTGGTGTATTCTCAGCCCTTTGATAATTGAGAAGGAAAAATGTTTATTCAGATCCATAAGAAATTGTGACTATATCAATTTCTGCATCTGTACCGTATTAACATTCTCCCTGCTAGTGACAGATTAATCAGTATTATCTATGCATATAAAGAAGGAATCTACTTATTCCTTTTCTTATTTCTCCTAACACATTCTTTCATAGATTTCATGAGGACCATGTTTCGCCCACTGAAGCCATTTGTAATATATTGAAGAATTTTGGCAGCAGTGTAGTACAATGAGTAAAGAACTGGTCTTGTAACCTAAAGGTGACAAGGTTTGATTCCCGGGTAGGAAACTGCCGTTGTACCATTGAGCAAGGTACTTAACCTACATTGCTTGAGTATATATCCAGCTGTATAAATAGATGCAATGTAAATGCTATGCAGAAGTTGTGTAAGTTGCTCTGGATAATAGTGTCTGCTCAATGCCTGAATAATATACATATAGAATCAAAGTAGCAGCAGAATGCTGAAATAGTGTTTAAGCAAGCATGGCAAGGTCAAAGATTTACGCACACACACACACACACACACACACACACAATACCTTTCAGAGTGACGTTGATCCCTGACAGTCCTACATGCAGTCCCACCTCAGCGCTCACAAACGCACTGCTAAAGGACTTGTAAGTGGTGTTGGCCTTCACGCTGGCAGCAGCCCAGTCACTTGTGAAGTTCACCGCTAAATGGAACAGAAGGCCCATCATTCATTACTTTAGGAAGTACACGGGCAAAGGACGGACAGACGGACTTGAGAAGCCAGCAGGACAGAACACCGCTCCTACCGGATAACAGCAGCAGTGCAGATTAACAGCAACTTTCATAATAGCTGCGTCCAGTGTCAATACCTGGAATTTCTTTTGTGTATTTACTTCCCTGCTTCATTATGGTGTTCACAGGCCATGGTCTAGATCACACTAGTCAGTATTTCAATTTCATAACCTGTATTTCTGTATTAAAAATGTTATTGAATAATCCAAACAGCTGTACAAGGATAATTTGATGAATCGTTGATATTTTTGGTGTTGTTGATTAAAATCAGCTTTCACGGATCACGTTACATCTTAACACCACACAAAGCATACTGCGATTGCCTTCCAAAGTAATTGCAATACTGATGAAGTATTCCACAAATGTTCTACAATGGAAATAATGATAATACATTGTGAACCCAGCTATAGAGCGTAAGCACACTTTAATTGTCAAATTACTTTCATGTACACAAATCGAGGAGAAAGCAAATAAATGTATACATGTTTTACTTACCAACTATCACTGTGCCTATAAATAAACTGAGGGTCATTCTGAACATCCAGAAAAGTCTCTAAAAGGAAGAGAGGGTAGATAGAATCAAGCAGTTTAATTCTGCACTTCAAAATCTGTAAAGGAAATGTATTGCCAACTCCTTATCAAACTCAGAATTAGGCTATGCATGCACTTTGAATCACCCCAAAAATCTACATTATAGTTGTTACATTAATATGCAGTAGGCCTACTGGCACATTATGGAAACACGGAATTTATAAACACATTTTGACGATTAATGCAATATTTTCCATTTGTTTTGGTATAATAAATTTTATACGTAGTAAATGTAATATCGACATAAAACAAAAATGAAGAAATAATAAGCATTCGTGTTAAACAACTAACAATCATAACACTATCCTATATGTATTAATCCACGCCTACATAATCGAGCAGTCTAATATCTTACTGTTGGAGATTTTATAATCGGCTTGAATATGTATTTCTTTTTCCCGTAATTTTATGTAAAATGATAATATTCACGTAAAGAAAACCTTATGTTATCACGTGTGGACAGGAAGATAACAGTTTCGAATAATTTTAACAGACCACAATTGCTACGAGAAACAGTAACAGAAGAAAGGGTGCGAATAAAAGTTTTAAAAGTACTAAACGACTTATTTAAGCACAGCCTTTCCCCATATTTTGTGCCAGTACTGTAAATATTTTAAAAATAATAATAATACTAATGCCCATACAAATGTAGGCTCATCATTTCAACAAAATATAATAAAATTGCGTCGGCGACCAGCTACAGCAGTCTACTTACAGCTTTGCCCCGTATCCCTGGGAGAACAACGATGAAAGTGGCGGCAGCAACAAGGAAGACCAGGATGACTGTCAGTAGTTTGAGATTGAAGATGAAGGGAGTAATTGTTTCGGGGTAGAATGGGTAAATGCCATCGTAGAATGTCATCTTTCCCCAGATCGCTGTCTAAGCCTAAAAGCACACGGTTGGCAAGGTGAGAACAGTGCTAATTTATATTCCTGTTACCGTCAAGACAGAAATGGACTAGACTAGGGATAGGCTACTCTCTTCGGGGACTGATTCAAACTAGGGAAACCCGATAAGTGAAAACTCTGGCCTGTCGGAGGCAATTAATCAAATAACTATCTGAAAGAAGAGCCAATTCATTTCACCTACCAGGATATACCATTGCTTAGTACTTGATAGATCTGCATTGATTAAACGATACAAAACAAAACGAGCCTACTACTCTGTAATATAGCGCATTTATACAAGCGGCTTAATACAATTAAACACACACACACACACACACACACACATATATATATGCAAGTATATTTCATGCGATACCCAATTGAACATGGATATTACATCTGTAGCCTATCCAATTAGTGTCTGGCAAGGACAACAGCTCATGCAGCGAATGGTTTTAAAAAAAAAAAATAGATAGGCTATATACTTAAGAATATATGAAGCGCATTATTCATACAAATATTTTAACAACCCATGTGTCATTATCTCAAAACTACTTATTTTATAAAGGCATACAGCACTTACCCGCAAAAGAATGTCAAAATATGAAAATTGGGTTTAAGTCAGAATACTATGTGTCTGGCGAGGAGCGGATGCTCCACTTATATATATAGGCCACCGCGATGTATGATGAGATGATTGATTGGCATTCGCTGGAATTATTGTGGAAAAGGGTGTGTGAACAAACAATGACCGTCCCATATCAGTAGAAAATCACTTCAGTCTGGACCAAGCACTCGAGTGCTCTGCACATTGCTGCACGCGTCGGCTTCTCATTATAAGTTATATATATGATTTATCATTCGCTACTTTTATGTTTTGTTCGTTAAGTCATTTAAAGTGAGCGGCATCCGCTTTTAAAGCTTCAATCATAGCGTAGGCTACACCTTAAACTATATTCCTCTGTACAATCATCCGATAGAAGACTGGTGAGTTGTGGTGAACTAATTGTAGCCTGTTGTGTATATCGCAATAATGTTTAAATTTGTGTTTCTGAGAAAATATTAATATTTAATACTAATAATACTAATATTTAAAGAATTGTACTAATAGATATCAACTTACCTTGTGCTCTCTAAGTGTCGGTTGACTGCCAAAGCGTTCTCTTTTTAAGTCAGTTTAGATAAAACTGGATCTTGCTCCTGCATTGTTCAGATTCTTTGAGGCGTTAGAAGAGAGTCCGGTATCATGTTTTGGCCGCCGTCTTCTGTTTAATTAAATGAACTGACTGATGATAATTGGCAGAATTGATATTGGCAGAATGTCTGAGGATAGCCGGGCAACAGGTGACACAACAGTAGCCTATTCTATGACAACGTGTGAGAAGGAATGGACGCATTTTACTTTTGACTTGAGAGTAGGTAAGGTCCTGCGCTGTCTACTCAACCCGTGTCCTGAAGTGGCCCAGAAGTGCTTGCTTCGAGAAGGGGCTTTGCTTCTGTGGGTCTCTCTGCAAGAATGGATTTTCGAACGAAAGAGCATTTGCATGCCGCCACATTACTGATCGTAATATTCGTCATGAACTCCGCATGTAAGTAATCTTAACTTTGTATGGTCTTAGGCTTACCAACTTGTTAGGGTTATAAATATCTGATTTAAAAACGGTGTTTGTGCATTTTATAGCCTATTAGGCTACTGTAGATTGCTATAATCTAACCTGTCGAATGTAAATTGGTTTGTATCATTTAAATGGGAGTAGATCTACTATTGGGAAAACCTTCCCAATTATTATTTATTTATTTATTTATTTATTTATTTATTTATTTACAATAATCAAACCATTGACATTTCGACCCAAACTGGTCTTCCGTAGGATGTGAATGCTCTGTGTGAATGACCGCAACTAATATTGATAATTACAAGACACGTGACCAAACACTGGGAAGGGGTAGAGTGAGTGAAAATAGCCGGGAACAGATCGCACACATCCATTGTCTAGCTATACCCACTTACTCCTAGTCTGGGTCGCGGGAAGACTTAGACGTACACCTTAAATACATGCTTGGAAAATCATTAGGTATTGAGAAAATCGATTCGCCACGCAGAGAAGGGAACATTGATAATTGCTTTTGAAGCGGGAATGTTTCTAGATTTAGCCTACACACTAAGTAAGCTAAATTTTTCCCAAATGGGTTGAATGAAGAACTTGACATCAGACCATTTCTGTGTTGACATGCGTTTTCCTGCAGACCTGGGGTTTAGTTATATTAACATTTACATAGAGCTTGAATATTTGTAAGCATGTAATACATATCTACTGCCTATGTTTATGAGCCTGTTCCAGTTCATAAACTGGACACTTGACCAAACACCCTCCAACGTCCTGGTGTTTGGTTAAGTGTCATCTTGTAATTATCTTTATTAGTTGTACATGGTTTATGTCATCAACATCACAAGGAAGACCTGTTTGGGTCAAAAAGTTTAGATTATGGTAATCAAATGGGAGCATATAATCATTAGCTACAGTGTGATTTGGACTCTGCCCAGCACCTGCAGTTACGGTATATTGGATGTGTGTGTTTTAACTCAATTTGCTTTCTTTGTAGGCCTACTATTCACATAATGTAGGTCACTGTTTTACATTAACCTTCACAGATTCAAAGTCAAGCATTACTTGGGAAGTACAGCGCTATGATGGATGGTACAATAATTTAGCACATCACAGTCGAGGAGCAGCAGGTAGGCTGAACTGTTAAATTACTCTGGATAACAGGATCTGCTGAAATAATTATTTTCAGATAGAAATATAAAATACTACGTACTTTGAATTTTTTTGATGCTGTATTTGGGACTATAACCTAAGTCACTTTATCTGAGGGTGTCCGGGTGATTAACCCATTGATTGTGTTCATATACGTGTTGAACGCACCATTTATGATTGAATGATGTCACATACACTATATGACCAAAAGTATCTGGACAGTGGACACCCCTTGGGGTGGGGCTGTTTTTCATGGTTTGGACTAGGCCCCTTAGTTCCAGGGAAGGTAAATCTTAATGCTACAGCATACAATGACATTCTACACGATTCTGTGCTTCCCCGACAGTTTGGGGAAGGCCCTCTTCTGTTTCAAAATGAAAATGCCCACATGCATACAGCGGGTCCATATAGAAATTATCGGTCGAGGGTGGTGTGGAAGAACTTGGCTGGCCTGCAAATCGCCCTGACCTCAATCCCATCCAAATCCCTGCAGCAATGCTCCAACATCTAGTATAAAGCCATCCCAGATGAGTGGAGGTTGTTCAAGGGAACAGTGTATAAATAAAACCATTAATTCGGTGCACATATCCCTGGGGTGTATATACATCATGACATATCTTGATATTGAGGCAAGTAATCAATTTGGCTTGCCTGTAAAATGATATTTTTGGGCCATTGAAAACATCCCAGAACATTCAAGGGGTGGTGATTGGGAATATGTTACTTGTCAAACATCAGCAAGTAGAGCAGTTTAATCACTGAAGCTCCTGCCAAACAAGCTCCAGCTATCATCCCTCTTTCAAAGTCATTGGGTTCTTTTCATGTTAGCCATGAATATATGGAACCATCTACCCAGCATTTGTATACAAAACCTTCAACATGCTATTAACATGGGGTTATCATTTAAGTGTTATCCTTGTTGGCTACTACCTGCATTATGCATCAGAACTTTCATGATGGGGTTTGGACCTCACTCTAAAGTTGCACTGAGAATATAATCATTGCATTTTTATTATCTGAAATAAAAAGACTTTCCAGCAACACTGATAAAAAGTGTTGCAGTGAATTGCATTGAGTATCCACTGGCTAAGGAAAGTCTTCCCTTTGTAGGCCTGGAGCTTTTCTTGTTTTAAGTGCTTTGTACAATAATTGGCCCAATACACTGTAATTATATTTTGATGATGGTGATTCAGTGAACAGCTGACCAATATAATAATGTAAAGAACCTTTTGGACCTGCAGTTTAAATGTAAAACTTTTCTTGCTACAGGCTCACCACTGATCCGCCTCCTGCCAGCAAAGTATTCTGACGGTGTCTATCAACCCCTTCAGGAGCTGCCAAACCCACGGAATATCAGTAACATTGCCATGAGGGGACCCTCTGGCTTACCCTCAACCAGAAACCAGACTGTCCTGTCTGTTTTTTTTGGTATGGGAAATCCTTCCTCCCATCCCTTTATTCACACCAAGGATTTCAAACTTTGTCACACAAGGACTAGTTTGGTAGATACATCTTTATTTGCCCCAAGGGGCAGTTGTCCTACATATACAAAATGTCAGCAATATTAGTGGGTAGTGCTACAGTGCTACAGCCAAAAAAGCAAGAACATTACAGTAGGACACAAACAACTTAATAAATCACTGTGAAGAGGTCACAGTGAAGACAACATGCTCCCTCCCTCTGCCAACATTTAATTGTGGAAGGTAGTGTCAATGTCCTGATTTGTGTCCAGGGTGAGTATGAGGCTGTAAGGCTGCTGGTGCTGGGGTTGGAGCAGGGGCCAGAGCAGGGGGCATGGCAGCTGGAACGCCTTGTCTTAAAGGCAGATGGGCAGGTGGTCTGACTGAGGGGCCACCCTGCATGTTCCCAGGTACTTACTAGTAGGAGAAGTGAGGAGAGGCAGGCATGTTATGTAGGTGGCTGGCATGCCATGAAGCCCCGTCCATTAGCTCATAAATAGCTGGGCCCAGCTGGCGGCTGACTTGGCATGGAGGTGCCATTTCGTGCCATCTGCAACACACTTAATCATGCGGGTCATGGGTATCATGGCACAATGATGATGGGAGATGCAGGCGTTGCCCCAGCATGATAGTTCATTTTTCACTTGAGAGAAAGGTTCCAGTTCAGGTGGGCCACCTGTACCTGATGCAGCCATGGAACATTGTGAAGGTGAGCTCAGCGGCTGAGGTGGTCTCCAGTTCATGGAAAGATACAGTGTCTTTCAATGGTGAGTGGTCCAGATGCGTTAACTGTTCTTCATCCTCTGGAGAAGTGCCTGGACCCTGTAGGATGGTGGGATGGGAAAAGTCTGTCACCACGTTCGCACATTCTTGGGTAAACTACAGTCTGAAGTCCTACTTCTGTAGGTGATCTGACCACCTGTGGAGACAAAGAGGTTTGTGTCCCCACATGGACATCGGGGCTGTCAGACCCTGGTGGTCTATCTTCAGCATAACAAATGTCTATTTAGGTACAGATGCCACTGCTCACACACCTAAATGCATGCGAGGACCTTGTGCTTGCGAGTGGAGTACGTTTGCTCCTTAGGGCTGAGAGCATGAGAAGTGCATGCTGTGGGCTTTTTCACACCGTCATGGAGCTGGGACAGTATGTCACCATTGACTATTGTAGATGTATTACATGCCACGATTGTCAGGCACACCAGGTGGAAGTGGGCCAGGGTAGGATACATGGTGTGGAGGCATTTCAATTCCTCAATGGCTGCCTGGCGGGCAGGGGTCCAGGACCAGGGAGCATCCTGTTTCAGTAGCTGCCTCAACGGTGTGCTGATGGAGGAGTACTCTGATAGGAATGTAGTATGCTGCTATTCCAAGGATTGATGCCACCTGAGAGGTTGTGGTTGAGGCAATCACCTGGAGGATGACATCCATATTTGACTGAAAGGGAGAAAGGTTGTTGACAGACACATGAAAGCCTACAAATGTGGCAGACATGGAGAACGCACTCCTCTCATTGTTCAGAGTGACCTGGTGGCAGTTGATAGTAGCAAATACCTGTTGTTGGTAGGCATTGTGGTTGGCGGCGTCAGATCCATGCATCATAATGTCATCTAGGTACACCACTGCTAGGGCAGCTAGTGAAAATGATGGACATGACCTTTTGAAAACAGCTGAGTGTCAAGCTGAGTCCAAAAGCCATTACAGCCCAGGATGGGTGATGAAAGCTGTCAAGTTCCTTCTCTCTGGGCAAATAGCCTTGACCTAGGTTGAGTTTGGAGAAGACATGGGAGCAATGGAAGTGAGTTGTGAGCTCCTCTGTTGTGGGTAGTGGTATTTATCAGGCACAACTGCGTTGTTCACAGAACAGAGGTTATTGTTGACTCTGAGTCCTGTTTTCTTCTGAGCGATTTAGACACCCAAGGAGGAACTTCAGTGGGTTCAATAATTCCCTCAGCTGGGGGGCAATAGAGCTCAACCGTGATGCCGTCACACAGGGCATATGAGGCAGGGGCTGGATTACAGGGAGAATCTTGGGGTCCAAGGTTCGTATATAAATGCAGTGAGACACCCCAGGTCATTGAACAGGTGAGGCCACTGTTGGTGCCACGCGGAGGTTAAGAATCTTAGTACCCCTATTGCCTTGTAGGGAAAAACCAAGGCTAGCAAACAAGTTGAGGTTCATGATGCCTACATCTTGGTGTGTGACATGGAATGGGAAGGACTCAAAATTGTTGGATCTACAGGAACTTGGGGGAGACCGACAACATGGATTTTGCCCTGACCATAATCGCAATGGGTGGCTGGTGGAGGCAGCAGCAACTGGTGCGGGAAGAACAATTTTTTGGTTGCTGCGTTCAGAAAAGCCCCAATGTCAAGTAGAAGAGTGAAACTGAATTCCTTCAGGTATACAGTACTCATACTGTGTATCCTGTGTACCCTGCTGTCACATGATCATCCTGTGAAGTCTGTAAGAGGGGAGCGACACCAGTTAGCAAAGTGGTTTGGTTTCTGGCAGTGTCTGACATCGATATTTGAGGGGAATCAATACCACTTCTGGGATCCTTAACCGTTCTTGCTTCTTTGCATTAAATATGATGTCACACGAGTTCACAAGACTGCAAGAACATCTTCAAGTAACAGTCTTTCTTGAACTCGAGGATTAGATGTTTTCACAATGAGATGATCAGTTTGTCTGTGCGAGATCCAAAATTAGATAGACATGCCGGGGCTGGCTACAAATTGGGTGGCAGACTCTCCAGCTCATTGAATTAAACTGTAGCCATCTGAGAAGAATGTTTTTGAGCTGTCCATTCTGAGCTGCTATGGTTTCATCTTGTGTTTGCGGATCTGAGTGTACTGAAAATCAGTATGTATGTCCTGTATCTTCCTCACAAGTGTGTAGGACAGTATGGTGATGAAAGCTGATCAAAAGTCAGGCAAATGGTCATGCACATAGGCACTAGATATTGCTGTAGCATCCTCCACTCCACGCCATGTTTTGTTGGCAAACTGTAAGGTGTTAACTTGCTCAGATGTTTTCTGTTTCAGCTGGTCTGGTTAAGTAAAATATGCTCAACACACTTAATTACGATGGGCATAAGAGCCACTTGCTTGAAGTTGTTGACATCACTGGGTCTGGATTTCTTGGGTATACCGGTTTTTGCAGATTTCCCCCTCATGAGTTCTCACCTCCAGTAGTGGACTATGAGCATAAGCTGCCATGATTCACTTTTCTGGATTCTCAAGGCTCTCAGATTGTGCAAAAATACATGATCATTAGTTTTGATGCTGTTGCCACATTTGTGTTTTTGGCTGATGATAGTTTTTATTCTATTTCACATCTGTTGTGAATTGTTTTGGTGTAAATGATATGCAACTCTTGAGCAATCTTTCTTTGCCTATTTTATGTCCTGGTTTAGTAACAGCCAATTTCACCTTTTGTCAGTCATTTGACATGAACGCCCTTTTCTTTTCAACTAAGAGAGATTTGACTTTCTTTGGGGTACATGACTTATAGTTTCCATATTTTTGGTAACTTTTGCCATTTCAATGAGATATTGGTAAGAACATACAAGCAGGGTCTACCTAGCTAACATGTTCTGGCAATTTTATAACATTTCAGTAACATTGTGTGAACATTTTGTGTCAGCTGGGTAGGTATCCAGGTTTGTGGATTTTATTGATTGTATGGAAAACTGCGCGCACAAAATGGACACATCTTCTGAGATGTGATATGAAGTGTTTGGGCATTGCAGCACTGTGAGGTGAAGATGGATGGTATCCAGTGATCAGAAACAGAGGGACCTCTTATACATATAGCCAATATAGGATCAGGTTCCACTGTCTCTATGCTAACCATTGTGAGGTAAAAGGCTAAACTACTGGCTTAGCCAGAAATATTCATATACTGTAGTTGGTACTGTATAACTAGGTGGGCCAGAAATACCTTGGTGGGTATTCACATTTGGTTGTGGTGGTTCAGTTAAGATAAATGGATGGGCCTGGATACTATGTAGATGCCTCTAAGCTAACCCATTTTTATGTGGCTAAACTGATCTTGATTAGTACTCCAGTTCTGTGGCATTTTATTAATACAGGCATTGAGCCCATTCTTTACTGTTTAGACTCTTTATAAATGTAATCAGCTTATCATTTAGCTGATTTTCCTGGTTTCCCAGGTTACCATGTGGTGAATGAGATTGTAGACTCCCGCCTGCCTGCCTGCCCCCCGGAATTCATGCATATTTCGGTTCCACAAGGGGATCCCGTCTTTGATCCCAACAACACTGGGAAAACTATGCTGCCATTCCAGCGAGGGAAGTGGGCTAAGGACACCAGCCAAAGTCCCAATAATCCCCGAACTCAGGTAAGGGGCATCTGGTGAATAAGAGTCATAAAGCCTTCATGAATACTGCACAGCCCTTTATAAGTACCACATTAATTAATAATTACTGTACACTTACACCAAACAACTTAGACTGTCATAGGCTGTGCTTTAATGCCATCTGTATGATAACGGAAATTTACACATTGACACAGCGTATTATGGTAATGTCCAGATTTGGGTTTTGATATCACAAAAAACATTGCCTTCACATAACATTGGATTACCTTCTGCCTTCAGAAGGTTATTATCATTACAAATATAGTTCAATTGACTAATTAGCTGTAATCACTGATAAGCACTCACTCATAGATTAAACTAAAGTAAAACGTTTCATATGAGGGGCACAGCAATAGTCTTCTGTTGAGCCTATCATGACATGTAGCTCAAATGTTAGATATATGACATATTAGTTATTACATTACGTATTAATGAATACAAAAATCTGGCATGGAATCCAAAAACAGATATGGTTCTCCTTCCCCACCCAGGCTCTGCCTGCATATTTATAATTGCCTTTGAGGGGGATACACAATACTACAGTCTCGTTAATGGTGAATTTCTTGGTTTTCATGGGCTTCCTGTAGGTAAACCATGTGACCGCCTGGATGGATGGAAGCTCCATCTACGGCTCATCTAACTCTTGGTGTGATGCTTTGAGGAGTTTCTCCGGAGGCCTCTTGGCCTCAGGGTCTGACAGGAATTTCCCAAAGCGGACTTCAAATCCCTACTTCATGTGGACCAACGTTGACCCTTCCACTGGTCAGCACGGTCGGGAAGGGCTCTATGGTAAGACCACGCTCCCTGCTCTCAGGTCAGCCCCTTGCCAAAGCATAGGCGCTCATAAGCATAGGATGTTGTTTACAATGATTTCCATCAGCACATGTGAGTGTCAGGCCTTCATTATGAAATACCTTAGAAACAAGGATAGATATTGGGACTGTGCTCGCTTTTCTTGTTACGCTTCTGAGCTGAGCTAAGAGGAGCAGATGAGGTCAAATGTGTATTTTAAGTAGGAACAACATGTTATTTGAAATACTTCAACTCTTTAGCTCTGGATAAAATGTGAAAGCACTCCTTCAATCTCTGAGGATTTTCAACAAAAGATATTACTAATCAAAATGTTTAGTTCAGTCATATCAAAGGACAGTTTTGTTCTGAATAGTGGTGACAATACATTGTTCTTGCCACAAGAAAATTGCCAGTAATCTGCTGGGTTTTTGGTGATGTCTACAGGGTTGAAGTATTTCAAATAATTATTTTACCCACATCTGGAGTGGCCCTTTTTTTAGAAACCACATAGAGACCCAGATGGTTTGACTCACATGCAAGGGTGGCTCTCCTCTCTTCTGTTGGAGGTTTCCATTGTTGTTTCATTATGCCCTGTTGCCCACAGTAGATCTTGCTGTTTGTTCTGCTGTGAATATGCCCCTAAAATAATTTATCGTAATTACTACTTCCTAATCTTGGTGTTTTATTGTTGTCCTGGCCACTGTTGCCATGTTCTGCTTTCCTTGTTTTTTAAGTTTGAGGACAACTGGAGTGAGAGGATTTTATTTACTCATGATATTATTGATATGCAGTGCAAGAACTGGGGAAAATTAAGTAATGCATGAAATTAATAGGATTTATTGTACCATATTCAATTATGGCAGAGGGCTCTCAAATGTGTATTCAGAACTGAACTTGCATTCCAAACTACAGTATGGATTTTTTTGTGTTCTCCAAGAATTTGGGAATTCCAGGGGCAACGAGAATGTGTTCACGGTGGCAGAAGGGATTATATGGTTTAGGTACCATAATTACCTGGCCTCCAAGCTGCAGGAACAACAGAAGACGTGGTCAGATGAAGAACTGTTTCAGGCTGCCAGGAAAAGGGTTGTTGCCACATTCCAGGTATAGAAAACCTTCCCTCTTTATCTGTAACCACATAATGAGTGTTTTCCACCCCCCACCCCCAGACCCACATAGGGGCTGCGGTTACATTGACACAAACACGGGGATCAGTCCAAGGGCTGATGTGAGTCAAAGACATGCGTATGACCTCACCAGCTATGATCTTGTCCTAGAGTTTTGTATTCAGCATATTATTGTATTAGGCGTATTAATGCTTATGCTTGTGGCTTTAGAGCATTTTAAAGGAAACATATGATGTGTGAACCTATATTTATGTTGAAATCTGCTGATGTTCTTAGGCCTGTGTCCTGACACCATTAAAAGTTGGAGATCCTTCTGATCCTAACTGCTATCACCCCATTTCTAAGCGTTCTGTACTTACTAAGGTCCTGGAATACTTGGTTAACGCAGAGCTGAAAGAATATCCATGGGACAATAACATCCTGACACCTATTTACTCCTTGTCTCAAGAAGCTCAGTACCTCAAACAGTCATTTAACACCTGTTAGGTTTCTCTGTTTTAAATGCTGATGAAACAAATACATTTCTCGAAATCCCATTCCCAGGCCACTGCTTATGAAAATATTTCAACCATGAATAGGAAATGTATTGTACCGGTTCAGTTTTAAAACCCACATTTTCAATCTTGTAAAGAAACTGAAAGTCTGATGAACTTTCAGCTGAAATCTCTGCTAAAGATAAACATATAGTAACCTTGTGGCCTAGGATTGATTATGGAGACATTCTATGTATGCATACCTCCCTGTAGGCCACCAACAAAGTTTCTCACGGGGCCCTGTGATTTATCGTAAATGCTACATCTCTCATGCACCATTGTGATCTGCATGAGCAAGCTTGACGTCTTTCTGCCACTGCAGGTAGACCCACTGTTTATAAAGCAACTGCAGCAAAGTGTGAACTTTTACCTTTGCAGGCCTCTTGCCTGGAAGAACTGCATTAGCGGCTTATTGACCTAGTGCTTGTTACTATGTCATTTTAGGAATTTGGAAAGCTGGCGTTTAATTTGCTGGTGTTAAAACTAGGGAAGATGCAGAATTAGAATCTCTTTGTTTTTAAGCTTGTCGCAAACAATAAACCTGACATATGAAATGTGTTTCACAATTGGTGAATTTTATTGTACTGTGCTGTATTGTATTTTATGCAGTGTGCTGCACAATTTTGTCCAGGGCTCCTTTGAAACATAGATGTTTATCTTAATGGCATTTACTTGGATAAAGACAAATAACGGATAAATTTAAATAAATGTTTTTGTTCTGGATTAATTCAAAACAGTATACTGAATTACACTAAGCATTTTGCAAAAAAAAAAAATTTGGCCCATTATCCAAAACCTAAATATCAATGATGAGTAATATACTTTTGTTTTTTCTCTCATTAGAACATTGCATTCTATGAATGGCTGCCATTGTATCTTGGAAATCAGACTGTACCACAATATCCAGGTTTGTGTGTGTGTGTGTGTGTGTGTGTGTGTGCAAGTCCCAGTGTGTGTTTGCAGGTGCACATGTACACGCAACTGTGACATAAATTTGTCATTTGAAAGCTACAATTCGAAGAGTTCAGTGACATTTTGATGGAGAGATTATTTAATGATAAATGCATATTATTGTGCAGTATATGACCAGTCTAATATACTGAAAAAAGTATGTCAGAAGATGTCACTCTTCTTTTTTGTGACAGTATTCACATGATTAATGGCTGACAGAACACATTTCAGGTTGATCTGGAAGGTTGAATAGTTGATATAAGATTTTGATAGATTTTGCTGCAGTAAAATGGTATGTTGTTGTCACATACATTTCTACAGGTGTATTTATGTATGTGTCTTCCCTTAAAGGCTACCAGAAGCACACAGATCCTGGGATTTCTCCTGAATTTCAGGCAGCTGCCATGCGATTTGGGTCTACTATGGTTCCCCCTGGTGTTTACATGAGGTTTTGTACTGTTACTTTGCTGAAATTTCCCTCAGAACTAAAGCACAAGTCATGGCATTGAGTTAACTGCAAAATGCAGACTGCAAGCCTAGCAAGGAATTGACTAAAGATGGTGAAGCTGTTTTAGGGAAAGGGTGATTGGAGGTCTCATTATTTGACATAGCGGGGCTTAAAATTCATTTTTGGATTGAGGGGGATTTCTCCCCTTACAAGCAACATTTTAGGGAGATTTCAAAGGTTTGAGGAGGGAATGAGTGAGGGAGGGATGGTGGTATAAAATAAACGACAGAAAAAAGTATGCAATATGCTAACTTTATTTTCTTTTCTCTTATTGTCATTTTATTTCATGTAGAAGTCTGAGAGTAAAAATCAATATTATGGATCAGTACTATTGGCTTGTGTTAGCTACATCAAATGGTCTCATAGAACTGCGATCAAAGGTTAACACTTTCCTTGTGCAAGTTTGATCACCACTGCAATGATGTTAAAACAGTCGACAAAATACAATTTCTTTGAGAAATGTATTGTTATGCTCATGTGCACACACTGCTGTGTACATTATAAAGCCCCGCTTTGTCCTCCCTACCTAAAGTATGTAGCCTACGGTGGCCAGTGTGTCACTGAGAGTTTGTTTAAATGACGTATAATCTTTTATTGCATTTCACAAAAGCCATCAGCACGCTTACACACAAACCTTTTTACTCGGAAATGGCCTGCACACCCTAAAGAACGAACAATTATATTTTCAATTGTACCTATTTATAAATGTATCAGCGGGATTTTCCTGCTTTATTGCGGACAAAAAATCAGGATATCGTAAAATATATGCACAATTTGCGCAATCCCATGCTGAATTTTCTTCCCTGCATAGGGGTGGGAAAGGAAAAGGTAGGACATGCATTTATTTGGGCACCTTAAAAGCCTCTTACAGCTAAGAACATTTAAGAGTGATGTTACAAATGACTTAACATGTCTTACCGTTATTACTGTCTGTACATAACACTAGGCAACAAACGCCTGGTCCTTCGACATAACAAATTCAGCAGATATATTTATCCAGACTGTGGTTTTGCTTGTGTGGCTTATTTGTAAACTATCTTTTTATTTATCCTTTATCTGTCCAATAGTTTGGTAGCTTTGGTAATAATTCAGTTTGGTAGCTCTTTATCAAGGGCAAGCTGGCCAAGAGAGCTGCATGCATGAATGCCGATATGTATGAATGCATAGGATAGCATTAAAAATGACAAGATACAGTAGAACAGTTACATTAAAGAAATGAATAAACAGAAAGCAATCACACATTAATTTTATTTGTTCTGTGCCCTTAAAGGTTTCTCAGTTTAAGAAGGCACATTCTTTTGGTTTTTGCTTCAGAAACAGGACCTGTCATTATCGGGACATCATCAACTTCGATAATAGCACTTCCTCTGCCATGCGAGTGTGTAACAGCTTCTGGAACAGAGAGGTATGTCATGAGCCCTGAAAATAAATATCTCAGAGGCCCAGGATCACCCAGTGAACTCATGCTTTGTGTTTATGTAAACAGTAATTTAATTTGACTATTGACATTTTGGCAGTCTTTACTCAGTAAGTCTGATATTTTTTTCTTAACTGCCTGGTGTCGTCTTGTCTGCTCTTTTGATCTGAACTGGGCTTTAGCATTCAAGAAGCTCACAGAGTGCAATGTTTAAATAAACTAATAGAGTTTATATGATGCAGAATGGATCAAATATACTCCCTTGTACTCCTAAACTCTTAAGAGTTTATTTTACAAAATGCATTTTACTCTATTGTCTGCAATTCTTTACAAGACCTCTTCTGTTCTAGAACCGAAACCTGCTGACGGACCAAGATGTTGATGATCTCATAATGGGCATGGCATCACAGATTGCAGAGAGAGAAGACAACATCATTGTGGAGGATTTGAGAGGTAATTCTCTCTATGTTTTTGTCATTCGTTTGCACATATAGTGAGCTCCATCATGTCTGAGAGGAATACTTATTTTTCTTGATCTGGCTCTGTACTCCACGATTCTAGATTTGTAATGAAACAATTCACATGTGGTTATAAAGTGCACATCCTCTCAGACATTTTATTTAAGGGTGTTTTATACACTTTGGTTTCACTTGGTAGAATTTACAGCACTTTTTATGCATAGCCCCCCATTTCAAGACACCATAATGTTTCAGATTGAGTGATTGACTTGGCCAGTCAAGAATTTTCCAGTTCTGGCTTTGAAGAACACCTTTGTTTCTTTCCCAAGTATGTTTGGGATCATTGTCTTGCTAAATGATGAAGCACCATCCAATGAGGGGTTTTGTTGAACTTGATCAGATAACATGATTTTGTACACTTTAGAATTCATTCTGCAGCTGCTATCAGCAGTTACTTCATTCAGTATCTGTGACAGCCATAAACCATGATACTCCTACTGCCACGTTTCAGAGATGAGGGAGGGAAGGCAGAACCTGGCCATCTTGTTTTTATGGCTAACTAGTGGCTTGTATTTGCAGTGTAGCCTGTTTTTCTGTTTGTGAAGTCTTCTGCAGACAGTAGTCACTTACACATTCACACCTGCCTCCTGAAGAATATTTCTGATTTGTTGGTGAGGTGTTTGGGTTTTTTTCTTTATTATAGTGCGAATACTTCGGTCATCAACTTTAAAAGGTCTTCCTTGGCCTACCCTTTTGCAATTACTGAGCTCACCATTACTCTCTTTCTTCTTAATGATGCTCCAAACAGTTGATTTTGGTAAGCCTATGTCTCTGACTCTTTTTCTTATTAATCAGCTTCAGAATGGCTTCCTTGACTTTCATTGGCACAGCTCTGATCATCATGTTAACAAACCTCAATGATAGACTGCAAAGGCAACCGAAAGCCTTGAATCAAGACTAGATGCTGAAACTAAGAAAGCAGTTGAACAAACCTGACTAATCAGAAACATCTGTGAAGCCCTTCAACCCAAACATAATGGAGCTCTTGAATGGAGGGGACTATGTATAAAAAGTGCTGTAATTTCGACATGGTGGAAGAAAAATGTATAAAATATCTAGCAAATCCAGGTGACTGGAACAAAATCCTGGGATGAACTTTTACTTTCTGAACCTGGATTGTCCACCTCTGAAAATACCCTTTAATTAAGAGCTGAGAATCTGATAATTCTTTGATTACAAATCTAAAATAGTGGATTCTAGATCAAAATGAAGAACATATATGTCTTCGTCCCAAATATTTGTTCACATTTAATGATATATTTACTGTATCTTTCATACAGCATGTTTTTTGTCCCACTATTCAATCATGTTTGGCAAACATGGACTCATATTTGCATCATAAATTAAGGATTGTTGGGATATATAAAACTTTTAAATAATTATTAAACCACAAATGCAAATAAGAGTCTTTGGTATTTTACCAAACATGAATGAATAGTTTTCTTTATTTTGATTCTGTTTTAATTAGGAACTGAAATGGTTCCACAATCTGTGAGCCTCTTTGCAAATCTTTCCTATTATGCAAAATGTGATGCAACATGCCGTGCCAGAAAGTCCAAGAGGAGAAAGTATTTACATTTTGAATCAGTGCGATTTCCAGTGAACTGGTTGCAGAGTTTATCATGGTTTATCGGAGTCAGCTGCAGAGTTTATCATGGTTTGTTGGTACATATGGGAGAATTCAACAGTATCTCTTTATTGCCTTTTCAATATTTCCTCTAAAGTCATCACCCCAGAATGTTGCAAACACACAATGGTAACAAGAGGAAGTAAAATTATGACCAAGAAGAGATATGACTGTTTGACTGTAGCCTGAGAACATATTCAACTATGCCATTCGATGTTATCCTCTTTACCATCCTCTTCTCTGCCCTCTCCGTGTCTTTGTTGCCCCAATGCTCAGATTACATGTATGGTCCTTTGAAGTACACTCGCTCCGACCTGGTTGCACTGACCATCCAGAGAGGGAGGGACAGCGGTCTGCCCAGCTACAACCAGGCGAGGGCGACCTTTGACCTCCCACCAGTGAGCCGGTGGGAGGATATGAACCCCCAGCTTAACAGAACCTGCCCTGAGGTATGCGGGTGATGGACAGTGCTGAGGATTTGTTTTATTTTATGTGTCTTATTTACTCATAATTAGCCTCACTCTTCAGGTTCATAACCTGACAGTATTGGTTGATACTCTGATGTCAGATAAGTTAGCCCAACTTGCAAGGATGTGCTTTACTAATAAACTTATGGTCATTTAGTTTTTCTGAGAAGCCATGGTGTCGTGGTTGTATTGTAGGCAGCGATCCAAGCCAACCAAACCATGACTGACGTAATGCTGGCTTATCCTTACGAGAACCAAAGTTTATGCGTTCCCATAAACTGCTGTGGGAACTATTCAAGCCAACCTTTGACCTTGACGTAATGCTGTCGTAAACATAGTAGAACCAGTCAGAATGGAGGGAAACCTGGAGGGTGATAGCTTTTCAAGTTTTTGGCATATTTTACTTGTATCTCTGCCATTTCACTAGATGTTAACATCCACCCACCCCTCCCCCCCCCCCCAGTTGTAGGACTCCCAGTTATAATAACAGGTGTATAGAACTGTGACTATATGATATCATTGCAAGCATAAATCATTTAAGCATTGATGTAAAGGACAAACCAAAAATGATACTAAGTATAGATGCATTCGTGCTTAACCTCTTTCGTTCATTTTTGGTACAGCAAAAATGTTCCCAGCTGATCTAAACATACAGGGGGGGTTTGCAAATACATGAAATGAACCATTTTCATTTAGAATGTTGATTACACTAATTAAGGCCAGTAGAAGAAGTTTCATACTGAAAAAATAATTTTAAGTATTTTTCCTAGATTTTCAAACTTTAAAAAGGGTCAACATAACAGGAGGGTTAATATACTGAAAAGCAGAATGGGTGTGAGAAGTCAATATCTTTGGCCAAATTCTCCCTAACATGTTCTCCCGGTGTTTTCACACAGCTGTTCAGAAACCTGGCTGAGCTCTATGGCAATGACATCTCCAAGCTGGAGCTTTTCCCTGGGGGCCTCCTGGAGTCTTCGGGGGCCCCGGGCCCCCTCTTCTCTGCCATTATCCTGGACCAGTTTCAGAGAATCAGGGACGGAGACCGCTACTGGTTTGAGAACATGAAAAATGGGTAAAAAAAATTCTATTGAGAAGCAGAGGAAGGCTTTCTTTCAGAATGAATACTGATAAATATAAGAATCTCATATAGCAATAGAAATTTCATGACAATATTAGATTTAATTTTTGAGATTCAGTCGGTTAGTAGTGAGGTTATTATAGATTTGTCAGAGAGGTTTTCTCTTCACGTTCATTGTTCTGAACCAGCTGGTGAAAAAATGGATGTAAAAAATAAAAAATAAAAAAAAAACAGGAAAGAAAGGATAAAACATAAATATTTGTAGCCTCTCTGTGTTTTTGTGCTATATTTGATACTTGCTTCATGCAGGCCGTTTTGATTCTTCAGGTGCGGTGGTAACAGTCAATAAATAAAGTAACCGTAGAACTCCTTTAGTAGTACAGTCTTCTGCTAACAGTAGATCTCCTTTAGTCTTTTCACAGCGGAAGAGGTGCAGGCCATCCGCAACACCACCTTTCACGATGTCATCGTGGCAGTCACCAGTGCACAGAGTGGGGACATCCAGAAAAATGTATTCCGCTGGATGGATGGTAAAAAAAGACCCAGATTCCTATTACTAATTTGCATGTCTTCAATGACTAATGACTATTTCTAGCTTATAAAAAAATGTGCATTATATTATAGTATTAATGTATTCTATTATAGTCAGTTTTTTCTGACTTCAGAAAACATTTACTTGCTAAATTTGAACTGAGTGCTACAGTACCTGCTTAAATACTGCTACACACAAAATTTTCTCTTGAGAGCTGAACATGTTTTCTTTTAATGTGGTTTGTAGCTGTCTTTTTAAATTCTAATGAGAGATTGGTAGATTTAATTACATTTATTTTTATGTTTCAGTTTAAGTTATTCTAATCTAATGTTATCTAATTTAACTACACAGGTTTCCTATGTATCAAATCTAATCAAATCACACAGGTGACTCCTGTAACTAATCTGATCAAACCACACAGGTGACCCCTGTCCCCAGCCTGAGCAACTAAATGCCACAATGCTCCACCCCTGCACCAAGGCCACGTCCCATGACTATTTTGAAGGCAGCGGGCTGGGATTTGGTATAACTGTCGCAGCCCTGTTCCTGCTCCCACCAGGTCTGCTGGTTTTCTCAAATTTATTTTAGTGTACACAACTGTGAACTTTTGGTGGTTAAGGGCACCTAAGTAAATAAATAAATGTATTATTATTATTATTATTATTATTATTATTTTATTGTTTAATAAATGCATTTATAGGACAAGCTTGGATTCTTCTGTAATTATTACTGTCGAGGCTGTTAGGGAGAATGGGGCTGTTGTTTGATTCTGTTTATCATGGTAATGAAGAAAGTCAGACACAGAGGGTGCTGGGATATCACTCTAAGTGAGAGTTAAGTATCTCTGATGCACAACACTACACTCTTCCTTCCTTTAGACTGTAAGAACCTTTTTTCCTTCTTATCTGAGCTGGTGTAATTTCACTCTCTTTCTCTCTCCTCTTCTACAAGTGAGCTTTCTACTGGCCTATTTGGTGGCCCTTTATCGCAAGTCCAAGTTCAACAGGTACCAGAGGAAGGGCAGTACGACGGATAGCACAGGGGAGCCAGCAGGTGGGTCCTTTGACTGGAATGGCAAAGAAAGAGAATTTCTGTGAAGTCCCATTTCCCAACATGCCCCATTCATTCACACTAGACGCTGCCCTGTCTGTTCCAAGTGTACTGACACTCATTCATTCGCTCTTACGACTGCCGCTGCCAGTTCAACCATACTGATCCTGCCCAGTAAAATAAATCATATGTTTAAATGACATAACGTAATATGTCTTTTGAGGGTGAAACCTGTACAACTGTACAATAAGAACCTTTTGGATAAAAAAATCTCTGGTGACTTATTAGACCTGGAAGTTTGGCCCCATTTATTGGCAACACACCTATTTACACAAATTGAGCAATGCCAGGTCTTCAAGCTCTTCCTTGAGAATGATTATGTTTCTGTGAACAGCCTTAATTGGGGAAAAGGTGGAGATGCCACACAGTAGGCAATCCTTTATTGACATTTTGATAAGATATTGTGTGATAATATGCTGTAATAATACAAATTTTAGTCAGTGCTCATAGAGAGGTTCCTGGAAGATCTCCTGAGAGTAAGAGTAAATATTTAAAACACGTTGAGTAAATATGCAAGATTTCTGGAATTTCCACATTATTCAATTTTTATTCTTTCTGTCTCTCTGTCTAAGCACACCCTTACAAAGCAAATGAATAGCCTCTCTCTCTTTCTTTCTCTTTCTTTCTCACCCCTCCTCTCTCTCTCCCCCTCCCCCTCAGCCTTTGAGTGGCAGGGGCCCAGGCAGCCTCAGCAGCCCGTTGGGCTGGAGGTGGACTTGCAGAACAGGAGTTTACGGGTTACGGATGCCAGCGGATCCAACCTCCGCTCCCTCAGCCTGCCCAGCCAGGGCCACTTGGACGCCCTCCTGTCCAGCAACCGCCAGCGCCGCGCCCTGCTGCTTAAAATCCCCAAAGAGTACGATTTGGTGAGGAAATGCGTGTGCTCGTCCTCGTGTCCTTCTGCACCACCATACACGTATTACTGACCTCTCACCTACACCTCTAAAGGCGCCTTTCCAAAGAGCAGTCATATATCTCATACAAATAAAACTAGTCCTTTTGCATCCTAAAAATAATTTTTTTTTCTGCATTCAGGTGTTGTTTTTTGAGGACGAAAGCAAACGTTCAGAGTTTGTGACGCAGCTGGCCTGTGACTGCCCGGGAGGGGCCCAGGTTCTGAGGGCGAGGGAGGTGAGAGAGCAGGACCTGCTGAAGGAGGCCGTGACGCGGGAACAGAGGGCACAGATCGTGGAGACGTTCTTCAGACACACTTTCGCGCAGGTGAATTCTTACAAACTGGCAAGCCATCACACTGAGCCATTTATGGGGCCTTTTATGACTCTTAAGACTCTATCCCTGTGTACCTGATGATTATACTCTGCAGTAAATTATACATGGTTTGAAACAAGGATGCAAAGAAATACACATGCACACACACACACACACACACACACTCATACACACAACACAATTTGTGGTAACACTTTACAACAAGGTCACATAAATTGGAATTAACTAAGGTAGTTTTGAAAATGAATTAAAGATGTACAAATGCATTAATTAAGCACGGAAATTAACTTTCCAATAGTTTGTAGTTAAAAAATGCATTGACTAATATATTAGTTACATGATTATTTATACATTAGCAAAACATAGTATAAACTTATAATTAGTTAACTGTTAACAAATACATTAACTTTTTTTCATTCCAATATGAATTGGCGTTGACTAATGTAATTGTTAACATGAATTAATGATGCACAAATAATTAACAAACTTTAGTTAACTCAGATTAACTTTTAGTAATTAGTAGTTAACAACTACATTATTTAATGCCAATTCACATGTCCTTATAGTAAAGTGTTGCCAAATTTCTTTGCTGGAATTTCAATTTTGCAAGTCAACGTTGTGCCCAATGACAATTATATACAACAATTTAAAATGAGAAACTATATCTACAAGTATACTGAAACTCAGAGAATGTTAGGACTATCCTCTGACATTCCCTATTCTGAGCCTCTAAAATGAACAAGAGCAGACTATTGGCTCATTGGCCTTTTTTTTTTTTTTTTAGCTGGAGCATCTCCTTAAAAACCAAGCCTCTATGTGATCCTCAGGTCCTGGAGATCGATAAGCGTGACGCCGGGGATCTAAGTGGTGTACCCTCCAGGAGGACCAGAGAGGTGCTTCAGTGTGAGCTCAGCAGGACGGAATTTGCCGATGCCCTTGGCCTAAAGCCTGACTCCCTCTTTGTGGAGTCTATGTTCACCCTGGCTGACAAAGACTGCAACGGTTACCTGTCCTGCCAGGAGCTTCTGGATATTGTTGTTACTTTTATGAAAGGTGAGATTCAGGAGGCCATCAATATTCATTGTAGACCTGGGTCAAATAATTATTTGAAGTACTTTAACCCTTTTGGAAACCAGTAATATACCAAATTGTCTTTAAAAGAAGCATCTTTATTACCAGTATTCAGAATAATTATTCCTCTTGTTTACAATTGTCTTGGTTAGCAACTTTTTGGCAAAAATGTCTTACTGGCATCTGGTAATACGGGTGCTATGGTGACACTGTATGGTATATGGTATGGTATTTGCTAGTAAATGTTCTCCCTGCACCCTGCACGTAAGCTATTTTGCATTTGTTTTCCGTCTGTATTTAACTCATGGGGAATGAAACAGGCTCCCCAGAAGAGAAGTCAAAGCTGATGTTTACCATGCATGATATCGACGGCAATGGGTTCCTGTCAAAAGATGAGTTTTCCAGGTTACTGAGGTGAGATTTAATTCTTTCTTCAGTTCTTTCCTGCTTTCATGGCCTACATGCAGCATTGAAAGATTGTGAGGAGAGTACCTTCACACTATCAATAAAAATAAGAGTCAGTATAGTTTACATGCTTTTTTTCCATTTACGTTTTTCAGATGTTTCATTGAAATGACCATGGATGAGGAAACATTGCATTTTGTTTTGTACTACACCACGATCAGATTGATACAGTTTATTATTAATAGTGGATGCAGACCACCTGTCACAGTCTTTCAGTAGCTATTTTGGTTTCTACAACCCCCACAAAAATTGAAACCCCTTAGATACATCTTCAGGATTGGCCAGGAACTTCTGAATGTTGCAATTCCATCCCTGATTGCGGTTCTGATTTGTGGTGGATACTGAAAATATTGTGACCGCTCCCATGAATTTAGGTCTCCAACCTGTTCGTTCAACAGTGAATTAATTCTGGCCAATCACCCCACCCTCTTATCCTCCTGTACCTCAGGTCCTTCATTGAAATCTCAAAAAGCTGCCTCTCAAAGAGCCAAGCAGAGCAGGCCATCGAGGCCATGCTGACGGCGGCCGGGTTCGATGACAAAGAGCAGATCACCTGGGAGGACTTCCACTTCCTGCTACGTGACCACGAGAAAGAGCTGCGCTTTGCTCAGCTCAATATCAAAGGTTACCTCCACTGGAGCGTGTCTTTTACTGCTAATCTCTCCTCCTCCCCCTCCCCCCTACTGTGACTGACCAGATGCAGGTGACATTCCTTTTTAGAATATGAGGCTTTATTGCTGTTGCTGTGATGGTTGGATGGTAAACCATGGTTTTTCCCAGGAAAATAGCAAGGGAGTTCCTCAGAGGGTAAGCAGCGGTGGTGTGAAGCGGTGAGCCATAGTATTCACACGATATAGCCCATGCCCGACCTGCTGAGAGCATGACTACGCAATGCCAATTTTGTTAAACAGCTCACATTTTTTGAATGATTCAAAATAAAATTATGAAGACCTGAGTCTGATGTTTTATTGAATGCCTCCGCTATTAATACCTGGGGGAAACCATGGTAATTCAGTGAAACATTCTTTCAAAATTCCTATTCTGTCTCTCAGTCTTTCTTGCTCTTGTTATGTCTTTAATTCCTATTCTGTCTCTCAGTCTTTCTTGCTCTTGTTATGTCTTTAATTCCTATTCTGTCTCTCAGTCTTTCTTGCTCTTGTTATGTCTTTAATTCCTATTCTGTCTCTCAGTCTTTCTTGCTCTTGTTATGTCTTTAATTCCTATTCTGTCTCTCAGTCTTTCTTGCTCTTGTTATGTCTTTAATTCCTATTCTGTCTCTCAGTCTTTCTTGCTCTTGTTATGTCTTTGAACCCCCGTTCACTTCTTCTCACTTCTTGTCCACAAATGACCTGCAATGCTCTTGCCCCTCT
This sequence comes from Anguilla rostrata, assembly GCF_018555375.3. NCBI lineage: Eukaryota > Metazoa > Chordata > Actinopteri > Anguilliformes > Anguillidae > Anguilla > Anguilla rostrata. Next base: position 35,600,599 of record NC_057937.1, read on the forward strand.
GCAGGGATGGAGATGCAGGGTAAAGACTTACTGAAGAGAAACCACCAGGTATCCTTCATCACCACAGAAAAGAACACGTAAGTTTCTCCCTATCAAAGAAGAAGAGAGTAGGAGTGATGAACATGGTCTAGTTCTGTGCACTAAATAATATTTTCGGTGTTTAGTGGACATTGTCACTGAAGCGTGGAAGCTGTTTTGTGGTTTTAAGTTATTGGTCTATTTCAGTTGCCAGCGTGAAGGAGAGAACCTGCGCAAGAGAATGGGGAGAAAGTAAGGCTTTTTCCAAATGTCTCTTAATTCATTCTGATGAATTTCCATTTTGATTAAGCTATGCATTGTAAAAAGTCATGTCCCTCTAGACCAGATGACCAGAACAAATACATTTCTAAGAGTAAAGAGATAAACAGTGAATTGATTAATAAATGATATTTATATATCATCCAAAATCGAAGCTTATGCTGGTTTCACTTACAGTAGTTCTACCTCAATACTTTCTCCATCTCTGTCTGTAATTCTCTTCCTGGCAGTCAGCATGGTTAAGTCACGGGGATGATTTGGGATCAGTAATTTTAATGGTTTCTCTGGAATTTCTTGAATCACTTCCTTATTTCCTCTTACATATGTATATTACGTATGTATGTTTAAGAGAAACAGCAAAGTTGATAATTGCATTGCAGTGTGGTCGCGTCTGAGAGTACGGTTTAGCACAAGCCCAGAACAAACGCAGCTCTTGTCTGTCAGTTCAGTCATTACCAATGTTACCAGCATTACGGGTTTTTGCCTTATCAAGGATTACCCTTTGCTACGTTTACACGTATACATGCACTATATAACCTCTGGACGTGGTGCATTGATGATAATTACTGGTAATTTTCACATTTGCGTCTTTATTGAAGCTCAAACTATGAACCAGTAATTAGGAGCTGAGGCTCTTTTGCAGGTGTGAGTTCCTTTGTGGTCACACAGGTGATGTCATGTCTAGTGTCTGGTACATCTCACCCAATGAGATAACTCCCGACTGCAAACTGCATCCCAAAGGCCAGAGTCCTTTTTGAACTCCTACTGTAAATGAAACCAATTTTATTAACTTTTTATTTATTTATTCATTAACATCACTGCCCAACAATACCTGTTGTTTTTAGGTCATTGTTCTATAACATGTTTGTGAAAGACTGTCTGGTCATTTGCCTCAAACTGTCAATACAATCAATAGAGCTTTTTAGGGTAGCATGTGCACCACCTCAAAACATGTGGTTTTTCATTTCCTCCTTCAGTTCTACAACCTAACAACTCAACACAGTCAATGAGTACATGTCTGTGTATCAGGCAGAATGTAAAGCTTGCACTATATCATGCTTGCGTCTCTTAGGGAGGGATTCTACAGCGCTAAAGTGTTTGTGAAGCCCATGAGGGAAAGGTACACAAGGAGCAGATTTCAGCAGAGAATACAGCAGTTCAAGCGCTTCATGGAGAACTACCGTCGCCATATTGTCTGTTTGGCCATCATCTACGGCATCACTGCCGGCGTGACTCTGGAGAGATGTTACTGTAAGTACCGCCCCTCATTTCCAGAGAACATTCTAATTGCTGCGTGTGGAATTAACCGTAAAGTTTCCTCATTCCTCCTCAACCAACTGACTGAAAATATCCTTTCTGTGTAGTAACGGTTCACTGCAAATTTAACAGGACCTCCCCGATACAAACATTCCTGCAGTTTGAAAAAAAAAAAAAACTTCCTGAGGTAATTTGGATGCCAGATTTTGAGAGTGAAATCCTCTGGACTAACAGATACAAACCAATGGCCCCGTTCTTAGACTATGGTGCGCAGGCGGACGCTTCTGGTATCCCTGAGACCACGGCAGTGGGCATCGTGGTGTCCCGTGGTTCGGCAGCCGCTGTCTCCTTCCTGTTTCCCTACATGCTGCTCACCGTCTGCCGTAACCTCATCACCCTGGCCCGCGAGACCTTCCTCAACCGCTACATCCCCTTCGACGCCGCCATCGACCTCCACCGCTGGATGGCTATGTCCGCCATCGTTCTCGCAGGTCTGTTGGGGTCGCGGTTGCTTGTATCGGCTGTGTCAAATCCCGGTCCTCCAACGCTGTAGCTGCCCAGCCCAGAATGTGAACTGTGCAGCAAACAGTAGGGCAGCTAGAGGTATTTGCAGAGAGTGCACATGCTTATCTGCGACCTCTTGAATTGGAAGACGCTACAATAATGGGATTGGCTTTCAGTTTTCACAGCTTTCAGACTGTGAAGACTGTGGTAGAAAGTTGTCCAAAAAAGTAAAGGAAAAGGACAACGATGGCCAGCATGGGATTATTGTCCCCTGGAGCTCTGAACTGCTTGATTGAACTGATGTTTGCCATCCACTCCCTGGTGTGGGCTGTTCAACATCAGCTGAGGATATAACACATTTTACCACTTTAAATTACAGGATTGGAATAATGGCCAGTGTCTCATGTGTGGAAATAAAATGTTTATACCAGCTTTGGTTAAGTATAGAGGGTAATATTTTTGGTTGACTTACTTTCTGCAATATCCATTATGCATTATTAGTATGAAGTGTGCATATGTGGAACTGGAGTAACCATTGTAATGTTGTGTTTTTAGTGAAATATTTAGCCAAAGAGTCTTTCTGACTTTGGTTCTTTTGATCTTTAGTCATTCACAGTTTAGGTCATGGGGTCAACGTCTACATCCTCTCTGTTAGCAACCTTAACATCCTGGCCTGCCTATTCCCCAAAGTGTTTCCAAATGATGGGTAGGTAATTCAGTCATTCTTCTTTCATTTAACTTAGTCCTAGTTTTTGGTTTGCTGGTTTGCTTTTGATTTAGCTTATTAAATGTTTTGAGTTACATGATTTCATATCTCATTAAGAGCTAGTGAATTACTAAATAACATGGTAAATTTTAACCAAATGCCTTGAATTATATTTCTGTACAGTGTCATATTGCGCTGTTGTGTTTTCTGTATATGATGACTGTGTGTCATATTACATTTTACAATTTTAAGAATATGTTACTTTCCTTGAGCACTGGTGTTTGCTATAAAAACCAGCAATACATTTCAAATAATCTTTTTAAATTTTTGTTTAGTTTTGAACTGCCTCAGAAGTGGACCTGGTGGTTCTTTAAGACCGTTCCAGGTATGGCAACAGTCCTATTCTGGCAAATTCTGTGACCATATCCCCTAGGAATGAAATATTCAGTCTGTGATTGTTCAAAAAGAAAAATGGATTGTAATATCAGCAAGGTCAGGATTAATTGAAATATGTCTAATTTTTTGGAACCCAGCAATTTTAACCGTTTAACACCCTCGTTCAACGTCCAGCACTCTGAATACCGAACACGAGTGCATCAACAGTTAAAACACCTTAAAACATCTAACATGTAAAATATATTTATTTGATATAAATATGTTTATTATTAAAGATATCAATTATCAGTTAAATCGCTGAATTTGTTGATAGGCAGAGCAAACTGTTAGATCAACCTTTATCCAAAATGTACAACTCACAACCAGATGAAAATGAAGAAATGTGTTAAGTTACAACAAATATACACGTCTAATCTAAAGACGAGGTTCAATTACCTTAAAACAATTAACAAAGATTATACACATGGGCAGTCACACAAGAAATAAATATAAGTGGATACCAAACCACAGCTTTTGTCTCAAAGTAATCCAAGGATTTGCAAATTTCAGAAACCAAAAGACAGCACATTATTCCAAAAGAACCAGTGATGAAATGTAGAACACCAGACCTAGATGCAGGACTCAGATGCCCACTTCCAGCCGTAACAAAACTTCTTTTTTCCAAGTTTCCCAAACTGACTTAAGTCAAAAATGGCTAGAAAGCCGCTATGTTTTAACTAGTGACAAACAGGAAGGGGCAAGGGCATGGACACCCCCTCTGACACACACACAGGCAGACACACACATTCACACCTCAGATGTAACCCCCCCCCCCCGTTCCTGCTCTGTCTTATCTTCAGGTTATGCTGGCCGAGCACTTTGAACCTTCCTATGGCTGAGAACGGCCGAATAGTGAATTACATTCATCTGACAGTGAATTGAAGCAGTTACTTTCAAAGTTGACTTCAGTTGTGTGTTTTTGTGTGTATGCATAATTGCTTGTGTATGTGTGTGTTCATGTGTGTATGTATATGTGTACTTGTGTGTACATGTTTGTGTGTATGGGTGTGTTTGCGTGTGTGTGTGGGTGCACATTCCAGGCCTCACTGGTGTCCTGCTGCTCCTCATCCTGTCTCTCATGTACGTCTTCGCCTCGCGGTATTTTCGACACATCAGCTTCCGTGGATTCTGGGTCACACACTACCTCTACGTCCTCCTCTACATTATGGTCAGCATATCCACCCCTTCAAATAATGGCTTTCTGGGAAAGGCGTAGCTCTAACAAAACCAAGTAAATCTTCCTTCTCTTCTTTCACTTTTGCAGACTGTTATTCATGGAAGTTACGGCCTGATCCAGGAACCCAGGTTCCACATCTACCTCATTCCCCCCGCTATTCTCTTTCTGGTGGACAAGCTCATCAGTCTGAACAGGAAGAAGGTGGAAATCCCTGTGGTGAAAGCTGAGCTGCTTCCCTCCGGTACAATCTTTAAATAAAATACACACACTCTCACAGGTCATTACGGTTATCACTGTACCAACCGGAATACCTTTCTGGTCATGTCAGAAACCCCAGTGCAAATGGCAGGTTGACAAAAGCCAATAACTGTCTCCAAAGGCAATCAAAAGAATCAAGACTTGATACTGAAAGCTCTCTAATACCTACACTAAGGAAGCGATTGAACACACCTGGCTAATCAGAAACATCTGCAGAGCCATTATATATATAGTACCTTTCCAGGGCCCAATAGTGCTTATTGAGGTTAGGAAAAATGGCTAGCTCTTTAATGTCATTTAACAATGTAATTGTGAAGCAATTATTGAGAAGAGCAGCTGTGAATGTCTCATGGCTGTGGTCCTTCCCTCATGCAGGTGTGACGTGTTTGGAGTTTAAGCGACCTCAGGATTTCATGTATCGTTCGGGACAGTGGGTGCGCGTGGCGTGCCTGGAGTTGGGCACGGATGAGTATCACCCCTTCACGCTGACCTCCGCACCCCACGAGGAGAACCTCAGCCTGCATATTCGAGCAGTGGGGCCGTGGACCAGCAAGCTGAGGGAGTCATACACACCTGGGAGCCTTGAGCAGCAGGGGGCATACCCTAAAGTGAGTGAAAAGCTATTGCAGAGATGCTACAGTAAATAAGACTAATTTTACATGTCACTAAATACAGACGATGTTGGGTTGTGAGAATGAGAAATGAGAGGACAGTTGAAATGTAAGCATCTATCTTTATTATTAGTGTTAAGGAAGCCTCCCCTTCTGAAAAACAACCTTATATGCACCTCATACGTTAAATGATATTAGTGCCCCCATTTCAGATTGTCTGGATCTAAAGCCATCAGTTAATTCTTCCTCTGTGGTTGGCAGTGGACTAAACTTTTTTCTCCCACAGCTGTACTTGGATGGGCCCTTTGGGGAGGGGCACCAGGAATGGACTAATTTTGAGGTGTCCGTCTTAGTGGGTGGTGGAATTGGAGTCACTCCGTTCACCTCTATCTTGAAAGACCTGGTGTTCAAGTCTTCAGTCAAATTCAAGATCCAGTGCAAAAAGGTATAGATAGCTACAAACAGGGAAACAAATCTGTTAAATGACTGGGTGTAATAGGCTCGAGGTTGAGATGATGGTTGATACGTGTGTGTGTGTCCCTCCCCTAGGTATACTTCATTTGGGTTACTCGGACCCAGAAGCAGTTTGAATGGGTGTCTGACATCATCCGGGAGGTGGAGGAGATGGATGCCCAGGATCTGGTCTCTGTTCACATTTACATCACTCAGCTGGCTGAGAAGTTTGACCTGCGGACCACCATGCTGGTAAGCGTGGCCTATGGCAAAGTGGAAACTGGGTGGAGAACAAAGAGAAAGTGTAGCCTGAAAGTATCCCTGACAAGTACTCTAAGATAGAAGCTTGGATTCCATATTCAAACAACTTTACCTTCAACTGAAGAATAAATGTTTTTTTTAAATCAGTCTGGCAACTTAATTTTGATGACGAGAAGACATGACAGAAAAACTGTGAAGAGCAAATACTTTATTAAATTGTGAGTTAAGGGTTAACTCACAATTTTTGATTGAAATCGGGCCAGAGTAAATTAGGATAGCTAAATTTAAAGGGTAGCAGATTTTAAGTGGGGGAAGCACTTGGTTATCACTGTTCAGTACATACAGTCAAGGCACCATTGCATGTTTTTTTCTAATGTTTTTTTTTCATCTTTCCCATCATTAACATTTAACAATTAACATTTCCCATCATTAACATTATGGAAACAGGATTGTAAGGGTGATGATGATGGTGTCTGGCCTCTCTCCCACAGTATGTTTGTGAGCGTCATTTTCAGAAGGTATGGAACAAGAGCCTGTTCACTGGTTTGCGGTCCATCACCCATTTTGGACGGCCTCCTTTCCTCTCCTTTTTCAGCTCTCTGCAGGAAGTACATCCGGAAGTGAGCACTTTCATTTTTAGCTATTTATAGAAATGTCAGTTATTGGCCCAACATGTTGTATGTCACAAAGGATGTCTAGGTGACTAAATGCCCTAATTGCTAAGGTTGTTATGCACAAACAGAAAGCCCAAACAGCTACATGTTCTCTCTACATTTTAAACTCTCTGTAATCTTTAAGATGCTCTTCGTTTTTTTACTTGCTTCTTCAGGTGAACAAAATTGGGGTGTTCAGCTGTGGACCCCCAGGCTTGACCAAGAACGTGGAGAAGGCTTGTCAAAAGATGAACAAGAAAGACCAGGCCCACTTCATCCACCACTACGAGAATTTCTAGCTTATGTTTAGTTATATGCAACCAGCTTCGTACAATGGAGTAGTAACCTCTAATGAAAATGTCAGCCATGTAACTATAAAATATCTATGCCGTATTATATAATTTGTTTTCTTTTTTTCTTTTTTTTTTTACAAATGGTATAGTGCATTTCTATCTTGACTTACAGTAATGATGCATTGTTATAATACTGTATTACAAATATACTTTTTGTATAAAATATTATATTATAAATATTATTTTGGCCACTTTGTTGTGAATTTAAATGACCAGCTTCCCAGCATACTGTAACTCCAACAGAAGTTGAGGGTTCCTGTATGTCAAGCTAACACTGTAGATCATAAATGCGTGTTTTTATCCACACAATACACATATAATCATAAACAACACAAATGAGTGTTCAATAATTACAAATGTTACATGTAGTAATACTGTTGTTTTAAATTTCTAATCGGCAACTTTAAAAAAGCATTTCTAGCATTGTTATTGTTATGCTCGAGTCTCTTACAATTTTCACCATAACATGTAAAAACGATTTTATATAATAAATGTTTCATGAATAAATCTTATATGACTCTTTTATTCTTTAATTGATTCTCAGATCCTCACATGAAATATGAATGGCTCAGCATTTTATATCAAGGAGCATATTTCAGGATTTTTATCATGATTTGCTTTTGAAATCCGGCTTGTAACACCGCATTATGTAATAATCTGCCGCATTTTGTAAAAAACACCTTGAAATTTTGTAAAAATTATTACATATTGTCTTAGTCTAAATAGTCACATAAAAGCAGTAACAAGATCAGCTTTTTATCATATTTATCTTACAAATATAGCCAAACTCTGGGACGTCATGTCAAAAGCCGACCTGGAAAAACTCATTCACGCTTTTATTTCTCTCAGGGTTGACTACTGCAATGGTCTTTTGACAGGGTTCCCCACAAAGACCATAAAAGCTTCAGCTTATTCAAAATACAGCTGCTAGAGTTCCTACAGGGACCAAAAGGTCGGACCACATCACCCCAATTCTTGAATCACTACACTGGCTTCCTGGCAGCCACAGAATTGAATATAAGGCAATGCTGCTTGTTTATAAATCAGCACATGGAGTGAGACCACATACATTACAGACATGTTTAAGTACACTCCTGTCAGGCCTCTCAGGTCAAGTTGGAGTGGGCTGCTAGTAGTGCCCAATGCCAGGGCTAAACTTGGTGGAGCAACCTGTAGTCACTATGCTGCGCATCTCTGAAACAGGCTCCCTGTCGATTTTAAAAGTAACCTAATCCTCGAAACTTTTGAATCAGGACTCAAAACCACACTGTTCATGGTTGCTTTTAGTTGAGTTATTTGAGTTATTTAAGAAATGTTAAACTTATTTAAAATCTTGTTTTTATCTACACCACTATTTTTTTATTCATTGTTCTGATGAATATTTTAATCTTTGTAAAGCACCTTGAATTGCCACTGTGTATGAAAAATGTGTTATAAATAAAAGTGCTTGACTTGGAAGAGGGAGAATAAGCAGTGTTGGGCAAGCTACTTGGAAAGTGTAGTGAGCTAAGCTATCAGTTACTCTACATTAAATGAAGCATCACTACACTGACATTACCCCCCAGAGAAATGTAGCAAGCTAAGCTACAGCAACATGGCAAAAGTAGTTTACTACATCAAAGCTATTTCTTTTTTACATTGAACCAACTTCATTCCAAGTCAATGCTATCTCAGTGATCAATACAACTGTCAGTCAAACAGATAGGCAGACAAAAACTGTTCAGTTCAATTGTTTATTAAACTATAAGCTGTGCTCACTGCTCTCACTGCTCCAAAACCAATTTGGCAACAAAAACAAACAAAAAAAGTGCTCCACATAATAAAAAGCAAGAGTCGAGAGTGTGTGCATGTTCATCTATGTTTGTTTGTTTGTGTGTGCGTGTGCACACATGTATGCACGTGTGTGTGTCTCCTGTGTGTACCAGTACTGAGATGTTTGTGTCAGTATAACACTCAATGTCATGCAGTTTCTATGTTTCTATGAACCCTCAAGTACAGTTTCAATTAAGCTAAGGAATACAGTGACACTTGATGTAGTTTTGACAAATGAAAGATACTACTAATCTACTGAATTAATTGTATTTTTTTTTTAATTAATTTTGTTGTTATAATGATTTTTTATGAATAAAGACATCCATTTTGGTTGGTTATTACATACAGTAAGGCTGAAATTACAAAATGTGGCAGATTATTATAAAACGAGGGTGTTATTACATAATGAAGTAAAAATGTATTACATTTTGTCGAGTTATTACATAATGCGATGTTATTACATAATGCGTTGTTACACGCCTCACTTATACTGAATGGCAACAACCAAAGAATCAGACAACATGGAATGCATAAGCTATTATTCATTTATTTGTTAGGCTTTCTTTCTTAATGGGGCATGGTGAAACTAAGCAAATAAAGAATTACCAACCCATGCCCTAAAAGAAGTTTTCAACAAACTAGGCTATATAACAAATGAATGGTGCGTTGGCTTCTCATAGATAATCATAGAAAGGAAACTAAGCAAATAACCATCCCCACCTCTTTTTCTGAAAGAGTTTGCATATAATAGACCGTTTCCTGCTTGCCTGACCATAAGGAAGTCTTGGAAGGAGTCCAAAAGTCAGAAAAAGTCCCTGATTGAAGAGTGCCTACGTGAAAAAACATTGCCGGATTATGGCCTGCTTTCCTAGGAAACAAGTGCCCCCAAATACATTCAGTCACTGAAATGTCCCAATATTTCCAAGTAGAACACACATCTTAACTTAAATCCTGATTTGTTTATATATAAGAGCTTATTTGTTGTAATCAGGCGACTGCTGTTTTCCTGCTTACAGTATGCGGTTTAACTACTAAGGTGGCAGGTGACTCAGGTTTTTTGCAACGTCAAAGTTTGATTTCACATCTTCACCCCACAGCATGGCATGGTTCAATAAAACCTTTGGCTACTTTACGTAAGGAGTTTTTATGGATTTTTAAGGAGAGAGCTACAGTGGGGAAAATTTAAAGCTTGGAATTTCAAGTGTCACATCCAAAGGCCCTATGTATGCGGTAGGATGACCACTCTATGTTCTTGCTCACGGGTTCTGGTCATTTGGGTCACACTTGAGCATGACTTTGACCCCCAGGCCCTGGCGTGTGGTCTCGAAGGCCTGCACGGCCTCCTCCAGGGGGAATCGGTGCGTCACCAGGGGTTTCACATTGACCTGCTTGGAGGCCAACATGTCGATTGCCACTGGCCACCTGAAAGAGGGAAAGCACAGCAAATGAAGGCACGTCAGCAGACCCACATTATCACAAGCAGCAGTGCAGTATAATGGTTAGGTAACTGTGGTTGGAACTCAGAGGATGCTGATTCGACCCAGGGGAAGCCAAGCTGTACTTCAGATGCTTCTGTAAAATCCAGCAGTATACATGGATTTTATGTAAAGAATATAAACTGTGTGAGCCAGTCTGGAAAGCACATCTGTTAAGAGCATAAGAGCATCATTCTAGGAACACCACTGAAGACTGAAGTTGAAATGTAGCCTTACATTATAGGCACCATTTTTGTTTTCCCATGCAATGCTAATAGTTTGATATACACATTCATGCCATGTAAAAACCTGCTTGTGTGAGCTTTTGGGATGGTCAAGCTCTTAATGTGAAGCACAGAAAAGCCCAGGTGGTCAAACCAAGGTCCTGGAGAGCCACAGGGTTCTGTTCCCCAGGGCCGAGCAAGGTTATCCATTCTTGCTTTTGGAAAGCCACAACATGTAGGTATTTTTGTCGCTACTCTGCACATCATTCATAGAATAAGTCAGCTGATTACACAATAAATTTACACAAACAGTTCACTGATTTTAAGGTGAAAGGTCAGTCACTCTGAGGCTCTCTAAAGGGAGAGAATGAACATCGCTGGTCAAGTCTCCTGTGTGTGCGAGGCTGCTGCAGAGATTATTTACGTGTTGGAATAGCGGAAGACTCCTCTGATGTCCACTTCTCTGAGGGCAGCACTGAGGAGGGGAACGGTCACCATCTCAGAGCCCAACCCAACCAGAACCACCACACCACCACGTCGGGTCGCCTTGCAGACAGGGATTCAAGCAAGTGGCTTAATGTGGGTTAGTATTCATGCTTAAACATCTGGTGAATGATATAGCCATACATTCTGTAGTAAACATCTGCAATTTGATGTGGAGCCTAAACAAAATCAATTATACCTTTCAGCAGGTGCAAATTTTAGTTTCTTAAATAGTGCTAATTAGTGGGTCATTCAATCAGCAACACACTTTTTATAACATATGAGCAATTATTTTTTATTCTTCCTCCATTTTATCCCCAGTTTGGGAACTCCAATCATATGAAGCTGATAATGGACATAAGCACGCACTCCCCTCCAAAGCATGTGATGTCACCAGCTGCTTATTTTCACCCTGCAATCCACAAGCCACATTCAACATACATGAGTTGGAGGAAGAAACTGAATGTGCAGCATTAGCAAGTGCACTGTGGGTGCCTGATAAACTAGCTGGAGTCATTAGAGTGATGAGAAGGTGATCCCAACTGAACACACCCTAACCCTGGGCAATGCTACAGCCAGTCATCCTTTACCCTGTGGGGCTTCCGGCCACAGTTGGCATGGAGCGGTCAGGATTTGATAAAAGACGACGGAGCTTAGTAGTTATTTTTGACGGAATTTTACATACCATTTCAAAGGATGATATATCTCACAGACTTGTTTCAGCAGAGGCAGTATTTCCATGCAGTGAGCTCCATGATGTTTATGACAAAGACTTTTTTTTCTTGATCTGGCTTGGTACTCCACCATTTCAGATTTGTAATCAAATGATTTACATGTGGTTAATGTGCAGTGTTGGGACAAATGGCTTCACAGGTGTTTCTGATTAGTCAGGTGTGTTCAATTACTTCCTTAGCGCACATGTAAGAGAGCTTTCAGTATCTACTATTATACATTTTGTGGTTGCTTTTGGAGTCTGTTATTGCTGTTTGTCAACATGAGGACCAGAGTTGTACCAATGAAAGTCAAGGAAACTATTATGAAAGTCAGAGGTTATGTTTAAAATGTGCTGTAATTCCTATATGGTGAAATCAAAATGTATAAAAATACTTTTGAATAAAAGCTGAGAATGTATACTTTAATTACATGCTAATGATTCTTTTAAAAAAATATTTAAAATAATTTTTTTTTTTTTCAGATATATAATTGTGGAATACAGAGCCAAATGAAGAAGCAATATCTCTTTGTCCCAAAAATTATGGAGCTCACTGCATATATGGAAGAATTTTGCGACTGCAGTATTTCTGGGAATCATTTACAGCATCCACCTACAAAGCTGAACGTTTATCCACTTCAAAAATCAATAAAATTATTTTTTAAAGTCAAATGTGTGAAATGTGGATTTAGCTCCCATTTCCCAATCTTGAAAGCAACTTACAATACTTTACAGGACATACTATTGCCCCAGGTTATTAAAAAAATGTCAGCTGGCTTTTTATATAAACAGTGAAATTAGGGATAGAATGGAATAACATCATCTGTCAGTTGTGCCCAACTTAGGCCCTGGTTTTCACTATGGGGATGTACCCCAGAATCTGAAATTAGTCCTGCTGGTTCCAAAACTATGGCTGGGAATCCTGTGTTGTGCACATAGTGACTCCTATGGTGTGCCAGACTGCACCCTTCGGAACTGACAGGAGATTTTTCTGTCATAAAACACACTTACTAATGTGGTTCTATTCCAAAACGGGGAAGAGAAAAACATAACAGATATAAACTTCAGTTTTCAAAGCCAGAATTGTTTTCCTCTTTACTGCATAAACACTGTGTACGTACAAAATGATTGGCTTCAAAAAGAAAAACAGTGAAAGATAAACTGATTAAAAATATTAAGAACGCTGCATTTAAGTTTTAAGCTGAAAGATAAGTTAATACAAATATTCAAACTGTTTCCTCAACTAACAATGACTAACAATGACTAAAGTATAATCTGTTCCCGACATCTTGAAAGATAACATCAAAAAACTTCCAATGAACAAACATAATGGATTTCTTTATCAAAAACTTGCACCAGAATAGATTAAATATAAATTAAAACAAACTGAAGGAAAAGATTAATCCATTTTATGTCAATTTACTTCAAATGATTATTCTCAAACTTGCTCAATGTTTGCTCAGGTAATTCTCTTATATTGCTAAAAAGAGCAGTATCAAAAAAATTTCTAAAAGCTGACAAAGATTCTGCTGCCCAAAAGCTGACTCTGGGTGCTGGCATAGCACCACCCTGCCCTCTTGCTGAACCCTGAGGTCTGGGCTCGCTTACATAGACGGCAGTCTGGATACTGCTCTCTACTCCTGTGCATTCTATGGTAGCCTGGGGTCTGGGCTCACTTACATAGACGGCAGTCTGGATACTGCTCTCTACTCCTGTGCATTCTATGGTAGCCTGGGGTCTGGGCTCACTTACATAGACGGCAGTCTGGATACTGCTCTCCACTCCCGTGCATTCTATGGTAGCCTGGGGTCTGGGCTCACTTACATATAGATGGCAGTCTGAATACTGCTCTCCACTCCCAAGCATTCGATGGTAGCCTGGGGTCTGGGCTCACTTACATATAGATGGCAGTCTGAATACTGCTCTCCACTCCCAAGCATTTGATGGTAGCCTGGGGTCTGGGCTCACTTACATAGATGGCAGTCTGGATAATGCTCTCTACTCCCGTGCATTCTATGGTAGCCTGGGGTCTTGGCTCACTTACATAGATGGCAGTCTGGATACTGCTCTCTACTCCCGTGCATTCGATGGTAGCCTGGGGCTGGCGGCCCAGCTGCCCCTCCACCTTCTTGGCCAGCTCCTCTGGCGTGTCCCCCCTTTTCACCTGCAGGAGGAAGTCAGCACCCAGCTCCTTGGCCATTTCCAGACGCTCTGCTATCAGGTCTTTGCGAGGGGGAGAGAAAGGTTACTGTAACAAACCTGCCATAATGGCCAGAACAGAAAGGGTTCAGTCAAAGAGGAAGACTGCTGTGCAGATGACAGCCATGTTCTATAGTCTTTATAGTCCAATGTGCCTCAGAGGTCACATGTTCAAACCCCAGGTTCGACCCTGTGATTGCAGCCCTGAGAAAAGGAATTTAACCTAAATTGCTTCGGGTAATTGTTCAGCTTTATAAATGGACAGCATTTGTCTGGATACGGTCCCTGGTGAGCAAATAAATAATGTAAAATGATGTTAAAAAAACAGTAAAAATATGTGCTGTGTGTGTCAGTGTAATTAACTGTTCTCTGTGTATATACTGTTTGTACTGTATATTTCAAATGCTGAAATGAAGATTAAAGTTCCTTCTAGAAAATGAAGTTCTATTCTATTCTGTTCTATTGAATCTGTCCTTTGCTCAAGAATAGCTGTCTTCCGCTGTTATTGTGAAATTGGAAAACAACTGATTTCAAGATGAATGTAGCAGACGCCTATCAAATTCCTTCCTTACCACTGATTGCCACGTGTGACGCACCCATCGCTTTGGCAACCAGCAAGCAGACCAGCCCAATTGGTCCTGTGATGAAATTCAGAGGGAGGGATATTATAACAGTTAAATAAGGCCAACTATAAAACTATTAAACAAATGACAGTGGATGGCAGTAAAATGATATTACGACTTTCTTAATCTGTTCACTGCTCCCAATGAGGCATCCTGCAGAGGAAAGAACTATCCCAGGATTAAAAACCTAACCCCTCTTACTCATGGATCACTTCTTTAAAATTCTGATAAGGACAGACATGCTCTTAGGGGCAGAATTATTCTATCAGCGCTGCAGTGTTTTGTTGAACTGTGTTACTATGCGTGAATAGGTAGTGAGCAAGCTGATAGGATTCGCTGGAAATATTGCTATTTCAGGGGAAATAATATAGGAATACTGGAGATGATGCTTACCATAAGTCATGTTTGACATTCCGATAACAAGGCGGTGCCTTTTAAAATAACAATCTTTTAAAAAAACAAACATTCCAGCAAGTGACCTATACAGGATTTTCATGATCAGCAGTCTGTTGTGAATTTATCAGCCCTGGGTTGCCATAACATTAAGGCCTACTAACAGATCTGGTAGCAGCTCCATATTGACAGTGAACTATGCAAATGGCATGGCCGATGCCCTGGAAGTTGGGGTTTACCTGCACCACAGATCAGCACGGTGCTGCCCAGAGTCACCTGAGCCCTGCGGCAGGCGTAGATACCGACAGACAGGGGCTCAATCAGAGCCCCCTCCTCATAGGTCACGCTGTCAGGCAGCCTGTAATAAACAGACATTGGTTCATGCCACCGGCAAACGGGGAGACACCAGCAGTCACAGGAGTGGGCATGCACACAGGGCATGCACACACTAAATGTGCTAAACTCTGAAAAGCTGCCACTAATGTCAGTGAAACTATGTGGAACTAAAATAACATTGTCAAGTGGTCAGTGTTCAAGGTGGGTCATTCAAGTTCAAATCTAGTACAAGGGGCAAGACACTGTGCCTTTCTTACCCTTGACTATGGTGCTGGATGCATACTTTAAAATACATTTAACTAATCAAACCTCCACACAATTTGGCAGATCACTTACTTGTAACAGAAGTTGGCACTATGTTTGTAGTATCTAGAGAGGTTCCCGTCATCTGGAGGTGTTGCACAAAAGAAGATAGTGGGGGACAGGTTGTACCGCCCAGTTTTGAAAAACTCGTCCATCTCGCGAGGCACCCCAGGTTCGATCGCTACTCTGTCACCTACACAATTAAACACAGGAACATTTTTTTTAAAAAGCATTCATGATTCAACAGCAAACTTGTTTTCATTCTGTACCATTAATTCATATTTTTAACTTCCTTGGATATTGTCTGCCAAATAAAATGGAATCAGTTGGCCAAGACATTACATTTCAATGCAATATTCTTTTTTCACTATGATGCACAAATCCAACATTTTTATCGTAGAACTCTGCACTACTGTCCAAAGGTTTGGAGCAACAACCATTATAATCAGCAAACTTCAAAGAAGAACTTCAAATCTTTTGAAACTGGTAGAAATGCATATTCATATATTCCTGTACCTCCCTGAACATTTTCAGCAAAACATGTCACTGAGTAAAACTTACTGTCATGTGAAAGAAGAATTTGCTTTTCAAATTGTCAGCCATTTGAGGAATTATACTGAGTTTTAAAAATGGGTTGTATTTCAAATAAAATATGTGACCAAGGTCTGGTCATTAAAGCATGCCAATTGATAGGATTATTTTATAAATTAAAATAAAGCACTGACACACACATCTCGATTGTCCTGATCTCTTAAGATCTTTTCATCTATCATGAGCCGCGTTTCCACCGCAGGAACTATACCCCGGAACTAGGAACCTTTTGAGGAACTCGGTGCGTTTCCACCGCAGGAACTAGGGTCTAAATTTAGTTCTGGGGGCTTTGTTTTACCCCCCAAAACGTTCCTGCTCGGGGGTAGTACTTTCCGAAAGTACAGGAACCTTTTGGGTGGAGCTTGCAGCCCTGAACATTTCTGATTGGTCGAGTACTCGTAGCATTTGTGTTGTATTTATTTTCCGCCATTACCCGCCATGTTTGAAAATATGCAGCGGCAAACCAATTTATTTTCATAATAACTTCAAATCAAACTTGTATGTTATGCGGCGCAGTAGCCTACTTTTGGTTATAGCCTGTCAACGTCTTGGAATTATAACGTGTGCTCTTCTGTTCTTTTCTTGCTTTAGTATTCGTTTTATAAAATGCTAAGCATTCGTGCTGGGACAGCATATTACGTAGGCTACCAAAACATTCAAACGGATTAATTCGGTTGCTGAATATTTTCTTCCGGATTTTCTTTGTTAGCCCGTTGTAATTGACTCAAAACGTTTGATACAGTTATGTGAGGTATGCGGTAGTTCTGCATAATTAACATTGGTGATACAGTACACGCAAACTGGAAATCACCTTCCGCACTTTTTATCCGGGTAAATTAACAGGTTAATTCTAGTAATCTTCCCTTTAGCTTTTTCAGACTGCCGTAATTTTACTCAATTTTACTGCCATTTTTCAATTCCACGAAAAGACCAGGAAGACTATGGACTCATTTATGGTGCATGGTTCGCATCTGGAGGGCACACTTCGCTGCTCGGCTAGCAGTAACTTCGAAGGAAAGCAAACGGTGGCTGTACCACTACTAATTTACATTTTCACGCAAGTCCGAGTTTTCGTTCTATTCTTGTCATTTTGCAATTAGCCTTTATGGAATTGACGACGAGAAAGTAATAAAACAGCAAATTGTTTACGTGTGCATGTTTTCTGCTGTTAATGAATGTGTTTGAGAGGATATATGAAAATCAATAAATACAAAAGTAACCATATATAGTCATTGTTGGTAACCCGTTGTATATAAGTGGAATAAACCCCTCCGGGCTGTCCCGGTTATTAGAAAATAATGTAGGCTACTTCGGTAGTATGGGGTTACAGAAGAAATCATATGACAGATGGACCGACGACAACGTCAGTGGGCTAATTTGCCTAATCTTCGCGGTACTTTAGACCCCGGTGGAAACGCAGACAACCATTGGCTGAAGGAACCTTTTAGTTCCTGGTAAAGTAGTTCCTGGGACTGAAAGTTCCGGGTAATTTTGGTGGAAACGCGGCTATGGACTCTCTGATCAGGACCTCAAATAATTATCATGTATATTTAATGCACTACGTGATTTCTGCAGTAAAAATATCTATGGGATAAAGAAATAAGTCCGAGACAATGTCCAGCTGCATGTATGCTATAGGTGTATAGATTTACATAGTACTTGCCTGGCTGGAGGTGCTTGACCCCTGACCCCACTTTTATGACGCGTCCTGCGGCTTCGTGCCCCAGCACCATGGGCTTCTTAACCTCATAGCTACCAATGCGTCCGTGCTGCCAGTAGTGCACGTCTGAGCCGCAGATCCCAACAGAGTGCATCTGCACCAGCACCTCTGACAACACAGGGACAATAGGCACGTTACAGCGTTACGGTGGTCCCCAAACTGCGGGCTGGTACCCAGTGGCTGGGACCAACAGATAAACACAAATAAATAAAAGTCTTAGTGTTTATAAGACACTATAATACTGTATGCTTTACATTCTCACCAAGCTCAGGACCAGATGCATGCAAGTTACAGTGTACATGCAGCATAGCTCATGTCTTTATATATACAGTACACACACGCACATACACTCAAGCGGGATAGGACTTGGGCTCCGACAGTTTGAGAACCCCTGATATATTACACTCCAGTAGCAGCATAACAGATCGGTTACACTCATTACACACATAACATTTATGTTTAGGCATATGTGCATTCATCAGGTTCACAACTGACAGCAGACGTCAATAAATAACCTTATAACATTTAGTTAGATGTCATACAAGGTTCTACAGGGAAATAGCAAATTCTGTATTATTAAGAAGCCAATGGGTTAGAGGATGTGTATGTATGTGTTTGGGTTTAGCATGTGTATGGGTAGTAAATCAGAGGTCAGCATTAGATAAGCCAAGGTGGAGTTTAGAATTGTGTTTTCAATCTTCAGAGGTAGATGAGCAGTAAATGCTGCCCACTGTGTAGGAGAAGCCAATATTACCAAACCAAGAGAGATGATGTATGGGGAAAACATGAGGGGGTTGAGAACAGATTCCTGGAGGACTCCTGTTGTAAAGCAGTTGGACTTTGAGATTGAACCCTGCCTGTTTACCTGACAGGAGTAATCCGAAAAGTATGAGAACAATCATTTGTAGACATTGCCTGTAAGACCCATTTCAGTCAGACTTGATAGTAAACTGTATAGACAGCAGCAGAAAGGTCAAGCACGATCAAGGCAGATGACAGGGATGCTGCTTTTGCAGAAAGCTTCCATTACAGCAAGAACAGCATCACTGTTAAGTGGTTAGCTCTGAAGCCAGATTGACTGGGGTCAGTGAGGCTGTTCTGAGGTGGGTAATGTGTAAGCTGAATGGATCCAGCCTGTTCAAAGGTTTTAGATGGAAAATGGAGGAGGGATATGGGTCGATAGTTTTGAACTGCCGGTGAATCCAAGGTTGTTTTTTTGAGTAAGGGTGTTTTACTCAGGCTTGCTTGAAGTCAATGGGGACACGACCAGTGATCAGTGAACCACTGACCATGCTGACCATGGCAGAGATGAACGGCAGAAGTACAGGAGCAGAGGACCGTAGAAGGGGAGAGGGGATGGGGTCAAGGGAGCAAGTAGTCGTAGACACTTGATAGGAGCTGCAGGAGATGAGCTTTGGAGGCGGTTTAAAATCCTGAGACGCTAGGAAGATTGACAGCAGGAGCAGTGGGCAAGTGGCTATGGGAATGTGTTGGCATAGTGTAGCGGGTATCAGTTATTTTGGTTTCAATGTAGGAAGCAAAACCGTCAGCTGTAAGAGTGAAGGGAGGTGGAGGGGGAGGTGGGTTAGGAAGAGAGGAGAAAGCAGAAAATAGATCTTACAGGTTGTTTGTTTCAGACTTTAATTTTAACTCAAAATATAAAGCCATGAGACAGATAAGGAAAGCACAGAGTAGAGATGCTGGTAAGCAGGCAGGACAGAGGACAATGTTTTCACATTTTCTTTCTGTGGATCTCAGGTCTATACACATAGAACATCACAAACCCTTGGACAGGAAGAGGGTGGTTTTGCATATTGGGAGGCGGGAGGGCAGAGTGAATCAAGTGTGTCAGGAAGCACAGATAGCAAGGAGACAGTACCAACATTAGTAAGTAGTTGTGAGAAGATCTCTATGGGAGGTAGAGCAGATAACAGAGGTGGTCAAGGAGGGCTGTATCTGGTTGGGGATTCCATGCCAGCTACTGCTCTTAACCACTGTATGTAAATAGCTCATTCAGGATCTTACATTTTAGCTAAGTATTTTGATAACTTCATATTGGTCAGCTGATAACAGTTTTGCTGTCTCTTTGAAACACAGTGGCCCAATCTATGAGTGAACCAGCACTTGTATATAGCGCTAATTAGCTAATCAAGCCAGGAGCCCTGGCGGAAACAAAAAACTCTATCCCCCCAGAAATGGAATTGTGTCATATAATGTCACAGCTATGTCATATAAGCTGCAGTGTGAACGCAAGAGGCTGAGTCTTCAGCCAGAAAAATGACACAATCTATTTTATGGCACCCGGCAAGGGACTGAAGGGAAATGCCCTAGTGAATGCCCTTGTCCATAAATGCACATATTAGAAATTCAGTACACTGTTCCAAATACAGTATTTTATAGACAAACAACCATAAAAACAGTTACTTCATGTCCAACGTACCATTTGGACCTGGTTCAGGAACAGGGCGATGTTCCTGTAAAGGACCACAAAAAAATCAGTTGCAATACCTATTTCTACTGTAAAAGCAGGGATTGTGTGGCCTATGAACATACACAGAAGCCATTGACTTGTATCCTTCGGAAGGAGCTCAATAAAATAAAATAAAAACTCATTTTCAATGCATATCATAAGCACAGTGACTGATAAGGGAATATTCATAAAATATAAAGTAACAAATTCAGTAACAATGCGAACTGTCCAAATAACTTTCTTAGTTCGATACAGATCACTCCACAACATGTATAGCACTGCATTATTAAACCCATTTCCAATCAATGATACAGACAGCTTGCAAATGGTTCAATACATTCACGTTTCATCCATCAAGCTAACTAAAATACGTGTTGATGCTGGATTTGCTTTCCAAATAGGAGTCCGTGGAATAATGTCCTAGCAAAATTAACGGTACAGTACCAATCTGAGATCGCCAGGCGAATGCAGCACCACGGACAGATTCTCTTTATCCATGTCGAAAATCCGATTTAATCTGTGCTAAATTGGATTTATTAGGGGAGAACACTGCAGCAAGTCTCTCTTAGCTAGACAAGGGCTCAAAGTACCTTTTCTTGTTTTTAATGACAAAACTAGTAGAACTTGCGCAACCCAATGGTTAGCTAACTATCAAGCTAATGCATGTCAGGTCAGGAGTGTTTTAGTTTGGATTGTGATCATGTAAATTGCCAAGTAAATTACCTAGTAAGAGGACACTTCAACATGTTGTATTTGAAACGCGAGCAATTGATTTAAAAAATAACTTACAAGAAAGGTTGTCTGTCGAGAAAAGTTTTTTCAACTAAAAGTGTGAAATATATGCAGAAAATAAAACGAAAGCGGGAACAAGATAGATGATCTTGCTAACGCTCCGTGTTTACGTTGCACTTATAATAAAACATTCTCCTTTAATATAAATATTACGGTGGGTTATTAGAATCCACGACATTTATTGGTTACAAGAATGTTGCTCCCGCCTCCCGCCTTACTTCCGCATGTAGGTAGACCGCCCGCCTCGTCCAGTTGGCATGTTTCAACAGAACTAAATGGGTATATTTGGACGGATAAACCGGACTGTATTCTGGCGATGACTTCAATGTCAATATTACCATGCTGACCAAGTTTATTTAACACGAACTACAGTCAGCTACACATGATCCACCTCAATAGTTTTTATCGCTGTTATATTGGCTACAAAAGCAATTAGCTCCATTTCATAGTCCTGTTAAAGACCCGGAAGTTATGCCTCCTACCAAGGGGGGTTTCCATGGAAACCACTAAAAGTTGTCTTTACGAACAGAGGTTGGCAACTAAGTATATTGGCTAACTAACTGTAATTATAACATGGAAACAATGGACGTGGATGAATTGTTAACTGAATGTCAGTCTAAAGGATCTGACTGGTTAAATATTAGTAATAGAGAACTGGTTTTACTGCCTGTTGCCGTGTCAAAATTAACACATCTGAAAAGACTGCTTCTAAACGATAATCACCTCCTATTGCCACCAAGCGAGGTAAGAAAGGAGACCTGCAGCTGCAGCTAGACAGTCTGATGCAATTTTGAACAAATATTATAACGTTTGTTAAAGAATGAACCAATATATGAATTAGTTAGCCGATCCTTGATGTGGTATTTCCAGTCAAGATGATTCATTTGTAAACCCACCATTACTAATGTTACCTAAATGCAAGTACTCTTTGACATTAAAAGCAGCAATAACTGGAATTTTTGCCCCACAGACCAGAAGGTGGTTGAGGCACATCAACATCTGGTTGATTTGATTATGAAGACATAGTCACTTTGAATAGAGTACATTTCTAACACCCATCGCTGTTTACGGCGTTTTACCCGCATGAGCTGTAGCCATCGAAAACGTTTTTAAAATTCCAGTCTGAAAGCAGAAACCCTTACAGCACTATCTAACTCCAATTTATAGTCGCTTAGCTGTGGAGATGATTGACAGTTGTTCGATCATTCTCAAATGGCTAACGTTTTTAGGCCTAGTTGTTATTGCTGTTTTACAAATAAGGATTATTTCCATTTACAACTATATTTATTCTTAGTAAGCTTTAAAGAAGGAACCAAAGAGACAGCCAGTTTCTGTTTACATACACACTGGTGCTGACCCCAAACTTAAATCTCCATCATCATCATCCTAAATTGTTTTCCCTCTCCCTATTTTTGAGATTCTCCATCTAGAGAAGCTTGAGGAACTGGTGCTGGATGGCAACCAGTTGACTGTGCTTCCCAGTACTATTGGATCCTTGAAACATCTAACATTTCTGGGTGTGAACCGAAACCCCCTAACTTTCCTGCCGGAGGCCGTGGGAGACCTCGGTGAGCTGAGGGAACTCTGGGCCACTGCTTGTGGCCTCGTCTCTCTGCCCAGCTCCATTGGCAAACTCGGACAGCTCAGGAAACTTGGTGTACACGACAACAGCATTACAGCCGTTCCCTCTGAACTTGGACTCCTTTGCAAGCTTCAGTGGTTAAACCTCGCAGGCAATGATCTGCAAGACCTCCCAGAGGCCATAAATCAGCTGGAGGCATTGGTTTTCTTGAATTTGGACAGGAATTACTTTCAGCATGTGCCAAGACCATTATCAGGTCAGGAGTTTTCTTTATGTTTACACACCCTTTCCTCCTCATTGAATTTGTATGTATGTGATTATGTGAACTGATCACAAAGGTCAGGACTCGAGGAACAAGGAAACGCATTAATGTCAGACTTCTCACAATGCTGTCAATAAATGCTTGTGCTGATAATAAATGACTTTACGCTACGTGACATTTTCCCCGTTTTAAAAATGCGTCATACCATTATGTGGCCCAGTGACCAGTTTCATTCATTATGCAGATAAAATGAACATATAGTACAGGCCAACAGTATTAGGCCACCCGTATGTTTTTTGTTTTTTTTTAAACTTTAGGTAGAGAAGAATTCAGTTAATATACGCACACTTATTGAAAAACAAACCAAAGTATAATTTTGTTTTTGAATGTCTACCTACAAAAACAAAAAAAAAAGATTTTACTTACAAATTATCTAGACTTTCCTCGAAATAGCTTCCTGTGGCTTTCTGTACAATTAAACAAGTTATTGGAAGTCTATCCAATCATTTTGCATGGGGGGGGGGGGGATGGAAGAGAGGTGGTGGGGTAGTTAAATTGGCTTAAATTGTATCTACCTTAGGTTTTTTAAAAACCACAGTAGCCTTTGTGGTCCATTGTGGTTAGGTTATTGTGGCAAGGTTATTCCCTTCCAGAAATTGCAAAGAAGCTTAAGATTTCCAGGGTCAATGTTCAGTGCACATGCAGAGGGGTCCAGCTGATTGGCAGTAATGTTAACAGGAGAGGAGAAGACCTGGAAGATTAAGAGGCAATAGACAAATATCTTGTGGTGCCTGCCAAAAGAAACCGTTGTAAAATTGCACCACAACTACAGGAAGAACTCAATGCAGCTAGAGAGAACCAGTTCCCCTGACTACAGTGAAACGGGAACTATCATCTGCTAGTCTCAAAGGATGTGCATCTACCTTTTCCCTATCTTTTTGGTCCAGTGTTGATGGTGCTTGGCCCACTGTCAAAGGTACACATTGTTTTAGACCACATCTAAGCCTAACTCCTTCTTTGACCTAATTCTTGAAACTTTTGTGCCTATTTTACTTGCAGTACAGACTAAAAAAAACTCAAGGTAGATAAGATTTTACTAGTTTATTAGTTTAATTACCCCTCCACCTCCCTCCCATTTTGTAAAATGATTGGATAGACTTCCAATTATTAATTTAATTGTAATTAAAGCCAAAGGAGGCTATTTTGAGGAAAGTCTAAGAATAATTTCAAGTAAAATTAATCTTTTTGTGTTATAGGAAAAAACTGAAAAAAAGTTTGTACTTTAATTTGTTATTCAATAAATTTGAATATATTAACTGAATTCTTCTCTAACTAAAGCTTTTTTTTTTTTTAGAAAAACTACAGGTGGCCTAATACGTTTGGCCTGTACTATATGTCCAGATCTCTAATAAGAACCCGTTGGGGGTAGATTCAGTACACACAATGAAAACCATTTAGGGATTTTGTGGCCAACCACTCAATGAACAGCGTAGAAATACCCTCTTAAGCTTAACTGTAATGTACATAAAATTGTTTTTTGTTTTGTGTAGCTACTGCAATTAAATATTTTGAACAGTAGCCAGCCTATTGAAATCAGTTTTTGACCATGTTTTAGCTTTTAACCGGAAGGCCCCACTTCATTGCCATACTATTTGCAAACGTGCAACACAATGTGCACACACAGAGAACCTTTATTTTCCCTGACCCTGTGATATCAATAGTGCTGTCACAAGTGATATTCAAATTAATGTTCTGTCGTGCAGCAGATTCAGGAAAACATTGTGCATTTTATGATACACACACTAAATTTCACATACGGGTCAACAAGTGCCACAATCACAAATCATAAATGACGACAAATAAACCCATATTGAGTACTTTAAGATCAAATGTAAAATGTACATTTTAATAATTACATCAGTAGACATATGGGTTTTAAAGCTTCTTTATTAATATCGACGGCATGATGGAAATATCCAGTAAAAGTTATATCGGCTACATTTTAATGCATAATATTACTTCAAAAGTTGCAGTCTATTTTCTTGTAAAGATTTGAATTAGAATTTATTATTGTGCGCAGTTGTTCAATCACAAATTAACTTAATGTTTCTGTGACCTTTAACATTTCTCTAGGACATGTTTTAGAGAATATTTACAGGAAAATTTTATCACCAAGGTCAGTGGCTGTGCTTTTTGCCCAAAGGTTTATGTTCTGTTCTTAGGTAGGAAACTGCTGTTGTGGCTTTCAGCACAGTTCTAGTCCAAGTGTCAAAAGTACATATCCAGTGATGTACTGTAAACAAAAAAAATAGATGCGGAGTTATCATTCAAGATAACAGTGACTCAGACAGAAAGTGTCCCTTTTCAGTTGGGGTGGAATGACCCCAAATAACTAGGTTTCCATGTATGGATGTCTACTGTAGGTGCCAAATATCTTGACAGATTCAACATGTGCGGTGTACTGAATCAAATCTATGTTCCAGACATGGCCAGTCTTCATGTGCTGTCTATGAAGTCCAACCAAATCACGTCTCTGGCAGATGACATGATCCTTGGATTTAGTAGGATGACAAAACTTGACCTCAGAGAAAACCCATTTAGAGACAGGCCAGAACACTGGAAGGTAACAAAGAAATCTTGAGCCTTGCATTGGCATGTCAGCATCCCATTACGTTGATAGCTGCCTTTAGCCGCCCCTTTTTGTGCAGTAAATCTGAGATAAGCCTGGTGGATATATTCTCCATTATGGCAGATCAATGATGTAACTGGCCATTTCAGTGACATTTTCCTTAGTAATTAACACGTCTTTGTATTTATTTCTCTCCAGGGTTTGGATTTCATTTTGCTGGGGGATGTGAAAGAAGTAGAAGTCACAGATACTTTGCCTTCATAAAACTGTTTCATAAACAGCACAATCTAAGTTATATAATCCAAGCACCTACGTTCTATAACTATGAGACTGAAAGATGTAAAATGTACAACTGTAATAAGGTCTAATTGGTCTGGTATTCCGGTGAAACAAGCTTTTGATGACTGTAAGCCCATTATGTGCATCATGTTTAGAGAAGGAACATCTTGCAAATTAAATAAAAAGCTTTACAAGCCATGTCAAAACATTTTTATTGGAAAATGTGTTTTTCTCTATTTTGAAGTGCAGTACTTTACAATGTACTTTTTAAATAAAAAAAATGCCAGAAGGTTCACAGGAAAATATTACACAATCCTCTTTGTTTTCCAGTAGATGTACAGTTTTATCACACCCAAAGAGCATATACAGCCATTGCCTGTTTAAAGGCCCAGTTATCATTTCACATTCCTGAGGGCTCTTTCTTCATCTGATGTAATAGTATATTTTTCATTATGAGCTTTCAATACTAAGCAATCAGGGTGGCCTGGAAGGAAGTCGTGTAGTTCACCCGAATACCTTGTCAGTGCATCAATGAAAACATATCCTGTGAAGGAAAAAAACAATATAAATTGTAATATGTTACCTAATCATGTGGGTACGGAGAACATGTTAGCATATGTTTGCAAACGAAGTATGTTATGCTAACTTTATCACTCAGTTTTCATGAGTGTGAAAAATGTCTCCTTTACCTGTAACCATGTTATTGACGGGGTACTGCTGCACATTACAGCACGGAGAAGTTTCTCTCTGGGGTGTTGTCAATATGGCAGGTTCTTGGCTTACATGAAATAATTAAAATGTGTAAGTACACAACTGAAAAGCTGCTTGGTTATTTTAAATCACAGTAGTTGAAATGTAACAGCTATGGCTACTGTGCAGTCACACACATCCATAAACATGGCTAAATGATACACCCATAGGCCAATAAAAGATGTGATTTATATAGTTATAGCCATCACCAGAAACACACACAGAATGTTATTGCTCTAAATTGAGCGAATTGGGCCCCCTAGTGGTAAGAGGGCACCATGCATGAACTGGCCAAAAGTATCAATCGATCCAAAGGCTTATCTACAAAGTGCAATATCCACAAACCTTATCTTTGCACCTTCTCTGTTTCCACAATCATTTTGGGGCCTCAGTAAATCTTCTTTCAACACCATATTTTCCCTAATGTTTGCTCTGCTGCATGGAACCTTAAAAATACATTTTGTTTAAATATATGCAGTGCATACTAAGATGATTTCAATACTTTGTACATGTTATATATGAACTATGTTATATTAATATATGTTGCTAGATGTATATTAGGAAAATATATATATATACACTCACTGGCCACTTCATTAGATGACAGGAGTGGCACCCGGTGTGGTCTTCTACTGCTGTAGCCCATCTGCTTTGAGGTTCGAAGCGTTGTGCGTTCAGAAATGCTCTTCTGCATACCTCGGTTGTAACGAGTGGTTATTTGAGTTACTGTTGCCTTTCTATCAGCTCAAACCAGTCTGGCCATTCTCCTCTGACCTCTGCCATCAACAAGGCATTTTCGCCCAGAGAACTGCCGCTCACTGGATATTTTCTCTTTTTCTGACCGTTCTCTGTAAAGCCTAGAGATGGTTGTGCGTGAAAATCCCAGTAGATCAGCAGTTTCTGAAATACTCAAACCAGCCCTTCTGGCACCAACAACCATGCCACGTTCAAAGTCACTTAAATAAACTTTCTTCCCCATCCTGATGCTTGGTTTGAACTTCGGCAGATAGTCTTGACCATGTCTACATGCCTAAATGCATTGAGTTGCTGCCACGTGCTTGGCTGATTAGATATTTGCGTTAATGGGTGCAGTTTGCAGTTGAACAGGTGTACCTAATGAAGTGGCCGGTGAGTGTATATGTTCTTAGGAGTGACTAGAAAGTAAATGCAAAAAAATAGACCTTTACTTTCTTCTGACTGATCTCCTGCTCCCAAATGAAATGTCCAACAGCTGCTTTTACTTCTGAAAAGTGAAAAATGGTATTTGATTGCACTGCATTGTATTATGACTACACAACTGCTGTCATACAGTTTTAGCGCAATGAATTCTGAGTAAAATAGGAAGGTGAAATACACGAAAGTCTGAGAGAGAGAGAGACAGAGAGCGACAGAGGGAGGTCACAGAGAGAAAAATGAGTTTCAGTTCATTTGAAAATGTTTTGGTAGTCTCCCTGTGCATGCCTCTAGCTCTATAGGCTAATAGCCAGGTAGAAAAAATATCCCCTCAGCTTGACTGAACCACTGTATTTGGGGAAGGAACCTGCTCACCCAAAAAATAGTCGACAGATGGATTAAGTAATCATGGAGAGTAGGCGGAATTTCAAACCGGAGACTTGTGTTTCTCTAAACGCAGGCTTCTTTTCCTTGGCCAATGTCTCCGCTTGAAATGAGTCTTTTTAATTAATTAATTTTTACCTGATCAAATCTGGTAAGGTGTAAAAATCTTCTAATTGCCCTCACCTTTCTGAACGCAGGGTGGGGGGAGCACATAGTGACCGATGGACACAGACTCTGTGCTCTGGGTCTTTTCACAGGTAGAGAGGAACAAACTGTGGAAAACCGTCACCCTGTCCTCTGCATAGTCCACACTCTCAAATACCCTAAAAATATGTAACATTATATTTACCATACAAATAAACAGTGACGGCTAGAGTCTTCTTACAGTAATGAGTAAAAACATTATTTCTTGCCTCTGGATGGGCCACATCTTTCAAGCAATTTAAGTATGCATGAGCGTAACTTCAGGGTGTAAAGACATACTGCAGAGCAAGTTATTACAATTCTCCTCTATTATATCATATAGCTTGAAATAAGGTAAAATGACATAACCTAAGCAAATATGCATGCAGCAGCTAGGGTTATTGTACTACAACTGTGCACGTGCAGTTTTTAATGTCGCTCGACAGTACCGTTGTGTATCAGGACTGGATGCATCCTCACTGAATAGATAATCTGCTCTTTTCCAACTAACGATGGTTCCACCTTCTGACACTGAATCAAAAAGTAAACAAAAACAAACTTGTAGCAAATTTTACATTTATCACTGCTGCATTAAACACAAACATCCCGTTATATAAATTAACTGATCAACATTAGACTAGAATGGAACTGACCAAGATGAGTAGGCCTACGAATATGTCGAGAACGCGAAGAATTTGTATCTCTCAATAAATACAATTCACCAACTTTATCATAACGGCGCAATTATAAAGAAAGCAAAGTTAACGAGCGAGGAATCTACTCATGCACAAAAGTTTGATCTTGTTAGACTGCTTAACGTATAGCGGGTTATCACTAATACTTACCCCACAGATGACAAAGCTGCTCACTCACACTGTTTGAAAACCACGCCTTCTTATTAGTAAACATCCCCAGTTTGTTTCTTTTTTCTCTTTTCTAACGTGCTGAATAAGATAGCTAGTTCACAAGAACTGGCAACAGAAAGTTAGTAAGTTAATTAACAGTACACATTAGCCAACTGATCGTTGCTGTGGACGAAGTTTAGACCCTATTCGTCGATTCCGCAGCAGGTTACTCTGGTCATTAATACATAGAGCTAGCGAACTAACTAGCAAGACTGTAAAAATGCGTGTTAAAAGTGGGGATTTATGACACTATAAAGCATACCAATCTTTAAAGAATCTTGCCGAGTGGATATCTAACCAAGAAATATAAACAGCAAGAAACTAAAAACAAGAATAGTCAAGTTAATTATATGGATAAAAAATATGCATGGATATTAAAATTACAAGAACACTGCGTAGCTACAATTTCTACGGTAACGTTCCTAATTAATAGCGTTCGCTAATACAGAATTTCAAAACAGATAAACTGTGGCAGAGTAGGCCTTGCTCCACCAATTTCCCTAAACATGGACGCCAGCGCTACTACGTGTCAGTTGCTGACTACCAGTCCACGCGTGTGGTTCAGTTAGGACAGGTTGCCCATAGCCTTGGCGCGTGTTCCGTTTTAATGGCGGGATCGAAGGTCCAGATTACATTAGGCTACTTCACATTTTCCTTTAAAATGGTGTCTCCTCTCCTGTATTGGTAAATCTGCAATCAAACTACTATTGGTTTAGAGAGGGGGAATACTGCTTGTTCCGGTGGATTTGACGTAACAGTTACGATTTGGCAGTACACATTAGGAGTTAAAATTATGGAATAAAGAAAATTACATATAGAATATTTAACACTTTAACGGGTGCTCAGATTTGCAGAGCCTTAAAGTAAAATATAATTGTTTTCACAATTGTTATGTTACACTGCTTTACTCTATCATTTAGTTCACTTAAGTGAGTGAAGTTCTCCCTTTCACTTACAAATCTTTTTGTAGCCATGAATATAATTTGAAAAAATATATAGCCTAATATTGTAGCAATCATGCCTGTCCAGCCAGGTGACATTACAATTAAGCAATGAAGCCTTTTGAAATCTTGTCTCTGGGGAGGATGTAACATCAGTGTTTCTGTTACTGCCTCAAACTTGGCATATGTTAATGTTTTCAATCAAGGATAGACCATAACCATTAGGCCTATATCTGTCATCATCGTTAATGGCAGTTGGAACATCCCTCCTGAGGGTGGGATCTGTGAATTAATCCTATTGTGTTTGTTAGGAATTACCACTGCCCACATTGCCATTGTTCTTTTAATAGCCAGTATACAGTTTACAGTTTATTGCCAATTTATTAATGCTTATCAGAGGGGTTTTTTTTGAGAGATTTTAAGAACTTATTTTGAGGAAGAAAGAACATGAATACAAAATGATAATATATTGAGGAATATAATAGAAGGAGAATTTTTGGAGGACATATTTTGGACCTCATCTGTCCAGACTTACAAGGTACAGTAAGATCAATTGAGTATATAAATATTTCATTTACATTGCGTTTTTGTTGTTTTATGGATATTTAATTCATTTTAATTTACTTGAAAGAAGGTTTTTAGTAATTTTTGTAGAAATATCAGTGTCTATTTTTGAGTCCCTGAGAAAGTCTTTGATTATGCATTCTAGGTGCCTGTATTCATACAGCATCGCCAATAGGGGCAACATAATTATGGTGATTGCAAATGGCTGTGTCATTACACACGTTGCATGAAAGCAAGAAAAAATTAGATTTTTCCCCCCTAAGGTATGGGGGAACAAAGCAAGTCTGAGTATGTCTGTGCAGAACGGTTTATGGCGGTCTAATTAGAGTATGATAATCCTCTTAGTGGCTGTAAGCACAGGGCTAACTTTCTGCCCCTGCCCAGATTGCTGACATTTCTTCCAGACACGCTGACTACAACAATAAGGGGGAGAAGGATTGGAAATATGTGGCATGGAGACCCTCTCTGTGTGAAATATGTACTTTCCTCTCCTTGACTACTGTGTTGAGCGAACTGTGGAAGAAGTCTTGGTTGTCCTCCTGTATTTAAAAATGTTTGGCAGCGGCACCAGGAAATGGTTTGTGAAGGGGCAGAAGAACTACAGGAAGCCGTCTGTCAGGAGGAAGAAGAAGAAGTGGGCGGCCAAAATCCTCAAGCAGCACAGGGAGAGGATCTTGAAGGAGCTGGACGTGAACAAGGTGCTGCCGTACCTGGTGTACGACAAGGTGTTCTCTCTCAGGGAGTACAAGGAGATCCTGGGCCACGACACCAGCAAGAAAAGGGCAGAGATATTCCTGGACCAGCTTTCTCTGAAGGGCCCGGGTGCTTTTTATGCCTTCTGCTCCATACTGGAGGAAGTGTGTCCTCACCTGCTGACCTGTTTTCTGCTGGACATTGAAGGTATGGTAGCTCATCGGCGGGTTGCTCCTGGAGTAAATGGCACTCTCTGTAATGGGAAACAATGGATAATGGTTGCATTTATGTAGCGTCTTTCATCTCCTGATTTCTAAGTGCTTTGTTTTTACCTCAGCCTTTTTGTGGAGAGAGTGACCGTGCACCATCCACCTGGGTTATGTACTTTGGCTTTTTCTTTTGAGGAGCAACACTATTGGCAAACACCAGTTGGGGTGATAAGGCAAGGAAGGTAGTTGAACTGCATTTTTTGACTTGTTGCCTTCTTTAACTTTAATATTATAACTCAGCCCCGCTTGTGGGATGTCCAAGTTCCAAATTCCCGATTGCACCGTCTACTTTGATAAAATAATCTTTCATAAAATAATTGCCACCAATTTAGCAAAGATGGGAAAGACAGTGTTGTGTGCAAGCCACACTCAAAAACATGTCAAATTCAGTCTGGTTATTTAGGACCACAAAAATGCTGCAGTATTTAAACTTGTACAAGAGATTTTAATTTTTGTATCACATTAAAATTAAAGCAGTAGTATGAAATTTAACTAGCAAAGAAATAGTTTAATAAATTGTAATAATAATAATAGTTTATAGCAGAGATATAATATGGAAAGTTCAAATGAAAATTTAAGGTTCTGAACACAAATTTGATCAATTTGGTCAATTTTTTGACAGTCTCTTCTGTTACTGAAAATGAAAACCTACATAAGACGATGCATATTTGTGCATAGACAACTGTATGATACAATGACAAGTATTTTTTTTAGTTTCAATAGGGTTGGGAAATATTTCTTAAGATATAGAGTATGTTGCTTAACTCGGCTGTATACTCCTCATTGAAACCTCAAATTGAATCTCACTTTTGGATCAAAAATCTTGATAGCCTACAGAAATGTGTGAGCTGGTTCACAGAAACGTGGCTTTTGTGTTGATCTGGGTTGTAATATTTTGTGTTTGTCTACAATTTCACAGAATGTTTTCACACGTTGGTGGTTAACTGCCATACGTCTGCAGCCAGTGGATGATATTCCTTTTTAAGCTGTTCAGATTTATTGTAGGTTTTGTGGATTTTGATAGTTTCAACTTTCAAACCACCATGTCAACCAGAGTTGCCATTTTTAACATGAGAGCAGTGTCTTCAAACCCTTATTACTCATTGCCTGTCCGTGAAATGCCCAGTAAACTCACT
Source organism: Anguilla rostrata (assembly GCF_018555375.3). Taxonomy (NCBI): domain Eukaryota; kingdom Metazoa; phylum Chordata; class Actinopteri; order Anguilliformes; family Anguillidae; genus Anguilla; species Anguilla rostrata. The sequence continues at coordinate 35,633,447 of NC_057937.1, forward strand.
GGAATTGCACATACCACACTAACTATCACAAAGAAAACTATTCTCTTGAGCTTGAAATCAAGAAGTGCAGTAACACAATGGAAAAAAACCATCAATCACATATCAATGGAAAAATGATTGAAGCAGAATTTGATTGAATTTGAGCAGAATTTGATTGAATATGGACCCTAATCAAAAATTCCTTAAATTCATAATTCTTTTCCTTTTTTTGCCTGACCATCAAACCAACTCTCTTCAGAAGTACACATGCACATAGTAACACACACAACCACAATATACACATCGACATTACCTCTTGATTAGATCATTCACACCTACAGTATATAATCTAATCCAGAGAATATACCTTTCCACACATGTACAGAAAACACTGTGATAAAAAATGACCAATGATAAAACAGAAAATAAGAGCAAATGACTGAAATAGGGCCATGCCCTAAAAATAAAATTGCAGTCACTAGCAAACATTTATCGAAAAAAACAAGTCTGGAAAAAAATGTTTTTTAAAGGGTTTAAAAGTTCAGAAATACATTTGGGGGCTAACCTATTTTTTAGCCATATAATTGTGTAATTAGTCGCTTGACTGCCATTGCAGTGCCTACAGGGACCACTGGAGTATAATAATTGAAATGCAAGTGATGAATCACATGATGAATCCTAAACACTAAGAGGGTTTGTAAGCACATGAATAAATAGCCTGTTGGCTAAAGTCACTGACATGGTCCTGTGTCTGTCTGCGTTTCCTTTTTTGGGCCGCCAGATGGCGGCACTTCAGTTTGTAGTTCTGTTCCTTTTCCCTGTTTAATTGTATTATTGTTTTCAATTATTCAATGATTGTTTTCTGGTTATGTCTCGTTATCCCTTCCCTCTGTGGTCTGATTGTGCATTGTGCCCTTCTGTGTCTCGTCAGTGTCTTGTCTATTTAAGTTCTTTTCTTCCCTGACTCGGGTGCTGGATCCTTGTGTTTCCGATTGTGTTTCTGCCCATGTTCTGTTTTTTACGTGTTTTTGGATTTTTGGATTTTCGTTGTTTTCTGTGTTTTGAAATTTTACTTCATGTTTTTTGAGAGTTGCCCTGCGAGGCCTTTTGTTCCCTGCTTTTGTTCCTGGTTTAAAAAGTAACGTCTTCGTTTCTATTTACCGTTTGGAGTTTTGAGTTTTTTCCTTCACTCTGCGTTTGGGTCTTTCCTACCTGCCCGTGACAGTCACTGAGCAGTCACAGTAAATTTGTTGAAAATAATTGAAAACTGAAAATGCGGCAAGTGTTTTAAAGAGTATTAATTCATTAAATAGATCTCATGTGAAATAATGTGCAACTGCAGGAAAAGTGCGTGAAGTGAAAAATTTTTAAAAATTCAGTGGGCATTTGGTGCTATCGGAATAAATATACCAGTAAAATACATTGATTGATTGTTGAAGATTTAATCAATATGGTCCATCATGGAAAGAAAGCATGCTTTTTTGCTTTTGATAATGTGGAAAATCGTGTGTCCATTTTTATTTATTTTAAGATTGTTTTGGTACAACATCGAAATCGTGAAAATGGTAAATGTGTCATTCCATCAAATCTCCCCCACACACTAAATACCATTCAAATGCCCATTCTTGGTTTTTACCCTGCCCTTATCCCTGGTATATCCTTGTAATTTTTTCTCAGCTTTTCATGTTAGTTTCTGGTTATATTTTACACTAGAAATGGGCTCCACTTGAAGACGCATTTTTTGAATCAGATTCTCTTCTGTAGGGGATAATTCTGTCTGTCAGTAGTGGCTGTTCTCTGGGTCATCAGCCACTTCCTGATTTCTGGGGTTAAGATTAAAGCCTTATCTTTCTCATGTGTCTTGGATGTGTCTTTGCATTTTTGTCCCAGATTATCATTCCTGACCCAGACATTCAGAAATGCATCTGATATGGTAGCTTGTCTCCTTTTAATCAGTGCCAAAATCTTTTCAGGCCTTTTGTAAGGAAGAGCATAAACTATGTTACAATAGTAAGCTGTAGTAATTGAATCAACAAGTCATATTTTATTCTCATTTCCGTTCTCAAACTGATATTTTTTTGAAAATTATATTACTGTATATTTAAACGGGAAAAAACTTGAGCACAAAGCAAACCGATTACGGATGAATGAAAATCAGAGCAACAGGGGTCAGTTAGACACATTACCTACATTACAGCCTGCCACTTGGCGGTTTAAAACACAGGTTCCGTCGCCAGTGACTGCTAAAGCTATAATGCAGAGCTGAGAGTGTTAAGCCACTGCCTGCACCTAAGAACTTGCAAAAATAGCCACTTTAAGCCAGGGTACTGAAGGGATTACTGGCTAGCCAGTGAGATACTGTACACAGTGAGGAAGCCAGCATATGGCTTGTACTCATCCACTAGCTGCAGAGCCAGACTGCAACAAGCTTCAATCAATATCCTAGAGAGTCTGAATGAAAAAAACTTGGAAAAACTACTTCTGGTAAATTCTGAGGCTTTGCTGTACATAATGCTTACCTGATCTGAGAGTTCTGAAAATATAACTTACTTGTTGAAACAGTGTCTTTGTATAGGATGACTCACAATCCATTTTACAGTGTGGTTTTTGGTAGGACAATTGAGGATCATGTTAGTGAAAGATAGCAGTGCCAGCAAAAAAAGAAATTTATGTTTTCTTTTTTTTTTGCATGTTCTGTTTTCTTTTTGTTTTATTTTTTGTATTGCGTAACATGCTTTTTTCATTATGCTATAACTAACTGATGGAACAGGTGTGAACTGAGCCCATATTTTTCTCAGATTTACAGTTAAGTACAATATAATGCTCAAATAAATGTATTTATTTTATTTTATGTTAGAAAAAATAAACACTGAAGGCTTGAAAGAGAGGTACTGCTCATGTTGTCTTTATTTCTGCGTCACATAAGATAGCCTGTTTGTCCTTAGGTGTCACACTTCTTGTTTTGTGTATGTTATTGTATTTTCCTCTGTGTTATTTGAAGAGTGTCATTCATATAATAAAACTTCTAGGAAAACAGCCTTTTTGTCCCCTTGACAAAATTATTTTCTTGCACCGACCCATCAGTAGAAACTCATACATTGATGCAAAAGTGTGGATTTCTTTACTGTGATAGAACAAAAAGAGTTATTTTTTCAGTTTGGCTAAATGTATAACATGTATAATTAAATGGCTTGAATCTGCCCCTATATATTGTTGAGATCATTGCTTTTCTTTTTCATCCTGCAGATCGGCCCGCAGTAAAGAGTTCACCAGGTCAACACAGGAAGGAGGAGGGGGTCATGGCACCTCACAATCAGGGTCACTTCCTGTCCAGCGAGCACGAGGTGATGCGGCCGCCTCCGATCTACAGCGACCCCGTCTTTGACCCCAGGTGAGCTGCTTCATCCATACGTGTAGCAGCCCTGTCAATCAGAACATTTATAATGTTTAGTCATGAGTAACCGTGTTATAGATGTTATAGACTGAGCTAACAACCATCTTCTACCATGGATTTTGTATGTGCTGTGAAGTATAGGTTAACTGTGTCAACCCAGAACCATGACAGAATTGTAAATATATACCTTACATAAACGGTAATTACATACTGTACATACGTAAATACATAAGTACATATTACCACATGCATATTGACCACAGCCTATGGGTCAATTAGAGTATTAATTTATTTTTAAAAATTATTTATGTTCACACTGACAGTGGAATGATGTAATGACCAAAACATTGTAGATATTGTAGCTTAAAATGAAGTGTTTAAAATGAAATTTGTTCAATGTATTGAACAGATTTCATTTTTAAGAGGCAGGAAAACTGGTGGTTCTGCAAATTGGATTTTTCAGACGCACACATACCTCTGTCATTACTCCACTAAAAAGACAGTCAAACAGATTATGTTTCCCTGATAATGCATCCTTTCGAACAGCAACAAAAACGACAGTGAATGAACCAGAAATGAATGTGAACTCTAACATTACCCGAGTGTTTAACATTAGAAATACAACATGTTGTTTATTGAACTTTTCTGGGGTAGTATGTGGATAACATCCAAATCATAGAAGGTAGTACCGTATAATTACTACATAACCTTTAGGTATTCAAATTAGAAGCAATCTAAAGCGGTACTGTGCAAATAATAATAATTTGAAAAGGCCAATGTAATTCTTAATATCAGAGAATTTGTGATAATTATAGTAAGACATATTTAATATGCATTTTCCCGTAAGGTCCTTGGTTTTTATGCCCCCGGCCTCCGTAGGAGGCAGGAGGGGCATTATGTCGAGGCCCCGTCCGTCTGTCCGTCGTCCGTCAACCATTTGGTTTCCGCTCATTTAACAGAAAACGCCTTTGTCTATCGGGCTGACTTTTCAGTGGTGAATTGGACTTGTCCACACGAAGGCTGGTTTCGATTGGTGACGCCACCGCTCATTCAATATGGCCACCACGGCAGCCATCTTGAATTTGGTGTCTGTTCATTTACAAGAAAACACCTTTGACGATCAGGCATATTTTTTGGTGGTGAATTGGACTTGACCACACAAAGGCTTGTTTCGATCGGTGACGCCACCGCTCATCCAATATGGCTGCCTTCATGTGGTTGACCATGTACAGTCAGGGGCATATGCCATACTTTGCGGTTTCAAGTTCAGGTTGATGTTACAAGATGTAAGTAGTCCATTGCCTCGTGATTTATCAGTAAACAATGCACTATTTTTACAGCATATGTTCACTTTGTCATTTCGATGTGAAAATAAGATATTACACACTGTTGATGCGTCTCCAAGAGAGGAGACGATTCTCCTCATATCAACTTGCGAGCCCTGTTTCCAATGTCAGTTTGAAGTTGGGCGTCACCTCCCTCATGGTCAAGAACAACAGAGACCATATAAAGATGATATTACTCCTCCAAGGTGTTGCCTATGTAAAGTGGGGGGCTGGCATTAGAGGGCTCGTGATCTGATTAAAATGCATGTGTCATGGTTTGAGTGTGGTGTTAAAAGTTTTTTTGATGATTTGTAGTGCAAAAATTCAGTTTGGAACCCAAAATAAACATATTAACACTGAAAACTTTTCTGAATGCTTAAAATAACTCTAGAGGACCCTACGGTCGGGGGCATATGCCACGCTCTGCGGTGGCCTTGTTGAATATTGCAAAGGAAATAAAGGAGGTGCATAAATCAGATGTGCACTACAGTGATTGTAGTGTGCTTTAGTGGCTCCAATCACGCTCAGGCTGAAAACACAGCAAATGAGTCAATTATGATTTTACTGTAAATTCATTCCTGACTGAGAAGAATGGACATATGGTTCTCAAAATTGTAGCTAAAGAAAACATTGGTCATCACATGAACACTTTGAAAATTGAACTCATTTTGTGTCATTTGGGGACAAAGAAGAATGGCAGCTTGTTGTTGGAAAGGTCAAGGTCAATATCTCCCTATTTGGAATTATGGATGGAAATTATGTATTGGGAATGATGATTCCCATGGTGATAAACAGGCATGGAGTTTAGGTGCTGTGCTGCATTTTGTTTAAATTTGGTTTACTGTGCACAATATTTAAAGTTTATTTTCACACTTGCCTCTCTTCTGCTTGGTTCACACTTGGCAACTGTTGCAGTGCCAGAGAAGGCAGTTCAGACTTAACGTCTTAATGATCGGCCTTGCCTTGCAGTCATGATGGTGCGTGCACTGGTGCTACACATTGAAGGTTTCACACATGAGCGCTTACTAGCCTGATTTTTAGCATCAAACTTGTTTCTTGTGGAAACTTTATGGCTCGAAAACGAAGTCAAAATGTTCCTTTTTGAGTCTGAGTTCACTTTCTGCCAATTTGGTTTATCTTCCTCTTGAGCTTAAATCCCACTGGCTGTTTCCAGGGTAAGTCTCGGATTTCAGTCTTTGACCAGTTCACTCTATGTGACTCTGGAGTCAGCTGGCAAAATCAAAAATTAAAACAAAAAAAAAAAGCGTTCGAGCTCTGACTGGTGGGGAGTCAACTAGGGGGTTGGCAAAATCAGGAGTCTTGAGCCCTTTGACGCTAGAATAATTGCCGCTGACAGTCAGACCCAACTGGTTCCAGTTAGCCTGGTTTAAAATCTGGGAATTATTACAAAGTGTGGACCCAGCATTAATATGTGCTCTGGATCATTGTACAGTAGGGAAATTACATTGTGTAGCTCTCACAAACCACCACTAGGTTGTGCTGTAGGCTGAAACATAGCGGTTGTAGTCATCAACAGTGACATTGAAACCCCTTAGTTCAGCAGTAAGCTTTACACTTTGACTTCTTACTATCAATTTGCAATGGCTTGAAAATAGTTCATTTAATAAACAAACAGCTCTCTCGAGGCCATTTTAGCAAGTAGCTGACCTTTGCTCCACAAGGACCAGTACTCACCTTACTGAAGAAGTGACCGTGTGATCGATCCATGGCTGAAGAATAGCGTCAGCTTGAAGGTGACCTGCAGCTGCAAGAATTTTGAAGTTAAAGTTCATTTATGTATCATCATGGCCTGTTGGCTTTTCTACACATCTTTACATTTTTCTCACTCGTGATCTACATGGGATCCATTGCATTTAATCAGTGTTTGGGTGTATTGATTGTCCGTACATATGATGATACAGGTAATGATGATGATTGCTCTCAGTGATAAATGATTGTTTTTATTGCCTTAGCATTTAATTAGACGCTGGTACTGCAGGATGACGAGACCTTGGCTGGACGGTTAACAAATGCCTGTGATTTGTGTGGTGATAGATGAAGGAGTGTTTTGGTTAACAGATAATTATAATGTTTAACCTTGCGGAAATGCATACACTGAGCAAACACATTTAGGTTTCAATGTGTCAGGTTTTGCTGTTGGGTTGAAGAGTGGTGTAGAATTGTGGGAAGTGTTTGAATGAAAGGGGTATGGCAGGGTTACGGAACTTGATGTTTGTGGTACAGTGGTGATATTTGTGTCTTGTTTGACCTAGAATTTTCAGTAAAGATTTTACTTATCAGCTAAATAATTACAAGCTTGTTTATACTGGTGGCTGCTTGACTGTTGGATGCACTGAAAGTCCTCAATGAGATTAAGAATTCACAGCTCAAAAGGAAGATAAATTTTAGAGAAACTAGCATTATCTTGTTTGATTTGTCTGAGGTGATTTCTGGTTTTTGATGGATATGCAACCTTACTGCAGTCTCTACTTTATAGGGGTTGCCTGTGGGTCAGCAATTTATAAACAGACGTCTGCCCTAGGGAGGATGTTAATGCCAAATTGGTTCTCATTTTTCTTTAGCGGTAATGTCATGTAGCCTTGTGTTTTATGTCCATGGCCGACCATTAAAAAAGATATTGCTGTGAGGCAGGGGCACAGCAGCGTAGCAGCGGTGTAACTGATGGTTCACGCGTGTGTGGGTTCCTTGGGGAATGCTGGGGTGTCATAAGGGCCCCGCACAGTAAATAAAACCTTCTTGAAACTCAGGAATGGAAGTTGCCCAGTGAAGAAAGGTTGCAGCAAAGTTGCAGTGGCGTTTGCTTTGGTTTTGATTCTTCCCAGAGGTGGTAGGAAGAGAAAGGGAGAACTCGAGGAAAGCCGAATTAAGTATAACTGAATTTTTTGGGCCTATCAATCTAAATCTAGGTATCTTTATACAGTGAGCTCTATGATGTTTGGGGCAAAGACTTTTTAAAATTGATTTGGCTCTGTACTCCACAATTCACACGTTGATTTAAAGTGCACATTCTCAGCTTTTATTTAAGGGTATTTTTACACTCCAAAGGCAATCAAAAGTCAAGAATCGAGACTAGATACTGAAAACACTCACAAAGGAAGCAATTGAACACACCTGACTAATCACAAACACCTGTGAAGCCATTTATCCCAGCCATTATGGTGCCCTGAAATGGGGGACTATGTATTAAAATGGCTGTAATTTCTGCAGAGTGAAATCAAAATGTGTAAAATACCCTTTAATAAAAGCTGAGCATTTGCACTTTAACCGCATCTGAGTTGTTTGCTTACAAATCTGAAATTGTGGAGCACAAAGCCAAATCAAGGAAATATTATGGAGTTCACTGTACATATGCATCTCTCTTTCTTTCTTTCTTTCTTTCTCACACATTTAAATGTAAATCTTAGTAAAAAATCACCTTTACCAAAATGTTGGTCTAATTCATGTTGCATAAAGTAAATTGTGAAACAGGCACGGTACCGTCCAGACCCACGGCGCAACTCACTACCGCAGACACATTTTAGCTGGCCCCACCTGCACATGCGTCCCACAAAACGTCCCTCAAAGGTTGCCCATGAGTGAGTGAGTGAGTGAGTGACCACACTTTGCCATGCATAGCCCACGGCGCCAGTTCCTGCGCGCCATGGGAAAAACAGGTGTGCAGTCGTACAACAATCATTTGCGTGTCTTCTCAGTCTCTTTGTTTTGGGTTTACTTCTTAGATATAATCATATTGTGTGCCATCGTGCCTGATTGATTTATGTTTAGCACAGACAGCATCAGTCCTTCGCTGCCCTTGTTTAGGTAAATGATTTCACCAGCACCCAGGAACTCCACGCTACACCGCCCTCATCAGTGGGCCTGAAACCAGGGAAAAACCATGGCAACACCAGTGTTACTGTGACAACTACTGATCATTGCTGACCTCGGCCTGACCTGTAGACATTTTATGCATGCCATTATTTTACGTCGCGAGGATCGATGAAAGATGGATGAAACATGGACATGATCATGGTGACATAGTGTGCTGTGCAATTTTACATTTTTAATGTGAAAATAAGGCCTTGCCAGAACTTGCACGCAGCAGCTTGAATTTTCAGTGAAGTATTTTTGGAGATACTTGTATTGCATATGGTAAGAGGTTTCCTTTTGTTAATTGGTAAATCTTGCTTGTTCTGAACCCAGAAAGTCCGCCTATTAATCCTGTGTCCAGTTTTGTTTTGGTGATATCGAAGCTTGCTGTGTGGGATATGAAAATTTTGTTTATAGCTGTGTTGAGGAAGGAGTAGGATAAAAACAAAGTTAAAAAAAAAGCTCTTCTGAAACTTCTTGTGGGGCAAGAAGCAAACTGAGACCTCAGATTCATGTTTGGATCTATTGTATAATGACAAATCATTCTTCAAGGGTGGTGTAACTCCAGTTCCTGAGGAGAATTAATTCATCTTGATGTACAGTTAGTCATGCCTAAACCTTAGTTCATTTTTACAATAACATTTTAAGGTTTGGGTCATTTCTGTCATCTCTGAACAGTTAAATATAATGCAAGGATGAATAATGCAACAACAACAACAATACTTATAGTAATGCTACTACCACTGCTGCTAATGATAAACAGCAATGCCATGAGTTCAAATCAAGATTTAAACGATTGTGGATGAGGACAGAAGTGGGCAGGTGCAAAGCCATAAACTTCCCCAGGGGATAATCTTTTGTGTGATTTATTTCCTCAAGAGCCCAGCTGCAGTGTGGTACTGATAGCAACATTTAGGGTGGAATGGGGGGGGGGGTGCGTTTAGAGAGGAGGGTCAAGGTAAGGCTAGAAAAATAAACACTGGCAAGGACAAACAGGCCAACAGGTAATCGCACTAGTTGTGCTCGCGGGCCTCCCGAGTGTAGCCACTGATAGTAAGTAAATAAGATGGCTACCGTCTGAAAACAGAAACATATACTAGCAGTTTCACCAAGGTTCCTTTAGAAGACTACTTCTAAAGGAACCATGCAAGGACATTAACTTTTGTTTTCGTCTGTTTTAATGCTTTTATGAGAGCCGCGCGCTCTTGTATTTCTGAGCTCTCCATGTCAGTTCTGGGCCACTCTCATCTCTCTTGAAATGATAGCCCCAAGTCCTTCATGCATTAGGCCCAGTCAGGAGCATCTAAGCTCATCCTCTTGCTATGTGGGGCTGATATGGAAGGCTCTTGGATGAGATGCCTTGTGTTTATTGGAGTTTCCTCCTAGTGAGGTTACTGAAAAAGTGGACAGGCAGGGACAGATAACCATACTGTGGTTATGAGACAACCTTTTATTAGCACAGTTTGCCGTGTGTTTAAGTGTGAACATTCAATGCGTCAAACTGGAATGGACACTTTTCTACAGTACGGAGAGGATCAGGCTGGTACTGAGAAGCAGAATCGGGTTTAAAGGACTAGGCTCTTATGGAACCTTTCAGTACAGACCTAGGTCAAATATGTATTTTAAATACTTTTCCTCTGTCGATACCAGTAAGATTTAAAAACATGCCTCCACGTAACTTCTTTTCTGCCTGAAATACACAGAAGCCTGCCTTATAACCTCTGGCATACCAAATCTATATCTATAATTAGGCTTCTGTTGTTTATCCTGTGGATACCCCCATATCTGTCCCTCTCAGTACTCACCTCTGAGCCCAACACACTAATGGTGTGAGAGAGACTGTCTGACTTGGTACTCATCACTGAACCCAGTATACTTTAACAGTGTGAGAGAGGCTGTGTCACTCAGTGCTGATCTCTGAGCCCAACACGCTAATGGTGTGAGAGAGACTGTCTGACTTGGTACTCATCACTGAACCCAGTATGCTTTAACAGTGTGAGAGAGGCTGTGTCACTCAGTGCTGATCTCTGAGCCCAACACGCTAATGGTGTGAGAGAGACTGTGTGAAAACCTGGCCTTCGAAACGAGCTGTGACAGGAAAGGGCTCTAGCGGTCCAGAACACTGGGCCTCGATCAGCAAATTCCACAAATTACCTCATTACCCCTCAGTGCTTAGCTCTCTGTCTGTTTGTTTGTTTATGAAATATGGAGAAGTGGATCAGAGCTGAGCGTCTAAATGGAATCAAGGCAAAATTTCCTCTACAGTGTCTGCCCTATGCCATCATTACAGCCAGTCAAATAACAGGAAAATAATGTATTTTACACCAGACACATTCATAAATATGAATATTAAAATTAATAATAATGTGCTAATATGAAGGATGTTGCAGAATGCTCTGGCCAGCATTTGGAGCAGCTGGGTTTACAAAAAACAGGTGGTCACACATGTCTTAGTCCATATGTGATGCATTGCCAAGCCAAAACATTTACCATTCAACTCACCCTGAAACGTAGCTGGTGGTTTTTCTGGGCTCGGTGCTGTAAGGAAGAGGCAGAACATCGGCAGGTTCCCTGCAGAGTGCCAGGACCTTTGAGCGAGAGACAGAGCAGACCCACAGTGCAGTGGATGCGCATCAAACGCCGGCATGTTCGGGAGACATCAGCCAGAGATGAGTAAGGCAGCCTTTTTTGCAGCATGTTTCATCTCTGTAAGACAGCACTGTTGATTGCCTTACCCAAACAGCGCAGAGCTTCTCTTCGGTTTAGGCTGTCGTTCATGCACTCTGAGCGACATAGCTCAGGAGGTAAGAGCGGTTGTCTGGCAGTCGGAGGGTTGCCGGTTCGATTCCCGCCCTGGGCATGTCAAAGTGTCCCTGAGCAATACACCTAACCCCTAACTGCTCTGGTGGATGAGAGGCATCAATTGTAAAGCGCTCTGGATAAAAGCACTATATAAATGCAGTCCATTTATTTACCATTGTTTCAGCTCTAAGTTTGTGAACGACAGCCTAATCCAAATAGAAAAAAACTAGGAGCATGCTTCAATGACATACTGTTGTTTTCAGACAAACTGGCCTTCTGATCTAGTATTCAGAGACATCCCAGATCACCAAATATATAGCAGCAAGTCGAAATCGATCCGAACCAAAAAACACAAATCGCAGAGCACTATATTTGAATTAAGTCACTGTGATTTCAATTGTTGCAGATGTCGGACTTCTCATTGTATCAATGCCCCCAAGATATCAGAGCCTTGGAGAGTCTGGAGCCAAGACAATGGACACTATGCAGTGAAGACTGTCCTCACATGCATAGGCAATGGTCTGCTGGGCAACAGTAGCTTTCATGTTGTTAATGAAAAGATAGATGTCACAGTGAACAGAATGTCAGTGGAGAGCTTAGAGTAAGTTCCCTATTTGGAAGGAGGATGTAAACATGCCATAAAATTGGCATATTTAAGAACAGCGTACTTTTAACTGTCATGGGTGACATAGAGGGCATGCTCCACCAGGTCAGAGTATCCCCACAAGATGGGGTTTTCCTACGATTTCTCTGGTGGCCTAGTAGAGACACCAGTCAGCCACTGGCAGAATACTGTAAGACTGTTCAGCTATTTGGAGCTGTTTCATGACCCAGCTGTGCCATTTTTGCCCTAAATGAAGCATTAGATGACAATAATGATAAGTATAATGGAAAGACATGCAGAACTGTCAAAATGAACTTCTATGTGAAGGACCCTCCAAAATCAGTTACCTCAGAAGCTGAAGCCAGAACTTGTTAAAGATCTCAGGGCTCATTGTATGGAAGGAGGGTTTAGGCTCACCAAACGGACCAGCAACATCCATGCTGCTTTGAGCTCACTGCCTGCTGAAGACAGAGCCAAAGATATGAATCAGCTTGACCTTGGTGGGGAGATCCTACCGATATACAAGGCTCTCGGGGTACAGTGAGATGTTCAAGAGGACACTCAGTCAGAACATCAGTGAAAGCTCGATCATCACAAGGAGAGGCATTTTATTTGATGTGACCCATTGTTCTAACTGGGAAAAGGATACACAACAACTGTGTGGACTGGGATGTGGATGGGATGAGGCTGAGCACTGGAGAACATAGCTGTCAGATTTAAGCCGGCTTTTTGGATTTTGTGTGCCCAGATATTTCAAGCCTGCTGGGTATGGAAAGGTGCAGTTTGCACAATTACACCATTTGAGTGATGCTGCTGATGCCAGTTATGGAGTGGTTGCATACCTTCATCAAAAGATTAACAAAGACAAACACCACATAGCCTTTGTCATGGGCACAAGTGGCAACACTAAAGCAAATTAATTTTCCAAGACTAGAGTTGACGGCTCCTGTTTTTAGCTGTGAGGTTGGATTCAATGTTGAGAGATGGATTGGAAATCACTTCAGAAGTGTCTGTGTTTTCTGGAATGAAAGCGAGTTGTGTTATATCTCATAATCAATCTATAAGGTTAGTTAACAGAATCTCAGTCGTACAGGAGAAGTCCTGACCCTCACAATGGTGATGTTTCCCATCAAAGTTCAACCCAGCTGCTCATGCCCCACGGCGAACAAGTGCAGAGATCTCCTTCACTTTCAACGATGGATAACAGGCCCAGAAGTCCTGTTAGAAGATGAGGCAAAATGGCCAAAGCTGCCATTAGAGAGATTTCATTGGCTGACCCAGAGGAAGAAATCACTGTAAATTCTATCACAGTAGGTTCAAGATCCAACAGCATTACTGCTGGTGCACTTTACTGAGTGGAACACTTAAAAAAAGAGCTGTGGCTGGGATGCTAAAAATAAGACTCACACTTCAGAGACAGTGTAAAAAGAGAACAGAAGTGACACAAACTGACAAAGTGGTTGGTGAAACTGCTATGAGAAAATTCAGAGAAGCCTTAGGTGGACAGAACATATCTGTGGAGGATATGGTACAGGCTGAGAAGGCCGTTCTAATGTACAGCCAACACCAGTGGTTTTCTCAGGTGATAACATCTCTGATGAAAGGTAGACATGTTGGAAGAAAATGATCTGTCTTCAGACTTGATTCAGTCATGCAGGTTGGGCTTCCAAGAGTTGGAGCCAGGTTGAAGTGAGCACATTATCTGAAGAAGGGGTCAAGTGAAGGAAATCAGGTCAGATAATAGCACCGACTACAGAAGTTCTTGGCGAGAGTCAAGAAAAGCTTTGAGAAAAGTGGATAATGCCATGATTCATCATCATGTTGGAGTATAGGAGAGGCTGGTCAGACAAGTGAGGTCCACACTGACATCAATCCTAAGACAACAGCAACTGGACAAGGAAGGTTTACAAACCTTTATGCCACACAGTGGGTTGCGAGCCTTTGCGTTGGCGAAGTGAATGCCCTAAGGGTCATGTGCGGAATGTAATTCAAGACCAAATCAGCTATGTTAGAGTAGCCTGTCACTACCTGTGAAAGCAGAGAGTCAAGATCAAAGAAGAAAACATCCTATATATTATTTTGCATTTCTATTGATTTTGTGGGATGTAAAACATGATTTCAGTTAAAATCAAGATGGAGAATTAAGTTTTGGCGCCTTGAAGATTCCAACTGACTTTTACTACTTTTGAGTAGTAAATACCCTCCTTTTTTATGAAAAAACAAAAACAAAAACAATGAGGGATACCAGTATGTCTACAAGAACAACGAACCTGGTGCATTGAAAACCAATGAAAAGTTAAGACCGATTGGCTATATTGGACTTGGAAGCCACAACTGACGATTATCGGGGGGGGAAAAAATCATGAAATAAGAACCACTTTGTCCTTGTTTATTTATAATGAGGAAGGCAAATGAAACAGGACAGCTGGTCGGATGCATTAGTGGAAAAGTGTCGACAGTAGTTTTGTAGCTGAACCGTGGGATCCCTGTCAGGTCTATGGTGTGCCATTATTGATGGTATTTTTCTGGGCGTGAGTGCTAGGCCCCTCACCAGACTGTTAATGAGGCAGGTTTTCATGTCTGATGGCCAGATCATTGTGGAGACTGTTGCCCTCAGTTCTAAACAAGAGTAGAGATCAGACGCTAAAACACACAAACACATATTCACACAAACACACACGCCTTCATGTTTCACACACGTATACACACACCCCAGTGGTTCTGTTTTGTCCTGTCAATTTAGCTCATTCATAAGTACTTCTACACATGAAACAGTTTTTCACATTGTGAAATTAAACATAGGTACAGTACTGTGATTACAGATGGCAAAATTAAATAAATTGATAATGAAATAAATAAGCATTGATGTATAAGTAGCCTAATGTAATAAATAAACATCTATTAGCTATGTTATGGCTCTTATTTATTTCACGCCCCATGGTGGGGGAAAACAATATGTTTCCCTCCGTATAGTTAGTAGGCTATTAGCAGTCAGTGGATTATAAGGTTTAAGCAATTGACTGGCCACCTCAACCTTATTAAATGTGTTTGGAATTACTTGGATTGGGAGAAGCAGAAAATGCAACCAACTTCTAAGATTGAACTTTAGAGGTGTTTACAGAAGCATGGAAAATATTCCTGCAGATCTCCCTAAAAGAATAAAGGCAAAGGGTGGACACTATTTACTGAAAGATTTGATATTGTACGTAGTTGTGGAGATTTTGTGTAATTTGTGTTAAATATGTTTTTTTTTTCATTACAATAAATAACTTGAACTTAACGGCTGTTTTCACTGGACTGTAAATGAAAGTCTCTGACTTTTGCACAGTACCATATGTAATTATATCTTGCTCTTTTTATATTCTGATCTTTGCATGTTAATTGTCAGAAATGGTTTTGAAAAGGTTTTACTGCAGTTTATGTTTCATGTGTTTTTTGTTTTATAACCCGACGTCTGTTGGTGTATTTTTAACCTCAAGTTATGTCTCTCTTTTGCTACACCTTTGCAAAATGTCCTGTCTAAACAAAACATACCTGACTTTACTCAATTCGCTGTATTTTTGTCTGAATGCCCTGCCCTGAGGCTAGCAGGTGTATGGAATCACACCTGAATATTGCTGCCTGCATTGTTTTATAGTAGCCGAGATACTCAGTTTAGCGAAACATCTCTGAAATGTCCTGAGGTCAGTGCACAGTTTAAATGATGCTCAGTGCTGTGTGCTACAGTGCGACTCTTCCCCCTTGGCTGTACCTTGATTATTACATATCTCCAGTCAGCGACAGCTTCTGTGTAGCTGAAAGAGCTTTATCCACACTAGCTTTACCCAGACTGAGTCATGCCTCTGCTGCTGTTTTGACTCTGGTGAGCTTTTATTGGTCGTTACGACATCTGCTGGAAAATATCACAAGCTGCTTTTCCTTCACTTGCTATACCCGTGCCATTAATCAAGAGGTTGACTTTCAGAAATGGTATAAGGTCCCCCATTTGACTTAATGGTGTAGTACCGCCTTGTCCCCTGGAGGACCCCTGACAAAAGGAATCATGTCAACCACCGTAATAGCAATGATAACACTGCAACATTAAACTTTAATCCCGTACAGCACATATGCAATAATTGAGCTGAGACATACAGTATAATACATATATTGGTTCCATATGAAAACGATTGAAGTCACATCTAGCACTGCACTCTACATTGTTAAATATTTCAGCTGATAAGTGTAGTGCTTTCAACAGTTCAGAGTGCAGTAAGTGTGTGCGGTGCTTGTTTTCCCATGTGCTTGTTATAGAATGTGGTCACGTCAGCATTTTAAAGAATATCTCTTGTTATGGCTTGGCATTCACTTGGCTAGTTTGTCAGGAATATTTTGAATGTTCAGATAAATGGCTTTCTGTGTTGCACAAAGCAAAGGACATGAGCGCCCGTTCATGATGGAGTGTAGCTTCTCTCAAACACAACTTTCATCTCAGACTGTTTAAGTGTGAGCACATGGAGACCCGCCACCTGTGTGGCAGTGCTGTAGATAACATCTTTGCAAATGACTACTATCTTGCTGTTGAGATCTGAACTTTATATATACTCATATATTTGCATTATGATAATTAGCCAAATGGTAATTATACCAAAAAGGAGTTGTATCAACTTGCTTTTTTATATATTTATTTTAAAGACTTAAATACCGATGAATACCTTAGGTTCCTAGTACTATTTTTAGTCTGCATTCTGTTCCTTATTAAGACAACAAAGTAGGCGACATTTTTTTGTGTGTGCGTAGCATCATCTCACAGGTGGCATGTGCAGCTGGCAAATCACCTTGACTCAGCCAGCATTTGTCAAGGTGCTCTGGAATACGATTGCTGGAGCTCTTGCTACTCTAGTGTACAATGCCTAGAAATCATTGCCATGCATTTCCGCACATTCATTTACTGTTCTCCTAATCATTTTGCATGCACACCTCACTGTGGTGAATTCTTGTGAGATTGGTTGCGGTGGCAAGGCTGGGGCAGACAGGACACACCGCAGGCTGTTGAGAGCGAAAACAAAACCGTCAGCTTAAGTTACTGTCGGCAGAAAGGGGACAAGGGGAAAATAAACTGAAATAAGCGCAGAATCTTTTGGAAGAATTTCTTTTTTTTTTTACAGTGCCGTGACCCCTATTGTTGCGGTGGCTCTTCTGACAGAAACATTTCTGAGGTGACTCAAACTCTGGAGAAAACCCGGCGGGTCAGGACGTGGGGGATGGGGGGGGGGGGGATGGGGGGGCTCTGACTTGACCAGCAGGCTGTCAGGGGTGTGCTCATTAATGCTGCCCCTGTGATCAGACTCTACATTGCCTTGCAGCGCAGACCTTTTTATCCTCAGAAGCTCTATTATTAATAAACTGACAGTACGTGTAAATTGTGTCCATGTCAGACACTGCTGCCTGAGCAGGGGGTTGAGAGGTTCCAAGCTAAAAGCAAATTTGAAAAAAAGCTTCTGTGTGACAATAGAAAGGGAGGTGAGCTGGGGAGTGGGTAGCCCCTCCCCCAGGCTAATGGGAATCCTCTCTCAAGCTCTCTTTATTAATACATGCGCTGCCTTGAACTGATGCTGGTGCTAGCGCGCAAGGTCCAGATTATTGGCTCCATTAGAGAAGTGTGGCATACACATTGACGGTGGGATACTGGTGGAGGGCTGCGGGGGAGTAGAAGGGTCTCTGAACTCAGCGGCTTGTGTTGGCTTTCTGTTGGATTATAATATAATGGGTGAGGAACTGGACTTGTAGAATGAAGGTTACAGGTTCAATTCCCAGGTTGAGCACTGCCATTGTACCCCTTAAGAAAGGTAGTTCACCTGAAGTGCCTCGGCTTGTATGCAGCCGTATGAACGTATACTATGTACCAGGGATGTAATGCAATGTAATGAAAATAAATTTTGCCTATGCACGACATAAAACAAAGAATTATGATAAAGTGCTGGTTTTAAAGGGCTCGACGTGAAGGATTTTTTCTCCTGGCCAAATCAGTGCTTTCCGCTGGCCCAGCTGCCAAAATAAATATAGCCATTTTTTTAAGGGCTGGCCCAATTGAGCAAGTGACAGATCAATCAACTGGTCCAAACCAATCTGATAGTGGCCTCGAGCTAGCAAGCAGCCCTCATTGTCAAGCCCAGTATTATTAATGGCCATATTCCCCCAGCAGTTTCACTTATTTGCAGTGGCTTATTTGCAGTGGCGTTTTTTGAATGTTTTGATTTCTAAGCAAATGGTTATCATTTCTAAATCAAATGAGTCTTCAGATTCATTATGCTATTAAAGTTATCATTATTATAATAAAAATTAAAACCTGAAAATGCCTTTGACCGTTACTCACCCTCATTGTATTAACAATCTAAATTGGGCCTTTTCTCCATTTTGTTGAGAGATAAGTTAATGAGCTCCACCGAAGATAATTTCATATCCACCAGTGTTCAGTTGTGTGATGGCAGCTGAAGTGTCAGTGACTTTTTCAGTCATGCTGTCGTCAAGACCAAGGAACAGCCTGTGGAATTTCGAGATGAAGTTGGCAGGAGGCAAAAAGCTGGAGAAGTTAATAAATATTGACAGAGCTCTGAACCCTTTCTAAAAGCTCTGTTGTAACCAAATGGAAAAAAACGTGGCACAGACACTACCAAGATCGGACAGTCATACACTCAGCAAATGCAATCTGTTATATTTGTATGTGATTCATTGATTCCAGAGAGTGTAGACTCGAAACTCTCCCTTAATATACAAATTTGCTAATTGTATTCCCGGCCGCTATGGCAGTGGGTATTGTTTGCTCAGAAGTCAGGTGCTATTGCAGAGTCTTTGTTGTGGGTGTGTGTTGTGAGCTTTTCATAATAGGACAAGGTTAATGATGCAGAAAGTAAACAGATCAGCTAGTCCAGAACAGCTGTGCGCTGTGCTTCTCCCAGATTGTATTTACTCAGACTCTTACATCTCCTTCATTCAGTTCAAACTGCTGAACGGACCCTCCCTGTTTGATCTCCAAGCCTCCAGTAGCATCTTCTGTGCAGCTACAGTATCAGTGCTGGTACAGGCACCAGTGCTTCACTGTTTTACTAGTTGTGTGGAAAAAACCTCTGCTTAGTTCCTCAGGTTTCCTTTCACATTGCAGCCTTGGATGGCCTTCTGCAGGCCCCTGCGGATCTGTCTCACTCACTGATTTACACAGACAGACAGACAGACACACACACACACACACACACCGCACTCTTACGTACACATACTGTACACAGTTTCACACAGACACACACACACACACACACACACACACACACATACATCTTGATGATGCTCATTACATTTCAATAATGGACTGTGCTTCCTCATCAGTGCTGTGTGTTGATTTATGTGGCCTGGGCTCTCCTTCTTTATAATTTGATTCTATGTGTTTATGTGCATGTGTGTGTGCATGTGCTTGTGTATACAGTGTGTTTGATTCTGTGTGTGCATGTGCATGTGTATACAGTGTGTTTGAAGCTGTGTGTGGGTGTGTGTGTGTGCATGTTTATACAGTGTGTTTGAGCCTATGTGTATATGTGTATGTGTGTGTGTGTATGTGTGTGCATGTGTATACAGTGTGTTTGATTCTATGTGTATATGTGCATGTGTGCGTGCATGTGCGTGTATATACAGTGTGTTTGATTCTGTGTGTACATGTGTGCATGTGCGTGTGCATGTGCATGCAGTGGGTGTGCGTGTTCCTCTTCTTAGGAGTCTGATCTGTGTTGTATTCATTGAGCTCTGTCTCTCTCAGAAGTGATGATCAAAGACAGGTTTTAGTGGCCTTTTTATTTACCCTTCACCGACACCAGCGCTGTCTTTTGGTTCAAGGGAAAGTAAAATCAAAAACATGACGCAAATGAATCCCTCTGTCTGTGTTCCAGTGTCTATTTGCATGCAGTACCACAGTGCTTACAAGCTGTCGAGTCGCTGGAGGTAAACTCGGAAGGGAGCTATTAGCCATGCCGGCGCTCACGATTTTTGCCGGATTTGCCGGCAGCGGCAGGGACAAGTGCGGCTCGTAACGGGAGTGTCGGCCATGGAGCGCCACGTGAGCCCGCAACGGTCGCCCGGGGGGGGCGCGTCAGATCGGCCCGACCCCTCCTTCGATTTTCGCAGGGTTCCCAGCTGGATCCCTGCCCCTCCCCCCCCCTCCTGCCCCGGCCTAATGGAAGCTTATTGGCGTGTGACTCTGGCCTGCCCCGGCGCCCGTGGTCAATAACAGACCCCCGGCCGTCCAGCTGTTCGCTCCTCGCCCTGAGTGACGGCCGCGGTGATCACACTCGCTCATGGCCGACAGCTCAAGGCCCTCCTCGAGATCCCCTCCCCGCAGTTCGGCTAAACGGGGGGACTCTTCTGCCCGTTTGTGACAACCTGAAAAAAGAAAAACAAGGTGGTTGGAAGCCCAGCTCAGTGCTGCTTTGGCTCTTCTTAGAGAACGGTGCAGAGCTTTTTTTCCAAATCGGGAAAAGGTGAAGCGTCTCATCCTTTGTTTTTTCTTTTTGCAGAGAGCGGCATTAAGAAATTAGAGGGACATAAATGTATATGTATATGAAAAGGACAAAGCACAACACTACTTTATTCTTTTTATGCAAAATTATGCAGTGTTCACGAACCCGCTGCTACAAACATTGAATGTGAGGACGTTGTTGTGGATAAACTTGGCTGTGTGTGTAGAAGGGTCTTCTGTATAGGAATAATACATGGCTTCCCAGATTAGATTGGTGTAAAAGCCGTGAAAGCAAAACAACAAGCAAGAAAGGCATTCGTCTGCTCCTCCGCTCTTCACGGAAAGGTATGGTGACACGCGGACCCAACCCGCACGGCCCTGTTCTCCCTGAGTTCGGGGGCTTATGCAAGTCACCTTCATCCGTCTGTGGTAAGGGTGATGTTTCCGGAGGGTTCCGTGGTTCTCCCGAACGTGCCAAGCTCAGCGGAGATGTGGCAGCGTTGCGCGGACACCCGAGGGGTGCTTAAATGGCGCAGCGCTGCGAGGTGTGTTCCTGCCAGAGGCGTGACCTCTACCAGCTCAGGACGCACTCTGAGTGCGTCAGAGAAGCGCCACGGGGGTGTAAGATCACACCATGGTCATTAATTTGGTTGTTTTTTTGTTTTTTTGTGGGTAGGGGAGGACGGGGCGTTCTTTTTGGATGCTGGCACTTACCTGAGCATTCGCAGATCGCCTGTTGCGACTGTAATTCTGCTTTCATTTTATGCCTGGTATATCTGAGAGAAGGACCAACACATAAAGCTTAGCGCTTAGAAGACCAGACGTATGGTAGTCCTTACACCGAAAGAGTCATTTTTATAAAACCTTCAAACAAAGCACTTTGTACAGCATATACCACACGGATACTCACATTGTTATCTTGGAAACATTTTGGACACATGGCCTTACTTGTGTCTGCCATTTTATATATCATGCCCTCATGACTCTCACAGCTAGTGCCTTATATGTCCACAGAATGTGTACAACCGCTAACGTCACCACTGACAATGTTATATGGGGAAAAAGACCTCACAAAGGATGAGAACCATGGCTGCCCAACTTTGGCAGACCAAAGAGGTGACAGCTTGCGGTGCGTTGGAAACACTGCGCCGGGGTGGGTAGGACCTGCTCTCTGGGGCAGCGCTGTACCTCTTTTTTTTGTGAAATTCTCTCAATGCAACCCCCTCCCCCCAGTGCAAAAGCAATAAATCATGATGCTCTCGGGGCTGTCGTCCCGCCCTCGGCTTCCCACCGTCCCACGGGACTGGGCAGAGAGTCCTCCCGACGCGCTTTTTAACGCGTCGAGAGGACTGTGAAAAGCTCCCCGGACCTCATCGGAGGGAGAGAGAGGGGGAGGACAGAGCAGAGGGGGCTCTTTCCGGCACTTTCCGTACATGTTGCACGTTTGTGAAGCCTGTGTGAATGCGCTTCTGACATGTGCGCGCAATCTCTTGTTTAAGGGGTGCGTTTTGCCAGATTCCGGTGTGTAAAAAAATGAAGCCGTGTAGACGCATGGTTACGGAGTGGCCGTCAGCGATGTTTCATCCCCGTTGGAAATGGGATGAAGAACGTGGTCAGCTGACGATAGTTGTCATGGCGATGGAGGAGATGTTGACTGACAGGAAACCCAAAGGCAAGGGGTTGCTATGGACTGCTGGATGTGCGGTCGGTGCTGCTGTAGCATCATTGATACAGTTCTGCCTGAGTAATTCCGCAATGGTGAAGTGTCACTGATTTCAAATGGCCATATGTATATGGAAGTGCTCATTTTTATCAGAGAGTAAATCTGTCTCAACACAACACAACACACATTCGTGCCTGTGGTTAAGAGTGTGTTGGTGTGTGTCAGTGTTTGTTAGAGATTGTGTCCATGTACTGTTCGTGCGTTTGTCAGTTTCGTCATTTTTGTGTTTGCGCATGCGGATGTGTGTTGGAGTCAGAGCGACGCATGACTGCACCGGATTTCACTTCAAGGCTACGGAATTAATCTTGCCGCTGCAGGTCATGTGATTAATCACGGCATGCGACCTGTGGACAGCGTAATTTATGGCGGCGGATAATCAACACGTTTGGTAGGGTGCTGCTCCCTTGGGAAATCTCCATCTTAAACCCATCCAATATTAGCAAATTCATTATCCCGGACAGCAAGGGAGGAGTATGACGAATGTTTGGTGGTTGTTTGGTTTGATCAATGCTTGCCCTCTGCTCCATGGCAGACCTTATTTTTGGGTGTTGGCAGCTGCTCGGATGCTCCTGTTCCTGTGGAGGTGAGGAGGTTTAATGTGGGGGTAAACCTGCTGTGTGCAGCACCTGCCAGCTCCGGCTCCTTCCCTGACCTTGTGGAATGTGGCGGGAGCCCAGGTCCTCCCCGCTGCTCCACCCTCGTGCCCCCTCCACCCTCCATCCCCCACCCCAGCTGAAATGGCAAACGGTGCAGGATGGGAGCAGTGGGGTTGTTTGTCACAGGCCTGACAGCCGTGTGTCCCTCTCCTCTCCTCTCCTCTCCTCTCCTCTCAGCTCACCTGTAACGACTTCTTGTGTGCGTGTGTGCACGTGCGTGTGCAGAAGTAGAAGAGGGCCCTGATGAGTAGGTTGTTGGGTTGGGGGGGCATCTAAGTTTGCATGTGTGTTTGTGTGTGTATGTATGTGTGTAAGTATGTAAATGTGTCTGTGGGTGAGTGCCCTATTATAGAAGAGGACCCAAAAGACACAGAAAGCCACACGGTATATTTTTGGATTACTGTACTTAAGAGCAGAATATGGGCTATTATGTTCTCAGCTGTGTCCTATATAACTTACTAAGTGTAATTAAAACTGTCTCAATGCTTGGCATATATCTCATGATGCCAAAATAACATGAGCCAAAAAAGGAAACGTGGGATATCATGTTTCTCTCTGGGACTTACTTACACAGAAAAAGAGAATGAAAGAACATTCCTGATTTCTGTCTCACTCTTAATTGGTTTCCCTTGAAAAACTGCTCTAAAATCAGCCAAAAAGAGGACAATTTTCATTTTAACATGCCACTCCCTTATTTTTCAGAGAGTCTGCACTCCTTTTGAGTGTGCGTGTGTGTATATGTGTGTGTGTGTGTGTATATATATATATATATATATATATATATATATATATTTCATTCAGACAGAGGTAAATCAGCCAGGGTATCCGATAGAGAGAATCACAGGTCAGACGATGTCATGGCCGCAGATGGGGGGCTTGTATGTTGGAGGGTATACTACTAGAGTCCAGCGCCCTTCAGACTGTCACATCTCACAGGCACCTCATTATTTAAAATAAAAAATAAAATGATTAATAGAATGCATTGATGTAATTAGCTAACTGAACTCACAGTCTACTTTCATCATCCTAATTAGTAGTAATCTGTCAGCTATTTATATTTATTTTATATTTATATTTTGGGGTTAAGGACAGCTGTCTGACACTTTCAAATTTGACCTTCTGCTGTGTTGAAAAATAATAGTGAGTTTTCTGGAAACATCCGGTTGCAAATACGTTCGTGAGCATCAAACCCAACGATAGTGGGGACTCATATAGCTTAACGACGGCAGGCATCTATTACTTTTATGACAAACTTGTCTTGGAAGTACAGTATTCTATCAAGGTTCCCAAAACAAAATAAAAAGTTTTTGAAAGTAGCTTTGGCTAAAAGCATCTGTCAAATGACTAAATGGTAAACTCTAAAGTGAAGAGGGCTCTACTATATCATAAAAGTACTTTCCCTGTCCATTACAGAGCTAGCTAATGAAGACTTTTAAAGGCAGCTAAATGACTTAAGACTTAAGAGCGGCTTAGATTAACCCTACCTTGTGTCTGATCTCTTTTTCTGCTCGCCAGTGTAAACTGATTAATCAATTATTAAAATCGTATCGATGTGCTAGCTCATAACTGAGCGAGAGCAGGGGCTCAGCACACGTTGTTACCTTCCTGACAGGTACGTCTAATAATAGAGCCTTTTTTCCCCGATAGCGATCTCTGCACTTCAGCTGTTTTTCTTTTTGGTTTTGTTTTTTGGTGGGGGAGGGGCAATCCTCTGGTCTGGACTGTCTTGAATAATTACATAAACAAGGGTATCAGGTATCTACAGATTTCATTTGAATCCATTGCGTGTGTGTGTGTGTGTGTGTGTGTCTTTGTGTGTGTAGATATACCCAGTCTGGCAGTGTTGGTCGACACAGCTCTGTTGATGTTGGGTGGCTGGAAGATTTTTATGTTCTCCAATGGAGTTGTCCTGATGAGTTTCTTCTTCCATCCTGCTCTGCTCTCTCACCGCTCCCCTCCCCCGTCATTTTCATACACACACACACACACACACACGCCCTCCCTTGCTATCTCTCCCCTGAGATCAGGTCAGGCAGTGCATGCTCATTAATTAACCTGCTTTCTTCCTCTTGATTAAGTCAGGATTTATAAATACATTTTCAAAGTACCCACACATGCAATGTACACATAGTTTATAGCCATTCTATTTCTATTTCTGGGAAATGTTTCCTGCATATAACCACAAGTGAGGCACATCCCCCAGCCTGCTCCCCCACCCGATTTTTTCATTAGCCCCAGTCCCCCTTCCCCTCTCTCTCTCGCTGTCTCTCTCTTTTTCTTTCGCTCTCTCGCTCTCTCTCTCTCTTTCTCTCTCTTGCTCTCTCTCGCTCTCACTTGCCACCCCTCTCTCTGTTTCTCTCTCTCTCAGCATACTCACTCTCTGTCTCTCCTACCTCACGCGCAGACGTTTGGGGATCTCCACAGCTCTGTGTTTTCTTGCGAAGAGTTTTTTTCATTTTTATGTAAAAGAAAAACAAACAAGAAAAGTGTCGTGACGGTTGGGGTGGCAGAGGAGGAGGGCGGGGAAGGGAAGAGAACAAAAATAATGGTCCGTTCCTGACTTCAAAAAAAAAAAAAAAGCCATCGAAGGGATCAGCTCAATCTATTCTGAGCGCTAATGAGATTAGAGTGTCATCTGAGACATGGGTCGCCACGGCGTGGTCCCTTTCCCTGAGCTCCTGGGGGATGGTCCTCTCCGCCAGTTCCCCGGCGCTGGAAATGGCGTTCTGACGCTGAGCGAGGAAGACGCGGCTGTGGCGGATGCTAGGGAACGAGAATAGCGTGGCTACCTTGTGCTGGTCTGTGCCGTGGATTCGTAGTAGCGGTGGACAAGATGAAATACCAGAAGTACATTACTGTTATGCAGATGGCTATGGGAGTGACTGCCTCCAACAAAGACAATTGCATTCCCCCGAAGAGGACGATGTGGTGAGTGTGGGCGACCGCGTGCGCTGTGGAGGGAAAGAGCGGGAGAGCGGTTGGACGGGGGAATCGGGGGGGGGGTGTGTGTGTGGAATTTGCAAGGCACTTGCATCAGTTTTATTTTGTGATGGGAGAGCCCTGGGGGAGGGGAAGGGGAAGGGGAAAGGGGGGGTGGGGGCGTGGAGGGAGTACCCAGCCATTGTGGTCACCCCTCTGCCCCGCGAGGTGGGTCCGTTAGCCTTTTTGGTCAGGGAAAACGTGGGGTCTCTCTCTCTCTCTCTCTCCGTCTCTCTGTCTCTCCATCCCACCCCCTGTGGCTTCTTTTGTTGTGAGGTAGCGAGCCGCGGTCTGAGGAGCCAGACTCAGCCGCTTTGTGTTGCCGTTATTCTCGGTTTGGCTGTTGATTGGGGGGTCGCGTGTCTGAGTGTGCGCGCGCGCGCGTGTGTCTGTGTGTGTCTGCTTCGTGTATGCGAAGGCGCCGCGAGCTCTGTCACGCATTCATGCTTTTGTTCTGAATCTCATAAATGTCAGCCAGGTTGAAGTTGCCATTTCAGTGCTGTGTGTAGGCTACAACATAACACATCAGATGTAAAAGTCATTTATATTACATGCATACGTTTTAAGGTGATGTTAATCAGGTGATGAGGTTAATCTCACAATATGTCTTATGATTCTTTTTTTTTTTTTGCTTATCCATCTAAAGTATGCACATTTTTCAGCACAATATTATTCTATACGCTACCCTATTATGCTGGATTGATCTATTTAAAAAGGGTTAAGAAAAGCCCTGTGTTTAATCCAATTATTTATGGATGTATGTATTTATATACTCATGCAATCAAAAAATAATCCTTCATTATAAGCAGCTCATGAACATACGGGTATAAACGTGGAATCAGATATTCTTGCTTTCAGCAAAATTGGGGCCCTCTGTACTTAAGAAGTTAATTTTAATAATCGTAACAGTGTGAAAATGGCCCCTCTTGTGTTTTTTTTATTTTGATCTCTTAGCTGTTTCAGTCAGTGTGAAAGACAGCAGGTCCTGTTCTGTGCACTCCCCGCTCATGAGCAGCACTTACACCTTTGTGCCCTTCTCTATCAGTCTGTCCATCCAGCTGTCGGTCCATACTTGTGAATGCTCTAAAACAAACAAGGCTCTGTTCAGCTAATTCAACTCAGTGCGTCACGTTTTTGAGATAACCAGCACCTGCAGCTCGATTGGCTGATGCTGATAAAGGTCATTAAGTCGGTAAACATTGTGTTTTTGTGGTTGCTCGTCAAATATAAAAGTTTAAAGAGAACAATTTTTTTCTGCTTACTGTATGTATGTTGTGCTCTGTATACAATATGTAGAGCATGTGTATTCATCTACCTGTACTCACAATCTATGATATCCATGGATGGATATGGATAATATGACTGTAATCCATATTATGATATTCAAAAGCATGTGTGTAATAATAATTATTATTATTATGATTATGATGATGATGACGATTGTTATTATTATTATTATTATTGTTGTTATTATTATTATTATTATTATTATTATTATTATTATAAACCTAGAGGTTATTTGTTACAAGGAAACAGCTGAAAATGTTCAATAAAAAAATGAAAGATGTTTACATGTAAAATGTGTTCATGCAAGTGTGAGGCTGATTTGCAGCCAATCAGCAGTAACCTGGGAAATGATCCACCTATCACCACAGACATTTCTCTGCCATGCTGTTTGCCCTTTTTTCTTTGGCAAAGGCAAATCTTGGCTTGACAGCGAATAGTATTTCACGGAATCAGCGCTAGCAGACTTTTCTCTGACTCTTATTAAGGATTACAAGGCTGCAATCTTGTTAAATGTCAAGAGCGAATAAGAAAATCAATGTGCAGTCAATGGTTGGGACTATATATTTTTCTGCCTTCTAGGGAAATGTGCCCGTGCTTGTTTCTTTTAACCAACAGTAATTAGCTTTTAGTAATTATATTTCGAATGACCACGAGAGCATGTCCCCCAAAGATCATATGACCGCTGACATACTGAGAAAATTCTGGTTCCATGCAGAATTTCAGCATGGGCTGATGTCGGTGATGATTTCATAGCTTTTCTCCTGATTAAAACAGCGGGAGGCAATGAGAATGGGGCTGAAATGTCATCGGCCGATTCCAGATGATGTTGTCGGAGCCTAAGCGAGGAATGGACTGCCACTTAGACTTCATCCTGATTTTTAACGCAGCTCCCATTAGAGGACAGAAGTTCTGCACCTTGAACTAATGCACTTGTTGTACGTCGCTCTGGATAAGAGCGTCTGCTAAATGCCAGTAATGTAATATGTAATGTAATGTAATGAAGTTGCGTCTCAAAGGTGAAAAAACGGCGAGCAAGCAGCCTTCCCAGAAACAGTGAGATGGAAGCCTTGTTTCACATCTTTATCATCAAAACATATTTTGAAAATCCAGCTTCAGTAATTATGCCAATGTTTTGGAGTCGTTTGCCTCAGCGTGCAATCAAGGGATTGATTTATTTTAGTCTGCCACCCCGCTTGAAGCTTTCCACAGAGTACCTGGTCTAATTTTCAAGTTGTGTCTCAGAGGGTCTTAAGGTTTCAGAAGGAAAGAACAGGTGTGGAGTTCTCTCAAAGGGAGAATAAAATGCAGACTTATAAGAAGTCACACAGGGGTTGAGAGCCAAATAGGGTTATATAGAATGGGGGTGGGGGAAGGGATGGCTGTGAAATTGTGCTGTTAGCTCCTGCACGAGGACCACCCTCCAGCTCCTTGTTTGTTTGTTTGTTTGTTTTTGCTCGGTGCAGTGGCCAGCAATGGAGTGACCGGGAGGGGTGCATTGTCCGTGATAACTGCCCTGAAATTAGTGGTCCAGATGTCTTTTTTCAGCACGCTGCGTGCACCCATTGTGGTGTTTAATGACGCGTGTGCTCTCCCCCATTAAAGCACAGGGTTGGGGGGCGGGGCGGAATGCATCGTCACAAAAAAGGCAAGTGACCGGACCATCATGTGAGCAGGGGGACGACGCCCCTCCATGCACTTCGCTCTGTGGAGAAACGGCTAGCTGCCGGAGCCCGGGCCTCGATCCGTTCATTTCCAATTTCTACTGGCTAACATCCTTCTGCCTCGCGACTTCTTTACAGAAACACGCCATCACCTTTGTCACCCCCCCCCCTTTCGCCCCTCCAGGGGTAACGCGTCCATGAGAGAGATCGGATTCGTCTGCTCTGGTTTCCGTTTTATTTTATGTATTATTTTTCGAAAAGGCGGTTTATCGCCATATTTTTCCAGTTCGTTTTCCAGTTCCCCTCCGTCAGCTCTGGTTTTAGGCTCTTCTCTGTTGGTTTTAGGGCGCTAAATGAAACCGATTACAGCGGGTTTTATTCGCCTGCTCACGCCCGCCCAGGCACAGTCTCGTCCACCTCAGAAGGCTCTTTCACCAGGGCGGCCATTTTAGGGTTACTGCTGGGGGAGTCCTCCTGATGTCATATCAGCAGGTGACATAAATAATATCTAATAAAAAATGAACCTGTGGGAAAGCCGGGGTAAGTGGGGAGCCAATAGGAAGACCCCCATCAACACCAGCCAAACCCCACCCCCACCCCCCCTACCCGGTGCAACAGAGCCGTAATTAAAAAACGTAATAACCTTTATTTAACCTGGAGGTCCCATTGAGATAATAGTGGAATAATAGAATAATTAAGGAGCTTTCCTTGGAATAATTCAGCATTCCTGACTGGAGGAGATGGAGCTGAGGTTCAGTGGTGTATGGGAGTCACAGAGGACCCTGGAAGCGTTGACTGTGCTCTGCTTGGGCTTAACTGGGAGAGCATTCAACTGTCTGTGGATGTCTCAGGTGCTCTTCTCTCTCACTGAATCCCAGGACCAGCCATTCAGGATCAGTGGTTATGCGATGCACCAGGCAACTGCCGCGTAACACATACTTCACCTGAGCTGATCTCTCTCTCTCTCTCTCTCTCGCTCTCGCTCTTTTTTCTCTGTTCCTCTGTCTCTCACCCTTTCGTTCTCGCTCGCTTCGTTTTGCCTGTTTTGCCTTTGCGTTTCTGCCTCCCTCACCCTCTCACACACGAAAAACAGATGCAAATATATCAGAAATCACACCATAGCACCAGGAAAAAACAAACATTCAGCTATTTTGTTTTTTTTTGTGCATTTCTTTGGCTTAATGAATCATTCTGCCGCCTCTAATAAAAAATGGCCGCATTTTTAAGAACGATGATGGCGACACAGACATTTTCCTCCTGCCGGGAAAATCTCAGAGCCGTCAAAAAGCATGGCTGTTACAGGCGGAGAGTCCAAGCCCCGAGCCCGGCGGAATGACTCACATTCGTCATGCAGATCCGCGGGAGGCAGACCAGATGGAACCAGTCAGGGCGTCGCGAGGGGCAGGGGGGAGATGTTGAAGCGCAACCCCAGGCCCTTCCGCGAAAAAATAAAAGTGACCTCACCTTACCTCCCGGGTTATCACTCCCAGTGTTTTTGTCTGATCGGTGTGACACCAATGCTGTGAAGAATATGGGCCCGAGGGGGAATTAAATGTCATTTTTTAATGTATGGAGCATGTGACGGGGAGGAATGACATGGCTGAAGTGTAAGCATTAAGTACATTTAGTGAGTCACTGGCCAGAATTCAATCCAACATTTCTCCTTCACTTTGACTTTAAAATGAAGGCCAGTGCTATACAAAGCTAGTCGTCAAAATTGACTCGCAAATAAATGTGTTTTCTAAGCTTTACTTTTGACATTTTTTTAGTTTTTATTTTTTTCTATAAACACAGTCACACAGATCCATGCACGCACATGGCATGTATAACAAACACATGCATACTTACTCATAAACAAAAATAAGCAGTTACAGTATTAATAAATGCTAACACAGTTAGCCCATGACAGATGTGATGGCTTAGTTTCTACATAATGTGAGGTCTGATTTCTCTCAAGAAACAAAAGGATATATATATATACCCATGCATATACATGTTAGTAGGCTTATGCATTTGCATGCACATATGCATTCATACACACACATAGATGTATACAGTACACATATGCATAGCTAGATTTCTTTACGCTTTCTAAGCTGGTAAAGAAAATTATACTTGCATTTGTTTGCAAGTCATAGTTAAGGTTCAATTTTATTTGAATCCATGATAAACTCTTGAGTTCTAATTTTTCAGTGAACCACCAGGTTTGCTTTCAAAATGTTTCTTCTTTTAAATAGAAAAAAGGGGCTTATTTTATTGTCTTTTGGATGAAAAAGGGATTAGATTTTTCCCTGACTGACTGGCTTCTCCTGTTCTCTTCATTCAAACAGGTGCTTTTTGTTTTGTTCTCTATTTATTTTGCGCAAAGATACTGTAGCATTAGGTAAATGAAGGAAAGGCACAAAGGTAGACTGCAGGAGTTGCTGATCACGCTCAGTTAGGGCACCTGCATCTGGCCTGCTCCGTTTGTGTGTGTGATTGTGCATGTTTGTGTGTGCATGCGTGCGTGTGCGTGTGTGATTGTGCGTGTTTGTGTGTGCGTGCGTGCGTGTGCGTGTGTGTGATTGTGCATGTTTGTGTGTGTGTGTGTGTATGCGCGGGTGCGTGTGCGTGTGTGATTGTGCGTGTTTGTGTGTGTGCGTGCGTGTGTGTGATTGTGCACGTTTGTGTGTGTGTGTGTGTGTGCGTGTGTGTGCCAGAAGCCACGCAGATGTTCCTCACCTCAGAGTTACATGCTGGAAAAATCGAAGCTTTCCGCAAGAGATTAGCATGACTGTAGAGTTAATTAACTTTTATAGGTCATTACCGATGGTGGCACCAGTTACTCCTCCTGCTTTTTTCAGAGTTCCATTCTCTGGACTATGTGTCCACGCGCTTGAGCGTGTATCCGGAACAGTCATGTCTGAAGGGGATTCGCGTTCTTCCGTGTGTCATCCCCGTCCCGTTAGGTACATGTCTGCGAGCCTAATCTGTCTGTCCATCTGTTGAATCAGTCTAGCCTACCTAATCGCCGGGTGTTCGCCGCACGGTGGTTGCTGCTGTGTCTGAGAGCTTAGACCCACAGGCTTGGCTGTGGATGCGGCAGATCGAGGGTACCAGCTTGGTTTGATGCGCTTTCTTTTGTTTCTGGTTCGGTTACGTTAGCGTTAGCTTTTTGGCTCGTTAAAGGGTGAGGGCAGAATTTGGAGCTACACGTACGCTCTGCCTGACCAGAGCGATGCTGGGCTGGGCGCGAGTGGAGCCTCCTGCCCTCTGCGCAGATGACAGCAGAGCCCTGATTGGTGGAGAGGAGCTGCACACGACCCTTGTTTTTTAACGTCGTGAACAGTGGGCTCCAGATTACACCACCGCTGTCGCATTGGTCCACGCACACCTGCGGCTGCAGAACCAGCGGCATTGCCAGCCTTCCGCAACTTGTAAACGAACGTTGCCTGAGTCGGGAGGAGAGCAAGCGCAAGAATGCAGCTTGTTGGTATAACTCTGCCCTGACTTGGGTTAAACCCTATCAGACTCCCATACTCCAGTCAAGAGTGTGGGGATCTGATTGGGTAAAAAGATATCACTTGCCCAGTACTCCACAGGATCTACCTTTTGTGGTTCCAGTGTACAATGACCTGCCCTATGACAGCCCCCTGTAATATTCCTATAATATCACCTCTGCTCGCTCCCATAGCAGTCTGTGTCTAACATTAGATATAATAGCTGTGTGTCTTCAGAGGAGACAGGAGCGCTTTGCTCACAATGCAGGTCAGGCCACTAGTACTTCGTCAGCTGCAAGTTTTTCCCTATAAAAACCCATCTGCATTATGTACAGTGAGAAAAGTGCTTGCTGTGAACATCTCTGCTCGTTGTTTTGATAGCACATGACACGCGTAGGCTAAGGTGGATTACAGGGAGCGATGCAGCTGGGTACGTTCTGTACCAGCACGTCTTCTGGGGAAAGCCGTACCAGGCTAACCAGCCACCACTGCCTCACTCTCCTTTTTAATTTCTGTCCCTTATCTTACATTCAGGTGACGTAAGAACAATTAATGGATATTTGAGTCATAGCACACCTTAGTATCCACGTATCCAAGTATCCAAGCCCCATGCATGAGTCAAACGGTTTGCTCCTGTTCGTTCTCATAATTCTCTCTTGTTAAAGAACAAAAACAATCTGTAACTGTGGTTGTGTGCATGCTCTTGCCTGTGTGTTCCATATGAGGCATGTAGCAAGCTAGCGCGTCCATTTTATCTGAAGCATCCAGTTTGTGAAATTATGCCTGCTGACAGGTTGTCCCGTTCAGTGAATGGCCTTTGGGTTGGTCTGACTCAAGGACTGATGAGCACAGCCTGTCAAGTCAGTCTAGGCTGGGTTTCCATGCGCCAGAAACGACAGCCATTATCAATGAACGTGAATCTTGGTGAGGTGCCTAACCTTGGATTTTCCGCATGACTCGGCTGTCTATGTAGTAAGCGTTTACCCTGTGTTTTCCTTTCTTCCTGAGTCCATGGGTTTTAAAACATATTCATAAAGCATGATTAATATACTGCATATTCATATAAGAGGTTTCCACATTCTGAGAAAATGAATGTTGCTCTGGTTATGTCTGGTTTGATGTACCAAGCACATGTAAATCTACTGTATTTCCTAATCTATTTCTGTAGATCTGTTCCTAAACTTTTCCTCAGGGGTTCATTTCTTTAATATTTAATGACCAACTAAATTAAAGTTATAAATACTTGTTTATTTTGCCCACTACCACTCCACCCCCAATGAAAGTCATGTTGTACTTTTAAGGTCACACTTGAGATATATTTTAATATGGTAGATATATATTTTAAAAAGGCCACACAGGCTTACCTGGCCAGAGCACAGAGGTTCTTTCATGTAGCCCCCCCTCTCCCGCCCACCAACCCCCTGTTTATTGACTGTTGCCTGAAGGAGAGACACTATTTTTCAATGGCTCCTCATACAACATTCATTACTTTAACCTGGAAACGATGGTGCCCGTCTCCTCCGTTTTCCTTTTAAGGAAATTCAGTTTTGACGCCCCAGAGCCTCAGTGTATCACATCCAACCCATTTTTTTATTTATTTTTTTACCCCTGCTGGTTTTTAAATTAAATTCAATCTCCTCACACTAGGGGAGCAGCTTTCAGGTAATTAAAGCGGGATTGCATTTGGGTTTTTGCTCATTGGAAAGCATTTGCATTCTGGGGAATTGCTTTAAGTTGCCAGAGCAGCAAGGCACCACGGGCCATTTTTACCCTTCCCTTTTACGCTTACCCTTACACACTCTACTGTCCTCTAGAGCCTAGAAGGCACGAGTTGAAACAGAGATGGAGAAATTCTGTTCTGTAGTTCTTGGAAACCCCAGCCAGGTACCGGCAGAAGCCTTTATTGATCTGTCCTGGTGATTCTGGCCAGCATCCAGCAGCTGAGAACTCCTCTAAATTGAGCTCTGTGTAGGAGGAGGTAAATCCCAGCTGTGGCTGTGGCCGGCGCCAATGTTATGTCTCTTAGAGGAAAACTAAGAAAGAGGTTCCAAATTGACAAGGTGCAGCTGTGAAATGCTACCAAGGCCAATTAGAAAAAACTGACACTTTCTCCCGTCCTCCGTTGTGACCAGTAGAATCAGTGCCAGAGAATATTCCGGTGTGTGGGAGTCGTGTCCTCAGTCCCTATATGAAACCGCGGACGAAACAGAATACAGAATGTCTCTTTCGTCTCCCTCACTTAAGGCACACCACAGTGAAATCGCCAGAAGCAGAGTTACCATGAATATGCAACAGGATTTTCCTTTTCATTTTCCTTTTTCCTGTGTTGGTTCTGTTGACTACTGTGTTTGTTTTACCCAGTCTAAAAATATTTGTTTGTGGTCAGGTTTTATGGAGCTGTG
Organism: Anguilla rostrata; assembly: GCF_018555375.3. Classification (NCBI taxonomy): domain Eukaryota; kingdom Metazoa; phylum Chordata; class Actinopteri; order Anguilliformes; family Anguillidae; genus Anguilla; species Anguilla rostrata. The sequence continues at coordinate 35,668,084 of NC_057937.1, forward strand.
CTTGGTCAATCCTAAAGCAATGCAAATTAATGAACAGATGAAAGCAGCAGATGATCTTGTTTCTCACTAATTTATGCCCTCTGCATTGTTTCAGCAAGGAGCTGATATTTTCTGTTGAATCAGTATTATGTTAGTAGTATGATATGTTTCTCCTTACGTTGCCTTAACCGCTCAAACACACACAGGCTAGCTGATAGCATGCACAGTTTGTCAGTCTTTTGCTTCAGTACCTAATCAAGATTTTTTGTAGTAATGTGCAGGGGCAATCAGCACTATTGTACTGAAGTAGTGTCATTGAGTTTTTGCTGGCGGCCTAAAAGCTTACTGAGGTACAGGCCAAAATATTTATCCTTACACGACCTGGGTCAAATAATAGTGAAATAATAATAGTATACACTATATAATTGTAATCACATTGCTCTGAATATTGGTGAAAATACACGTTTTTTAAAGATTGCCGGCAGGAATTCCTGCAGGAATTTTACTGTCGTCTGAAGATTTTATGTATTTCAAATAATTGTTTGACCCAGGTCTTTTCTGAACACAGAAGCAGGATGTGATGCTATGTCTGTGTGGGGCCAACTCAGTAAAGACAAATGAGTGTTTTGTACCTGGTCTGGCCCGAGTTGGGCTGGTGACATTAAACCCAATTATGTGCACTTAATTGGAATGCCATTTATTCCAAACAAAGAAGACTGCCTTCTATTTAAAAAGACAGCCTTTTGTGCCCCTCTCTCTCTTTCTGTTTTATTTACCAACTCCTCTATGACTCGTTGATGCCCAGGGATGCTGCACTCTGATGTTTTGGCTGCAGGAGACGTAGTCATTCTTCGTGGCCGTGGTGATTAAGTGTTGTTCTTCCTCCTCTCGTCCCCCGTTGCCCTGCCCCGCCCCGACCCACCCCGCCCTTGCTGCGCTTCAGGGTGACCCCCAGCTGTGACGCCTCGACTGCTGCAGCCCCCCCGGCGAGCGTGAGCCAGGGGAAGCCGTCCCTGCGTCGGATCAAGGGTCGGATTCACAGGAGCAAGAGCCTGGACAGCATCGACCTACTCGAGTCTAACGTGAGTGAGACAGAATAACAGTATGTCATACGTACGTGTGTGTGTGTACGCGCGTGTGTGTGTGTGTGTGTGTGTGTGTGTGTGTGTGTGTACGCGTGTGTGTGTGTGTACGCGCGTGTGTGTGTGTGTGTGTGTGTGTGTGTGTGTGTGTGTGTGTGTGTATGTTGCTGTATGTGAGAGACATACAGTGTTACATACAAATATTATGTAAATGAAAGTAGTCATGTTTGTACCACTTTGTGTGTGTGTATGTTTCTGTATAAGTGAGACATACAGTGTTACATACTAATGCTATGTAAATGAAAGTAGTCATGTTTGCACCACATTGTGGCATATCCTTTGCATGCAATGACTGCTTGAGACATCGACAGCTGCAGAGTGTCTGGTGATGCTCTGTCAGGCCAGTATTGCGGGCATCTCCTGCTCCTGCTTGTTTCGGGGGTTAGCTGCCTTCAGTTTTCTCTTCAGCAGCACATTGTGAAACGTGTGTTCGATTTAATAAAGATCGCGTGGCTGACTTGGCCGGTGAAGAGTTTTCTAGTTTGACTTTGAAAAAACTCCTTTGTTGCTTTAGCAGTATGTTTTGGATCATTGTCTTGCTGTAGGATGAAGCGTCATCCAATTAATTTGGAGGCATTTTGTTGAACTTAAGCAGATATGATGCTTCTGTACACTTTAGACTTCATTCTGCTGCTGCTATCATCTTCAGTGAAGACAAGTGAGCCAGTACCTGAGGCAGCCATACATGCCCAAACCATAATACCCCCACCCCAAAGTTTCACAGATGAGGGGGTGCTTTGGATCTTGAGGAGTTCCTTTTGGCCTCCACACTTTACTCTTGCCATTACTCTGATACAAGTGCATTTTGGTCACATCTGTCTACAAGACAGAGTCCAAAGGCAATTGAAAGCCTAGAATCAAGACTAGATTCTGAAAGCTCTCTTATACCTGCACCAAGGAAGCAACTGAACACATATGACTAACCAAAAACACATGTGAAGCTATTTGTCCCAAACAATACGGTGCCCTGAAATGGAGGGCTATGTATAAAAACCGCTGTATTTTGTACATGGTGAAAGCAAAATGTATGAAAATACCCTTCAATAAAAGCTGAGAATGTTCACCTTAAACATGTGAATTGTTTGATTACAAATCTACAATTGAGGAGTGCAGAATGCCAAATCAAGACAAAATATGTCTCATCATGGAGCTCTCTGTATGAGCACACACACATGTATGTTTTTGTCTGTTTGTATATGCCGTATGCCAAAAGTTGGTGAAACAACCTCAAACCAATGACTCAAGCGTGAGCACTTCTGTTAGGACTGTATATTTAAGAGCTGAAGATAGCATGTTAAAAGAGCTGGGGATAGGAACCTTGTTTTCCCATGAAAACAGGGAGTCTAGGCCCAGCATTCAGCTATCCCAGAATTCCAGACAGCCCACCTGGTTCAGTGGGCAAGCTGAGAGCTAATGGGTTCAGTCAGTGCTGACTTCATGTCAGGGCTGTCACTACCACGGGACCCACGGTGTTGCACAAAGCGGTGCCATTAACGGGATTTCTGAGGCGATTTCATGTTCCCTGAAATGAGCATCACTGACGCAAACAGTCGCGACTATGCATTGCTCTGGGGGGAGTGTTGTGGAGGGGGGAAAAAAGCCTTTTTTCAGTTTACTCTCCATTTTTTACCATGTAATCTTTTGGATCCGAACTGGAGAGGCGCTTCGCGAAACACGATGAATGAAACAGGACAGGCAGAGCCTCTTCGCCTGGCCAGGATGTTCATGTGGTACACAAATTGTCATTATAATGACAACTGTACAGCCCAGTGCCAAGGAGGATAGATGAAACAGCATCTACTGCTGAAGAGAAAACATACAACGTTCCACTTCCCACACAGTCTATTTATGAAACAAGCGAAGGAATAATCTGACAATTTTGAATCTGTAAGCAGCTTGGATCCAGCCATAAAAACCACGATGGCTCTGTGAATCGGCCTAAAGCTGCTTGGGTTTATATGCTCTGGTCTCTTCTGTTATGAATGGGGGACATCTTTGGCTGTTTATCATCAACAGAAAAAGCCATGGCTTTATGGGATAGGAGCAGGCCAACTTGTCATTGACAAAAAGTGTATTAGCATTACTCAACTGATAATTTAATGTTAACTGAGGTCAGAGCAAATAGTACCACCAGACCAGTGGTTGTGGCCGTAAACGGCCACCTAGACCATTTATGCCAGAAGCTAGTTCTGGCCACCACATTAGAAACCAGGGTTTCTTATTATTTCCCAAGCAGAATAGCTGGTGTTTTACTTCTGGTGGTGAGGGCAGGGTGTGTTCCATCAATATATGTTAAGACGAGAGTATATATTTCCACAGGCATTTTCCCTGATGCAGACGCAAGGTCTAAGAACCAGTTATTCTACTCATCTCGCACACTCGAGGAAATAAAGCTTTTACCACGTTTTACAGCCACCATTTTATTTGTTGGATTGAGACAGGTGTTTTGGAGACCCTGCACCTGGACCGTGACCTGATTGCAGCCGGCAGGAGCCTGGTGTCGTCTGGCCTCCTTGTACTTCATCTCGTATTCTGCACATGCGGGGATTACTTATCGCTGAATTTATATAAAACGCATATAATCGCGTGCGCTAATCTATTGTTGATGCCTCCTTAAACTGTAGGCTGGAGTTAGGGACGTGACAAGAGGACGTGGTTGATGCGTAGCGCAGGAATAGCCGGGTCCTGCGAGCTGCAGCTCAGCAAAATCAGAGGAGAGCAATTAGCTGTTTTGAATCAGCCCTAACGACAAAGTGTCAGGCTCCAGCGGCGCAACCTCTTTCAACCTTTGCGGTTTGAGCGTTTAGGGAGATGCGCTATCCTTTCGCAGAGCACGCAGTATCGCTACCTGAAGGCTAAAATTGTCCTTTTTCCTGATCAAGCGTTTTCGCTTGTGCGCTGTTTACAGTTTTCCCAGGACACGACCTGGCTGTGTTCCCTCCCATTGTCATTGATGTTATTTTACAAATTACACACCTGCGTTTCATAACACAGTGGCGAAATAATAAGACATATGAAAATCTTGCTGAAATGTTGGAATGCTGACGGAGAGTCACAATGTTTATCAGCAGCAGCAGCGTTTAAACTGATCGTTTTTGGGAAAATTCCGCCCTGTGACGGAGCTCAGCGCACATCACATCAGGAACATGGGGTCGGGTCCCTGAACGGACGGAAGGTTGCTGACGAGCCTCTGCTGGAGGAACGCTACGGTCTGTCTTCGTGGTGAGCGATGAGGCTTCAGGGACCCCGAGGAGCACTTCCGTTAAGTTGTTTTTCGAGTTCCTTTTCGGGGTGTTGCTAACCGGCTGGGCAGTTCGTTCACTAAATCGCTGCAGAATAAATGAATTTGCCATGAATTTTAAATGCTTAGTGCGAACGGTTAAATGTTACGTACCAGTGACAAAGTGTTTTAATGTTTAAAAAAAACACTGAATTGAGGAATTGGAAATCTTGTAGGGTTGATTTTAATTAATGGACTCTAATTCCAGCTACACAATTCCCACAATGGCTCAATAAATTGTGCGGCTTGGCAGATTCACTTGTAGGAGACATATTTGCCAACACAATACTGTTACTTTATGACTCTCCTCTTTCCTTGTTTGTGGTTTAAAGAGGAGAGGGAATAGTAGGTTTCAACAGTTCATTTTAAAATAATGTTTCTTTGGAGACAGGGGAAGTTTTTGGCACAGGATCTGCCCTTGCTGTCATCAATGCCGGTGAGCTGTGCTCTTGTTGACAAAAAATGATTTAATAAACTTTCAGTGCCAAGAAGCTGCAAAAAAGCAGCATGGAGGCACCCTGCTTAACAGCTGTTGCTGACGTACCCATAATAAATGGTGGAAAGGGGATGAGGAGGAGGGGAAGAGTGGAAGAGAGGGAGGAAAAGAAAAGAAAGAAAGGGGCTTCATTCAAACACTCATGGTGTTTGAATAATGCAAATTGAAATTCAAAATTTAAATTTGGCTCGGTAGATCAACCCCCAAAGTATACAGTACAGTGGAGGCAAAGAATGAGAGAAATGGGGGGAACTGAGAATGATAAAGATGTAAGCTTCCCTTTCTCCCTAAAAGGACAGAGGGAAGAAGAGATCAGAATCAGCAGTCACGCCAGGCTTCGGAGCTGAGGTCAGCTATCCGTGAAAACAGCATCACAGGGACACTTTTCTCCAGAGGATTCTCTCCCTCTCTTTCTCCCTTCCCTATTTCCATCACTCTTCCTCCACCTCTTCATATCTGTCTTACTTTCTTCCTTTGTCCTCTCTCTCTCTCTCTCTCTCTCCCCTCACTCTTTCTCTTTCTCTCCCTGTACCCTGCACTGAGGACAAGCACAATGTCACGATGTGGAACAGTGTGAAGCAGCATTCCTTCCGGTTCACCGCCTTGCGAGTCATTGTCACTTCACATCATCGAATGGGTTTGGACCCATGGTGCGCTCGAAGGAAAAAACAAAGCATGTCACATCGCTTCGAGGAGCACGATCAGCAGCAGTAGGACGCTTCCTAACCTCCGAAAGTGCTCCTTCTCACACGCAACGTCCCTGAAGAAGTTCTGCAGCCTAATTGGACACATTTAGAATCGAAACCGAAAGCATTGATTTGTAAAATGATCTATCTTTTTAAAGCACTGTTTTTTCCTGCCTTCTCAGCTGTTCTTGTAAGTGTGCGGTACAAAAAAAGCAGTTTCGGCCCAGAGGCCACAGAGGGATGGACCAAAAGAGGTTCTGGAGGGGAGGTGGGTACCGCTGGGGGGTTGGTACTCATCTGGGAATGCTGTTTCTTTCTTATTAATTATTCAGGGTAAACGGACTCTCTCATTTGTCTTTAAATGCAAAACAGTTGCCAGTTTCCTGCCTGAGCATCCAAAGAAAGTCACTCGATTATTCAGAGCAATGCAAGGCAGGGACGGGCCCCAGGAACACATTACCGATGACTCTTTGCCCCTGAGCCTAGGGATGACCTTGCAGGGTTCTGTCGCCAAAACCACCGTGTAAAGCCTCCCGCCCGCAGCTCGGGTTTTGTAGGTCTCCTCAGCGAACTGCCCCCTCCCACAAGATAAAACATGTAGGGACCGGTCAGCTGCTGGATGCCTCCCCCCACCCATCTCTGCGTAATACCAGTGCCTGCACTCCAGCTGCGTGTGGTGTTGCAGAAGCGCTGCACCTGCGTGTTCAGCGGCGGTCCCGTTGCGGTAAGGGTGTGCTTGAGGGGTGTGTGTGGACCCCGTAGAGGTTTTGCAATGGCCAAGCGCTCCGCCCACACCGAGCTGAGCAGGCCTCTGTCTGTGTGAGTGGCCCAGGCGTGAGAAACATACTTCTGCAGAAGCCCAGTGAAAATTTTTGGTGAAAAGTCAGTGAAAGGCCCGTGAAGTACTACCATCTTTGGGTTCACGTGAAAACCTGGCTGCATTTTGTTGAAGATTGAAAGATTTCTAGCCGAATAGGAAGTAGCCAGGCTATATCAGGGTAAAACCTGAGTTATATTGGGGTTAACCTAGTCCATTTATGTCAAAGGTCTCTCAACCTAGATATCCACCCCTCTCTGCATATAGATTCCAGGTTTTGCTCACTGGGAGCATACCTGGCTGCATTTCACTGTACCTGCATAAATCCTGATGTAATTATCGTACATTAAGTGAGCATTAAAGTGGAATTTAATTTGCTGTGTAATGTGCTGTGTTGTAGGCAGGTTGAATGGCTGTCCTTTTAAAGTAAGTCACCATCCCAGATGAAGGGAATACCCAGCTCAATTTGAATTCGTCCCATGTTTAAATTGATCCATATAGTAAAATTATTTACAGTTATGGAGTTTATAATAGCTAAGAAATGATGCACAGACAAAGCTACCACAAAAACTGGGAATGATTAGCTGTAACTATTGGTTTTCTGGTTTAATGATTTTTTTTTTGATTGCTTATGAATTAAATGAACAGGTTTGGAGTGCAGGCCGCGGTAAGGTAAGGTTTCTGCCCTGTATAGTTTCCAGCTCTCTGGTTACTGCACAGAGCACACGCACGTTAGTTTGTGTATGTAAGAGAGTATTCATGAATGTATGTTCGCGTGTCTGTAAGTATCTTAAGTATCGTAAAATCTGATGAATGTTCCATGGCCCTGTTCTAAGCTGATTATAGCTGAAAAGCAATCTGTGTAATTAGCATGGAGCATTTACTCAGGACAGAAACTGCACTGGGCCACAGTGCCATTCTTACACAGGGCACATAATTCCAGAAATAAGTCAATCAATCAATCATAACTATATAGCCATTTGGAAACCTGTTATCTCACAGAGCTTCTCAGTTGACATTGAGAAGTTCAAGAATGGCTTCAGCTTGTCCTGGAAAGGTCTTAGTCAGTCATTGAAAGCCTTTAGTCGTGTAATGGACACAGGCTTGGGAAGGCCTCTGTCAGTCCAATGAATGCTCGGGATGGTCCTGTTGGTTCTCAGGATCTCTGTTGTCTTCGTTATTAGAGCGTGTTTGGTCAGATGTTGTATTCCTCAGTGACACATTCTCTGGAGCCCCTCACCCCTGGCATATCACCCCCCCCCCCCCCCCCCGCCTCCCGCATGTCCACTGTCAATGCTTTATGCATTTTGTTATCTTTAAGTGAGTTCAGTCTTCCATTACGTGAGTGTGTTTAAATTTAAATCCAAAATGGGGAAAATAAAAATAAATTCAAAGCATTTTGCTCTCATCGACCGTAGCAGGGCTTTGGTCCAGCTGAAAAAAGAAATCGACAGAAACCCAGTGCAGCATCAAAGGCGGTTTCTGGCAGACAGGCACAACCGTGCAGCATGGATTGTGGGGTTACTGCTACCATGTGACCGATTCTCTGTAACAGCTGACAAATAGGGAACGTGTAGCAGCGCTTTTATTAACGCGGCTGAATTACGTCACGTGTCACAGTCTGCCCCTGCACTGTGTCCTTGCTGGTGTGACAGCACCTGGTTTTCTGTTGGCTGGCAGTATTGGCCGCTTCGCTCTTCCTCTTTAGCACTTGCCATCACAGCACTTGTCTCCTGTGTTACCAGCTGTCAATACTGACAAAGACGGCTGTCCTCTGAAGTTCAGATTCTGTGACTAGTTCAGTAGTGGTTTAAGTGAGGCTTCCCCTACTGAATAATAGAAAGATTATTATTATTATTATTAGCATTATTATTATTAGTAGTAGTAGTAGTTGTTGTAGTAGCAGCAGTAGTAGGATTATTATTTATGAATTTGTTAACCATCAATTCTGTATACAGTGACATATATAAGTGCACAGTTCAGTTACATATAAAAATATAGTTGGTGCAATACTATTTAATATAAATTTTCTCTCACTTGTACTTTCAACACGCACCTCCTGGCTCTTAACAGTGACCTTGATTGAGCTGAAGAGAAACCATTGAGTTTATTGAAGAGTGCAGTTTGTGCAGAAATGCACAGGAACCTTAGGAAATGAAATATCCATAGCCTAAAGCCTCATTCCATCCTGTCCGTGCATTTTATATGAGTACATCCAAGGTCAGGGAAAAGCACCAGAGCATTGTTTCTATAGATAGATGTGATTTATAGCACCTATTTGTGTTTATCGGAAAGGGTGTGTATGTGTGTGCTCGTTCATGTATGTGGTATGTGTGTTCGTGCATTCACACGTGTGCCTTTGCGTGTGTGTGTGTGTGCATATGTGTGCTGGGTGTGCATGCTTGCATGCAGGTGAGTGTGTACATCTTTGCGAATGTATATGGGTTTTCATGTGTACATGCATGTTAGTGCATGTGTATGTGTGTGTGTGTGTGTGTGTCTGTGTGTGCTGCTTCAGCGTGTGTGTGTGTGTCCAATGCCTCAGGTTTCCTTTTATATGGACATCGATCTGATGCATTAGAGCCCTTGGGTCAGCACTTCTCTGAGGAGAAATGGGGAGTCGATGTTTGCAGAGTTTCGCTTGAGAGGACCTTACGGTAGGTTTAGGTTCACCTCACACAAGGGACCGTTGTCCTCCACCCTCCATTCCATACTGTTGATAGGATCAGACAGGGGCAATGGCTTGTGCGGTGGGAGATTAGTAATGGGGGATTGAGGGTCCTGGAGAGCAGGTCCTTAATTGTAATGAAGCGGCTCTGCAGATCAAATCAAAAGGGTTACATCACAGTGTGCCTTCCTGAATACCATTAGCCTCCAAGTACAGACATAGTACTACATCTTTACATTACATTACATTACAGGCATTTAGCAGACGCTCTTATCCAGAGCGACTTACACAACTTTTACATAGCATTTTTACATTGTATCCATTTATACAGCTGGATATATACTGAAGCAATTTCGGTTAAGTGCCTTGCTCAAGGGTACAACGGCAGTGTCTACCCGGGAATCGAACCTGTGACCTTTCGGTTACAAGCCCAGTCCCTTACCCACTGTGCTACACTCCGTCCTACATCTTCTGGATCTTCCTTAATTTATTTACACCAACTGTAAACTGTTTATTTTTTGAGCCAGCCATTGAAGAACTGTTCGAATTCATGTAAAATATATTTTTGAGGGAATCTTAAACACAGGCCCATTTCTGTATTTCTAAGCGATATTACTTGTACATGTTACATTTATTCTATTCTGCTTTAGATTGAGGTGTTGCATGGACAGAAACATGAGCATCACATCTGCCATTTAAAACATACCAGGTTCTAAAAATATACAGCAATGCTTTTAGTGATAAATGTAAGGCAGTCTAACCCAGTGCTTGTTCCGCGGAACAGAATTTGGTGTCTTTTTAAATTAGTCTATTTCTGAAGCCGGTGAGGGAAAAAAACCCCGTAGTATTTACATTGTCGTCATCCAGGGCTTTTCATCTGTTTCCTTGGCAACACTTTTGGCCTGTCTCGCTGGGTTTACTGTGGAAAGGGAGTGAATGTCTGGGTAATGTCTGTGATAACGCAGTGTGCGTGTGTGTATGTGTGTGTGTGTGTGTGTGTGTTTACAGGCCCATGTTAGATAAGCTCGCCAGTACTTATGCATTCAGTCACAATGCTGAACTACGTTAAAACTCAAATGCATAATTTTTTTCAGTATAACAATGTTGACAGATATGGCCATGGTGAAACCTCTATTTTTAAAGGTGTTTCCAGACAGCTGTACTGCATGTTCTCAGTGTCGTAAATAAATAAATAAATATAAATAAACCTTGTGTCTCCAAAGGCAAAAAAATTCTCAGGAACAGCTTTTTTCCCATTTACCAATGCGCATTATGGTTTTATCATTTGGGGTTTTGAACCAAAAGGCTGTAAATGCCCGTAAATAAACCCAAGAACTTGTTAGATTGAAAGATTTCATAAATTTTGTGGCAGAACCTGAATTTCATTTTTTGTTTTCTGAAAGCCGCTCACTAGGTGTTCACAGCGCTCTTCCTGGTAGCTGTCGCTACCTCTGCCTGGTTGAGCAGCTTCTCCCATTCCGTCATCTTTTGTTTCCCATCATGCTTTTAGCATGTGTTTGGTGCCAACAGCCACACTGTCACCCTTTAAAGAATCCGCTCCGTCGTGAGGTGAGGCGTCTCAGATTTCACTTTTGACTTTGTCCCTTGTGCAGCATAAATCGACTTAAAGAAATGCAACCCGTCCCTGGGGAGATCATTATAGCGCTGATCAGCTTATTCACATCCTTTGACATTGAAACAAACAGAGAGTGAGAGGGACTCGGAGGAAATGAAAACTTGTGGAGAGATGTGCGTCTTTAGTTTTGGGGGTTTTGGGGCTCTCAGATTGAACCCCTTGCCAGACATGGTGGATAGCGAGCGTCCTGTTTTGGCTTGGGTGGGCTACCTGTGGAGAGGATGTTCCTTTCACACACAAATGTGTGGCACCTTCTCTGGGTTTGACATTTTTTTCCCCAGTTTTGCTAAACTTCTGTAAATGATTTAAGGAGTGTATTTGTGTTAGCACATTTATGTGCTTATGTTCGGACACACTTAAGTAGTGTATGTGTGTGAGTATATGTAGGTGTTTGAATAGTCTGGGCCTGTGCATTTGACTGTATGTGTGTGCTTACATGTTTGTGTCTTTGTGTTACTCATATTGGTGTTTGTCAGTGTGTCTGTGCATGTGGGTGAGTGTATGCATTGCATATATATGCATTAGTGTATCAGGGTGATTGAGGACATATTTGCATGTCTGCATTTGTCCAACCCCAAATCCTTTGGAATGTGTGTGTTTGTGTGTGTGTGTGTGTGCGCATGCGTGTGGCATGTTTAATTTGTGTATGTGTTGGATGTATGGGTGTGTGTATGTTTTGTGTGTATGCGTATGTGTTCATGTGTGTGCGTATTTATGTGAATGCATTGATATGTCTGTATGTTTGTGTATGTGTGTTTGTGTATACTTGTATGTGCGTTTGAGTGCACATGCACCTCGCAGACATCTATAGGTGTTTAGTCTTGTCAGAATACAGGACTGCTCCCTCGTCTGTGAAAAACTTTTAAATGCACCAGCTACCACTGTGCTTCCATCCCACCCTGCTCCATTTTCAGTCCACTGGGAACAGGCAGATGTACAGAAGACCCTGGCCTCTAGTGGCACAACTGGGACATTTCTTAGGACCTCCACCAGTGCGTGCATCTTTAATCAGTTACTCTAATCAGGAGATTCTGTTGTTTGCTCGCTTCCTTTCTCAACTCTATCAGTACATATCAGTCCAGGTTTCTCTCACACACTAATCTAATGTTTCTCTCTCTCTCTCTCTGTTTCTCTCTTTCTGTCTCTGTTTCTCTCTCTCTCAGTCTCTCTCTCTGAGATATGGATCTGCTTGTGGAAGCAGATCCATATTTGTTTCCCTGGCATGATTGACAGGTCTGCTCAATAAATGAGCTGGAGAATTGATCAGCTCAGTGGGTGATCAGGAGTCAAACTGCAGATAGATACATTTCAGCTGCTGTTTCCACGCAGCAAGTTTATAATCAATATGACTAACTAGCCGATCACGTGAATATGGTGTGTGAAAGGCCTCTCATTTTTACTTTTTTTAGTCATGTCATTTGGGCCTTTGAGTGAACAAGACTTCTTATATTGTTAAAGAAAAAACCTTAGCATCACATTCTCCCTTAATTTTTCCTTGATCCAGAGGAAAGAGCTGCAGGTGTAGTACTGTTATCTGAAATGCAGCAAACATGCACGTGCGCCCACACTGACACACACACACACACACACACACACACACACATATGTATACACACTCTGCACTAATCCTTTGTCTCAGATGCTCTATTAGATAATTTGTTCTAGTCCCAGAGGTGTAGCAGGCTCCAGTGCAGCACTGTTGGGTCAGTGCTTTCCCTGACTACCTCCAACTTCACCTGTGAAAACATACCCAAAATAGTGTGCCGTTAAATCCAAACACATACAATGTCCCTTTGATAGCTTCCTTCGTGCAATAATGACAGGTTACATGATTGGCAGGTTGGGAAAACATGTGGCTCCTCAAAACCCAATGTCCAACACATCAGATGTACATAGAATTCACTACTCAAAAGCCTTTTTAATCTATCAAGAACATGTCTGTGTGTGTGAGCATGTGTATGTACACACGTAGCAGACAATCAGTGGCATTTACAATTACAATTTACAATTTCAATTACAATTAAAGGTAGTTAATATATTTGTAAAAATATTTAACCATATTTTTACACATTTTAGAAATGAAAAGGGTAAACTAGGTAAAGCTGTGACATTTCGGAGAGGACATTGTGTTCCTTCTCATAGTCATACACGTGCACACACACTTGCACATGCGCGCGTGCACACATGCATACACACTTTGCACATAAGCAAAGGTCAGCATCTCCCCTCTTAAAATACTGAGCAGGGCCTGAAAAGGCAATCCAATGCATTAGCACCAACACTGTCCATCTTTTAGTGCAGAAAAACAAGTCTTTCAGCGGAAATACCCGGTCATTTACGTGCTACAAATGTGCTGGGTTGTCAGAATTACATTTGCCTAATGATGTGCACTGACTCACATCCCATCACCCTAAGCACACGCACTAGCAGTGGGCCAAAATATATGTGCTCAGCCTTTGCTGTTCAAATCATATTCTGTGAGCATTCAGTGCAAGAGACATTAGCACTCATTGGCACTAGGAAGCCAATGTAGCAACCACTGCTGTCACAAGTGCCAAGGTACTGAAATAATACAGAAAACAGCGTCTTCAACAATGAATGATGAAGGATTCATCATTCAGGATGAAGCTGAGTAATTTGTATCAGAAATCCTGCAGGGGGCAGAGTTTTACTAGCAAATTAGAATGCAGCTTGCGAAAAAAATGAAGGTACCGATTCAGCGTGCTACTGCCCTCTGATTTACAATTCAAAACAACAACTGAAAGCATGAAATAAAAACTTCTTGTGATATGCGATCGCTCCCTTTTTTAAAAATTACACTTTTTTAAAGGGAATAACCCGGTGTTTCTTCGCGTTTTATTTTTTCACTCTTAGGTGTGTGCGAAGGTGACGGGTGGTTAACACCATAAAGCGGAGGCGCGAGAAGAGAGGAAAGGCATTCTCAAGGGGCTTCCTGTCAAATACTGAAGCCATTTAAAGCTCGCCTTGAAATTCGTTTATACCGTCATGCAAATGAGACTGTGAAATATGAAAAACAAAGACGACCGCTCAGCGCGCGGGGGCTCTAATGATGTTCACGGGCAGACCGTTGCACCTTCTTCTGAGGCTTACGGCTCCCACCGTAATTGTTTGGGGAGAGCAGATGCCAGGAGATTTAATTAAGTGAAACCGATGTTCGTGTGATCGCTCTGCAGTTAGCATATTACGTAGCATAATTCATTATTTTTCGCAAGGCAGACCAATGTTTTAGTGCAACAAAACTGAAGCAAGTAATAGTCCCTTGGGTGTATTAAACGGCAGTCGGTCTGTGAGGAGCGCTGCTCACCTGCGAGCTCGTGCTTGGTCCATAATGTTGAAGAGGGCGGAAAAGGAATACCGTGATGGAAGAAGAGTCTTCCGCGGCTTAACAGTCATCTGATTAATGTCTCCTCTGTTGGTGGTTTTTAGATCAAGAAGGAGATGACACGGTTATTTTTATTTTTACCGTTTACAATACAAACAACACACCCCCCAGGACCTGGGTTCAGAACCCCTGCTGCACTTGCCATGCTGTCAAGAGGGGTGTGAATCAGGTGACTGAGAATTTGGTGATGTTTAAGGTTTGCACCGCCTCACCCATGTGCTGTAAATACACTTTAGAATTTTTCAGGATTTGTCTCCCTGCTGAGAGAAGTACTCTCACCTCGGCTGTATAGTCTTATACTCTTTCAATATGCCAGTGGGCTTGTGTCAAACTGTTGCTCCTGAGAATAAGGTTGTGTGCAAAGAGCCAGTAATCTGTCTGTTTGTGTGTTTAGCAAGGGAGTGGTAACCCAGCCATTCTGAGCTCAGTGTCACCCTGTCTGTTTTGGTGAACAGGCTGCAAAAAGCCTGTCAGAATCGCACCAGGTCCAGTTTTCAGGGTGTCATTTTTGTTTAAATGTCATCTTTGGTTTTAGAAACACCACCTTCATTTTACAAACATTGTTGCTCTTTAGATTCACTTATTCTCACGCTGTCAGGGATCCTGGCTCCCCTGTCCCTTGTATGTCTGGCCATGGCTGATCTGCTTTGGGGTGAGAGAATTATATTTGTTGCTCTCATTCTAAAAGTGCTGCTGCCTGGTTTTTTCCCTTTGGGGATTGGTTGGGTGTAGTAACGACCTCACCGCCGTTTGCTCCATCATTGAAGTTGATGGCTTTTCTTTAAACGTCAGCCCATAAATAAACCTTGTACGAATTAACCGAATTGATTTCCAGAAGAATTGAGAAGTGGTGGAGATTTATGGCGCTGCCTGGCTTTTGCGCAGTGCGGTAAATCACCCACGGAATGATTTTTTTTCTACCCCCCCCCCCCTTTCTCTTTACCCCTCCCCCTCCTTTTTCTTTCCCCCCCTCCCTCTCTCTTGCTCACACTATCCCCTTTCCCATACCTCACTCTCCCTCTCTCTCCTTCCCCCTCCCTCCTCGTTTCTGGTCAGTGAGAGCAACTGATATCACATGCTATCATCCTCACTGTGTTTTTTTTTCATTTAATCCTCGACAATCAAAAGAAAAAACTCTTGTGACCGTCTGATTTGGAAGCACTGGAGTTTAGTAAGATCTCAGGACCAAGAATGAAGGTTAAAAGGCTAGGGTGGATTGAAAGGGGAGGGGGAGGGTTAAGTATGCACGTTGGTCTGCTTGGAAGGGGGTGGAGTTGGAATAATGTTGAACGAACAGAATGGTTAAGTGGCAGAGGATCATGAGACTGCAGTCAGATCAGTAGCGGTTGGTAACATTCCATTTTGGTCTGGAATTACGGTTTGTGTTCCTACTACAGGTAGTTGCTATGGCAACTACTTTGAAGTAGTAGTAACTAAGCAGTTACTAGAACAAAAATAGTTTGGGGTGAGAGAGGCCAGAGTGGCTAGTTTCTCACAAGATGCAGACCTAAGGTCCGGCTCATTATTGCAGTTAATGAATCTACTGTCCCCCAAAACTGAGTTTTCAGTTATGCTCTTTGTGGTCCAAAACCCCACGTGACCCGAACCTCACCTGACATAACTCCATGTTTCCTCTCATTTACTCTTGTGGATAGTATGCATATGCAGTATATACCTTCCATGGCTCCAAATCACATTCCTTTAATGAACGTTTGCAGAAAGTATTTGCTTGCTGTGTTTGATTTATAGTCACTTAGCTTTGTACCCTGTACCCACCCACCCCCCATCCCCAGCTTAACGAGGCCCGAGGCGGTGTCTTCTTTTTGTTTTCCGCTTCCTCTTCTCCGGCTCAGCGTGGGGTGGGAAAGCCTGTTGTGTGTGTTTAAGCGTTCTGTGCAGTCTGTTGGAATTGAGGGTCCCAGACTGCAGAGACGAGTCTGGGAACGCACTGTGGAATTTCAGTCGTTATCACATGGAGCCCAGCTGAGGGCCCGCGGGGCCCTCGCCGAGGATTTCGTCAAGAGTCCAAATTGGTCAACTGGTCTGGGGCGGCACCTTAGCTAGAGAACAGCGTTGGTGGTCGGGGGGTGGATCGGGGCTCCAGTTTTAGATCTGCGGCTTTTTAAATCGATACCAACGGCCCGATCAGTGGCGGTGTCATCCTTATTATAGCGCGGCCCACGTATGTTGGATGCAGTATACTGTGCTCTCAGTTGACATGCTGATAACCCCCCCGCCGGAAGAGATAGAGTGTGTTCACAGATCTGCCTGTTCATTTAGGGCTGTGCTGGTGGGGATATAGGGAGAGAGGAAGAAAGTACAGGATTGTACGACTGTCACAATTTTTTAAGTTTTACAAAAATGTTTTATATATATATATATATATATGTATATTTTTATTTTTTATTTTTTATTAATTAATTTATTTTTGGGGGGTCACTGATGAACTTTTTATTTTAAAAAGGTACTTGTCAATGAGCACATTTGACCGACAGGATGTGGACAGATTTCATTTATTTTTCTCCAACAATGAGATCTGGACTGAAGGGACTGCTGTGTTTGTGTTCTTGTTAAAATATTCATTACAGTTGAGATCATCCTCTTGGGTTTTTGAAAAAAACTTATTTTCCCTCAGGTTAATTTCTGCCCTGTAACATGTAATTAAAAAAAAACTATACACCAGTCGCTATACACCAGTTTATACAAAAGTCATGCTGACAGACAAAATGAAATTATAGCTCTGAGCATAAATTATACAGATAACAGTGGTTATTTTACCACGTGAAGTCCTAATCTGAGTTTAGCAATGAAAGGAAAGTTTTTTTATGTATCACTGCTCCAGAACTCTCCAGCAGTAGCACAGTGTTCTCACTTGTCTGCAGAATATAATCTCACAGAGAACACTTTCACAGAAATGGTAAGGTTTTTTCATTTCTTTGTGGTGGCTGTGTGTCTGAAGTGAAATTAGTTTTGGTGTGAGCCAGTCACCAGCCTCTATTCCTCTTGTTTGGTAACATGGGGTTAAATTCTCCCCCAAAATGTTGTAGAACCCCGTATTATACACAAAGATAAGAAAACAAGAATGTTTGTAGCCCATCTAAGCTTGTTATTTTGTCTACTGCCTGGAGAGTCACACCCTAGTAACCTCTGCTTCTTCTATGTGACCTGGGAAGCTGTACCATGTTTAAAAATACTTCTTGACATCTCTGTGAAATTTGCTGAACTCATTTCCACATATGCCCCCTTGCTCAGTCAGTCAAATCTTTACTTATATAGCACATTTTACAAAGGAATTGTCACAATACACTTCACAGTTTACCCTGGTGGTCTAAACCCCCACAGAGCAAATTAGAGGCAACAGTGGTAAAGAAAGACTCCCTGCAAGACCTTGGAAAGTACCAGACTCAGTAGGGAGGTCCAGCAGTGGTGGAGATTGACAACAAGGGGTGACTCGAAAAGGGGGCAGTTCCCAATTGGTGGGAATGGGAAACAAAGAAAAGGCAGTTAGGGAAGAGCTATGGGTAGAAAGCAAAGATACAGAGGGAGAAAAGGTTCAACTGACAGAATCCAGCATGAAATACTGTACCTGCATGAATATCAGCTTTCAAAAATGTTCTCCCTTGTTGCATAATGTATGCAGACACCCCCAGAGACCAAACTTGAGCAAGTGTGTAACCCTGGACTTGGTAACAAGGAACGAACTGTCTGAGGATCCAATAAAGACAACAGCTACATCAGTCTTCCCCCCCATCTGTTTTCTCAGCTGTTGACAGGCCAGTTAGTGCAAGTGGGCCATCCTCAAAATCAATCACTTAATTACTTTTGTGTTGGCATTAAAAATTGAGTGCATTGAAAAAAAAAAATCTTCTTAAAATCCTTGTGATAAGATCCTTGGGACCGGTGTGATATGCTCACTGCATAACCTATCTGCTCTAAGTGTGCGTATTGTAGTGATTTAGCTGTGTGGCTATTAGTTATTCAGGAGTTGCATTATGAGAGTGTGACTGAAGTAAAAAGGTATGTGCACGCTTGTGTGTGTGTGTATGTGTGCCGGTGTGTGTGGGTGTGTGTGTGTGATTCGTTGCTAGCTGTCAGTGAATACCATACTTCAGTGATGATAGAAATCTGATTGGAGGAGGAAATGAACATTTTGTGCGTATGATACAAGTATCAGGCAGTCCTCGAGGGAACCAAGGCTGCATACACAGATACACACCACTCAGGCACACACAAATAGGTTGCAATGCCTGCACACACCCATGTTAACCATGTCCTCTCATTTTCAAGACGTAGAAGTAAGACATCTCAAAGCCATGCCGTATGATGTGAGCCAGAATTCCTGAACATGGCTGCACAACCTTCCCACAAACCCATGCACTGCCACTTGGTTGCACACACTGGGAAGTGTACAGGTGGGCAGCGGTAGTATGCTAACCGTGCCATTTTCACAAATGTACCCCACATTCGAAATGGTGATGTCCTCATCACGTGCATTGGGTTAATGTAACACTGATGGGTGGCATTGGAAAAGGCACAGCTACAGGGTAGTACTGTGAGAATTAGAAAGTATATCGGCCAAAAGACTAGTGTCTCTATTCCATGCACAATCTCCTATAGTAAGAGAGAAGTTAACTAATTCTGTAAATACATAATTTAAAAAGATATAAAATAAAACTTCAGATTTAACAATAAATAGCACCTGTGTGACTCAGTGTGTCAGCTTATAGGACAAGCATCCAATTGGAGTTCTCCTATGGTCTGGGGACATGCCTGTGAGACACCCCTGCGCCTCTGCTTTACAGCCTTTTCTGGTGAGGTCATTTCTGACAGCAGCACCACCGCCTGCCCTCACTGGTCCTCTTTTCAGGCGGCAGATGTGCTAAAACAGCAAGTCCATAATGAGCCAGCATTAGGAGCCCTTGTGTGAGGCATTAGGCCAGAAAATTGCTGGGTGGGACATTGTAAAGGCACGTCCCGACGCCAAACTGCAGAGCTCACGGGACTTTATCCTGGCAGCGTGAGGCCGAGGATTAGGCCGGTTGGGAGGGCACCATTTGATGATGGCTTAGTTCTCTCTCACTTGTTTTTTCTTTCACTCCATTAACAAGGAAACTCCTGCCAATATGGCAGTCTAGAGAGGTGCTCGGTAAGTGGGTCATTTGCGTAGCCTGGAACACAGCGGCCAAGAGAGCCAATAGCATGAATCCAGCAGAACTGATGCAATTTTATTTTCCTTTATTAAACCAGGCAGGTCAACCGAGAACTCGGTTCTCTTTTGAAGGGACAACCTGGGGAATCAGAGTGGGTGGGCAGTAGAATAGAATAGAATAGAATAGAAACCTTTATTGTCCATTAAATATAAAATAAAATGGAAATTTTCCTTCAGCTCAATGCTCATTGGAAGTGACACAGACAAAGGTATACACGGATTTAAAAAAAGAAGTATTTGGAAGTATCTAGCCAATCAGCATGCACTAATCAACAGGACACGGAGACTTCCCAGAAAAGTGTTTCTCGAAGCTTCCTCACAGTGGCTCTCCCCTGGTGTTAACGCATCTCTAGGTTTTGGTGCACGGGAAGGCTTTCATCATGGTTATTGGTGCACTGGCACTAATCGGATGCTGTTATGCCTTCTGACCTGTTCTGGCAATTGGCTCTCTCTGTTGTTTGTATGGACAGACTGCCTTCAGGGCAACGAATAAGGTCCACACCCCAGTGGATTCTCCCGAGGCTAATTTTAGGTTTTTCATGACCAATTCAATGTAGAAATGCTGACAGGGCAGATGCACTTATAAGATGCTCAGGTTACCCTGAGGTTTTAATCACACGCCTCTACTTTGACATTATCAGACTGTTATTACCAGCATTTACTGAGAATCACATTATCCCCCATTGTCTGTGCCAGTAAATCTAATTTACTGCACATCTCTTTCACAAGCGTTTTCAATTGGGGCGGAACTCAATTGGTTTTACACGATTCAATTTATTTCTCCACAGACAGGCAGTGCTGAGTTCCTGCTCTGCTGTTGGTGCTGGCTTCTTGTGGTGTTTGGCCTCGTTGGGGGATTTTACACAACTTACAAGTGTAGTATAATGGTCAGGGGTTTGTAACTCAGGGAGTTTGATTTCCTCAGCAGTTGTTTCAGTAAGTACCCAGCTATACAGAGGAATTGTGCACAGAAAGTTAATTTTTTTGCAAAAGAAAATGATTTAACTTGAAAGCTAGCTTTTAGGAAGCGTTAGCTAGCATTTAGAGCAAAAACATCCAGGAGCTTTTCTTGCAACTGAGAGGAGGCTCTCTGTGTCTCTTTCATAAATTCAGGAACATGTCCCCAGTCCCTACCCTGTATTTTCAATGAATACTTCAATCAGTAGCTCCTTTGTGTGTCATTCTGTTTGTGGACCGTGTACTTGGGGCACATCAGTAATGTGCTGAGTAGAATGTTCTGACTGTGCTCCATGCACCAGTGTAATTGCATGTTCTATGCCCCATTCCATGCCCCAGTGTAATTGCATGTTCCATACCCCATTCCATGCCCCAGTGTAATTGCATGTTTCGTGTCCCATTCCATGCCCCAGTTGCATGTTCCATGTCCCAGTGTAGTTGCATGTTCCATGTCCCATTCCATGCCCCAGTGTAATTGCATGTTCCATGTCCCATTCCATGCCCCAGTTGCATGTTCCATGTCCCAGTGTAGTTGCATGTTCCATGTCCCATTCCATGCCCCAGTGTAATTGCATGTTCCATGTCCCATTCCATGCCCCAGTTGCATGTTCCATGCCCCAGTGTAGTTGCATGTTCCATGTCCCATTCCATGCCTCAGTTGCATGTTCCATGTCCCATGTAATGCCCCAGTGTAGTTGCATGTTCCATGTTCCATTCCATGTCCCAGTGTAATTGCATGTTCCATGCGCCAGTGTAATTACATGCTCGCATTGAGAGGGATATTTTAGTTTCAGTAAATAAAATTCTCATTACAAAGACAAATACACATTTGAGAGTTCAGTGGTGCAAAAAGCATAGGCACTGGTCTACAGAGACGTGGAAAAAAGTGATATGAGTCATCCTTCTCCATATTTTCCACAAGTGGGCGAGTGCATGTGTGGCATACACCAAGAGAACGGTACAGGCCTGAATGCTTGACCCCTTCAGTGAGGGGGTCAGGTGACTCTGTTATGCTGTGGGGGGCATGGTTTGGGTCCAGTTGTCCCCTTATATCTATCCTGATGGGAGTAGTCTATTCCAGGATGTCAATGCCCCCATCCACAGGAGTCACTGAATGGTTTGATGAGTATCATATGCTATGGCCTTCACAGTCACTAGATCTCAACCCAGTTGAATGCCTGTGGGAGGTTTTGGGCCGACGTGTTAGACAGCGCTCTCCACCACCATCACCAGAACACCAAATGAGGGAATTGGGAATCTTTTGGAGGAATGGTGTTCCCTCCCTAGAGTTCCAGAGAATCTATGCCAATGCGCATTGAAGCTGATCTGGTGGTTCATGGTGACCCAACACCTTACTAAGACACTTCATGTTGGTTTTCCCTTTAATTTGTCACCCCTCTGTATGTAATATGGACATATGCATATGTACACAAACATATCGAACATGCTGTTTGTGCACCCACAGAGCACTGGTATTGTGAGCAGGTGCGTGATTCCTCAGCCGGGTCTCCCGGTGGGTGATAATAATGCTTTCATGCATAAATGTATGTTCTGGACCTGGAAGCCTTTCCATCACTGCCCTGTCCCTGCTGCATACTTTTTCCCTTTGCCTCTTGGCTTCAGCTGGAGGCTCAGCATGAGGGATCTCTCTGTATTTTACAGTGACCGAGATTGAGTTCTCTCTCTTAATTAACTTCACGGTACTTTTTTCATCTATCCCTTTTAATCCATTTTTTTCCTAATAATGCGTTTGATTTCTAATTAGATTCCTTCTAAAGCAATTACATGTCTTTAGGCAAACTCATTCTATGTCCCTGTCTTCTGTCTACTTTAAAATGTTCTTTCTTTCTTTCTTTCTTTCTTTCTTTATTGTGGTTGTATTATAATGCTTTTTCTTTTCTTAACTTTGTATCTATTTGTCTACTTGTTAGCATCGCTAGAAACAACTATTTAACAACACTAATAGATGGTACTCTTATTACATAACATCCTTAAACACAGTTGTCCTCAAGTGTTTCTTTAAAAAAACAAAAAATGTCATGAAAGTAAAATAATCATATGAGGTCTATTCAAATACATTTAAAGTATAATGAGGCTTACAATTTTTTCAAGAACGGGACAAGTCATAGGGATCTATTGAAGTAATACTTTGCTCCATCTTAGGCATCATAGTGACAACAACTGTGAAATGGACTGAGAAAATAAAGATAAGGATTGATTGTAAATGTAGATATTTGTGACCTTCTGATTGGGGTCTTATAAATTATAAGCCAGTTGGCTGATAACTTCTGCATTGCCATAGCTTGTCCATTGTCAATTAGAGACTCCATTGTGGACAATTTGAATGTAATAATTCAGCTACTTGTGTAGGATTGTATCATCAAATGTTTTTATTTATTTTATTTGTGATAGTAGGTTTTCAGCTTTTTGGTTTTTTTTTGTGGCAAATTTTTGAAAGTTTTGGCCAAATCATAAGTAATTTCATATGTACAGTGGTAGCCCCCCATTCCCCATTACAGCATACTTACTGTGATAGCCCCCATGACATCACACACATCATGGCACAACCTCATATATCATACACACTGTGGCATGCACCTGCCACTGCTTCCTCAGGTTCTCCATCGTGACCTTGCAAGGACTCTGGTTTACCTGACTTTCCTGACCTTCCTGTCCAATTCCCCTGCTCATGTTCAAGACAGGCATGCACCCCTCTCCTTCTGCTGGAACTTTCCAGGGTCTGCCCCCCTCCCTCCCACTCCTCAGACTGCACAGGGTCTCCTCATGTTATCACCACTAATCAACACCCTCTCGCTGGACTAGAAAGGTTACTGCAAGAGATAAGACAGACCGTGCTGGAATTACAATATAGCTTGACAGTATGAAGAGAACACAGATAACATATGTAATCTGAACCTGGACTGAGCACTAAATGGAAGGGTGAATTATACCCAGTGAGCCAAAACAAATGCTTATGAAATGTTTATAGGTCATGGAATGTTGTGAAAATGCCTTCTTGTCAATTTGTTGGTTCACATACATATACTGAAAACAGAAAACATCATCTGGACCTGTTTGCAACATATCTGGAATGTTGTAGTTGTAGGAAAAAATGTATATATATGGGGGCTATGTATAAAAGGTGCTGTCATTTTTACGTTGTGAAACCAAGGTGTATAAAAATAACCTTAAATAAAAGCTGAAAATGTCAACTCTAATTGTATAATTAAAAATCTAAAATCGTGGAGTACAAAACCAAATCAAGAAAAACATTATTTTTTTCTTTGTCCCAAACATAATAGCGTTTACTGTAAATAGCAAAAACATTGCTATTTCATCACCACCTTACTGCAGCCTGATATTTTGTGTTTGCTGGGTAAAGTGTTGTATCTTTGCCATTGAGATGCCATGCAGCCAGTGGTGGCGCTAGTCTGTGGAACGTAGGACATTTCAAAATCTGAATTTTATGCTAGTTCACTTGTATTCTCATAAAAGTAACTCTGTTTAATGAGAATGCATCAATACTCACAATAATAGCACAATAACTATATTCAATTCATATTTTTATTATAACAGTTGTAACAAGCAGGATGAAGTGGTATTAGTGGGATGAAATCTACAAATAGTGTTCTAATTAAAGCAATTTTTTGCCACACTGGCTAATGATATTAAAAAGCCCTAGGAACAATTTCTGTTTTAATTTATTCATGTGGAGCAAGCTAGCTGGAGCATGACATTTTGTTTTCAACTTCATTCAAATTAGATGCTTTCTCTTTGATTCATGTAATGCCACCAACGGCTGTGTAAATATTATGATCAACAGACGCCAAGTGACGATTGGCTCAAAGAAACAGGAGTAATTATTTTGTTGGGGTTCAAGTCTAGGTCATTGCCGATTGTAATCTTAAAAAAGACATTGTTTTTTTCTGTGTTTATAGAATCTTTCTTTTGCTTCATGCTTTTAAGCAAGGAATGCTACCTTAGGCATAGAACTCGCATCTTTACAAAGGTCATAAATGTCAGCCATAATTATTCTTAACGCATATCTAATTAACAGTCTTCGTTTCATCTATCTGATTTATCAGACTTTGTCTATATCCCCTGGCTTGTGTGATTAATTCTCAAGTGCATATCTCTCCTTATTATTTTGAACACACCTTATGAAACAGGAATGAGGCTATTGGACAGACTAGTCAGAGAACATATAGAGACCTGTGCTTATGCTTATGAATCAGTGCTTATGCTTATGTATAGAGAGAGCCCCATAGCGTAGAGTCCTGTTCTCTGTCAGTAGATGCTTCTAGAACACACATAGGCATTTATGTGAGCGAGTGGTTGTACAAAACGCATATGTTTCTCTGTGAGCTGGTGGTTATATGTCCAACCCTCTCCTCCAAGGATCATTTGGATGTGCCAGCATATAGCACTGTGGTGATTCCTTGTTTATGCGGTGGTGTAAACAGCAGCTGTGTATATTTAAGCTATCATGTTTAATGATTTTACGTAGTACTTACGTTTAATGATGTTACATGAAGACACAAGCAAAGAGGCTGACCGACAATGACATTGAAATACAGTGGAGAACAGTGATGTGAACGACCGTACACGTTCAAGAGAGGCATCAACTTTTCTGTGTCTTGTTTGTGGACAAAGAATAAACGGCAAGAGATTCAGCCAGTCAGAAATACGAGCACAGCATTCTTTTCATTGTTAGCTTTTTCCAGTTTCTCAAAGACCCTCAAATAAGCAGGCAGGCTGGATTTTATTTTGTGTAAGAGGAAGTGAGTGGGAATGATCATATCTAAGTGCAACTGGGAATGAAGTGGGAAGATTAAAGCCAGGAGTCGGTTCTCCCCAGGGGAGCAGTACACCCCCCCCCCTCCCTCTGATGAAATGGGACATATCAGCCACACGTCCTCACCCCCCCCCCCCCACCCCCACACTGTCCTCACAGGTAATTCCCCAATGAGCACCCTGCCAGCTCCAGTGAGGGTGAGTCTCTGGCTGAGAACCAGTGAGAGAACATAACACATTGGGATAGCTCAGTCAGGAAGCACCAAATTCTTTTTTATGCCTGTCCTTTAAAATGCATATCATGAACATCTACTGCATATGGTATATTATAAGCTCAAGAATCCTAATGGATGGAAATGTAGGTCAGTTCGAATTGAAATCAGTAACTTTTAACCTGACATTAAAATACAACATGTTTAAGGGATAACATATTTTTCGTTGTAATTACTGTAGACTTATTTTTTAAATAGACTTATTTTGGGCTGTGAAATTTAATTGAAATGAATATTATTCTGCACACGGTTTTTGAATGACTTTTCCATTATTGTGTTGTTTCGTGAAAGTGCTAACATGCCTTCTGATCTAATTTTGCAGTTATTTGCAGTTTTTATCAAATACAGTTTAATTGTCGCCTTTTTGCATCAGTGATAATGAGCTTCATGAGATGTGATTGCATGTGCTACCTCCAGTTTCATGCCCCCTTTAGATGAATAGTCAGTGCATTTTAAGGTGTGTATGAACTAAGGATCTACTGTGTGTGTGCGAGAGCGAGACTGGCTCTCTGTTACAGATGAATGTCACATTTATGGCATTAAGAGCTTCAAACCTTTATTGATCTTTCAAATGATCTGTCTGTGCTGGCATATCATACCAATCAACTGTCATGGACTGCATGTCATGAACTCACCAGGTTTATTTTCTCTATTTTGAGGCTTGTTGGAACTAGAACGAATCCAAGTATGACAGTGGTTTCAGATATGAAATCACTGATTCAGATGTGTCCATGTTTGTAGTGCTCGAAATCTTTACCTACAGAAGCTGAGTATTATTGTATGCTGCACTTGACTATATATGGGGAGTGTTGGCAGATCTGGCAAATAGGATGACAGTGTGGGAAAGGCTTAAGAACTGACAGTGGCCTTTTTACTGTGAGACAGTTGTAGGTAGGATTAAGATGACAGTGTGAAAGTGAACAAGCTTGTGCCTCAGCAGTGTAAATGACACATAATTACATTCTTAGATTTATTTTTTATTTTTTAACAAAGTGAAGATAGTACTGATAGCGCTGTAGCGCGTGGAGAATGAATTTTGTGGCACGGCATTATCGTACTGGGATATAGCGTGTCGTGACTCGCGGGTGGGTGTAAGTGGAAAAGCTGAAGATACAGCAAACGGATAGAAGAGGAGCAGCCCTGACCGGGGAACGCACCCGAGCTGCATTTAGAGAGGATGAGTGCACTACGCCCCTCCCCCTGCTCTTTCCTCCTCTGTCTCCCTCCTGCTGCCAGAGACTGTGTTTAGCATAAGGTTTGGGCTCCATTTCATTAGCCAGCTCCTCTCATTCTGCCTCCTAAGTGCACAGATACATCAGAACTGAAGTATGGACTGTGTGTGTGTGTGTGTGTGTGCATGTGTGCACCTGTGGGTGAGTGATAGGTGAGTTTGTACTGTATGTGTGAGCATGTGTGTGATGAGGTAGTTTGTGTGTAAGATGGGTGTGATGGCCTGGTAAAGATGGGCTGATGTGGGTTGTGCTGATGTGGTTCTCTTTTTGTGCTGCTGGCTGTTTTTTCCCCCCTCTCCATACACACGGTCCCTGTACACCGGATAGTCGGTGTAATGATGATCTTTAAACGCATGTTCTGCCCCCTTCCCACCATATACTCCAGACTACAGTTATATCCCCTCAGGATGGAGGAACAGCGCTTCCTCCCCCAACTTTGCACATCACATCATCACCGACCTTCTGTCTCCAGTCACTCCACTGCTTAAGTCAAGAACTAATTTCCTCTTCTTTACCTCTTTAACAAGCTGAGCCATACTGTGCTGTGGATTTTCCTCAGCAGAGGATTAACTCAGTACCACTTAGGTACAATGCGTACGCTCCTTTTTTCACATGGCATGAAGATTATAATGCCTCGCTTTACATTCGAGCGAGGAACGCCATGCCAGTGTGCTATGTGCTGTCAGGTTCTGCCATACTAAGAGTAGAGCATCTATGCTCATTTTCAGCAGCTATTTCAGCTCTTTTTCTTTTCCAAAAATATGTGTACCTCATTTTCTTTCATTTGGTGTATGACTTGGAACACAGCAGCTTAAAGCTTATGCACTGTGGCATTGTGCTGATTCCATCCACTGTGTTCCACATTCACATTCAAGTTTCCTTTTGTTGACATGCATTTACATCACTGCCATTTCTACTGTGCATAGATTTTTCAGCTTAGCGGTGGGTGGAGCTGACATTTTAACAGTAATTTGGTCTGTTTGTAAAGGTAGGTCAAAGAGGATAAAATACTGACACACACACGCATGCACGCACACATGCACACACACAAACACACACACACACACAAACACAAACACACACACAAATAAAAAAATAAAAAAATAAAAAAATTAATAAAAATAAGAATATTCCGAATCACCAGAATCCTCCCAGCCACTAGACTCCTCCCAACCACCAGAAACCTCCCAGCCACTAGACTCCTCCCAACCACCAGAACCTTCCCTATAATCAGAATGTCACATGGGGTTGGGTAAGTTTTTTCCTCTTGTTTACATGAAAGATAAGCAGAAAGCATTTCCAGAAGAAAACCCACGTCCAGTGAACAGCTGGTATTTCCATGCTCCAGCACTCTTTAGGGAAATTGGTCAGAACCCAGCAGCACTCTGGCTCTGTGTGGAAGCAGCGATAGTTGAAACCTGCCTTACACCAGGTTGGACTCACCTCTGAGCATGGGTATTATTTTTCCTGAGTTTCCCTGTTTAATCAGAAAAAATACAGATTTTCAGACCATAAAATGTTTCTGAGGCCAGTACTAGTTTATACAGTTTATATTGCTTGATTATGGATCATATGTACTGTATTGCAGAGCTTTTCACCTTGGTCAGGATATATAATACACACATACTGTACAGTATTTTAGACTGTGGGATTGCATTGTATATGAGGCAAAGAAATGGATGTGCAATGGAAGTGAAAATTACATAGGAGAACATAATACTTCATGTAGTCCAGATAGTATGTGTGTGGACTATATTTTTCAATGCTAGAGTTTACATCTTGGTTTTGCTTTCCTTTCTTGGAAAGGAAGGTTATGTGAGGCATGTGTTCTTTCCTTTCCTCTGTTCACACACAGGGCCCTATAAATATCCCAGTGTGTTCAGTTCATTCTCCAGAAAGTTGTCATCTCTTGGGCAGTACTGAATTTAGAGTTTTCACTACAGCTTTTAGGAAATTATTCAGCGAAATGATGCATCTCTGCATAACTGAAATATGACCCTTAACTTTATCCCACCCCGTGAATGAAAAACAGAACATAAAGAGCCATAAAATGAATGGAATGACCATTCTATTTGTATTGCAGTAATCTGTAAAAATGGCTCTGACAACAGCAAAAATAAACTCAAACAAAGACATTTACATCTATGTTGCTTTTGAAATACCTCACTGAAAGGTCACATTGTGCCTCACAAAGTATTTATTGCTCTTCTCTTTGCAAATTCAATGAATGGTTTTCAAGAATCTACAAGCCATTGTGTCTGCTTTTGCACACTTTGTAAGAAGAACTATGGCTCTGTAGAATCACATACAAACATAGTAAGTGCAGTTAATGTTATTTAATGACAAGAAAACCAATTCAATGGCATGATGTTGGTTTTGTTTTGTATTAAATATCTGAATTGTATATTGAATCTCTAGTTTGGTGGAAAAGCTGTGCAGTATATTTGAAGGACTGTTCCATCCAGCCTTTTGCTATGGGGGGTGTTCTTTTTTTTTTTTTTGCTCATTTGGCATGACTGATTCTGGGTTAAACAGGTTGTGTAATGGAAAGGAGATCAGCCAGCCGTTTTGGCAGTATGCAGATTGTTTTTTGCGGAAAGGTGCCCTGCAACGCATACCAATTTAATAACAGAAGAGAGGGAGACAATTATTTCTCAGTCACAGCCTGTCAGCTTCATTTCATTGAATTGACTTCTAACTTCATTTCAGGATAGGCGTTTCCCGTGACACTAATAACACACAATCACTCCAATTTATCTTTAAATTCTATTATGGAGCTCTCTGTATTTATACAGTGAGCTCCATAATGTTTGGGACAAAAACATATTTTCCTTGATTTGGCTCTGTACAACACAGATTTAGATTTGTAATCAAACAAGTCATATGTGGTTAAAGTGCAGATTCTCAGGACTTACCTCAGGACGCCTAGCACCTCCCCCTCTTCGCACCTGCACTTCCAGAACACGTCTCCTCTCTGTTCTGGCCCCACGATGGTGGAATGACCTCCCTGTGGAGGTCAGAACAGCTGAGACTGTGACCCATTGGCAGTATATGAAGACCCACCTTTTGCAGGGTGCTCTTCCATTTGCACCTGAAATGACTGAAACGTTTAAGGAAGTGTCAACTTGGCAGCTTGTTTAAAGGTGACCTTAGCAGCGCCAATTATAACAGAGGACAATTATTTTAGTCAGCTTTCATTATTTCTTTGATTGCTTCTACTTCTTCAGGATGGCGTTCAGTGACACATTAACCACATCACTCCATTGAACTTAATCATTATACTCCTGTATTTGACAGTGACTCCTAAGTTTGGTCAAAACTATTTTCCTTGTTTGGTCTGTACACACAATTTGTTTGTATAAACGTCTATAGTGGTTAAATGCAGAATTCTCAGTTTTAATTTAATTTTATTTATTTAGCCCTTCCAATTCAGAGCACTATAACATTTGAGACAAATGGCTTCACAGGTGTTTTTGTTTAGTCGGGTGTGTTAAACTGCTTCCATGCAGGTGTAAGAAAGCATTCAGTACCTAGTTTTGATTCTATGCATTTGATTGCCTTTAGAGTATTGGTGTTTGTCAACATGATGACCAGAGTTGTACCAATGAAAGTCAAGGAAGCCATTATGATGCTGAGAAATAAGAAAACAGGCAGAGAAAAACTCAAAACCTTTCATTTATGAAAAATCAACAGTTTAGAACATCATTAAGAAGAAAGAGAGCACTGGTGAGCTCAGTAATCACAAAGGGCCAAGGAAGACCTCTACAGTTTATGACCGAAGAATTCTCACTGTAATGAAGGAAAATCCCTGATAATCTGTCCAACAGACCAGAAACAGTCTTCAGGATTTAAGTCTTCTGCAGAGAGTAGTCACACATTCACGTCTGCTTCCTGAAGAGTGTTTCCAATCTGTCCGACAGGTGTTTATTATGGTGAGAATTCTTCAGTCGTGTACCCTTTAATTAAAGCTGAGAATTTGTACTTTAACCATATATGAATTAAAGTTTAAATCGAGAAAAAATATGACTTTTTCCCAAACTTGGCGCTCACTGTACGCATATATACTGATGAGTGATAGATTAAAGGAAAAACCTGAATAAGTAATTAGAGAAACATTATGAATGCTGATGCTTCAATACAGGTGTGCTGCATGATAAGCAATTAACACTATATCAGGCTCTGTGGCATGTATAAAAATGCTGAGCAGGCCCTGTTGACATCAATTTTGGATCAAGATGGCAAGAGGAAAAAATCTAAGTGACTTTGAAAGAAGGTTCATTGTTGGGGCACGGATGGCAGGAGCTTCAGTTACAAAGACAGCTCAACTGGCTAGTGTTTCAATAGTAAAAGTGACTAGTGACATCCGCATTTAGATCTATGGGAAATACATCAGTAAATATGGTTGTAAATAGTGGTGGAAAGTGCACATTCGATCACCATGTTGCTTGTGCATTAGTGCGAGATGTAAGGAAAAACAGAAGAGCAACTCTACCTCAGGTGACTGAGAATGTCAATGCAGGATGTGATCAGACTGTGTCAGCAAGAACAGTTCGTCAACAACTATGTAGAGAGAGTTATTATAGTAGGGTTGCAGTGCATAAACATTACATTACATTTAATTAGCAGTCGCTTTTATCTAAAGCGACATACAAAAGTGCATATCGAGGTCATTGGAACAACTACAAAACACAGGTTCGATAAGTTACAATACTCATTTCGTACAGTAAATTCCTCATTACAAAGACAAATGCACATTTGAAAATTCAGTGGTGCAAAAAGCATAGGTACTGGTCTATAGAGCCATGGAAAAAAGTGAAATGGTCAGATGAGTCATCCTTCATCCTATATCTTGACAAGTGGGCGAGGGCATTTGTGGCGTACACCAAGAGAACGGTATAGGCCTGAATGTTTGACCCCTTCAGTGAGGGTTCCAGTCCCTCTGTTATGCCAAGGCGCATTGAAGCTGTTTCTTACTGAGACACCTTATGTTGGTTTTTCCTTTAATTTGTCACCTGTGCATATATCCTAAATATGCGCGTGTGTGCATGCATGTTTTTGTGCACGTGTGTGGAGAGTTATGTGATTAATGTTGGCACTTTCGGCATTGGTGTCATGGACGGCAAGCGTTGCTTCATGCTGGGGTTAGATACAATGCAATTTCCAAGCTGTGTTAAGCCGCACGTATATTTTCATACCTATATAAAACCCTGAAGTGATTTTCCAGGGCTTTACACTACAGCCCCTCTAATCAAATCGAACGAGGCCAAGAACGGCCATTCGATTGCCGGCTAAACACTTTCTCATCCGCGTGAGCCCACTCCACAACACTGTAGCTCCAGCATACTGCTCTGCGATAAACAATAGCTTAATTATTTTACTGCCTCGGGTTGATTGATGACAAATCCATGCAATTGTATGGATCGCCAGAGCCACATAACGAGAGACATCGACAGGTTTATTCAAAGGACAAGTTTAGAGGAACTCGTCTAAATCAGAAATGATGGCATGAGCTGAGAATGGCTTTCTCTCGTCTCTTCCTTTCATCTTCATCCCTTAATCACTCATGATGTGTGCGAGCGGCTCTGCGTGGATGTATTTTCTCTTTTCCCAGTTTTAAAAAAAAACCTTGAGTTACCATGTATTTAGGCTGTGCGTGCAACTAATGTATTAACAAAACAATTAGCACGTGAATAAATACTGAATTGGAGTAACAGAAAAGTACCATAATAGTGTTATTCCTGCAAAAAAAGACTTAGGTCAGCTTAGAGAGGCACAAGTGAAGAAGATGAAAGCTGACCTGACAGCGCAAGACAGGCTGGGATGTGCTGTCCTTTTTCATTCATGCATCTCTCGCCCACCTGAAACTAGACTTTTTTATGGTGAATTTATTTCTGTGGTTCGAATCAGAAAGGTTAAATTATTCCTCGCGGTCAGCAGTCAGTTGCGTGACTGCTCTGCCAGTTGCCTGGGAAGTTTTCACATCACCGTCAGTAAGAGTAGTTCTTAACAGGGAAGTGTAAGAGGTGAAACCTAGATCATTTCAAGCCTTTGTTTGCTCTGTTCTTGTCACGCGATGCTAATCCTTTTTCATTCTTTTTTCCCCTAATACGTTTATTTCCAGTGACTGGGGTTGACGAGGAAGAATTTTTTTGTGCTATGCTTCTTTTATTGGTTGAATGGACTTCAATTTGAAGTGAACATTTAATTGATGTCAAACAAAGAAATGGCTCTGAATATGAATTCCGTTTTTGCTTTTGGATGTAAACGTTTGTAAGTGACCACTGATTGGAGGCACACATACATTTTCAAAATGTATAAGAAAATCAATTTTGCTTGCAAAGAGCACCATCTTCAAGTGGAACATCCATTAGATAAGGGAATCTGTCTATTGATCTTCAATATGTTCTGTAATAGCTGTGACTACAAACTTAATTGCATGTTTCTTTTTTACTGTCAGCCTACGGAATGCATTGAACTTTTAACATGGCCTTGCAGAATCATTTTGCATAAGCATATTCATTGAAAACTGCTTATGTGACGGTGTCTGTGGAGGCAGTTATGTAAAAAATCGCTTATCGACCTCTCCTCCCTCCTGCCCATTAAAATCATTATACTGTACAAATGGTGGACTTCAGAGTGACCAAAAGTGGCAGCTGACCACATTCCAACAAATACTAGTCTTACATGCTGTCAGGCTGGGACTGCAATTGAGTATTTTTCAAAGTTGGCTGAAAGAGAGAAGAAGCTGATAAAAATGGTTCACAAACAAGAAAAATCACAGACCTGTTTCTGACCTAGGGGATTTTTTCCTCACCAAGACACAGAGACAACCTTTTTTTTTTTTTTTACACATTAAGCAGATAAATATAGACTCACAAGAATGTATCAGAAAACCCCACCCTTAGAGATGTTGCACTGATGGGGACCAAAAGCAGAGTATGAAGGTGATGATGTGATTATGGAGTGTCACTGACACCTTTCCATTGCAAGACTTTCTTAATAAAATCCATGGTGTGTTCTGAGACGGATCTGTTCTAAACCTGTAAAATGCTTGTTTTATTCCCTTCCTAGCTGCTCAGTGTTTTTGGAGGGGGTGTTGTGAATTTGGAATCTGTAGCACAAGTCGGTACACAAGAACATAAGCAGGTAGTAAAGATTTTCTTTCTTAAAGCAAAATTCCAGGCGAAAACACATTGTTTGAATTTTCATATTGGTGGTATAAAACACATCTCAGGTC
Organism: Anguilla rostrata; assembly: GCF_018555375.3. Lineage (NCBI taxonomy): Eukaryota > Metazoa > Chordata > Actinopteri > Anguilliformes > Anguillidae > Anguilla > Anguilla rostrata. The sequence goes on from NC_057937.1 coordinate 35,701,892, forward strand.
CTATTTTCCTGTTTTGTGGAGCGTTTCCCTTTTCTAAGGCTAAACTTGAGCTCTGTAGACAACATGACATCAGTTACAGACCAGGGAGCTCCAATGGTTACGCTCAGTCTAGGGGACCCATTGCTGGGCCATCTATCCGTAACTTAAAGCAAGCAAATGCTGTCCCAACGTGAATGCGTTATTGTGGTCGTCAGTTCTACCTGTGTAGTGCACTTAGCTTTGGGGTGCCATAGAGAGAGGTCACTTACCCCTGGTAAGCAAACTGCTTTCTTGGCCCGGATGGTGTTTTGCAGATGGGCAGTTGTACCAGCCTTTGCGTTTTGTTGGATTTCTCCATTCAGGTTTTTGTTTGGTGGTGGATTTTCACTATCACATGCTGCGCCAGTATGCCTTGTGCGCACCCAGGCACAGGTGCGCCATTCAAATTATCTGCAGGTCAGTTACGTCATCTGGGCTCCACCTGGAAGTCAGTTCTGTCTCATTTCCTAACAGTCACGCAGCCATATTGCCACAGCAGGCTCAGTATTAATATGAGTGTGTCTCCAACTCACTACAGTACCAATTATATATACGAGATATTTGTTTCAGCCCGTTAGTGACAACAAGTCAGGAAGTTTGCCTTGAATCCCCGCTAATCACCTTTCTGCAGAACTCCTAGTGAGGACATTTATCAAAAGGACATTCATATTTTTGCCGTGCGGGCAGCCTCAATATTCCAGAATGCAACAGCATAGGTTTGCGGGGTAATGGGTTAATGTCATGCCTTTTAAAGTGTAGGCTTTACGTCTGTGAGTGTGTGCTTGCACGCATGTGTGTCTTAGTACGCGTGGCACATGCCGCTTTATTTGTGCCTGTGTTATTTCTGTTCTATCGAATGGATTATCTTTAAAAGAAATTCATTGTCAGCCCGACTCCCACTCTTGACCTTCATCGGGTTGCGGTTAGAGAGAGAAGCAGGGCGCTATAGCTTGTGAGCGTCGTAATGAAGGTGAGAGTTCCCCGAGTCAATAAAACATAAAGGAAACCAGATAAGAGGCACAAACCTGTTTTTGAATTAACGCAGAGGAAGATGGGCGTCGTAACTCTGGAAATCCACCTGCCCCTCACTGCTCTGAATTGGATTTCATTACTGGAGCTTATACTGAGCCTTCCCCTCCCCCTTCCCCCCCACCACATTCCCCATTTTCTCATTTCACTGCTGTTTTCACATCAGAGGATGTAAACACTATTTAACTGTAATCCCATCACCCTAGTGTCTCACAGAGACACATGATCTTTTTTTGATCATGCAGGAATGCCAACATCCATCATTTTGGAAAGTTTCTCTTTTGCATATTGTACGTTGGTAGATCAATATATGATGCATTGTGTAATACATTTGTGTCATTGCATGAATAAGCAACAAGAATGAAAGTGGGACTCCAATAATCTTTTCAATGATTTCACTTCACAGAAGAAAGAATTTGTAAATACGTTTTTGAGGCTTGCATGAACTTCTTTCTGCAAGGGCAAATGTAAGCAGAGTCCACTCCTTCCCTTATCACAGATGGGTGTTGGCAGCAACCTGCCCTTAGATTTGAATCTTTCGCTCAGAGCTGTTAACTCAACGGGAGAGAGTTGCTTTTTGCTCGTTTATTGTTCTTCATGACCCCTCCTTTTGAGGCTAAACCTGAGGCCGTCTTTGCATAATAATTTCTGATGAGCAAGGTGCATTGGCGGCAACTGTATTGCTGCATTACCTGTAATTGCATTCCCTGCTGTTTGTTTCCTCATAGAGTATTGTACTTCCTCTTCTTACTTAATAGACAGTGTGCAAGAACACTAACTCCCTCCCTCTTCACACTTTTTCACACACAGTCATACACATGTATTTACACACCGATGCACACACATACACACACTCATACCTGCACCCTTACATATACACCCTGTGTCTCTCTCTCACACACACACACACACACACAGGCTTATTGGTGTTTTCTCCCAGTTCTCTGACACGGTGCTTTTTTGTGTGCTCAGCCTTCAGCGAGTACACCTGAGCCCCTGTGTTGGCCTGCCGCTCTGGGGCACTCAGCGCTGGCTGCCAGGGCAGCCACGCGGTGCAAAGCTGCTCTTGATCGCATTTTAGTGTCACGGGCTCCCCTCGTTCCATCAGCGGAGACGGCAGATCGGCTGACAGCGCATGCATTATGGTGAGATATGCACTTTTTGAGGGACTGGGAGTGTTTCTGTGGAGGGTTTATAGCCGTCGGTGGAGGCAGATCCATTATTTCCATTTCTTTCTCTTTTTTTTTGGAAGCCGGCTTGCAGTGAATGTTCTGTAATCTGTTTTTATCCTGCAGTTTTAAAATGCGCAATAGAATATACATTTTACATTCTTCCGTTGTGCAGGCCTAGGTATTTTAGTCAGAGGCACCTTTTTCCACCAGTCAACTGGACAATTGCGTTGCATGTTTGTGTGTGTGTGTGTGTGTGTTTTTGTACAAGTTAAGGGACAGAATTATCAGAAAAAAGATACTGATAATACTGACTGAAAAATACACAAGGCATTGGTGACTGAGAGATACACAAGGCATCGGTCACTTACTCTTGTGGAAACTGTATACTCAACAGTAACTTAATCAGACATCACTGTACTTGCGGCAGACCAACAAGACCACAAGAGCATTGGATACCTTCCAGAAAAGGACAGATGATGGAGGCTAGAGATGGCGACTTCAGACTGATCTCGCAACTCCTGAGACAACATCATGTAGGGAAATCGGACATTTAAATACAGGACAAACATACACACAGGAAGGATATAAAATAAGTATCCCCAACTTCTCCATGCCATCCCCCCCCTCCCACACGCACACAAAAAAAGCATCATTCTCAGAAGTGGATGCCCCCCTCCAAACACTTATGCATGGTGCTGCTGCACCAACGGACTACTAAGATGGACAATGATTTGTCTGCAATCCTTTCCATAGATTCTGGTAGTAGTGGATCCTTGTACTACATTTCTTATGTTGAGTAACAGAATGTTGAAGAGGGAAGAAGGGCATATGCTCTTCATTTACTGGCTACAGGTGCTTTGTACTTGGTGTACACCTCCTGCATGGGCTATTTCTTGACCTTCTTGATCTTTTATTCCTTGTGCTCTTTGCTATGAATTACACAGTGAATAGCAACAGGAGAGCACAGTCTCCGATTGTTGGTTTAAGGTGCGAAAATGCACATCAGATTGTAAAATCTTGGCTTGTCTTTATCTGGCCAAGTGTGACCAGAAACAGCTACCATTCATCTCGCACCCTTTTCCAAAGTCCAGGCTGTCAGAGGACATTGTCATTTAGTTTTGTGTAACAATGTCATTTGCTGCAAAAATAATGAGCCCTTATAAAAAGCACCTCTGAGCCCCAGCCAGCTTTGCATTGAGATCACCGGAGAGGCATGTTTTGTACTAAAATAGTCAAGTGAACATGAAGGCCAGATAAATTAAAATGTCTGCTAGGACTGTTTTTAAGATGGTTAGATAGCTTTGTGCAAACAGAAACATCAATCTCCATCTTTTCAGAATATGACACAGAGAAAATGAGCTCTCACTCGTTATGTAAAAACAGGGTTCTTGCTTATGTTTTCATTATTCATCTGATGTGTTGGACAATCAAATTATTGAAGTGTTTAAAAACAGACACATTGCTTTTTTGTAGTCTTGTAACATGATCACAGCATATAGTTTTTGATTTAAGCATCCATTTCTGTGAAAGGTTTTTTAAACAACCAAGATAAAAAAATCTAAATGTTGATTTTTCTGCATAAAATGAGAATTGATTAAAGGACCAAACCATCATTGCCGCATCCCCAAACTGAAGTGCTGTGCATACACTCACATTGAAAAAATCAACAATATTCTAAAGGACTTTTGCAGGCTTACCAGGCTGTTCATTATGAATAAGTCAAATTAAGTAAAACACACCTCCTCCTACCACTTGGCAGAAATGTTACTGGTGAGTCAGCGATATGTTTTATATCCTGGATTTTCAACAGGGGGTCTGCGGACCCATGGGGTTCCTTGAAGGTGTTGTAGGGGGGTCCCTGGCCAGACTTGATATGCAATGACCATTATATATAGATTTGGGAAGATATTTCTAAATATAAACATTTTTAAAATTTTAACCCATTTTAATTTATGATGGGGGTCCCTAGGATGTCTTTGAGTCTGGATGGGGGTCCCTGGATCAAAACTCCTTGAAAACCAGTTTAGTTTTTTTAAATCATTCCTGCCTGAATCGGACTTGCCATTTGTTTTACACGTTTTTTGGATTTAGGTTTCCTGTCTTTGGATATGCGCAGCATTTCAGTCTGTTCTTGTACAGCTCTTCTTAATGGCTCCAGACAGTTACAGAGCTGAGGAGTAAGTTAAACTGCTTTAAAGAGAAGTTATCTCACTTTCTATCCACTGTTGTGGTCGCTGCTGTGCCAAACAGAGCCTCCCTGTATTGTTATCCAGTATGCTGTAGCACCACTGGACTGATCTGTTCCGTGGGGGAAGCCGCACAGTAGCCCCCATTGTTTCGTTTAAAACAATGCCAGCTGAGGTCTGCGGCTGTGGTTTAGCACGTCCTGCGGGCGGGGCCCCACGGAGCCATAGGAAGCAGCCTGCGCAACAGCGACGAGGCCTGAGGTTTCCTGTGAGGTTGCTCATTAACGAAAAGCAAAACCAGCGTTAGAGATTACGCATGCCCCAATCTGCGGGGGCCGCTGAGGACAACATGAGGAATGTCCTTTTTGTTTGGAACATTTTTTCTTCATGAATGCTACAGGATGAGCCGCCTGTAATGAAATGCGATGCAATCTAATGAAGGATTTGGATGAATGGTTGCAGTCATATTTGCTTTTTAAGCTTGTTCACTTGCTATTGCTTAAAATAAAACAGAGTTACGCAAGCTGAACTGAGTTTCTATTACAAGTGAGGCACCTGTGTGTGGACTCGCTCCAAAGATTACACAAGATCCATTCGAGGCAGTTGATTGTAAATTGGTCTGTTCCTCAGTGCAAGGTGCAGTTTCAGTACAGATTGCAAGAATTTATTGTCTGCAATCCTTTCAATAAATTACCACAAATTGTGACTGCCCCTTTCTTGGAATACCATGTCAGTGCTATAAAAAGTCTGATGACTATTTAGTGGATGCTCACATCATTCTAAACAGATTATTTGGTGAGATTTTATGAGATTAGTTGTTTAAAAAGCCAATGTAAACAATATGGGAAGTCTGGAAAGTCTATACTGTTTTAAAGACAAAGGCTTGTCATGAATTGACCTTTATGTATATTATACAAAATAAGGTGTTGCATAATACAAAATATGCAATAGTAGTTCATATGAATTATATGTGAAATAATCTGAGAGAAGATGACATATATTCATCTTCCATTCCTTTCTATGGTGAGCAATACACGTTGATAGATTACAGGGAAATGAATAATAAATATTTAGTGATAGTATTTACAATTTAATTTAAAAAGGGGCCCAGTATAGCAGCTGTCTGCCTTCTCTGTTTTTGGGTTATAAATTTAGAAAATGGTTTCAAAGGTTTACCTTGTGCAAATGCATCCAACATGTTTTTTTTATTTTTTTTAATGTCAGATTTCAAGTGTTGGACACATTATAAACTAAACCATTGCCATTCCATTCAGTCTCATGCAGCCTTATCAACCAAAATGAGATAATAAATTCAATCATGTATTTTGTGGGGTGTGAGCTTCATTAGCATTCAGTGTCACTGAACAGTAGAACAAGAAAATATAAAACGGGGAGTTAACTTTGTTTTCCGGGCATTACAAAAGCTGCAGTAAGGTCTGACATAGCATTTCAATGGAGAAAAAAAGAATCATTCCTTTTAAAGTTCCACTTAAAAAAAAAAAGTTAAATCGAGGACATTGGCTGGCAGTCAAAATGAAAACTCAGGTGATCACAATTGACCGCAAGTTATAGTAGTATTGTAGTTTTCAAATAAAATGTACTCTAAAACTTGCATATAAATATGAAAACTTATTGTTTTAGTGTATCTAAAAATACTTGTTTGCAGCAAGGCGGAATGAATGTGGATATTGTTTAAAGAGCAACCAATTTTCAACCACTCCAACTATGTGGTTGTGAAGAAGCTACTCGATACTATTGTGACTGGTAGCTCTACTTTGTGCTTATATGCTACATTTTTTTTCTTCAAACTTCATCGGGTGGATTTCAACTGCCTGAAGCAAGCAACGATGTCACAGTTTTCACTTCGATTACTGTCGTGAATGTTTATGGAATAAATAAGGAATCCAAATCATCAACCTTTTACCTCTCCCCTTTCATCGACGACAGCGAGTGATGAAAATTCCACTGAAGTTTTGTCATCCTATTTGTTGTTGGGAGGGATACGCAAAACGGAAATTATATATAAATACATACCAGTTGTACTGACGTATCTCTTTGACCGATATGCCCGCTATGTGTACAGCTGTGGCTATAGCAAACATTTAACTGAAAAGGCTTCAGCTGATTATATACATCAGTGTGATCCTACACTGGTTCTACCCGGTACCACCCCCGCAGGAATGCAATGGATTGTCCCAGTCAGACATGTCACGGTTGTTGCTTGGAGAGAGGAGAAGCGAGGGAGCTGTAAGAGGCAGACGGATCCTGCCATTGCAGTTGTATTGCTTTGGAACCGTGGAGACATTATTCCGCGTTTCCCCCCAAATTTCAACACGCTCAATAAATTATAAGCACACCAAACACATCACAGGATAAACTGTCGGACTCATTGGATCGTAGTAACTGAAATCATACCTTGATGCTCTTGTAGCTGGCACGCTAGCTGTGTTTGGGTGGAAGAAAGTAGATTGCTAGCTAGCGGATTGAACTTTGGACTTTTTATATGGTATTTTTGCTAACATGTCTGTGAGAGTCCTGAGAAAGTGAGACCGTACTGCCCGGCGCGGCAGCAGCTGGGCAAGAGATCGAAGAAGGAATTTTCCTGATTTGGTTTGAGTGATATATAGCTAGCTGCCTAGCTAACGTTACAACACGAAACTTGCTCCACTGGGAGGAAGGGAACAAAATGTCTGCCAGGGCTACTTCAAACAAGGTAAGATGAAACTAACAACAAAAGTGCTTAAAAGTAACATTTCAATTGTGATGAAGCCGCATCGGCTTTCTTTTAAACTGCAAACCCACCAGCTGCAGACCCATGGAAGCGTGTTAGCCAGGTAGGGCGCTTCTGGACTTGTTCTAGTTCTGGTGGAATGCTGACATTAGCTGTCCTGGCTAGTAAATATTGGTTATCTAAATTGTTACCAATTTGTTTGATAAAGCACGTGGAATGAGAGCGAGACATCTACCATTAGTTAATTGGGAAGCTAACATTAGATTTTTCCTGAAAATATTGTTCGTTAGACAACATTTAACAGGAACGACATGCATGTTAAATATTTAGCACCCGTTATTTAAAATTTACTTTATAGATTGGCTAACGTTACACAGACCTTTAATTATAGTTAACGGTACTAGCGAAGAAAATGCACTGGAACGTTTGACTAGACTAACGTTACAAAAGCTTTAACTAGCAAAACTAAGTAAATTAGCCAGCTAACCCCCAGCTAACTTTTCTGAAAGCAAATGTTGGTTAACTTGGCAAGTCTTAATACCGGTTACCTTAGCTGAACTTCTCTTAACTTGTGAGTAACGGTATTTACAGCTGGGGGCATTTTCCTGAAATGTAAAATGTTTGGAATGACGTAATGTATGTAACGGTAGCTACTTGTATAGGCAGAATCATGCCAGGTGCTATTTCACAATTTGGCTTACAGCTATGACGCATCCGCTTTGCTTGCAACCTGGGTTAAAGGTAAAACAGCTAAGTGGCATTATGTATAAGTGGTATTTTATATAATGCCACGAAATTAACTAACAAGCTACACTGTAATGGGAGTCGCCTACAGCTGATTATGGAAGAGCTTATTGATGCAGCCATTGTGCACCTGTCTAAAATAGAGGGGGGAAAAAGCCTCGTTGAGGTGATACCTGGGCCTGTTTGGATTTGCTGCTGAACTGGGTCAGCCAGAGAAATTGTTTTAAATGCATTGCTACTGCCTGCCGTGTCTGTGCGTTGGCTACATGTCATTATTGTTTAAGCTTGGTTCTTGTTTAATACTAAGCTGCTATAACTTTGTATGTTTTCCTTGTGACTCCTCTGTTGGTAGTGCTGAAATTGTGAAGTCCCAGCAAGTTGTAAATCTGCTGTCTCACTGTTCAGTTATTTATGGGCGTAGGTGCAGTCTATATTAGTTAAGCATAGCTAGCGCCAGCTATCTTGCTTGGGGCACGTTATGCTTAACTTCTGTGGCTTGACAGGTGCACAAGTGGAAAGTGTATTATTTTCATGGACTGTCAAGTATGTCAGATGCCAGCTTTCAGCTAGGCCAGTTTGCCGGTGCCGTGTGGTGAGTTATTTGGCGGAATAGAATGCCTTATGGATCTGGAACAGTTGTAGTTAGGTGAGGTGAGACCTTCCTTCCCTCATGTCATTCTGATGCTCCCATGATTTGTGAAGTTAAGCATAACTATATAAAAACTTAACATTTATTATTTACATGTTTATGTACAATACATAGCATTTGCTTGGGTGCCCACATTTTATCCACGCTAAATTTATTGAAATTTTACTTTTTTATCATACAGTTTGGATAACGTATGGATTTTAGGGTTGCTTTTGTTACTGTCTTTGTCCAATAGAGTTCCCTGAGTTGATAAACAGAAAGAGACGTATTCAGTTCATTGTGCAGCTTTCACTGTTGCTCTGTGTGCTCCACTGTGCGGGTAGTATGAGACCCAGTTTGACATTGGGACCTGTATCAATATTGACTTACTGCTGTGTCTTTTCAATGTGATCCATCTGCAAGAAGGTGAGAAATAATATCCAGTATTTGGAATACTTATTAATTCCCATTGAAAACCTGAGGTCTGTCTTCTGTCTTTCTTCCTCTCCCAAGTCTGCTTTTGGCTGGACCGCAACAGCAGGGCCAGCCGTACAAACGCGAATGTCTGTGACTGACTGACTGAGTGATGGAGTTACACCATTGGTCGGCCGGATCACGTGTGTTAGGTCCAGCCATATAGCCTACTGGGTTTTAACCTGGTCTTGTTATGTGAAGAAGGCATTCCTGTACCATGTGTGAGCTATTATGGTGCTTTTGGCTTACTGGTTCAGTTTACATTGTAATATTTACATGGCTTATTCCTTTGTATAATGTGACAAAAGATAGCCTAAAACAAGAAAAGGGGTGTGACTGTTGATGTTAACTTAAACTAAATTGTGAACTAATGGCTTGGGAAGTGGAACTATTGACTGTTATGAAATATTCTTCAGAAAACTGCTGGCTGATTTGGGAATCACTGGGGCCATGCTGGACATGACTTGCCCCATTAATTCAGCTGAAAGAGGTAAACGTGATTTATCGTGGATCGTTACTGAAGTCTCGAAGGATAAAAGCCTGAAATCAGGTTGTGTAATACACAGTCTCTGCAAAGCCGAAGATAAAATGGAAAGAAAAATGTAAAGTGTAGCTGTACAAAATTGTATTTTATCATTCGGTCGTCCTCTTGTGTTTTTTGCTAGATTACATTCAGGATGTTTGTTGTCATTTTGACCTCATGCATGATCTGGGTTCCTGAACGATTACTTGGTTATCACCATCTTGAACACTTTGTGGACAAGCTTATGGACTGTGTGGACAGTATCTTCAGCACAGTTTGTACCCTTCACATGATAATGTCTGGACTGAGTTCACTGCAACAGTAACAAAAATGTTACTTTGTCACCTGGTACAGAAAGTAGTGATTATGGTTTGTAACAACTAACAGCAGACACCTCTGCATGGAATATTAAGCAGGAAACTTTCTTCTTTGAATATTTGCTTTTGAATTCTCAGGAGGTAAAATGAGGTTAATCATCCACATTTTTACACAGGCTATTAATATACTTATATGTTGATTTCAATTGGTCCCTGATTACCAATTGGCCATCTGGTGCTTGTAATCAACCCTATTATGAGTTGTCCAATTAAATTAGCATGGAGATGGTTATCCAGAAAAATGAGTTAATTTTCTACATTTTTTTACAATTTTTTACATTTTCCTGTGGTATAAATGTACAGCTAGCTTGATAACTAACTTATAACTGTTGTTGCTGCAATGTCAGTGTCACAAAACAAAGCCATAATAACAGGGTCAATGAATATGTGAAAGTTCAGCCCCTTTGAACTCAACCGGCTGTGTGTCCCACTCAGTCCATAAAAGTATGAGGTGTATGCTGACGCGCCCATACCTCGCTGGTTGGCTGAGAAATGGGCAGACAGTGGATTATAATACAGGTTAAACCATGCCGCTTAGCATTTAGTGAAAATGTTGCGCGAGCGCCTCATTGGCATTGACACTGTGCATGTTGCAAATGAGCAGTAGGGTGTTTTTGCAAGTCCCCTGTGGAGAGAGTGACATCCTGCACAATGGAGTGCAGATGTCTGCTTAGAAGGCCTTTGAAGTGTCTGTCATCATCAGCCTGCGTGAGACCCTCCTGTAGACTATAATTCAGGGCCTGGCATTGTGACCAACGGGCCACATTCTACAGTCTGGGACAAAACCCTCAGAGTGGATGTGTGCAAGGATTTATCACACGCATGCTTAATAGAGCCAAAGCACTGGCTCGGCAGTGTAAGGCTAATGAAGTCTGTTTTCCATAAGAAGTTCAGAAATGTCAGAAAGGTATTGATTATGTGTTGAATGAAAACAATATGTATCGAATGAGAAAAAATGTAATTGAATACCTTCGTGTTTTCAGTGTGATTTAAAATATTTATTTTTGTATTTTACTCTATTTAAAAAAAATATTATCTGCATTAAACACAGATTTTTAGAAGCCCATTCTGTTATACTGGATACACTTCAGTGCGGTTTATAAAGTTTGCACAGTCTGGGAAACCTTTTTATGTTCTTTAAAAAATTGGATGGATTGCTTGGTATCACGCTTGAGGCTGGTTTTACAGTCGCTGTTGTCTGCAATAGTAATTTGCATTAATGGTTGCTTCCTAATGTGCTTCCTGTTTTGGAGGGAGTGCGGATGTGAGCTTTTGTTTTGTGAAAGAGTGAAGGCCGGCTCACAAGGGTAAAGTGTAGTACCTCCGGTAGCCAACATTAGAGGCCCACCAGAGGCCAGGATTGTTTCCCAGCATTCGGTAAGATGTGTGGAACCCATTAATCCAGGCTGCATGAAAATGAGGACATTTAAATCGGCTATATTTAAATTCCATCAGTGCACCCCCCCACCCACCACCGGAGCTTTCAGTGCTTCACTGAATATAGAAGAATTAAAATGTTTTTTTTTAACACCGCTTCTAAAAATATTCACCAGGGTGCTTGTGTATTTGTTGGCAAAATAGGAATAAAGAGAATGGGGTAAGTAGGCCTTGTTATTCACTCTCTTGTCTGCGGTGTTCATTAACTGTGCGTTCAGAAGGAATGTTAATTACTATTCGCCCCTGGGGTCCTCTCCTGGCGCTTTTAAAATGTTTCACTTTGTCATTTAAAGCAATGTGGCATGTTATTTTTCTGTAAGCAAACGAAAGGTAGTGGCAGGAAAGGTAATCACATTTATGGGAGAAAGCCATGTACTGTTTCCCGCTAAATCCATATTGTAGTCATCTTTATAAGGCATGGATAGAACTCATAAGAAAGCCGAGATCGTAAGAGTCCATGATTTTCACGACCGTAAGTCCTGCACACAAAGAGAATGGAATGCTGACATTCACAGATTTGGATGTTGCCTTCAAGGTTTAGCCAAATGTGCCAAAACGTTACCGTGTACCACACAGTTTGCCATCTGTCATCTCTCCTACACTGCCATAGGGGTGTTTATTCTAGTGAGTGTAAGAATGCACCAGTTTTGGTTCTGTTTTTTGCACAAGCGTCGAAAACAGAAGAGATATTGGTTTGCTTATGGTTTGGGCAATTCGATGGCTTTTTGCTTTCTCTGTGTGTATTTTGGTGGCTTAATTTCATGAATCTGGTCCTTGGGTTTTTGGCACAGTGACAACTTATTCCTCACTGAAAGCACAGCATTATCCACCATGTTCCCCATTGACAAATAATCTGAAGCCTGATTGGTCCTCGCCATGGATTCAGGGCATGTCACACCTGTGCGTTTGTAACGGGGGGTTATAAATCTGCTGCGGTTTTCAGACCCAGGCAGTTAGCCAAGTGAACTACTAATATTGCTTCTCATTGGGTGACATGCATTCTGTAGCAGAAATGAATGCGCTAACTCATGTCTCCAAGCTCTACGCACACACTGCTCCACTGAAATGTAATGCCACACGTTTTTGAAAAGTATCCAAATGACAGTCATGAATGTGTCAATGCAAAGCTGCTGAGCTTGGGGCATATCCTGCTTGAGGTGGCAACTGTTGACATTTTTAGGGACTTTTCCCGATCCGCTAACCAGAGTGGCACGGTTACTCAGGGTGGGGTCTCCTAAATATTATTTTAGCCGTTCAGGCCTGGCGTAAGTTCACGCGAGGTAACGGCTGAGAAATTAGCGGCTTCTCGGACAACACGTTCAGGCCTGAGCACACCGCGCGGCGAGCCCCGAAGCCAGCCTCAGAGACTGAGTCCAAATTCAGCGCAGTGCAGCTGCTCTGGGCGCTGAATCCCAAGCTCTTGTTTTACAGAGCGGTTTCCTCGGCGGTAGCGTATCGGCCTCGGCCTCAGTTCCGTTCCGTTGTGCTGTCCTCTCAAACACACACTTGCTGCTTAAAGCGCTACATTCTCTCAGTCTCCCTCTTCCCCTGTAACTGGTGCTTAACTTTGTCTTAGAGTTAGGCCTATGTATTCACGGCTGGTGCTTGGGACACTGGGGTATTGAATTGGTTCTGCTCCTTGCCTTAACCTTTAGCGTACTTTTGTTGTTGCTCTGAGTAAGATTGTCTGATAAATGCCTGAGTGTTAACAAAACGGGGAGGGTTGTGTTTGTTTGTCTTCAGATGTATAAGCCAAATAAAATTTTTTTGTGGATCAGTGGTAATTTGGGGGGGGGCTTGTATGTGTGAATGAGTGGGTTATATGAGTGCGTTTATTTAATACAAGGCGAGCATCCTTTAATGTTGCCCATGGCGACGCTCCATAAAATAAACAGCTGTGGCATTTAAAATGGTTTGTTTGCTGGTTTGTTTGTTTTTTCGTCTGAGCCCTTGGTAACAGAGCCGGCACACTGATTTTAAATCCTCGCTTAGAGCAAGAAGGCTAACCTTCACAGCAGGGTCAGAACGAATCGGGAGTGTGAAACAGACGTAACATTTAAACTGCACAGATCCTTCGATCTGCACCTTAACCCAGAGTTTACAGGTATCTGTATTGCAGGATCTCCCAGACGCATGATTGGCTTTAATATGCAGGCTGTTATTTTTTATCTTTTTTTTTTCTAGAATTGAGCACAATGGATTGGGGATGGCCTGTCGGGTCTTGCTGTGCATCCTGGCTCCATAATCTAAAATTAAAGGGGTGGGAAATGTCTGAATCCTGCCCAAAGATGTCAAAAGGTCCTATTGGCAGAATCGGAACGGATAAGTCTGTGCCTCTCCCCTCTGAAAGGGAGGAAGAGGCATGCAGGGTGTGGGCAGATTTATGACTTAGTCGGACTGACTGGCTGGCCACTGGCATCCAGTCATGCAGAGATTTAGGTTTTCTGGAGGGGTTTGGGTATCGGTGGGGCACCATGCTCAGGTCGAGTCCACCATTTACAGTTGCGGTGTTCAGGCTTTCATTGGGGTCGCCTTCATGTGTGTGGTTACCAGGGAAACCCATCTTGAGATGTTGGTTTGCTTACGGTTTAGGCAACTGTCATTGGGGCGGTTTAGTTGAGCCTTGCACTTTCAACCCCAGAGAATACCATTCTTCTCCTACAGAAAAAATGTTTGGTTTAAGAATCGTTGAAGTTCTCCCTCTCGACATCTTTCATTTAATATAGTCTCTCTCTGCCTGTAAGATTTCGCTTAAATAGGATCTCCAGTTGCTGCTCAGTCATTGCACGTTTGTGGTTAAATTTAACCCCGTGGGATAATATGTGACTTGTTAATACTACACTAATCTAGCTGCTTCTTTCACAGTGGTACAGTTGTATTGCAGCATGCTGGCTCCCGTTCATTTCTATTCTTGCTAAGTTAAGCACAAACCAGCAGACTGGCAGATGCTTTGGTCTTGGGGAAGTGCTGGGGTAGGGTCCTTTATTAACAGCCTCTTGCCTCTGGCACGGTTCTTCTGGTTTTTCAAAGTTCTCCCCCCCCCCCCCCGTACCCAGCTGCAGAGAGAAGCTGTACACTTCAATTGCCTGCTCGTCTGGTATCCCAGCAGGGCTTGCAGGGTGATGTCACCAGGAGGGCAGGCTCCACGCCGAGGGGGAGGGGGCGGGGCTCGGGAGCCTTTATCTCGTAATTCTGTCGTTTGTGGGGGGTGCGGAGCAGAATCCGGGCCCCGTGGGGGTGTCGCGTTTTGCGAAAACCAGAGATTAGCGGCTTATTAAGACGCCCATCCTCGCCAAGCCTCTTTGGCTGGCCCCAGCATGTGAATGGGAGGGGGGGGGGGGGCTGCTGCTGGTAGCTCAGTAGCTTTTCTCAGGCTGCCCCTTACAGTGCGGTTGCTTTCCAAGGGACCGCATGCGTGGCGGATCGTTCGCAGGGTGTCCTGTGGCTGCACCTCCCGGGGCTGCTGCTCTGTCACGGGCGAAACATGAGGCTGAAGAGGTCCTTAAGAGATCTGACATGCCCACATACAGACTGACCCCGGTAAATTAAGACTTCTGGGTTTGTTTTTTTTGTTTATCCTTTTCAGGGGATGAGAGTGGTTTCTTTCAGGAGGCGGGAAGATTTAGCAAAATTATTATTGTTACTATTTTTGGCTCGACCGCAACAGCGGGGCCAGCACTATAAACGCGAATGTCTGTGACTGAGTGACTGAGTGATGAAGTTACACCATTGGTCGGCCGAGTTATAAGGTTACACCATTGGTCGGCCGGGTGAAGTGTGTTAGGTCCAGCCATATCGGCCCACTAGGTTTTGACCTGGTCTTGTTGTAGTTTATGCCTCCCCAGATTTTTATCTTCTGGGCCTATTTCTTATGCTAGATAAGATATCCTTCTGCCGCGGTTGTTGAATCCCAAGTCATGCATCACTAACAGCGTATGCGCTGTTTCTCAGATAGGAAGAGTACAGAAGTCCAGCTTTGAGGGTAGAACAATCACTCTAGAGCCAGGCTTCCAAAGAGATGTGTTTTAGAATCATCTGCCAGTTGGTGTAAATGTGAATCTGAAGTCCACAAATAGATCATAATAATGGTAATAAGGCGCTAAGTATTTAAATGGTGTGAAACAGCAGGTGCTTTGTTCACCTTCTGCACCGCTCTACGTGTAGGCCTATGTTGCGCATGTTTTAAGCCTAGCTCGCTGCGAGAAGGTGCAATAAGGGTGACATCACTCCGCTCGCGGTGGTGAAAAACGCACGCGCTCCTCCGCTTTAAAGATCAGCCCTGCGTTCCGTTTGCAGAACGCGGCCGTGATTTATAACCGCCTGTGAAGAAACCCAATATGGAACCAATGATCACCCGGCCTGCGTGAAAGGACCCCCCCACCGCCCGAGTCGCCCCCGTCGTGACGGCTGCCCCGCTCGCCCTGAGTTTTGATGGATCATATCCAGCTCCTCGGTCATTCATTCGTCCGATTGTTGCCCCCGGCTGCTAAAGGGTCTGCGGAGTGCCTCTCCGGAGGATCGATAGGCGGTCTGACGCCCGTCTGCGCGGCAGCGCTGCGGTCCCGGCCTCCTTAAGACCGTTAAGGGGCAGCGGAGGAGGGCCGGCGTTCAGCGAGCCGGAGTTCAGCCATTCAACTGGAAGCAGAACTGGAAGTGGAGCAGTGCAGGTGTCAGCCTGTAGGGCAGACAATTTGGGGCGGGCGGGAGTGGTTCGAGCTTTGGACTCAGGTAGTGCTCCACGCCCCATACAAGATCCTCCTATCTCCAGAACTGTCTGTGTGTGTGTGTGTGTGTGTGTGTGTGTGTATGTGTATGTATGTGTGTGTGTGTGTGTGTGTGTGTGCGTTGTGTGTGTAGGGTTGTGTATGTGTGTGTGTGTGTGTGTGTGTGTGTGTGTGTCTGCGTGCGTATGTACATGTATGTGTTTGTGTGTGTGCGCGCGCTTGCGTGTGTATGTATGTGTGTGTGTGTGTGTGTGTGTGTGTGTGTGTGCGCGTGTGTAGGGGAGATGTGGCAACATAGTGCTGGCCTGGGACTTCTCGTGATTTGCATTGTCCAAACAATCTCACTTCCGGCATTTGAGTGCACGCTGTACAGTGTGTCGTCATGTGCACGCGTGTGTGCAGCCGTGTGGGCATGTGAGAGAAAGAGAGACAGACTCGGAGTGCATGCTGGGACCTACATACTGTATGAGGACACGCACTGTAGCAGCAACAGAATGCGTGGATTTAGTAAAGGCCGTCTTATAACCATGCAAGGCCTGCAGTGCCCCTGATTTATGCCAGTGCACACAGCGCGTTGACAGGGAAGACTGCTCCCGCTCCAGAGAGGAGAGGATGCATTTCACGTGTTGGGTGCTAATTAAGCTGCCGTTTCCTTAACAAACTCCAGAGGTGGCCTGTAGCAGACGCACAGCCACATTAACAAGAGGTTTGTGCAAGCTGAAAGTCTCGTCTGTGCCACCATGACCCTTTGGGTTTCAAAAAAATGGCACCAGCTAACAGAACGGCTGATATTACACATAAACATAATGCACAGCCTGTGTTCTTTGTGGGAGTTTACACATGTGCATGCGTTTAAAAGTGTTGAATAGCAGTCGTAAAGCATTGTGATTAGGCTGATAGATGTTTGATGAGAGCCTCCGTCTCTTTGCTCTGTGAAGCTTTTCTGTGCCTCTGTAGTAAAGGATTTCCGCGAACCCGTTCAATTTCGTATTTTTCTTGCGGTATTAAATCGTGTAACTTTCGCAAGTTTTACTGTAGTCCGATCTAGGAGAAACCCAGTGGCCAACCGGTTAGAAATAGTTAGCCTAATTGGGACAGAACAATTGTATTGGAACCAAAAACAGCATAAATACCAGCTCACCAGGCCTTAATTTATGCACTCATGAGCTAGAGATTGTGATCTCCAAATGTGAAACTATTTACCCCTCCAGTTTCAAATCCAAGTGTCCAGTTAAGCCCAATTTTAAAAAAATCTCTAAAGTAACCTCAGTTGCTTTGTTGTTTACGGTATGCTTCCCTTAATGAATTTTTAATTGGCGAGGTCCCCCCCCCCCCCCCCCCCGATTGAATGCCAGCATTGATTGGAGAGAGTAACGGCTGAATTCTTTAACAGGTCTTTCATCTGCTTGTTTATCGGACAGGAAACACAGACCAGAGAAGTGCTGGGAAAGTGGGCGCTCGCTGTAATCCATTAATTCACTAAATGGCTCCACCTGCCCTGCAACATGGCCCATTGTGACCGAGCTCACTCAGAGCTTGGGAATGCCCTTTAAGTGGGTTTGTCCTCTTGTTTTTGGGCTGGGTGTCACGTGACCGCCATTTTAGGGTTGAAGCCCCCCCCCCCCTTTGTCGGTGGCGGCGATGGGAACGAGGCTGAGGGTGGGCTGCGATTCTCGCTGGAGGCAGACGCTGACGGGCCAGAGGACCTCCACGTTCAATGCGCTCTTTGTTTGGCCCATCGGGGCTGCATTTGGCAACATGCCCCCCCCCCCCCCCCCTTGCCCCCAGTCTGTGCTGGCGTACGCTGTTGCCATGATGGGTCAGTGGCCCTGACGTTTCAAGCAAGAGCTCCCACTGTTCATTCCCTATGGCGAAATATTGGTATGACTATAATTTTGCTGGCACAAAAGGCACCGTGGGACTGCAGCCTCCTTTTGAGGCCATTTCAGTTAATACCATTCCCCAGTATTTTCTGTGGCCCTTTCATCGCTCACGAGCGAGGCGGGTAATGGACACATTGCGTGAGTTCCCTGCTGCGTTCGGTGTATAGGTCTGCTTCCCAGTGCCTCTGTTCAGGGCGATGACATGCCATGCGAGCATATCTCAGATCTTCCCGAATGCGCCCATGTTGTGTTTGGATTAACCTCATCCGGCAGCGTTTAGTCAAGGAAGTCCCATCGCCCGTCGCCACTGGTGCAGTTTGGCAGTGGTTCAAATTCAGCGTTGGAAGTCCGTGGGCGGAAGGAAAGGCGTGACATCAGGTTCTGCAACTAGCACTCGCCTTCGCTCGTGCTAAGGATGAAAGCTTGAATGAGTGCGGTGTTGTGGTCTGTGGCAGTGTCCTACCTCATGGATCATAGCCCCATGGTCTGGAGTCAGTGCTGACTGGTCACCAGCCCCGCAGGTCAACGCGCAGGTGCCACTACTGTCGTCCAGGGATGGGAGGTTTCCAGTCACACAGGATGAAGTCTCTCTCTGCCACCACGGTATAGGAAAATCCATATCGTTCCAGCCCTGCTGGCAGGCTTGCACTCGTGTGCAAGTGGTTGTTGGCTTTCTCAGCACTGATTGGTCTATTCTAAAGCTGATTTGGATGCATAAGCAGACAGTCTGTGAGGAAGATCTGATCCCGATCTTTCAACCTGACCTCAGTTTACCCCGCCACTGCAAACAGGGCCCTTATCCAACTCAAATTAATTTTTATTTATATAGCCTAGCGCTTTTTACTGCAAATTCACACAAGTCATGAAGATGCTTTACAGAGTAACAGAAGGAAAACTGGGCAAAAACCCGGCCTGAACCTCTAAATAGGAAGTAAAAAAAAAAAACTCACCAGTGGGAAGAAAAAGTACTAAAGCAGTGGCAAGAGAAATCTCGGGAGGAGCCCGATGGGTGAGCCCATCCTCCGCTGGCTGCCCCTTTGTAAAGTAGTAGAATGGAGGTGAGGGGAATGTAATACGGGATTTATCACAGCAGTAATCAAACGGGATGAGGCTCCTATTTCATTCATCGTTTATCTGTAAAAAGCACCTTAAAGCCCTTAGAGCCCTTGGGTGATTTTGCCGTTTTTTCACTATCCTGTTTTTTACAGATTAAACAGGTTCATCTAATAGTAGATAACCCCTCATTGTTTTCACAAGATGTGTCCCTATCAGGAAATGTCATGTTGTGGCCTGGATATGGTATGAATTAGTTGGTAGGCCCCATTATTTGAGGAAAAACTATTTTTACTTGCTAAAAAATGCATTCACTTGACTATATCACCTAAGCCAAAAGTGTCAGCTCCAGTATACCATCTCACATTACAAGAATAAATTGTATGGACTAACAATATCTTGGTCATGTCAATAGAATATAGCATTGTTTTATAATTGGTAAAAATATCTACCTGGTGCAGAACTGAAATGGTAAAATAAAACAATTTTCTTTTATTTTGATGATGCTGCAACCAATTCAGACAATTATTATGTTTAACAATCATAAACGATAAAATAAAGTAGCATGATATAGGCATATAACTAGCCTATATGATAAAAATGTTTTTTTTATAATTAACTATTGAAGTAGCCTACAATTTCTTTTTTTGTTGTTGAATAAACTGAATGATTCCTTTACAAGCTATTGAAGCAGTTGGCACATAGGCTAATCTCAGTGTACCAAACACAGTCATATTTACGTCGTCCTCGATTAGGCCTAGGTCCATTACATGGAAATAAAAATCCTCATCCTCAGAGTGCACTTTCACTTTCACCTCCTGAACTATCATCTTTCTCAGCAGAATGAAGTACGGCTTGAACTGCCTTAAAGATAACGTTGTTTGAACGCATGTTTCTAAAGCATTAGAACTACAAGGAAGTGACTTCTCCGTGGTCCGCGTGTGTTTTCAGCAGCTAGCCTACTACCTGTGGTCATGGAACGGTGTAAACACAGTGAAAGGTAGGTGTGGCTTTCAAACACAACCTTGGCTTTAACGTCTGTAGACTTTACATATTTCAGAGTCGCAAGTCTCCCCTGCGTAACGTGGTGAGGACCGCAACCTACAGCCTACTTCACTGTTCTCTTCTGGTCAGCATATTTTGTCCCAGATGATCGGCTTCCCCGGTTGCACACATTCTTGTCAAAAACAATCCACTGCATACGTCCTTGCGTGAGTTTCGGTTCCATCTGACATTTGAACTAATTTATGAACTCGGTCATAAACTTTGACCTCAGCCTGGATGTGGGGATTTTCCTAATCCATTAAATTTGTCACTTCTGTTGTATTTTGAGTGTAAACACAGGGCCTTAGTTTCTGTGGCGGGTGGGAAGGAAAGTATGCAGAGAAATATCGTTTTTCAAAGTTTCCTGTGGGAAAGAGGAATATCTGCCCACCCCGCAGTCTGAGTTAGATTCTGGCTGAGTGGAAGTGACTTTGCTGATGGGGCTGCTGGAAAAGAAACTGTATATCTGGGTCATCGAGCATCTGTCAACCAGAAACAGGCTTTCAGGCCCATAGGGGAGCGTTCCTGCCCAGGTGAAGTGAGGTTTCCACCTCAGTGTGCGGTTAGTGGTCGTCCTTGTCTGTTGATATGTCCGTCTGTCTGGCTGCAAATACAACTGGAAAGAGCTGAAGAGCAGATTTGGGGTAAATCTGGACTAAATCATTACCTTTGGGACACAGATGAGGAGGAGATTATTACATTTTGTTTGCCCTGATGCAATAAGTGGGGGAAATGTATTTTATTTGAGGGTTGACCCGAGGGGTAGTTGTTGCACAGTTAGGCTGGGATCCCTTTTTCGACTGACTGATACCTTTCCTGGGGGACACTGTGGGCAATTAGGCTATATGTCAACCGAGCAGGCGTCCAGGAGCAGTTCCCATTGACACAGCATGTATTTAATACAAACCATAGTGAATGCTAAATATAAGCGTCTCATCTGGATATTTTACTAAAAAGTAGCTATTACTCATGTGTCTTTAAATGGTGAGTCTGCAATGGAAGAAATGACTAGATTCGTGTATTGTTGTAACATTAATTTGTGTGTTTTTATATTAAATATTTGAATCCAAATTTAATAAATATATTGAACAAACCATTTATGAAGGGGTGGAGTTGCTTCTGTTGCATAATTTATTTCACCATTCCAAAATGTTTTCTACTTTACTCAGCACGAGTGCTGTTGTAGTTCATTCATTAATAATGGGAGACATATATCTCGTTTCACGTCGCTGTGGTTCAGCGTAATAAAATCGTCTGTCGACCCGAGGCCCGTTTTGGAAGACCGCAAACGAGGGGTTTGGGAAGGAGCGATACCAATTTTTGCCTCTTCCCACGAGAGCCTGAGGAAAACCAACATACTACAGCGACATGTGTGCTGGGTCCTTGCGAAAAATTCTTCTTTTGGGCCGAGCCTGGCCCTGCTTTTCGCTCACATGAGAGAGACGCGTTCGAGCGCGTCGCTATTAATCTCGCGGCCGTGCGGCGAGTGGTGCGTTTGAGATAACCGCTGATTGAGGAGACGCCAGTCCTCCTCATTTCAATCCCCTTTGTTGTTCTCCCCCTTCCTCTTTCTCTCTCGCTCCTCTATCTCTGGCTTTTTTTCTGAGGGAACCAAGAACAGACATCTAGCTATATATCCACACCCGTCACATTCTTTAAAGGGCACCAACCGCTGTTTTATTTAAACGGATGGGTGCTTGCAATCCCATTCAAACTTGAAAATGAAATTGTCTCATAATAAAAAAAGTATTTAAAACTGAACCCAAGGAGAAGGTATTTGGTTTGAAGTCCTAAACCTACTTCACAGAACATGTTTCTAGTTTTTATATCTACGAAAGCAGGTTAACGGTTTTTTCTTTTTTTGGAATCACCATTGATAACTTACTGTGCCCATGCTAAATGCTAGCCTATATCGTAACTCCTAGAGCCTGTGCAGTTAGACACCGTAAATTTCAGCGTCTAATATTCCTGTGCATATTGCAGGAAGTAGGCCTATACCTTTCATCTATGACATGCTAGAGCGCTGCAGTGAGTGTGGTGTAAGTGAGAGTTCTTTGCTACATACAGTCGGCTCTCTTGCTGTGGGTAGTTCTTTGGTGAGCATACCTGAATTTAGCCGTACACTGCAGAAAGTGGTGCACCCGGGAGCCAAACTGGGACTTGAGCATTTGGTCTTTTTGAACCTGTCTTTGATGCTTGTTTGCTTGGTACGCGACAGGTCATGTCGTTTAGAACAGGGAATATCGATGGCCTCGATCATGGGAGGGGAGAGAAAGGTTAGAACCCCAACAGTGGAAGAGCGGCTTTCTCCTGATCAGGGGGAGGACGTGGGGGGCGCAAGGTGTTTCTCACCTCAAAACCAAAAACTCTTTCTGTCGCACTCTCATTCTTTTTTTTTTCTCTCAAGTTGCTATAAGCATGTCGCAACCATTGCTTTCTTTGTCTTCACAGTGCTTGTGTCAGCCAGACAGCTGAGCTACTGGAAATCCTAGAGTCTTAATCAGCCAAAAAGTCAAGTGGTCTGTGGTTGGACGAGGTGGGACTTCCAGGTTGTTTCACCTGCTCTTTTTGAGATGCTGGGAGAAACAAGGTGGAGATTTAGTTGTTTCTGCATTATCTCGGGATAATAGATTTTGTATTTTATCCTCCCCCTGCCAACTGTTAGCATGGGACATTTGTCTTTAAGGCTGTTTTTGTGAAATGACCCGGAGAACTGCTGCACCACACTCTGTAAGGGAGGATAATTTACACACAGACTAACCGACAGCTTCTTGTTATTTGATTGAATGAAAATACGTTTTGGGATGTGGGGAAATGGTGTACGCCGGTAGCGTTTGGAGGTCGTCTCTCTATCTGGTATTTGTGTGCATGCTTGCATGCATGTGCGTGCGTGAGTGCGAGCCTGTTCCCATGGATGTATGCACACGTGAGCGTTTCCATGGACCAGCAGAGGATGCAGCTGCTCTCTGGTTCGTTCCTTCCTGTGGGACCCAGTTAGAGTGGAGATAAAGCTGGCTTGGTGATGTCACAGAACTACACTGCTTCCTGTTCTTTCAAACTCATAACACTCATGACACTGGACCACTGATTGTCATTTTTACTGGGTATATTTTCTAGGTCCTTCATTCTACTCGGAGACAGCTTAGGACTGGATTAACATTGTGCTACCTTCATTTGCTGTGCACACTTTATGGGATGTGTTTTCTGAAACGTGTTAGGTTAATGAGGTACCACTGTTTGGAAAAAAAAGTCTTGCTCATAAACATGGAAAGACAACGCCTTTTGTTCGTACAGTTTTAGGCAATGAATCACATTTCCTTTCGAGCTAATATTAGTTTATTCAAGTGTTTTGTTTCAGAGATTTATTTAGTACAAGTATTTGTGAAATTTCTCACTTCTGTTGTGCAGTGATGAACAGCTGTGTGGGAGCACTGCCAAATGACTGAGGGACACAGACACTGTTACACAGGGTGAATGTGGGTGAGAGTGTCTGTCTGACCGTGTTACACTGGGTGAGTGTGGCTCTGTCTAACAGTGTTACACTGGGTGAGTGTGTCTGACAGTGTTACACAGGGTGTGTGTGTCTGTCTGACAGTGTTACACTGGGTGAGTGTTTCTGTCTGACAGTGTTACACTGGGTGAGTGTGTTTCTGTCTGACAGTGTTACACAGCGTGAGTGTGTCTGCCTGAGTGTTACACTGGGTGAGTCTGTGTCTGACAGTGTTACACTGGGTGAGTGTTTCTGTCTGACAGTGTTACACTGGGAGAGTGTAACACTGGGGTGAGGGTGAGTCTGACAGTGTTACACAGCGTGAGTGTGTCTGTCTGACGGTGTTACACTGGGTGAGTGTGTTTCTGTCTGACAGTGTTACATGAGGTGACATCAGTGTCTTTTTCACTGACAGTGTTGACAGCAGGGTCGGAGTGTTTGTTCCTGACAGTATTATCCTGTGTGATCGTGTATCTGTCTAGTGTTACCTGGGTGATTGTGTCTTTGCGTGTTACCCTCTGTGTGTGGTTTGCTTTCACAGCGTGGAAGCAGGGGAGGTCACGTGTTACACTGGGTGAGTGTGTCTGTCTGACAGTGTTACACAGGGTGAGTGTGTCTGTCTGACAGTGTTACACTGGGTGAGTGTGTCTGTCTGAGTGTTACACTGGGTGAGTGTGTCTGTCTGACAGTGTTACACTGGGTGAGTGTGTCTGTCTGACAGTGTTACACAGCGTGAGTGTGTCTGTCTGACAGTGTTACACTGGGTGAGTGTGTCTGTCTGAGTGTTACACTGGGTGAGTGTGTTTCTGTCTGACAGTGTTACATGAGGTGACATTGGTGTCTTTTTCACTGACAGTGTTGAACAGGCAGAGCGTCACATGGAGTGAATATTAGGGTTTCATGATAATATAAGTATCATGTTGTTATCGGTTGATAATAGCTTTAAACAAATTTCTGTGTTCTCTCTTGTTTTAGTCCTTTATTGGTTGCTCCTTTGGTTGTTATTCCCCTTCTCTGTCTGTTTCGCTGGTTTTTGCTTTCACAAGGCGTGGAATAAAAAACCGTGAAAGGGAGGTGGGGGAGGGGCTAGGGAGAGACTGCAGAGTCGTGTCCTGTTGATAGGCTGATTCCAGGTATTCCCTTTACATGCGGTACGACCAGGTTGCATCAGGGAAGCCTCACAGACCATTAGGGATCTGGTCCTCTATAGCCGCTTTTCCACCGCACGGTACCGGCTCGACTCAACTCTACTTGCCTTTGGTACCAGGTACTTCGTTTTCCACTGCAGATAGTACCCCCGTCAATGTAGCCGGTCGTCGTTAGCGACGCTGCATGAAACGCGTTGCTCTGACCAATCAGTGGTCTGCAGTGTTTTCACGTCACCTTTTGGTATCGCCTCAGCTCGCTTGGAACCTCGGCGGACGTGATACCAAAAAAGGTGCCGGGTACAAGGTACTATCCACAACTTTTGCCCGATGGAAAACCAAAAAAGTTGATAGAGTCGAGTCGAGTTGAGCCGGTACCATGCGATGGAAAAGCGACTTATATCCTATCTTTAAAGGAGTCCGGTTTTGAAAGGGGCTTTGTGACCCCTGCATGCTTACTTGTCATTATTTGAGGGAGAAGTAGAGAAAAAGAGAGAGTTGTGGGAGGGAGACAGTTGGTAGATCCCAAATGGCAAAAAAACCCACCGCGACCTATTGACCCTATTTAAAAATGTATGTTTTGGTTTAGGGATTGAAAACAAAAAACAACCTATCCCTGTTTCATAAACAAATGGCGCCAAGCGCTTTGAATCTCGGCCGTTGCCGCATGGGTGCATTTGGCCGTTGTTAAGGGCTGTCACCTGGCATTAAAGCACAAAGGCCCTGACAATGCCACATGCATTAATTGTGGAGGGGGAGCCGCTGTTCTAAATCACTTTAAGCAGGGTCAGACAGCCCCTAGCTCCACAAAGCAGCTGTCTGGCAGGGTCTTGGCAATCTGCGGAGAGCGATAACCGCATGAGCGGAGCCTGGCTGGAGCAGCAGTGGAGCCGTATGCCCGCCCCCCCTCCGGCCTGCGTCTCCGGAAGATTCCGTCCAGCGGCGGCCCATTAGCTTGCTGGGGTAGACCTCGTGTTCATCTAGGATCGAGGCCTCTTGTGTGCCGGGTTTCATCGTGGTGTTTAGAACTGTTAAAGGGAACCCCACATCAGAAAAAAGACAAAATTCTAAATGAAAATTAAATGGAAATTAAGTATTTTTCTCTTCTGGTTTATCTTGATTGCTTTTTGTGTCCTTCTGTCGAAGGGTGTGAATATAAACATGACAGAGCAGTGTACTGTGGGATTGCTGGCTCTCTGGCTCCTAAGCCTCCTGTTCTGAAGGGACGTTCACTGTTTTTTGTGATAAGTAGAGATTTTGGACCCAGTGCACCAACAATCCCATAATGCAAATAATTTACTATTATTTGCATTTATAGTTTTTGTTCCAGTGGAGGAAAAAAACTTTGGTACACTTTTAGGATTAAAAATGTTTTGCTGTCAGTGCATGTGGTTGACTGGTTACCAGTCTGACTCCATGTCTTCAGACATGACAGCAGATTGTAGTTGCTACTCTGGCTCCTTCCTGAGTTCATCGTGTTGCCGCTTTGAGAGAAACCCGCTCTTCAACAGATTGCTGACTCCAGCGGCTCTTGTCTGAGGCGCTAGATGTTGGCAAAGTGCTAATTAAACACAGACGCGTGTGCTCATACATGAACGTGCCTACACACACACACAACACACACAACACACACACACCACACCACACACACACACACACACACACACATACACACAGGCCACACACCACAGGCACACAGGCACACACACACACAGGCACACACACACACACACACACACACACACAGCGCACACACACACACACGGCACACACACACACACGGCACACACACACTGCACACACACACACACACACAGACACACACACACACACACACACGGCGCACACACACACACACACACACACAGGCACACACATACACACAGGCGCGCACACACACACACACACACACAGGCACACACACACATACAGGCACAGGCACACACACACACACAGGCACACGCACACACACACAGGCGCACAGGCACACACACAGGCACACACACACACACACAGACACACACACACACACACAGGCAGACGCACGGGCACGTAGTCCCGCATGCCCACTAGCTGGGGAGGGAGTCAGCGGTGTGTGGTGTGGGGGGGGGAGTTTGTGAGCAGCGAGTTGAGCCCGATCCGGCAGTGCGTTACTGCGGATGACTGCGCTCCGGAGCAGCGAATCGCCACGGTTCCCACGCAGCCCCCCTCTGCGTTAGGAGAAGAGCACAGCCGCGGGAGCCCGTTTCGCTCACGGAGCACGGAGACCCTCCCCGCGCTCCAGGACTCCAAAAAAAAAAAAAACCACGACGGGTCTTCCGGGGGCCGCCACGCTGGGACCGGCCGGCGACCCGTCCCGTTGCGGAAAGCGCGGCAGACCCCTCGGCTGCTTCTCGTCCGCGTCGGAGCGCCGTAGGTTTCCCTCCCCTCCCCCCCGCCCCCACCCCGGCCGGCGGACAGGATGCAGCTGCGGGAGCCCGCGGCCGGACTGCGCGGCAGCGGCTGAGGAGAGCGAGGCGTTTCCGCGATTAGCCGGAGGAAACGCCGTAAGTACCGCTATTTATGGGACTGCCGAAAAGCTGATGGACAGATTGATGCTTGTGGGGACCGAAGGCTTCTGGTGTTTATGGGGATTCTGAGGGATCTGTGTGTCTCTCTCCAGGTGGGTGGGGGAGGGTTTGAACGGACAGACACGATTTCTGGGGTGTATATCCATTCTACCTGTTTGTAACCATTTTCTCTTCCCAGGTTTAACACCGACGTAGCTGTCACTGCATATTTTCCTAATATCGTAACGTAGGGATAAACTGCGCAAACTTGCGTGTTTCTGTTAGCGTAGGAGTTCGCAGGCGTTGCAGATTTCTGTGACCGTGGTTGCTGTGCGCATGCGGTGGAGTAATATTGTCACCGAAGTTCCCCGAGGACCCCGCTGCGGAAACGCGAGCGTTCGCCGGCGCTCTGAACGCGGTCTCAGAGGCAGGGGGGGGTTTTTTTTAACCGTTTGTCAGCAGTCTCTGTTTTCGCCGTTTCTGAAGCAGTTCGTCATTTGCCTCTGCCAGTTGCTTCTGGGCTGACCGGGGGGGGGGGGCGGGGCCAGTCCTGTTGGCACATAAGAGGCATGGCTCAGTTTGGCTGCCGTCCAGCCTGCCAACTCGTCTCAGCAGGCGGCGTATTCCAACCACACCGTTGATACAGATTTCTTTTCCTTTTAAATATCTTGATCAGAGGCAACATCAGGACACTAGGCTAACAATTTTTTCAAGGAGCACACTAATGGATCCCAATTAAAATATGTGCTCCTAGCACGCATCGGTTTTCAGATGTTCCTAAAACGGGGGCGCTGTAGATCTCTAGACATTGCTCTTTATTCACTGTGTCTTGTCTCCTGACATCCATCTTGTTATTCCACATAATTGCTTTCTTCAGAAGGTGAAGGCTGCTAGTCTGTGTTATTGCCTGCCAGATGTCCGAGACATTCAGGTCAATTGTCAGTGTATTTGCCGGACCACGGCACAGTGTTTGCCGTTTTTCCTTTTGAGTACGGAAACCTACCTGGTGAACAGGAAGTGAGCCATCCATTGTTCCATCATTTCCTGTCCTTCCCAGAGGTCATAGTCCACCATCTGTGCTTTTAAGCTGCCCTATGCAGCGTTTTATGAGCTTGTACTATATATATATATATATATATATATATATATATATATATATGTATATGTATGTATGTATGTTGTTAATTCAGACCAGTAGCCACAACAGTTGAATAACTGTATTAACGGGAGAAAACATCCCTTTGTTGCAAAGAATGGACAGCACAGCCTGGTACAAATGAACCATAGTGAGCTCTCTGTGTATTGGACATTGTTTAGTTGTACTTTATGCAGTCGGTCATACTCAAATCCCTCTCGCTTTACATAGTACTGTACTGTATGCCCTGCTTCAGTACCACAGTAAACATAACTCGTACAAAAGCCGAACATGTATCTTTTTGTTAATTGTGTGTTTTCTTCCTATTCAAGTTTATCTTTGGGTGTTTAGGCCCAGTCTTTCATATATTTCCAATTGTCCTATAAAGTGTCTGGTCACTGCAACCCTGCAAAAAGTGCTATGAAACAAAATTTAATTGAACCGAATTACGACATTTTTTAGCCGCAGAGGCAGCATCGGTAATCGAGTGTGCTCGCCGGGTTAGCCTGCATCCCTGCCTCGTTCTCGCGGCGCGGCGCCCAAGGCCCCAAGACCTCGATACGCGCGCAGCTCCATCGCGTTACGCTGCAATATTTAATCCGGTTATTTTTAGGAGGCCTTGCAGGAGGGGGGTGGGGCTTATTAGTTTACCGCGTGTGCATCGCGGGCCGCGAGAGGCCCCAGATATGACTCGGTCCTCCCCCCTCCCCCCTACCCCCCCACCACTACCTTGCCTGCCTCTGCAGCGCTCTGGATCAGCAGTGATTGCACAGAAGAGCATCGCACAGCCCTCCAGCGCGCTGCAGCCTCCCCGCTGATTGTGCATCATTACTGCAGGCTTTTCACCACGAAAAATGTAATCAGAGATAATGAGAGCTATTTATACCTCCTCCTTTTTCCCCGGCGCGGGGGGGGATAACGAGCCGCGGAGCCGTCGTTTAATAACTCGCGAACCCCTCCTCCCGCACACAGAGCCGCAGCGAACGCTCTCAACCAATCGCCAATCGCCGCTACGCCGAGGAAGGGGAAGCGGTGGCAGGCGGGCGAAAGTCTCCAGCTCGCTAATACCGAACGCTAACGATTGCGATGCGGGTAACTCCTCTCACTCTTTTTTCCCCTCCCTCCCTCCTCTCAGTAGCGTCCGGCTCCTGAGTTAGCGGGATGTTTGGAGGAGGAGGAGGAGGAGGAGGAGGGGGATCTGCCCAGTCCTGGCTCTCCGTGTCCTGGCACAAAGGGCTCTTTAACGGCGGGTGGAGGCCCTGGCCGCGCGCTCCGCTGCCCACGGCTGACCCGTTTTCTCGCTGGCCCACGTTCGGGCCAAAATAAATTTCACTTTATAAATAGACCCGACGGACGAAGGGGCTCATTGTTCGCCCGGTGTGGCCCCCCTCTTGGGTTTTGTAGCTCAGTCGCGTTTTGCTTCCCTCCAGATAGTTTTTTTTCGGTTTTTGGCTCCTGTGCTCCCTTTGTAGCCCGTCTGTGATTCTCGGCCTTGCTCCCGGAGAGCTAAACACCTTTTTTTTTTTTTTTACAATACAAATTAGCAACCAGTTCAGACCCAAGGAACCAGATGAGGTTACTTAACTGTAATCGGCTGCTTTAATTGACCAATTAGGAGCTTAGTAATGATGGAAACCAGCAGGCCGTGCGACTCTGTCAGCAAAACAGTTCTTTGCTTTAATGCTACAGGGGTAATGATGTTCTGACGTCATCTTAATGCTGTTATGTTCATGTGTTCTCTGTGAAGAGCTAACGCCCTTTTCCTGCCTTCGTTTGCACTAACCCGTCGTTTCAGAACTGAGTTTGCCTCAGAACGATCGGCTGTGCAGAAACGTAACTGGGGTTACGGGCGCTGTTACTCAGGCCCTCTGTGGATGGGCTCTTCATGCATGTGCACAGCGAGTGCATTGGATGCATGGAATGCGCCGCATGCATTGCATTTCTGCTAGCGGCTGGAGTCTCGATCACCCATTCCGTCAAATTGAGGGCGCATTTCTTTGGTAATCTTATTGGAAGAGCTTGGAAGAGCTAAGAAGTGCAAAATAAATGATCTTCAGTCTGTGATAGCTATTTAAACCAGATCTGTAAAACGAGTTTAGGAGCCTCTGGTGTCGAAACCTTAAATGCACTGATACGATGCTTTTTAAAAAATCTTAAAAGCACCTTTTTTTTCTTGCTGTTTTTAAAAAAATTCTCGCTAGATAATTGAGGCTCCAAACTCCAAACCGGCATTGGAGATCCGTAGGGGTGTTTTTTTTCACCCGTTTTTACGCGTCAGCCCTCCGTTCACGCAGAAGTATTTCTCACCGGAGCGGGTGAATGCCCCGCGGCCCCGGCCGTAAATTGGAGAGTTGCCCCTCCCGGTAAACAACGCGTGATGAATAGTCGGCGGCGTGCCGTTTGGAACCCGGCGGGGGGATAATGAACGCGGCGGGGGGAGACGTCCGGGGCGAAATGGGCAGTGCGGCGCCGGGCCGCACTACGGTGACAGCCTCATCAGTTTGTTTTTTTTTTTTTTTTTTTTCTCTCTCCTGTGTGGGTCGCGCGAGAGCAGGGCGGGGGATTTCGGATTGAGGACGCCCTGCGGGGCCCCTCCGGTGACAGGTGTGCTTCGCCTCGGCTACTCGAGCGGAACGGGCCGCTCTGGATACCGGCTCCTCTGAGCCCTGCCAGTAACTCCAGTGGAGGGGGGAATGAAGGAGGGAGGGAGGGAGGTGAGGTAGGAGAGAAGGAGTGGATGGGGATGGGCTTCTGTGGGGGACAGCGAATAAGTATACGTGTCATTACACTTATCACCTGACTAGCAGCGACTGTCATGTAGCCTACTTGTGTACAGTTTGATATACTGTGTGCGCTGGCTTGGGGAAAGGGTCGAGAACAAGGTGTGGATTAGGGAAACCCGGAATGCTTTTCTGAAAAATCTGGGACTCTTTCTGGAGGACAGGGGTCCCTTCCTCCTCCCTCTGAAAGACCAGCCTGTCGATCATCTAGCATGTGGCTGTGTGGCACTGGCCTTTTCTCCAACAGAAATGTGGCAGCTGAGCACTATTTTTCTATATTTTTGAAGCTTTTTAAATGGTACCCTGTCTATTTCTCTGTGAAGCTTCCGTATTAAATATCATTTTTTAATCCATTTTTGGTTTATGTTCCTTTTCGCATGTTCATCTTGTAACAATTAATAGTTGTTTACATGGCGTCTTAGTATGCAGTGATATTTTTGAAGGCCTTATTGGCTGCCGCAAGATCCTGCTGTGACTGGCTGCAGTCTGGCTTGTGGTGGGCGTTTCCCCTCTCCCACCATCATGCCTTCTGGATGACATCAGCTTCACAGTGCCAGAAGAGCAGGGCATTGTGGGCCCGTGACATTTCTCGTATTTGGCCATGAGGTCTTTGACCATGACTGCTTGAGGCTACAAACCCAAGCCCCCCATTCCCGTTCGGCTGACAACAGTGCCGCGAACAGCTGACCCCTGTGACGTTACACCGGCGTCAGTGGTCTGCCTTGTGGGGACATTCTTGTTTTCCCCTGCCTTATGGGGACCGTCACTAAATAGGTCAGACCTCAGAGGAGCGAAGGCAAGGCTGATGGCTGGAGACGTGGCGCTAGGCACTAGTGAATGGAGGAGCAGGACTCTGTGCAGCTTGTGGGCACGGTGTCTACTGACAGTATCAACAGAGCTACTCCTGAATTGGAGATTAGGGCTTAATTCATTGTTGCTCGGTTGTACCATTCAAGTAAACCTTGGAGGAACAAGAAACCTAATGTTTGCAATAATTAATAAATCTGCGGGGAATTTAATTCTCCACATATGTTAAAAATTCTAAATTAAAGATGAAATAAGTGGATCATTGAAATTGACATGATATTAACTGACAGTGCTGGTAGCGGATATTGGTAATATGCAGAATGGCCCATGCGTTCTAAACGCTCGTGAAGATTCCTTCTCTTCTCTCTCCCTCTGTACCCATTACCCGTGGTCCCCTGTGGTCAGGCTGGGGAATAACTGCTGTCTGAGTAAGAGCCTCGGTCCTGATGGCACAGCTTACAGCTGACACATTCACGTTGACTTATTTCAGCTAGCCAACCGCTAACCGTCAACATGCGTCTCCATGGGCGCCACACTGTCCACAGCATTCCGAGTCCAAGCCCAATGTTTCAGCACTACACATCTGCTCTTCCCCCTGACTGCCAGTACCTGTTGGAATTCCCCTCCCCCCATTAACCAGCCTGGCGTGCACCAGCTGTAAGCAAAACTAAAAAAAATAAGGTGG
This sequence comes from Anguilla rostrata, assembly GCF_018555375.3. Classification (NCBI taxonomy): domain Eukaryota; kingdom Metazoa; phylum Chordata; class Actinopteri; order Anguilliformes; family Anguillidae; genus Anguilla; species Anguilla rostrata. The sequence continues at coordinate 35,734,506 of NC_057937.1, forward strand.
GGAGAGACGCCTCTGCCTTGGTTTACCGGGCGCAACGGGTTTGGAGCAGCGTCTGCAGCAACAGTGGCGCTCTGCAGACTTCGCCTGGGCCGATCCACGGCTCGGCTCCGCGGGCAGGGCTATTAATAGCGCCAGGTTCTGGTTTTACGGCTCGCGCCGCGGAGCAGAAGTAACGCGGCCCCGTCCTCGCCGGCTCCGCCTCTCGCCCCCGGATCGCGGGCTGCCGTCGAGTTTTGGACGCTTATTAAACTTGCATGGCCCAAACTCGGGGGCGCATTAAATATTGAACCGTGCTGCCTGCCCGCTTGTGGGGTGGTTGGTTGGGGGGGTGGGAGGGAGGGTGGGGGGCAGCCAGGTCACTGGAACATGGCATCCTGATTGTAACCTCAGACTTTTCAATCCTCTCTGTCACTGCCTCTTTTAACAAAGGTCTGCCCTGAAAGGTCTGAAGGTCTGCCCTGTAAAATGATCCCGGGGGTCGGTGGATGGAGCATTATTGCTGTAACAGTTGGATGTTTTCAGTCTCTGTGTAAGAGAGGTGGTGGTTTGACCCCTCAACGCGGTGGCCAGGCACCCCAGCTGGGCTGTAGGTTTGATGTTACCGCTGAAGATTGTGACCAGATGCACATTTTTGGCTCTGTGCGCTTGGAGCATCAGTAGTGTATTGTGGGACTGCATTACCTCTCTCCTGGGATTCACTTTCCTTCACCTGCATTGCAGAAGAGAGCATGTGTAAGCCAGACCTCATACTTCAGGTGGTGAAAACATCTAGGGAGTTGTGCTATCCGGTTGATTTATAGCCTTTTTGTTTGTCTTGTGTACTATGGTGCTGTCGTGGTGTGAGTGCTGTGGATGCTGTTGTAGTGTGTGTGCGCGCATTGGTGCTGTGCATGATGTTATTCTGTGTTAGTGGTGTAGGAGCGCTGTGTCGCTGTTCTGTCTCAGTGACGTCCTATCGCTGGGTTTGTGATGTACTAGTGCTGTCTCAGTGACGTCCTATCGCTGGGTCTGTTACATACTAGTGCTGTCTCAGTGACGTCCTATCGCTGGGTCTGTTACGTACTAGTGCTGTCTCAGTGACGTCCTATCGCTGGGTCTGTTACGTACTAGTGCTGTCTCAGTGATGTCCTATCGCTGTGTCTGTGATGTACTAGCGCTGTGTCACTGACGTCCTATCGCTGGGTCTGTTACGTACTAGTGCTGTCTCAGTGATGTCCTATCGCTGGGTCTGTTACATACTAGTGCTGTCTGAGTGATGTCCTATCGCTGGGTCTGTTACGTACTAGTGCTGTGTCAGTGACGTCCTATCGCTGTGTCTGTGACGTACTAGAGCTGTGTCAGTGATGTACTATCGCTGGGTCTGTGACGTACTAGAGCTGTCTCAGTGATGTCCTATCGCTGGGTCTGTGACGTCCTAGTGCTGTGTCATTGGTGTACGTTTTCTGTGTCTGTGATAGCTCTGGATCTGTACTGCTGTTGGTTCAGTGACGTCCTAGCGCTGTGTCAGTGATGTACTAGCGCTGTGGCTGGCTGTGACGTCCTAGCGCTGTGTCATTGGTAGCGTGGTGTGAGAGCCGGGCTCCACTCCTCTCGCTGCAGAAGTGAAGACAGTCCCCCCCGGCGGCACGGTGCCATTAGCTGGTTCTGCTCTGCCCTGCGGGTGAAATTTCACCTGATTTATACGACCCAGAGGGTTACGAAATAGAGGAAACTACACATGGGAGGGCTTTTAATATCATGAGTGAGATGGGGTGGCGGGGGAGTGGGGGAACACTATGAAGGCAATGGAGGTCGACCAGGCATAGTTTTCACTGATGGGGAAATAACTCATTGAGTAGGGTGAACACAGCGCCTGCCTCTCCTGATTGCAAGCAGCGGGAGACTACGCAGAGCAGCCATTTAGCATGAGAATAACATTTTTTTTTGTCTTCTTGTTTTTCAGAGTGCAGCTATGGAGGAGACGGTAATATGGGAACAGCACACAGTGACTCTTCACAGGGTGAGTGTTTATACCCCCTCTCCCTTCCTCTCTCTCTCTCTCTCCATCTCTGCCCTTCAGCTCTCCCTCTATCGCTCCATTCCTCTCTCCCACCATCTCTGCCTTTCAACACTCCCTAGCTCCCTCCATTCCTCCCTCTCCAACTGCCTGGAAACGTGACTGCAGGATGTTGTTCACGGAAAGGAAGTCAGATGTCAGGAAGCGACACAGCGAAAGGGAGAGGGGGTAAGGACAAGAGGGAGGGACCAGCGGGTCGACATTTTACCCATTACTTCAGCCATCTTCACCCTGAGAAATGATTCCATGGGTCTACAGAGGGCCCAGCCAAGGCCTGGACAGACCTTGGCTTCATTGGTTGAACCTACATAAGCCTTGTGAAAAAGAAACTCTTTCTTCGTACAGATAAGATGCATGAAGGTTACTCTTGCCTGCTGGCCTTTTGTTCACCAGTTTGTGAAAATGGGTGAGCAAATGTAGACAGGAAGTACAAGAGTCAGTGCTTCTTAGAGCTGGCCAGAAGAGAATGGAGAGGAAAAGGACCAAATGTTGGGGGGAAAGGTCGGTTAAAAATGTAGCCTACTGGTTATAAAGTGTCTGCCTTCAACTGTCTTTGAACTTGTCTGCGGTTGATCCATCAAATTCCCTTAGTCTTCATCCCTGATGATGCTGGCCACTTACCCATCCACACTCAGACTCCTCATACAGGCCCATAAAGTCTGGAAGGCATATGGAAAAAATAAATTACCCTCTTCAAGACTTGAGAACCTTAAGTCCGGAAACTACCCACTAAAGTCTGTACATGGATGCTGGATTGTTATTGAACAAAAATTATTAACATTTTCCACATAGAAGATGTGATGCAGTGGAGAGATCACCACCTCATTAATAATAATATTTTCCCACATTATTATTATTATTGTTGTTGTTATTACTATTATCATTAATTTTTAACTTGTGTATATAAACTAACCTTTTTGCACTTAATATTTAACTAGCTACTGTTTGCTGATGTTGCCTGGGCCCAGCCAGCTCTTCGTTTAGGCTAAGAACTCTATGTGGGTTTAATTTGAGCTCAGTCACTTCAAATGGAACTCTAAACATTCAAAATGAACACGCAAAATGTAATAAATTGCTGTTCTCCGTTTGTTGCGGATGCACGATAACAGTTCAGTCGGTCGCCCGCGGTCTGTTTTCGTCAAACTGCGTCAGCAGCGCGGGGGCCGCGACTGAGCTGGCTGAACGCAGTGAAAAGACGGCTGCACGCGTTTCGGAGGGCCCGAAGCCCGCCAAACCATCTGTACTGTCCTTAATCGACAGGGCGCGTTTAGGCGACGGGACAGGTTCAGGACGGACCGCAAGTGGCAGTTTCGAATTGAGGGGAAAAGAAAGGATGCGGGATTTGAAAAAAATAGGTGCCGGATAAAAATATTCCTCTGCACGGTGGCCACTTTGAATCACCCTAATCTCACCCCCCCCCCTTAAACAGCTTTGTGCTCACCGAGGCTGCTCAGCATCGCGAGCGGCGCTTTGGGAATATCTGGGCGAGGCTGTGGGGAAGTGACCCATTTCCAACAATTGTTTGCCTTCAACAACCCACAATGCTCCCTGTTTCTTGGCCAATTAGGAAATGTACATATTGCGACAAGGTGCAATAATCTGAGATTATTATGCTCTCACGGTGCAGGACTGTGTCGGCGAATAGGATTTTTTCCCCCCGCTGTGCCCCAACCTCCTTCGTTCTGTGAGTTCTTATATCTTCGCTCAACCCAGGATTGAAGAGATTCCGAACACTGCCTCACCTTGCAATTTGACGGATGGATTAAGAATAAAACTAAGTGCTTTTCGACCATAAGAAAAGCATTAAAAAAACGTGCCGATATATTCACTAGTTCTCTAGGAAATGTAAATGTCTAGATTGCCCAGTAACAAATCCGCACTCATTATTATCTTGTGCACTTAAATGGACCCCGGTGCTTAACCTTACGTGACCGTCTAGACCAGAGAGCCGTAATCTAATTAGCAGCAGCTTTATCAACGTTTAGGTGAAATCTCTTCTTAGGTGTGTTTTTCAAGCCCTTGTATGATCATTCTGTCACATTGTGGGCACAACGCTTTTAAACGGAGTTAGAAAACCTGGAAGATTCTTCTTGCTAGCTAATAAATCAGATGCTTTTCTGTTGAGAGGCTGTAATCGACTTGCCTGCCCCCGCTGTAGTTTTGCTGATGCCACTCTTTTTTTTTTTTTTTTTACATACTCAACGGTTGCAGATGTAGTAAATGCACAATTATCTCTTACATGCATGAGTCAAAAATTTTAAGAGCTGCATTATACCAATAAAGATGGAAGCCATCCATTTGGCCTTACTGGCTGTGCTCTGTGTTGTAAATGCGGTTGACATAAGTGTGGTTAGTGCGCACGTCCATACAGATCCGCCAGGCTTACGATGGCTGCCTTTTCTGTTGGCGATCTTCCTGCAGCCCACCTCTCAACACTCACGCTTGGCGTGTTGAGGGTGCCTTTTCCAGTGGTCCATTCCAGAACACCAGATTGCCTGGGAACGTTCCGTGTCAGGCAGCTTGCTCTGAAGAGATTTTGGCTATTGGCTTTCTCAGAATTGCTCCATTAAGGAGTAGAATTGTTACCGCTCATAATGGTGGGTTGCCAACATCTATCTTTTTGAAATTTTAAGCTAATGGCCACAGGGTAGCGACATCTTTGCAATCAGGGGCTTTGTGAACTGCAAACGAATGCAGAGAGACATATGCCAATGCCAGAAACTATTGGTTCGCATGGCTACGTGAGATGGCTTTTTGTAATTTGGCAAAGTAATTATTTGGGTACAGTAGGCAAGCTTTAATAGGCCTCAGAGATCATTAAGAGACCACTTGTCAAATACATATCTAATGTTATGGAATTGAAAGGTAATGAACCAAATGCAGAGTGGTGTCAGGGGAAGAGGGAGCAATTGATGATAATCTCGCGCATGGAAGTGATGGGGAACGCATCGCAATGAACACAACCCAGTAAAAAGCATTTACATAAAGTCAGAAATATTTCACAATTAAAATTTTAATAGTTTTTTCAACAGTAAGTAAATACAACATGAAAAATATCCATAAAAATGTAATGATTTTGCTGATTTGTTTTTTTAATAGAGCCACGTTTAATTCACTGATTCTATTCCTCCCATCACATCTGCTCATGGAACGATGTGTTCTGTACTACAATTCCCATGAGTCCTTTCTTCCTTCTGTTGTCTTGCGTGACACATTCTCCCACTGCGCGATACTCCCTGAGCCTGCATCCTCTGTGGCCCCTCAGCGAGCTGTGAGCTGCCAGTGAACTCTGCACCATCGGCCTCTATTTTGAGCTTGCGAGGCTGATTATCATGGCTTTCTGCAGGCACGGTTCACATGCTTCTTTATTCCTCTTCCATTATTCCTTCAGAAGAGGGATATCAAAGGAACCGTCGGTCCCCTGCAAGTTGAAAGACTCGCGTATGAGCCGATTGGGATATAAATCTTGTCTGGGGGGGGGGGGCGATGGCCGCATGGTCGGCCCCCGCTCGCGACCGCATCGTCCGCACGTCAGCAAACCCGTGCGCGGTAACTGGGATGTCTGTCGGCCCATCTGAACCCAACTTTTCCACCTCATTAAAATGCCCCCTCCAGCGGACCCCTGTGGCAGGCTGCGGTCTCACTGCTCTTGTTCTCCTCCCCCTCTCCCTGTGTATTTTTTTTTTGCAGGCGCCGGGGTTCGGGTTCGGGATAGCCATTTCGGGAGGTCGGGATAACCCTCATTTTCAGAGCGGCGAGACCTCCATCGTCATATCCGACGTCCTGAAAGGAGGCCCGGCGGAGGGGCTGCTGCAGTAAGTGCTCTGATTTTCAGTGCCTTTTGTTCATCCTCAGCCCAGTCAGTACGTTTCCCTTTGTGAGTGGTGGTTATGGAGAGCCTTAGTTTGAGCCTGTGCAAGTTTGGGGATCTTCAGCTACCCAGCACACAGAAATTATAGATGATGTTCACAAAACATGGATGCAGAGGTGTGTGTGCGTGTCTCTGTCTGTCTGTGTATGTGCGTCTGTGTGTGCGTGCATCTGCGTGTGTGTCTCTGTCTCTGTCTGTCTGTGGGTGTGTGGGTGTGTGTGTGTTTGGCTGTGAGTGTGGGCATCTGCGTGTGTGTCTCTGTCTCTGTCTGTCTGTGGGTGTGTGGGTGTGTGTGTTTGGCTGTTGAGTGTGGGCATCTGTTTCTGCAGGTGAGTAATGACTCTTTACTCCTCACCAATTCACACACAATCCCCCCCCCCCCCGACTGTAGCCCTCGAGCCATCTGCAGAGCTATTTACCTGTGAAGGATTATGGGAGCAGGTAGCGCAGTGAAAGAGCCGGGTCCCTCGCGCGGCTGTCGTGAGGATTCACGCGTCCGTCCCCGGGCTTCACGCCAGCGAGGACGCTCCACGAGCCTCTGCAGGAGCACCAGCTGGTCCCGCGCTCAGGGTCACGCATTAATCTGTGCCTCCCCCCCCTCCAGGGAGAATGACCGGGTCGTGATGGTCAACGCCGTCTCCATGGACAACGTGGAGCACGCGTACGCAGTGCAACAGCTTCGGAAGAGCGGGAAGAACGCAAAAATAGTGAGTCGTCAGCTCACGCCCCCACACACACACACCCACACACACACACACATCCATCAGGCATCCTCCCTTCTTTATTAAATGTGCAGCATTATGCATAGATGCATTATTAGATAATTAGCCGCATGCTCCCTCTGCAGTCATCCTTTCAAACAAGCGTCTTCCAAGGGGCACACCACGGAACAAGCAGGACAGGGCATTGTAGCTCCGCTGCAGAATGAGCCTGAAGTACTGTGTGTGGGGTTTGTCACGTGGAGCGGGATCACGTAGGCTGCTGTTGGGGGAGGATGCCGAGCGAAGGTGAGGCCGTTGCCATGGCAGCACCTGGTACCACGCTCTCTGCGCTCGTGTCGAGGTTTACACGGATCTCTGCGGTGCTTTGCCAAACACCTCTCAGCCGCCTTCTCCTGTCCTGCGAAGGCTGATGGGAGTTGCGCTTTGAGGAACAGAAATGCGACGTCGCCTTCTCTTGATGGCGTCCGCTTTGTTTCCCCCTGAGGTCATCAGCCAGGTTCACATTCTCATAAATTTAAACCGTGTTCAACAGCAACTGCACACTTCCTTGGGGAAACCTGACTGAATGGCAGCTGTGAAAATTATAGGTACGGTCCTTGGAGGACCGCAGGATTTGATGGGTTTTGGCGCGTTCCCTGCGTAATTGACTGATTTAACTGCCTAGTTGACTGCTGAATGACTTCAGTTGGACTAGCTGCCTGCGCCCGAACAAGAGGTTTTAGGCGGTGCACCTTCCCTTTCGAAAGAAGGGGAGCTGCCTACACGTGAAGGATAACGATATTATCCTTACAAGGAGAACTTACAAGCAAATTGCTCTCAAGGAACTTTATGCCTCGGTTTAGAGTGGTCCATTTCAAACACACCCCTCCTCATGTAACATTGACCACAAAAACATGCATATGCTCACTGTGTACAGGAAGTGACATCATGGATAACCATGATGTCACTTCCTGCACTCAGTGAGCATATGCTATATACACCATCTGTACAGAGCGTTTCTGAGCCTGCGTGCGATTGGAGTGTATTCCCTGGCGATAGCTCCGGTCGCTAACGGCCTGTCGCCCCCGCAGACGATCCGGAGGAAGCGGAAAGTGCAGATCCCGGTGGCTCGCCCCGGCGCCCGGGAGACCGTGTCGGAGCACGAGGAAGAGGAGGACGAGGACAGCTACGACGACGACGAGATGTACGACGAGCGGAGCGCCCGCAGCGGGCCCAGCGCCTACGGCGGGGTCTCGGGGAGGCGGAGCGAGAGGGGCGGAGCCCAGCGGGACCGCAGCGCCTCCAGGGAGAGGAGCCTGTCGCCCCGCTCCGACCGCCGCTCCGTCGTCTCCTCCACCCTGCCCCCGCGCCCCGCCAAGGTCACCCTGGTCAAGTCCCGTAAGAATGAAGGTGGGCACCACAACGTCGGGGAAAGTCGTGTTTTTGGGGGCGGATTTGGGGGGGCGGGGTGTGGGCTTTTGTCAGCCAATCATCTTTATTCTCTGACTGTAATTATAATTTATTGTGGTGAGTGACATTGACACTTGAACCAATCATTGTGGTTGGCTTTAGGTGTAAACCTGTCATTGATTCAGGGATTAACTGCTCGTTCTAGCTCCACCTCCAGGGCTCACTAATCATGCAGTGTCTCTGTCTTCCCGTGTTTACTGCTCCAGGGGTGTGAAGGCTTTTTTTAAAGTCTTGATTGTATTTCCTGTCGATCATAACACACGGCTGTCATGAGATCAGACTAACGTTATTTACCTTGCACTCTGTGTTTACTACAGTCTCGTTAAAGATCTCCCTAAAGGGTGTGAACAGCAAAGGCTTCATGCCAGGACACACAGTAATGGCTCTGTCGCACTCACTCACAGCAACAAGCAGCACAGGGCCACGTTACGCTCACTTAAAAGTAGAAATTAGCAGTGTGTTTGTGCCCTTGTAGTTCTCCACGCGTCTCTTTGCCTATTGAACACATAGAGTGAACTGAATGTGGTCTTGACTGTTTCGGTAAATGTTTCGTTCGGCCAAAAAAATCAGTAACCTGGTCCAGCACAGTGGCGCAGAAATTATGGGATTGTCGCGCCGGTTTGCGGTCGCAACCCGGTCTTCACGGGCAGACGCGGCCGGTCTGCGACAGGCTCTCCGCTGATACCATCTTTGTTGCTGTCGTTTACTCTGAAAGCAGAATACGGCCTGCGATTGGCCAGCCACATATTTGTCAAGGACATCTCCCCAGAGAGCCTGGCAGCGAGGGACGGGAACATTCAGGAGGGGGACGTGGTGCTGAAGGTGAGCGAGCGAGGGAGGGATGGAGGGCAAGGGTGCGGGGGGCGGGCTCAGGTCTCATCTCCTCCATTGTCCTTACAGCTAATGGAGCTGATTACCTACATAGCTACTGAACAGGAAATGACATCATCAGTTTAATAAAACGTTCATGATGGATACAGAATAGAATGGGAAATATTTATTTATATTTATTTGTTATGGCTGGCAGTCAAGATGATTCCAAGGGCCCTGACTGATGAGGGCCTGCAAAAAATATTTAGAACTTAGGATCTATTGGGGTAGTGGGGCCCAGTGTTAGGTCTCTTCATGGGACCCACAATCCCTGGTGCTGCCCCTGTTGAGTGCCCTAACGTAGAATCATTGCACTCCAAAATGTACAACCATTACACTGCCAACTGTAAAAATAATATGTAAGTAACTGTAAGAATAATAATTAACACTAACAATAAAAGTACAATGATGAAAATTGTAATAGTGTGTTCATCAGTTGTGTTCTCTAACGTAACTTTGCTTGTGCCTTGTTCGAAAAAAATTTTTTTTTATTTTCTTTTGAAAGGTTTGTTCCTCTTGACGCTTGACAGTTCAGAGAGAAACGGAGTGTTCCGCCTGTGGTTAATTTCCCCGTCCTTCCTGTTCCTCTCTCCGTAGATCAATGGAACGGTGACGGAGAACTTGTCCTTGATCGACGCCAAGAAGCTGATAGAGAGGTCGAAGGGCAAGCTCAAAATGGTGGTGCAGAGGGACGAGAGAGCGACGCTGCTGAACATCCCCGACCTGGACGACAGCGTCCCTTCCGCCAACGCGTCTGACCGAGACGGTGAGAGGACACGGCGGGGATCGTGTGTTGGGGCGGGGCCGGAGAGGCGATCGGGAATGGGGTGGAGCCAAGGAGCCAAGCCAGCACAGAAACATTTCAGTCACATTTTTAGCACCTAACTGCTCACTAAACGTGGTTTCCCTGTTTGTCTGCTATCCAGGGTTTTAGGGTCAAAATACAGGACTACACAGAAACATACAGAATTTTTTAAATGGGCCATTCACCCAAAAATGAAATTACGGTATGTTTCCACTAACGCAGAAGCACCATGTATCCATCCAGATTTGACAGGTTCTCTAGATATCCGCTGCAGCTCACCCTGATACAAAGGACCTCAACGGGTCCCTAACGTTTGTGGCCTCAAAGCGCCAAAAAATTTACAATAAAAAAAAAAAAAAAACTCTTTCCAAATATAATGCCACGGCTACTCACGAACGTCCACAGAGCTTAATTTATGCTCGAACAAAAAGTTCGACCAAAGCTTACCAGTATTCTGGGGCGCGGTGTCAATATTTTTCAAACATTGTTGAAGCGATGTTTTAAAAAAAGCACTGCGCCCCAGAATACTGGCGTGCTTTGGTTGAGCAGAAATATCCACAGTTGGCGTACATCGTAGAGAGTAGTTTTCAATGAAACCGTGCACAAATTAAGCTCTGGGGAGGATCGTAACCGTGGCATTATATGTGGAAAGAGACAGTGCTGAGTTTTTCGAATGTAAATTTTAGGTGCTTTGACGCCACAAAGGCTTAGGACCCGTTGAGGTTCGTTGTGTCATGGGTGAGCTGCAGCGGATGTCTAGTAAACTCATAAATCCTTGGAGAAGCTATCTTGAATGATGGATAGTACTCTGGGTTAATGGAAATTTGTTGGGCTGTTACATTAGTGGTGTGTGTGTGTGGCGGGGGGGGGGGGGTAGAGATTGGAAAGTGAGGTCTCTTCATTTAGCAAAAATGTGGCTGCTTGCTTTTGCATAAAATCATTAACCTGTCAATCTCATTGTTTTAATGAGCGCATTATCGCATGCTGGTTCTGTTTGGCTGTTTAGTAGCAATTTTGCATGTAACTGGGTGTGTGGTGGTACAGGAGCATTTCCTGAAGGGGCAGGGTAGGGGGCATGATAAAAATTGCAGGCAAAATCGATGAATAGCCCAAAAAGTATTTTTTCCTTAAAATATCAGGGACCGTATTCACAAAACATATTAAGGCTAAAAGTAGCTTGTAACTTACAGATTTAGGAGAAGCTCCTTAAAGCTCCTAAGTTGAATCTGTGAAGATTTAGGGGTATTGAAGAGTACTCCTAAGTCACTAAGACCAAATCACAAACAGTCCTATCCGCCTCGTCATCGGTTCAGTGTTTTAGAAACCTTGAATAACATTGAGCTTTTAAAAAGGTATTACCCCAATTGCAATGGTAGTGCAATTATAGTAGAGTAGACAGAAGTGGGAAAGCCGCATTTATGTGGAAGTTTATTTGTTGCCACTCTTCTTTCTTGGCTTTTGAAGTCATCCTGTCTCCAAATTTCCCTTTGATAATGTCCTTCCTTTCATTTACCACTAGGACAAGAAGTAAAAACTGTTTTTGCATCCAGTTTGGTTTTTGGTTTTGTTTGCTGGGCACTGTAGCATCGCACTTGTTGTCAGCCATAGTTATTCTAGCCTAATAATTAATAGGCTGTTTAAATGCATATCCGCTCGTTATTTTATGAGCTGCCAGACATGTTAGAGGCTAACGATTGGCTAAATATACTGTATACTTGACTAGTCAGTATATACTTTTTGGTTTCATGTTACAGTAGGTCAGTGATACTTACCCTACATATTTGAGTATGGTGACATGATTTGTACCTCCCGCTACAGTATTTCTATGATGAATTCGCTGACATAGACCCATCCTCTATCAACCAATCACTGTGGGCATAGTAAGGAAGCTCATTCATGAAATATAGCAACAAGGTTAACACCGCCCTTTCTCTTAGCTTGAGTTCCCCCTGTTCCTTAGGAAGACTTGGTCTTGGCAGCTTTATGAATAGGTTTTAAGAGGAAGCTCTTAGCTAGGAACTTTTAATGCCACTTAGTAGAACTCTTAGTGGTAAGATGAAATGGTTTGTGAATACGGACCCAGAATCAGATTTTGCAAAAAAAAAAAAAAGCATAGTGAATGGGAAACCAAAAAGCGCTTTTTATGCTTTAGTTTTATTTAAGCTTTATTTATTTTATTTTTTTTCTTTAAGTCCGCATGCTAAACACCCGCTTTATTTTAACAGACATTTCAGAAATTCATTCACTGGCATCAGACCATTCCAATCGATCACATGACAGAAACCGCAGCAGTCGTTCGCGCTCGCCCGACAGGCGGTCGGAACCCTCCGACCTTTCCAGGCATTCTCCACAGCCAATCAGCAACGGCAGGTAAGGACCCTGCCCCCCCCCCCCCTCCCCCATTCTCTCTTTCCAGTGGATATTTATCTGCTCTGCCATTCAATACCGATATCAATATCTGTATGTACTATAATTGCGTATCTGTGATCTTCCAGCTGTGCCTGAGAAAGAGTTAATGGACCGCAGTCCTTCCAGCATGATGGAAAGTGAATGAATACATAAGTGGATGAAATGAATGCTGTGATTGGAGAATCTGGATTACCACAGCAATCAGTTAATAGCCTCCTGCAGGCTATCAGGGGTCACAGGGCAAAAATGGGGGGGGGGGTTGTCAATCCACAGCATGGCAAATGAGCTTATTGACTGGCTCTGGGTGGGACCCTGTTGTGTCCCCCACAATCAGAGCAAAGCACACACAAGGAGAGATTAATAAACCATAACCACCCCCCCACACCACACACACACACACTCGCACACATTTTCACATAAGGATGCAGGGTGGGGTAAAAAAAGGAAAGTCTTCAGAATGTCTTAGTCTTATACCAATTTATAGACCAAAGACTTGCAATGCGATGTGGCTCATGTCTCAATTGTTACCTCATTCATTATATTTCTGTCAAAGTGTGTTTAGTTTTTATGGTTTCTGTTTTTTCCCCTTTCTTTTTTTCCATTGTTCATCAGTTGGAGATTAAAGTAAGTTGTAGTTCTGTCCTTGTAGTGCAGATTAGACGCATCGAGGCTGGGGTTTTAGCGGAGAGAGAGAGAGAGCCTGCGTAGCTGCAGAAATAGAAGGTAGATGAATAGATGTAGCGGTAGATGCGTGGGCTAGGCGGATAGAAGGGTGACGGGGAGAGGAGTCGTAGGGCGTGGCCCCCTCCCGTCGGTGCCAAAGATTTCCCGCTGCGGTGAACTGTCACCACGGTTAAAGCCAACGCGGGCAAACGCCCCGGGCGTGGCGCGCGCGTCTCTGACACGTACGAAAACCCTGGAGGGCCCGCTCGGCCGAATAAAGCTCCCTGTCGTCGCCATAGTGTTTGTTTCCCCGGTAACCGTTAACCCCAATGCCCCGTCTCCTTGCCAAGCTGGCTTTTTCGCGGCCACAAGGCATTCTTGTTCTTCATGAGCTGATCGGGTCTGAAATGGCCGCTGAGGGAGAACAGCACCTCACTCCCGCCCTAAAGACAGCATAGCCCACCGTGTCGAAAACACAAGGAAGCGGAGGCAAGCTCTTGTGCGCGTTAGTGCTGTTTAGCTTCTTGTCGTGCCATGCAGTATTCTACTGGGAATATTATCGCAGATAAGCAGCTGTACAGTAGAAATAAAATAGAAAATTACAAGAGAATTAATATTGACAATAATAATGTAAAACTGCTTTCCTCATATGGAGGTGAGATGGGGGGATATTTTCATCTTTGGGTCCAGTTAACAAGCTTGAAACCCTGAGTAATCGGTTCCCTTATCTCAGGTCCAACAAAAACATTTAACGTCACCGCCAGCAATGGCGGTACGGAAGGATTACATGGAAATCATTAGTTCATTAGAGGAGGTTTGACTTTGTTCCTCGATTGATAACTGCAAAGTTTATTTCTTTCTCCGCAGCTGCCTGTTTGTTGCCACGCCTGTGCAATCGCCTCGGTGTTGTTTATTGCAGTCGTGCTGAATAACGATTCTTGTTTTGACGCAGGACTGCGGGTTCTCTCTTGCACAGAATCCTCCCGCTGTAAGTGTGCCACGGTGTCTCGGCAGTGTGTGTGTGTGTGTGTGTGTGTGTGTGTGGTGCACGTCTGTGATTTAGAGCCCAGCACGTGTCGTTCATGCCACCCCCAACCCACCTCCACCGTTTGTGTTGAACATTTTTATCTCTCGTCCAGTAGCGTTCGTGTGGAGTGTGTGGGTCTGTGTGTGTGTGTGTGTGTGCGTGTGGACAAAATCTGTAGATTCATGCCCCACAAAAACAAGCATGTTGTTCAGTACTGATGCAGCTCAGGGTTAGGTGTTTGGTCTGGGTGATTCATAGTTTGCATAGTAGCCTGTGTGTGTTCATGATTGTGGCGGCAGCTGGGTTTCATGTGAAACTGAGCTGTCTGTGGTACTGCGAGGTTGGTTCAGCGTGGTTCTTGTGTCCTACACTCGTAATACTGCCGTATTTCCCAGGGTGGCTTTCAGCAGAACCCTTGCTCATGTAATAGCCGAGCGTTCCATTGCCATTGTTGTAGTTTTATAAGCCCAGCTGTATTTTATTTCATGCGGTTGAAAGGTTTAAGTAGGAGGAGAATTCAGACTGGTTCTGCAGCCAGGCACCATGCAGTTCAAGACAACACTGATGTGAGGTCATCTGCTGCTAAGCTGCTGTCGTTGAGCGTGCGCTTTCGCAGAATACGTCCATTATTCGATCTCTGTTTTGCCGCGAATTCCCCCCTCCCGCCCTATTGCCGTCAGCAGAAAGCTGTGGTGTCGTATTTTTTGTCTGCAGTTCTCAAGAATATTCTTTCCTTGTTGACGTTTTTGAGTCCTTTCATTTGTGAGAGCTGGCTGCAGGTGGCACTCGGTTTTGGCAAGTGCCGCCGTCGGAGGGTGAAAGCGTTTGGAGGAGGGAAGCAGGGAGCTCTGAAAGCGGCTTCCTGCTTTTGTGCGCTACAGAATGGGCGCTCTCGCGCTTTCCAGAGGCAGCTGTTTTAACTGCGGTCTGCATGTTCGATGCACGTGATGTGGGCTAATGCAGGATTCTGCAGCCAGCGGGATTGTGTTGTTCTCTGCTTGGCTGATGAGGACATTGTGTTGCTTGTCGTAGCCGTTTACACGCGCCGAGCGTTACGTCTGTACACACTAAGGCTCCAGGGCCTCCTTCCGTCCTTTGTTTTGGAGACTTTGGAATGCAGAACTACGTCTTGCTGTTAAAATGGCTCGAAGCTTTTAAAATAGCTCCGAGACATTGCTTCCGTGCACTGAGGCAAGAATTTTGTATCTGCAATGCCATCAAATGAGTTTACTTCATGCTTTTCGAGCTCAGTAGTACACATTTGACAAACAAGGAACAATTATTTTTTTATTTGCATACATCTGTTCAGTTCATCTGTTACTATTTGTAGATTTTAAGCCCCTTTTGGGCATGTAATTCTCATTTATGTATTTCTTGCAGCATTATAGAGGTCAGTTGTACTGAACTACATTTGTACAATTGTGAAGCTTGCATGCAGCCTGGAGAAATCAATGTGTTTACTGGCGAAAGAGGAGGGGGAATTTTCACATAAATCACGAACTGTTATGCGATTCATTTAAGTAAGACCATAATAGCACATTACAGTAATCCTACTGAAAGTAAATGGTATTGCCAATTCTTGTCACTGGGCCCATACACGGTGATGGATGAAGATAAGAAAAGGTTAATCATTCAGTTACAATGGGAAGAGGAGAGGAGACGTGGGCTGGCAACTGCCTGAACAAGGTTTAGCTAACAGAAAGAGGACGGAGGAGAGTAGAAGCCAGCCTCGAGAGAACAGGCAAGAGAAAGGGGAGGGCAGGGGGGGTGGAATTCTCCCCGCTGACATTTGGCTTGTTTGCACACTCGAGTCCAGAGAGAAGTAGATTTAGGACAGGACCTGCTGCCAACCCTTCGCCAAACAGGTGATTACGGGCTCCTTTGCAGACGGTGTTGTCTCGATTTTGCCCGCAATCAGCAGTTTATTTTTAGCCTTGGCTGCTCAAGAAGTCACTGAAATGGCTACCAATTACCAGTGACCCGGTGCTAGATCATTTGTGGCCTACGCCCATTCTGCCTTCTGCTGTTTTAATGGGAATGGGAAATTATGGGAAAAAACAAAACTATCATATTGTAGATTAAGGATATTATGCAGTATACTTGTCTTATCGCCAACAAATTTTAATGCAGCAGCTGGAGGTGGCTACCGGGCGATGCTTTTCTCTGGGTATGACAGGGAGAGGAGTAGATTTAGTAAACACGTTTGGCTAATCTAAAGTAAGTTCATTATATTTAGTAAATACGTATTTTTCTCCCGTTCAGATCCTGAAGTGGTCCATGAGGCTGCCAGGGGAGGGTAGTCTGAGGCAGTGAAGCAGGCAGTGCCTGGACATTCCTGCTAGCAAAGCTGCCATTTGGCAGCGGAGCGTGTGTGCCAGCCCGGGCAGTCATGTGACCCGTCTGGAATGCACTTATTGTTCTAACTCCAGCGGGCGAATGGTACGAGAGCTCCCCTGCACCTGCAGAGCAGAGGCATGGCTCCGTCTCACCTCCGTGTGAGCTCCTCCTGAACACGTTCATCAGGACACATTGCGCAAGGGCGCTGGGTGTATATGAACGCAAAGAACTGCCAAGGGCCGAAATGTGGTCAACAGAAGCCCGAGGGTTTACCAGCGGTCAGTTCGAAAATAGTTTTTAGATGACTGCAAGTTTTCTTTTTTTATAATAAGCAGATCTTCAGTTCCTCAGACTCCTGTCTATAAAAAAGCGGATACTTTCAGAAACTACTAGCCTTCGTTTTCATTGTAATTGCTATAAATTAGGGCTAGGTAATAAAACACAGTAATAATTATCACTTTTTTTTGCAGCGCCATCATTTGCACCACGGGGATTATCTCCTTTCTTTCTATCTTTTTTCTATAATCCTCCCTGATGCTCCAGTGAATATCCTACGAAAGGTTGTGCACTTCAGATGAAGTGAATTTTTGTCAATTGCATGGAAGCTGATTGATTGGCAGTCATGGCAACACCCAATATTTGGGTGTGAGCTTTTTGCCTGGAAGCGTTTTCACACCTCTCTGAAGGTTCACTACAGCATCAGGTATGATCACTCACTATTTATTGTTATGGTTTATTGGCTAGCTGTACTGTAAATAGTGCAAAAATAAATAGTAAATAATAGTAAATAGTGAAATTTGAGTTTGGTCTCTTGTGAGTTCTTGTTTGAGTTTGGTCTCTATGGCAGGCTCTTGTATTGGAATAGGTGACAGTGAACCTTCATGATGCTTGAGATGACACTTGTAAAAAGGTCAAGAGAATGAGAATGAGCTGTGGGCCTTGGAGTCATTTGAGTCTTTCAGGCTGATTGATAACATCTCTCTTCCTTTAACTGCTTGGTTATTTTCCGTCCTTATTTCTGCTGCTCAGCCCTTATCAGTCATGTCATACCATCTCCCGTAGACCACTTTAACCTTTCACCTTTTGTGTTAGGGAGCAGTTGGAAGAGTTAAAATTAAAGGCCCAGTAATTTATCCCACTGGCTGGCAGTTTTGGTCTGGCAGGTTGTAGTCTGTAGGGATGAGACTTGCTGGAAGTGTTTATATCCTGCACACTCCAAATTCTTATTTTGCCCTGTGTTTTAGGTGTTTCTGTAAGCAGGCATAGTGTTTTCATGGAGGTAGGAAGAGTGGTGAGCCTGATGTGTGAAATCCCTAAAAACAGCGCCCCTCTGTGGAGAGAATGAGAAATGCCTGTATTGTCCTTTCATGTTGTGCTGTTCAGTTGAGCTTTTTATGAACGATTTATGTTATTTGGCCATAAACTAAAGCTGTTTCAGATGAAAAGGTTTTTACCTGTCCTCCCCTCATCTCAACTGAGTCATCTTGTTTGTCGTCATTGTTGCAGTTCAGTTCATGAGCAGAGCATCAAGTTAAAACCATCGGACAAACAAGCAAACAACAAAAAAGAATGAAATGTTTTTTGTTTCCAGCCACAGAAGTCGTGAGGAGGAGAGAAGTTCAAAGCCAGGGTCGCTTTCCACTCCCGTAAAACTTGCAGAGGACCCGCTAACCAACAAGCCGGCCGAACAGCCTGGGGCCAAAGAGGAGACCATGTTACCCCCTCTGCCAGGTCAGACCCCCCGACGAGGCTCCCAGACTGGCCCCACCTCTTCGCCAAAGTGCAATCCTAGACAAACCCCCCCCCCCACCCCCTCCCGTGACATATTATGGTGCCCAGCCCCTCCCTGGTGGTCGCCACAGCCCCTCCAGCTTCCTCTAGAGCAGGGATCATCAACTCTGGCCCTCAAATCCAAATCCAGCCCTGGTTTTCTTTCCTCCTGGATAATTAGTGCTACTGATTGGCCAGAGTGCCTTCACACCTGACTCCCAGGCAAAGGGAGGGTGGAAAACCAGCAGTTCTCAGCCCTCGAGAACCGTAAGTTGCTGATCCTTGCTCTAGAGTTTCCCTCTCGTCCCCCTGGGCGGTGCATCCAGTGAACGCTTACTCTTAGTGCAGCAGTGCCCAACGGACCAGATCAAACCCTAACCAGGCCTGTTGTCTCGTAGGGCTAGGCCACTGCCAACCGTACGTTGTCTTGTGGGACTCCAGGCCATAGCTAGATCAGGATTTGGTCATAGCGTTCCACACCTCATCGCCAATAACAATGACTGGTTGATCTGGCACCTGTGGTCTAGATATGCCAGGTTCAGGAGACACGTGGTTCTCCGCCGCAGTAGCGGTGCTGATTGGTGATCGGCCTGGCATGTGAGAATGAGTGGCAGCTGGCTGCCTAATGGTTGGGAGGACCCGTTTGCAGTTCTATTCTGTACCCACTTAATAAACAGTGCAGAGCTGAATTTAAACCACAGGCCTTATAGTTATAACTGCTTTTCAAATGAAGTTCTTAACTGAGAGAAGTGGATAATGTGACAAATTTGTAAAGATGGATGAACTTGAGAGAAGTACTGGTTAACGGGCTACAGATAGGGGACAGCTGGGCGATGCTATGACACCTCCAGGGCCAGATGTAGGGACCCCTGCCTCAGAACTGCCCCTGATCCCTGTCAGCTCTCACTCAGACCTGGCCTCTGATCACCCTGCCCCCCTGAAGTCCCGATCACATGACTCCTCATACTTCCCTTGGCTGGAGATGGGACACACATTTTATTCAAATCTGGGCCTGTTTCCCAAAGGCTCACCATGGAAAACTAGTAACAGACAATAAAACAAACTTTAAAACGCTCTTTCAGGCAAAAAGACGAATTGGTTGTGGAAACATAATCCAAATTTCTTCCTTTGTTTGTCATGCACATAAGTCACTAGCGGCATAGCACATTTTCCCAGTTTGTTTTCTGCATAATTTATATATAACTTCATGCGACTGCTAACTGCTATTCTGTCTTAAATCAGTCATAGGGAAAAACTCCCTCAGAAAGGAAAACTCCCTTCAAAGAAAATTGTATTGGAGCATTCTTTAGTGTAACAAAAAGGGGCTACTAAATATGATTGAGTTTGCCTAAAATAAAATGTAAATTGGAGATGGACAGATGGTCCCTAAACCAATGGGTGTGTGTGTGTTGGGGGTGTTTGTGTAGAATGTATGTGGCGGGAGGTTTGTGTAGAATGAAAAAGGTGTGTGTCTGCATGCAGGGTTGTGTAGAATGCGTGTGTTTGCGTGTATGACATTTGTCTACATTGCGTGAGAGTGAAGGTTATTGGGGTGAATGTCCGTCTGTCAGGGTTTGTGCTGGGGTCCTCTCTGCAGTCCAGCCCACTGCTTTGTGTGACGGCGCGCTTGTGTCCCGTATCCTCAGAGCCCAAACCGGTGTACGCCCAGCCCGGGCAACCGGACGTTGACCTGCCCGTCAGCCCCTCCGATGCACCAGTGCCCAGCGTCGCCAACGACGACAGCATCCTGAGGTACTTACGAGCCCATGGTCCTGCTCATATCATCTCTTCACTGCAAAAGCACGTTATGGTCAAGAGACGCAAGTCTTTATTTCCTGGTTCATAATTCATGGTTAATCAAATAGACCATTGAGGCAACTAATTGCATTATGGGGAGTCTTAGGCATGTATATGGACTATGAGAGAATTGCATATTGCTGGTCTCTGAAGTACTGTGAAATGCCTGTGTAAATATGATATACTCTGCTCTTTCAGTAGGGATAGGCAGCCTGTCAATATGCTAATTGCTACACTGCTATTCAGCCTGCTTAATTAGTTGTGTAACTTTTGACATTGGGTTGATTCTGATGTCAAAGGCATTTCTTACATACAGAAAATGTGGCTTTTTTTTTTTTGTGACCTGCATAATTGTGCAACTGTGGTCCAAAATAAATAATGAAACTGCATGTCTTCTCGTTCCTGCCCATTTCCCAGACCAAGCATGAAGCTGGTGAAGTTTAAGAAGGGGGAGAGCGTGGGGCTGCGTCTGGCAGGGGGGAACGACGTGGGCATCTTCGTGGCAGGCGTGCTGGAGGACAGCCCCGCGGCCAAGGAGGGCCTGGAAGAAGGAGATCAGATTCTCAGGGTTGGTTGCGCTGACTGTTTTCTGTATTCCTTTACTTTTTTTGACCCGCCATGTTGGAAATTTGCATGGCCAAAGTCTGGTTGTCTGCCTTACGTGTTCCAGGCAGGGACACATTTGAAGTGAAACAGCAATTGGTTAACTGACTGCTTTTATGCTGTATGATTGTTCTATCACATTGAGCATTGCGAGCTTTGTTAAATTAAACAACGTGTTGATAGTGCTGACAGGCTCTGGTCATGGCCAGGTTACTGCCCCTGCCTTGACCTTCCTGGAGAAAAAAACAACATGCTTCTTCACCCTCACATGACCCATGTTGATGTAAATATAAAGTGGAGGCTTCAATCACCAGACAGTGTTTGGGTGCATTGTTTACGTCTGACTGAATAACAGAAGAGGTCGTTGTTGGCCACAGTCTGCCGGCTGGTGTTTTGCACCACAGACGCACTGCAAATCAAAGGCACACTCGCTCCTGTTGAAACCTAAAAACAGAGTTCTCTGTAGAATTATTATGGCAGGTATCATGATGCAATGTAAATGTTCAGGAGAGGTGATGCAGTAAATGAAGTCGTGCTTGAAAAGTAGCCTGATCATCATCTGAACTTTTTTTAATTGGTCATTTTTACCTGCCAAACCTGAAAGCAAAGCTATGCAAAGACTCAGTAACTTTCTGGAACCATTTTCTGTGCTTAATAATATAGCAAGTTGATATATTTCATAAAGCAATTAAAGTTGGCTATGTTTTTCCTTTCATAGTTGACATCTGTGCTGATCTACTTTTTCTATGAATGTGGAATGTGGCTTTGGTTTGCAGTTCTGCTATAATGTAAAACAGGGAGACATTGGTATCAGTCTGTGAATTTCCATATCACGCACCCCTAATTATTATTATATGTGTAAAACCTGGAATTTGGTGCCCTGTGAAGTCATGGCTCTTAACGCCTCCCTCTCCCCAGGTAAACAACGTTGACTTTGCAAACATAATTCGAGAAGAGGCCGTGCTGTTCCTCCTTGATCTGCCGAAAGGAGAGGAGGTCACCATTCTGGCCCAAAAGAAGAAGGATGGTGAGCGCATGTTTGGGCGTGGGGGCGTGAGGGTTTCACATTTCACTCCATGCCCACGTTTGTCCGATGCCACCCACTTACTCAGCCCTGGAGTCGCCCTGAAGAATGCATCAGACATTTCAGTCGCTGAGATTGTAACAACCGGACATATGCTGGACATGTATGTGTGCTGGCGTGTATGTGTGCGTGCGCAATTGTGCGTTAGAGCCAGCATTGCTACACGGCCATTCTAATCTCCGCAGATTGACGTTCAGTGTATTGACCAATTTCTGTGGTTGCTTTCTATTTTTTTAAATAAATAACAGTAACATAATCATTTATAGGTATTCTATTCAGTTCAATTCAGTTTCCCTTCATTATACCCACAGGATTAATCTTGTGTGTTCTGTAAATAATAAAAGCCATAAAAAAGGTCTACTTTTGTAGTTGCACTTTTGTGCCTGTCGCAGATATCGCGCTCGATTGGTGTAATATTACATTCATCCCGCCTTCTCCAGTGTACCGGCGAATCGTGGAGTCGGACGTGGGCGACTCGTTCTACATCCGGACCCACTTTGAGTACGAGAAGGAGTCCCCGTACGGCCTGAGCTTCAACAAGGGTGAGGTGTTCCGCGTGGTGGACACCCTCTACAACGGCAAGCTGGGCTCCTGGCTGGCCATCCGCATTGGCAAGAACCACCAGGAGGTGGAGAGGGGCATCATCCCCAACAAGAACAGGTACCGCCACTCTCCCTTTTAGGCTCTTATCCTAACGCGGGGCGCGTTTTTCAGCTCGAACCCTGGCCCGAGTGTGTAGTGTGAAAAACGTGGTTTGCTTATGCTGTGCAGAAAAGCTGAAATTCGCAGTGCTCTGTTTGTTGTGTGATCGCTGGTATGCTCTGTTGGCTAAGGAAAAAGCTGAAAGCCTGTTGTTAAATTTGTTATGCTAAGTGTTTAACAACAGTGTTGTGGGGTTAATAATTAATTATTATATGAATTATTTACCCATTGTTGCCATCCGTACATTGGGCTGGTTGAGCATTGTGGAAAGCTGCCAAAGTGGTTTTTAGCACTCAGTCCACATTGGTTTTTTGGCATGACTCCCAAGAGGGGGGATATGACCAGCATTAATGTGAGCAGGCTCCCTCATTCACAGCGTGAATGTGCTCAAATAGCCCCTGGCCTTATTGGGAGGGGGAAAAGAGAGAGAGATAGTGAGAGAGAAAAGCAGAGAGAGCTGCCACGTGAAGGTGAAGTGGGAGATAAGCCAAGACTCCTGCGATGAGAAACGCTCCATAAACCAATATGACACCCACTCCGTCCTCCCTCTGTGGAGCGCCACAGATTTGATGGAGTGGTGTTAGACCTGGTTGCGGAGCGTTTGATTTAACAGTTGGCGAAAGACCGTTAAATTCCTCAGAGGATCCAGCTTCCTTTATCTCTGTAATTAAATGCCAATATCTAGACAGTGATTGAATAAACCAGGAGGGTCTTATTTCTGTTGCAGTGAGGGGACGTTGGTACTAGGGGTCATATTCTCTCACATAGTAAATACGTCAAGGGCTGCGAGCCTGTGAGATACATGTTCACACTATTTTAAGTGATATAATAAGCAGAAACTTCAGAGATCTTGCAAGGAGATGGTAAATAGTGTTTGTGCTCTTTGTTCTGACGGTCTCTCCCCTCTTCGCAGGGCGGAACAGCTGTCCAGCGTGCAGTACACCCTCCCCAAAACAGCGGGGGGCGACCGCGCGGACTTCTGGAGGTTCCGCGGCCTGCGCAGCTCCAAGAGGAACCTGCGGAAGAGCCGGGAGGACCTGTCCGCCCAGCCGGTCCAGACCAAGTTCCCCGCCTACGAGAGGGTGGTGCTGAGAGAGGGTCAGTACCTGTGCAGGGTTGGGCCAGTATGACACTTGTACATGCATCTCACCCGTGTGTGCGTGCGTGCGTGCGTGCGTGCGCATTAGTGATGTAACGATGCACTCAGCTCACGATTTGATGCAATACACGATACAGGGTACACCATTTTATGCACACAGTATTTTTAACAAAGTTTGAATGGAAACAAATTATGACTGTAGAGGACTCTTTATTCCTGAGTCACAGAATGTGCAATGAATGTGTTTTTCAGTGCAAGTGCAAATGGTAGTCTCTTAAATGAAATGGAACAAATTAGGTTTTAAAAGCAAATGGTACAATGTCTGAATAACAGTAAATTGCAATATAATGAAAATAAAATGTCTCTGTGACAGGGGTGAAAAAGCAGGGATTCTTGTGTTTGAAATGTTCCACTGCAGTTACCAACATTATGCATAAAAATTACATTACAGGACATCCTGGGGTAAAACTAGTGTTTTGCGAATTGGACTAAAGTGTATTGGCGTAATTAGAAGATCAGATTAGAAGATCAGATTTAGATGATATCACAATCCATTTTTCCGCTGAACATTGCTCATCATCATGTTTATGGATTGCTAAATTTCGCGCCACAATGCATTGTTACTGTGTGCACAGGTGTATGCGCGTGTGCATGCGTCCAGCACGTTGGGGTGTGTGCATGCGTGCACGAGCAGGGGTGTGTCTGTGTTTGTGTGCATGCTCATGTGCAGGGGTGTGTGTATCTGTGTGTTTTTGCATGTGTGTGTGTGTGTGTGTGTGCATGCTCATGTGCAGGGGTGTGTGTATCTGTGTGTTTTTGCATGCGGGTGTGTGTGTGTGTGTGTGCACTTTGCTGAATCCTTTTGTCATTGTTGGTTCAGCGGGGTTCCTGCGGCCGGTGGTGATCTTTGGGCCCATTGCGGACGTGGCGCGGGAGAAGCTGGCCAGGGAGGAGCCAGACGTGTTTGAGCTGGCGAGTGAGTATCTTTCACGCGGAAACGTATGCCAGGCTAGAACCATGACAACTTCCACCCACCTGGAACAAATATGTGCAACCATATACACAGCTACCGCAAAATAAAAAAATCTCTGACCAGGGCTCTATCCATTGTGGAGAATATAGGTTTATATGTATTTGTATATGTTGGAAATTTTATACACGCTCTGCCCTTGAAACAGGCTCTCCTAGGTTTCGGTATAACGGTGGCAGTTGCTGTGTTGGGTGGCTGCTATCTTGGCCGTTACCCTGGTGACGCCTGAGAGCATAACGAGTGAAGGCGGGGATTAATCAAACCCACTTTCTGCTGCAGCTCCTCTGAAACGACTTTCAAAGGGAGCAGTTGGTGACTGTAAATTGCACCCCCACCTTCATGTGAAGGGGGGTGTGCCTTTGAAGTCCTGAGGTCGCTGCCCACTCATTTTTCAAAGTCAAGCATGAGCTGTCGCTTCTCTCACTCTCAGGCTTATAGCTAACTCTAGCACAGCTAAGAAGTCTGCATTGCTCTTGTCAAATAAGTGAATACAGTAATTGCTGTCGGTTGACATAATTTGACAAGGGCAAAAGAAGATGGAAAGATTATTGATGTTGAACAAAATAAATAGATATATCCATGGCAAAGGATGTGTAGAAGGTGTAGTCGTGATGTGCTGTTACATATGCTGTTACACTGCAAAAAGTGAATGCGCGTGTGTTTATTATCTCCTCCCCATGAAGAAAGCGAACCCAGAGATGCTGGGTCCGACCAGCGCAGCTCCGGAATCATCCGTCTACACACCATCAAGCAGATCATTGACCGGGTGAGCGAGACTGCCTGCCCCATACACCCCAGCTCCCATGAGTATTGCCCATTATCTCTGTACCCCTATACCCCAGCTCCCATGAGTATTACCCATTATCTCTGTACCCCTGTATCCCAACCTGTCCAGTGTAGTGATGCTGTCCTGCAGTATGCCTGTTTTTACCCCTCCCATAGTAAGTTGCCCATGATATCTCGACCCAATCTCGCTAAACCATGAGATATTGACCAATGATCCTGACCCATATACCCAGCTCCATGAGTATTACCCATTATCTCTGTACCCCTATACCCCAGCTCCCATGAGTATTACTCATTATGCCTGTACCCCTGTATCCCAACCTGTCCAGAGTAGTGATGCTGTCTGAGTTGGATTTGCCCCTCCCCTTTTGTTAGGAGTTGCTGATTAACTAAACCAATGAAGACGCATTAGATTTGAACAAGTGAGACCATTAATTAAACAATTCTGAAATTGTGTTATTTTTTTGTTGTTTTTTTTTAGGATAAACATGCTGTGTTGGACATAACCCCCAACGCAGTCGACAGGCTGAACTATGCTCAGTGGTACCCCATCGTGGTGTTCCTGAACCCCGACAGCAAGCAGGGCGTGAAGAACATGAGGACGCGTCTGTGCCCCGAGTCCAGGAAGAGCGCCCGGAAGCTGTACGACCGCGCCATCAAACTGAGGAAGATCAACCACCACCTCTTCACCAGTCAGTACCAGGGCAGCCCCAGGCGACGCCCGCAGCTCATTGGGGTTGTGGGTGTGGGAGGTGGTGTGTGGGGGTACAGAGAGCCTTCTCTATGCCCATTTAGATGTAGCATCTCGCCTACTGGTCGTACTGTGTCCCATCTGCCCTTAAAGGGGTCACTTCGCAGCTCCCAAGCTTTGGAGTGATCTACTCCAGATTGTACAGGTACATGCTTTAGGCCTTTAAATCGAGACTCAAACGTCACATTGTCAGCCTGTCGTTCGTAGTCTGTCGCCCGTAATTCTACTCCCCCGTGCGAGTCGTGTGAAGCCACGGCCTGAAAACGAATGGTCACCGGGCCAACTGTCGAGCGCTATTCAAACAGCGTTGTTTATTGACGGGGTATGGCAAAGTGCGATGTCTGCTTCTGGGATGGCATCATGCCCAGCGTTTCTCCCTCCCCCCCCCCCTCTTTTCTGTGCCTCACAAAGGCCCACGCCTTTATGGGCTCTCGCTGGAACAAAAGCCGTCATTAGGCATTCCCAGCATGCCTCTGCTCCAGTGTGAAATGTGACATGCATCTCATTTTTTAGCATCTGCGTCTAATAAAGTGAGACCCTGGAGGCTGTGGGGCACGGGGTCGGGGGGTGTAGAAGAACAGACAGCATGCTTCTCTTGATCGGAGTGGATAGATCTGGTATCTGGTTTGGTTTGCTCACATTGGTTTGAAATAGGTTGAAACCTATTTTCCCAAGCTGTGTGTAGACTGGCATAACCACTGATTATGCATTTGTGTTGGATTAGGCCATAATCAGTAATTTGTTTGGAGTGCTACTCATGTTTTATTAATCACCTGGCATTGCATAACAACCAACAGTATCGTATCTTTGTTTTTCAAAATAAAATGGCGCTCCTCATTTTTATGTGGTTTACAGATCCTGTGTCGGACATTTGTTTTATGGCAGGGGTGCGCAACTCCGGTCCTGGAGGGCTGATCTTGGTGCTGGTTTTTGTTCCAACCACTTAGTTCTATAAACTATGCTGGGTCACTCCTGCACTTGAGCGCAGTAAAATCTTTTTGATACACTTGCAGTCCGCAGCTGTAGCTGGTGCTTATACAAATGTCAGAACAAGATATGATATGCACTAATTAAATAATTGAGAGGTTGGCACAAAATCCTGAAATGGATTGGCCCCTTTTTGTGCACCCCTGTTTTACAGGAATCATTACATATGTGGTTGCTTATTAACTAGAGGGTTATAAGCATGAATCTCAGGCAGGGAATATACAGTCGAGCAAACCGTTTACTCTGCCGCCTATTAGCCCTGCTACCTGTAATCCACTGTTGCCACGGCCAACACACTTAGCATGTCTGCAAATGGAATGGGGTCAATTCCACTTCAGTTCAGCCGGTTGAGGACCTGAAACAAAATTCAACCGGACAGCAAGGAATTTTTGAATTCATTAAATTCATTTCAGTTTCCAAGAATAACTTTAAGTGGAATCGGTCCCACCCCTTTCAGGCGCACTGATAACAGCAATTTTTACTCTCAAGGCTCCAAGAGCACTATGGAAGCCCACAAGAGCTGCGTTAAATGTGCTTCGTTCGTTTGAGAGGTTCTCTCTCTGACCCCGTCTCTCTGCAGCCACCATCAACCTGAACAACATGAACGACGGGTGGTACGGAGCCCTGAAGGACACCATCCAGCAGCAGCAGAACCAGCTGGTGTGGGTTTCAGAGGGCAAGGTGAGTCAGACCTGTCTTTACATCTCTCCGTTTCATTGATATCGGTTTCAAATCAGGGACGGGCTCGATTTCCATTTCCATTCTTTTATTTCAGTTAAATTTCACGAATCCTGAACTGACAAAAGGTCCGTAACTGGATGAAGAATTTTCGATAAATCCATAGAATTTCTGTTGATGTGCTCAATTTGCTGAATTGAAAATGGAATGGAAGTTAAACCAACTCTGAATGAAAAAGTTTAGAAATGTGACATTAGCAGATCTTGCAGTATTGCGTTGTGAGTCTGATACTAAAAAAAAGTTTCAGCATAAGAATGATCACCCAAAATAATTGTTTTTAACCTACACTGCAATTCTGAAAGTAAGTGAAATTATTAGGAAAACTTAAAAAGCTGTCGTATTTCAGAGCTGCACTAATGCAGTGCTGTTGTGGCAAAATTGATGCTGATATGTTGCGGTTGGTGTGTGCAGCATTGTCTTTGGAATCTTTTTGGGCCCACTTGCAGCATCCGCTGGCATCCTCTGTCTCTCAGATGGAAGAACTCGGCTGTACACCAGTCCTCTGAGTCAATACAAGTTGTCAGTCTTTTTGGCAGTTTTCTGAGATGGGGAGAAATATAGACAGGCCTGTAGACAGGTAAACTGTGGCAAACTGAAAACTAAGACTAAAAGATAACAAAGATTCAGTTGGCCCAATACTTTTCCAAGCATGGTATGTTGATAGCGATTATTTGACTTATTTATTGTATTTTTTAATTATCTATTTTTCCAACTTTTCCCTCTTTCTTTCCCAATTTCTCCCCCAAGGCGGACGGCGCCCCCGACGACGACCTGGATCTCCACGACGACCGGCTGTCGTACCTGTCGGCGCCGGGCAGCGAGTACTCCATGTACAGCACGGACAGCCGCCACACCTCCGACTACGAGGACACGGACACGGAGGGCGGAGCCTACACCGACCAGGAGCTGGACGAAACGCTCAACGACGAGGTGGGCCTGCCCACGGAGCCCGCCATCACCCGCTCGTCCGAGCCCGTCCGCCAGGACCCGCCCGTCATCCAGGAGCCGCCCGGCTACGCCGGCTACCAGCACGCGCCGCAGCCCGACCCGCTCAACCGGATAGACCCCGCCGGGTTCAAGGGGTCCGCCTCCCAGCAGGTACCGTTTCTCAGAGCTGTCCGCCTGCCCTGTTGTTTGGAAGCGGTGGTGTGCGTGAGAAAAGTGTTTTGGAGACACTATTGAAGGAGATTGCATTAAACTTAAAAAAAAAACTTAAACTTAAAAAAAAAAAAGATAAGGAAAGAGAAGGAAAAAAAAAAAAGAAGGGAAGAAGATTGTGGCCATACTCGTTTGTGTGCGTGAAGTTTCTTATTTTATTTATTATATTTATTTATTTTCCCAAAAGTAAGCTTGGCTGTCGTACACAGTAGCCCGTGTCCTGTTTCACCTTTGCTGTTGATGTCTAACGTGGATGTTGCTGTCTGTAGTTCTTGTTATTGGGGGATGGGGGGAAAAAGAAGCTTTGTCTCTGTCAACTGTCTGTAAAGGTACGCGAGCCCTGTGGTCTCCTTAGTCATTTCACTTGTGAATTGGAACTGATGTCTTACCGGAAAGTATTGTGTGCACGTTGGAACTGTCAGTGTTAACCATATTGCTGTAAATGTATTTATCTGAGCCAAAGTCGCAGTGATATCCAAAGTTTGTCCTTTGATGTGTTAAAAAAGAAAGAGTGGAAAAAAAAAAGTTGTATTGTAATCTAGAATTAAACTGGAATCAGACCAAAGTCAAAACAACAGAAACCTTGTCCTGTTGCAAATTCTTATACGTGACGTTGATCTCCTAGACCCAATTTCTTATTGGAACGAGAGCCGAATTTCTACCCGAGTTCATTAGCCTTTATGAAAAGCCTACAGAAGACAAAAGAAGGGAGAGAACAGAAGGAGCAGAAGTGTAGAGAGTGTGCGGCCGCCAGCGCGTGCATTAAACGTTTCTGAACACCACTTCACAGAAAGCAGAGGCTGTTCCTGCCATGCCTTGCCTTCCCCTGCAGCCCGGGGCCGTGACAGCGCCCCCTGCTGTCGACCTCTCTGTACATGTAGCTGGTATGAGCCCTGAGGAGCCTCCGTCCGCTCCCCAGAGCGAACCCAGCCCCCAGGCTGGCTCGCTTAGGAGACCCACCCCCGAGCTAGCTCAGCCCCCGACACACGACCCCCACCAATCCGGACCGCCCAATTCCGAACCAAAGGTACCCGCTGCCGCCCCACCACCGCCTTCCCCCTCTCCCTTCCTCCTCCTCCTGCCTGACCCGGCCCAGCGGTCTGGCACGGCCCGGCCCGGCCTGGCCCGGCCTGGCACGACGGCGCCTGCCTGCCTGCCCGCCACGCTTTTCTCCCCTCCTCTTCCTGCATGTCCGCTGCGTCGTCTGTGTGCTTCTGAGAGCCGGGCGAGAACGACGGCACGCCGGGGGAACGAGAGCGTGAGCGAAAGAAGGAGAGAGCGAAAGGAGGGAGGACTTCGAGCTCACTCTCACTGTCGCTTCCTACTTTTGCATGGCTCTACTTTGTTTTCCCTTTCGTTGGCACAGTAGAGTGGTGGGTGTTGAACAGTTGAATCAGAATGAATGGATCATTGATTTATTTGACTTGAAAGGAGCATGTTGGAAAGCACTGTTACAGTGCCCCGCCTACATAGCCCCTCCCCCGTCCTGACTTTGAACTGTAGCCTTTTGGGGCACTCGGAGGTCGAGCCGCACTCTTCAAACAATTAGATCTGTCCAGTGTATTTTAGCCATTTGAAAGGCTATTTTTCAAACTTCAGGAGTTTTTTGGGAAAAAAAGCATCAGCTGAATTATGTGTAATTGCGATTATGTTTTTCTTTTTCGTTTTTCTTTCTTTCACATTATCAGGTCATCATTCTGTTGTGCATTTGGCCTTGTGCTCGTGTTTTTTTTTTTAATGTTTCGGTATGTTTTTATTTGATGAAATCCAAACAAAAATGCAACAGTAAGTACAGCAGCTGCATTGATACGTTATCTACTTGCTCTTGTCTTGTGTAAATTTCTGTGTTTGGCCAAACTTGGGAATAACAGCTACCTCTTAGTGTCTTCTGTTCCAGGTTTCCTGCAGTCTTTATGCTTAAATGTTCAGCGATGGACTCTAACAATCTTGTACATTAATATTCTTTGTGTTGTTAATTGTGATGTTGCATTTTTATGAATCAGTTTTGCTTGAAAGTTTCATTCCTGTTTGTTTGCAGCAGTTGTCCAGTTGTTGACCAGTCGTTCTTCCTTTTGGATTCGCAGATATACAAGAAGGATCTGTACAGCATGGAAGACCCGATGAGGCATGGACTGAAGCAGCAGCAGCAGCCACCACCCGCGGCCGGGTCGCCGCTGGCCTACGACCCCCAGCCCCCGTACCAGGAAGAACAGCCATACAGGGATTACGAGCGCCCCCCCTACCGCTACGACGGGGGCGGCTACCTGGAACCAAAGTCTCGCAGCTTCGACTCGCACCTGCACTACGAGAACCGCGTGCCTCACTACGGCGACCAGTGGTCCCCCTACGACCAGCAGGCCTCCCCTTCCCGGCCGCCTGTCTACCAGCCGGCCCGCCCGCCTGTGGAGAACCAGCACCCCCCTGGCTACGGCCCGCGGCAGGCCTACGAGGGCGGGGGCGAGAGGGACTACAGCCCCCCTCAGCCCCGCTACGACGAGCCGCCCCTGGGCTACGACGGCCGGCCTCGCTACGACCCGCCGCCCAAGGGCTACGCCAAGCCGGGGCCGGTGCGGTACGACGAGCCGCCGCCGCCCGCTTCCGCGGGGTACGACCTGCGCCCCCGCTACGACCCTGAACCACACACCTACACCCCTGCCGCCTCCCATTCCCCCGAACCCCCCAAGCAATACTACGGCGACCCTGCACCGCGGTCCCCCTACAACCCAGGACCCCACAACCGCAGCTACAAACCAGGGCAGTACGAGCCCCTCGCCAACTCGGACGCCCCCTTGCCCCCTCCCAAAGCGGAACCCATCCCTCCCGTTGCCGATGAGGTCATCACTGTGGCACCCAAACCTCTGCCCGCACCCTCGACGGGGGAGCCGGAGGATGACCCCGCCATGAAGCCACAGTCGGTGCTGACCAGGGTGAAGATGTTTGAGAACAAGCGCTCCGTATCAGTGGACCGGGGCAAGGAGGCAGGGGACTCCGTGAGAGTACGTCCTGCAGGCATACACATGCACACACGTACACACAAATATAAACATACGCACGTACAAATGCACATGCATACGCAAACATCGATTGTTTAGGAGCTCAGTTAAACATGCAGCAATGCAATGCAAGAGCCACAAACTGTCACCAGGCCTATCAGGGATGTCTGGGATGACTTAAGGCTTATACCTACTAGTAGTTTACACACGGATTATAAAATGAATTGTATTTTGATACAGAGGAATACGGATTCCCTTAATATCTTTATTATAGTGCGATATTCATGGACATTTGATCACTTACTATATACTATATACCTATATCACTTACACTAACTACTACTGTCTTTGTTTTAATGATGAAGATGCTGAATAAAGGGGTTTCATTCTCGTAAGACATCTCTGTTTTACTCTCCAGCCAGTGGATGTGGCCCCCAAGCCTGTCAGTGTCCCTTGCTCTGTCCCTAAAGCAAACTCGCTCAGCCACCTGGACCAGGAGAAGACCACTTACAGGTAATAAGTCTTTCATGTACACGACACTAAACCATATATGGGAGGCAGCTCAGAGAACATGTGCTGCTTCCTAAAAGTGCCTGCTCTTACTATTTGGTAGTGAATGGATGAAAAAAATGTCAGCAGTATGTTGAGTTGTCAAGCTGTTTTGTGAAGGTCTGGGAGCCTTCAGTTGGGCATCTATGCAGCCTCAGCTGTCTTAGAAGGTGCTCTTCGCATTCTGAATTTTGTATGGCACATTCAGAATTTTGTTTTCCAGTGCTGATTGACGGTTGAAACTGCTTTTGTTGTGCAGTTTTCATTTATCATATTTATACATTTATAGAACCTAGTATGTGTCTTAAAGGCATACAATGCAGGATTTTTTTAGCCTTGCCGTTGGTCTTGGGCGAGCCTTTGGGCAGGAAGAAGCGGTTTATTGTTGCTGGCGCTGTGAATCTCACACCCCTGGTACTGTCCCACCCTCGCTCCACCCATCCAGGGCTCCAGAACCACAAACCAAACCACCGGAGGACATTGTGCGCTCCAACCACTACGACCCCGATGAGGACGAGGAGTACTACAGGAAGCAGCTGTCCTACTTTGACAGACGCAGTTTTGACAGCAAGGCCCCGCCCCAGCCCGCCCCCATCGCCAATCGCTTTGCTGAGGTCCCAAAGTCTGCCCAGCCCCAGGCACAGCCCTCATACAACAACTACAGGTAACCCACTCATGAGCCTCCTACACACAAAGGGATGCCACTGTCCAGAGCAGTGCACTCTGGGTGATGTATTCAGTGTATTAAAAGAGGGAAAAGTCTGATATTACGACCTTGATGTTGCCGAAACTGTTACACCTGGGCAGTAATTTCAAAAGATGGCTTAATTGTCGATGTTGAAAATACAAGAATTAGAGGAGACATAAAATAATAAATGAAAGAACAGAGTTTCATTGTCAGGATGAGATGACCTCTGTCCAATGTGTTTTGGTGGGGGTTTTATCTCGGAATGTCATCACAAAAAGGAATGATGTGTTTACTGGAATTACTTGAAGGTTGAGCTGGCAGTTCCACGTGATGGACTGTGTCATTTTCTGTCCCGAATGAACTGAACAAAAAATGACTCCCAAGAAATTGGATGAAGCTGAAACTTATATATGGTACTGAGCTCTTGTACCACACAGTTTTTTGGAAATGTTGGTTTTCCAGGTGTTCGTCATTTGGTTAGAGCAAAGGCATTTAAAGCAGGTGGGAACTTAGCTCTGGCTTGCGATGCCTTGGAGTTACAGTGCAAGAGCATTACAATACAGAAATACAGTCCTCCTGTCAGTCCACACCTAGCTAAACACACATTCTCACTCAAAATCTATTTTCTTTTGAAAAAAAAAAAAAGAGACAGCTGTTGGTTTTCGTACCTGGTTGTAAAGTGTGGTTTCCACACGCGCTTTTCGTTGCGATCCTGAGGGGCCTTCGGGTATTTCACACCTGGCTGCATCTCCCCCTCGGGGGGGGTTTAAAGTGAATTGCAGGGACTACACGCCCTGTCTCGAGTCTCGCCCAGCGAGGAATCCTTCCCAGCAGGCCTCGAGGTGACCTGCCTGTGGGGAATGGCGAACCGGAGAGCCATAATCGCTTTCAGTTATTTTCTGACAGCCATCTGCTAGCGAGGTCAC
Source organism: Anguilla rostrata (assembly GCF_018555375.3). Taxonomy (NCBI): domain Eukaryota; kingdom Metazoa; phylum Chordata; class Actinopteri; order Anguilliformes; family Anguillidae; genus Anguilla; species Anguilla rostrata. Next base: position 35,768,376 of record NC_057937.1, read on the forward strand.
GGAATGACTTTGATTGAAGCCCAAAACCCTCACAGCTTGTGCGAAGAGGTGGTTGGACTTGCAAAGAGGGGTTAACAGAATTCCATCTCAGGAGGGCCCCTACCGTCTGTCACTCAAAGCCTGCCATGTGGGAACAGAAACACAGGAGCAGAAAGCCCTGATACACACACGATCCGTAGAGCTCTCCAGTGTTTCATTAAATGTCAATCGCTATACAGGTGGGCCAGATATTTTAGAACCACCATTAGAAACTTAAGCAGAACTCTTCATAGTCATTCTCATTATGGTAACCATTGCCCCTGATGTCCACCCAGGTTCAGAAGTGTATCCTGAGCTGCCGTGCTATTTGCATGCTATTAGGGCTGGTCCTGAGCTCAGTTATATACTCTGCAGTTGGGTCCATTTTAGGTATGTCAGTTAGGAAATGCAATTAAATTTTATTTATTTATTGTATTATTTATTGAAAAAAGCCCTTAGCACATTATCAACATGTTTCATATTCAGCATTGCATTGAAATGTATTTAATATGTAATTTAATATATCCTAATATGTAGTAATACATACCCATACAACTTCACTTCACATACAACTACAAATTCTTCTCATTTTTAGGTCTGTATAGAGCCTCTGGCGTTGTTTCTCTTCAAAGAAATCCCACAAGACTATCTAGCTGTCACAGTTTTATTATTTTTGAGTAAAGAGTTAGAAAATAGAAAACCTTTTTGAGAAGTATGGGTAAATGTAACCTTCTGTCCCCGAAGTTTAACAAACCGAGCACATATCATGAATTAATGTCTATTGAACGGTGAATTACAATTGCTTTACGCTTGCAATCAAACCACTCCCCTGGGCTTCAGTAGCCTGTATAATTCTATTTTTATTTTTAGGGGTATATTTAACATATATATTTTTACAAAGATACCCTTTTATGCACTGGATTGCCCTTTCTCAAGCTCTCTCTGCATTGGAAGCTTAGAATAATAATTTTCTCATCTTTCTTACTGTATTTCCTTCTCTCTCCATCGCCACCTCCACCCATGGTAGATATCACGGCTCTTACACTCGCTTTGACCACCTGAAAAGGAGTCAAAAGGGGTAAGAATGAGGAGCGAATTCCTTCGGTGTCATAGAGCCTGTTAGTCTAATGTCATAGTCCATGGCATAATTCATGCCGCCCCGCCCACACCCTACCCCATAAGCATTCAAAAAACTCAAAGCGCATGTCTGTGTCATGTATGTCCCTGAGGTGAACAACTGCGTGCATGAACACTGGCTAGCACAGCAAGTCTGCCCTGTTCTCTGAGTGTAGCACTAATGCACTGGTAAACGTGGAGTCTTCTTGCATCATTACCACTGCAGATTCATTTCCTGGAATTTGTCGGATGTGGGTGTCGCTGTGTGTATTTGTCCAACTTGGTTCAAATTGACATTTTTGTTTATCCGTCTTGTGTGACGTTGGGTGTTGCAATGTGGTACAAGGTGTTGGGAATGGGAACATTTCAGAAATTATGTTTCAATGGAGACCATTCAACATCGTGTCTGTAGCCTTAATCTGTGTCCACAAGGAGTTGATATTTCCGATGGTGGGCTTGGAAAGTTCTATTTTTTTGGTAATGAAGGTATGAATTTAAGATTTACTGTTAGTGGGGATATCTGGGTAACATACTTTGCTAATCCACTGTGTTGCAGTGTTGTGAAATACAGAAAAAGAACATGTAGTCCTACCCATACCAATGCCAAATGGGGCCTGGTAAAACAGGCCTGCTAATAAAATTTAGTGTTCCAAATTTGGAGAAAATTAGAAAATACACAAATAAGATTTTAAACACATTTTTATTTCATAAGTTGTACGCTGTCCTAATATTGTACAACGTGATGTATTAGTCGTAATATTTCTGTAATGATCATGTTGATGTACAATGTAGTCTGTAAATATTTGGATAGTGGCACACCTTTTGTTGTTTTGACTCTGAACTCCAGCACATTGGATTTGAAATAAAGCAGTAAATATGAGGTTAAAGCACAGACAGCCATCTTTAATTGAGGCATATTTGCATCAGTAGGAATTACAGCCCTTTTTATACATAGTCATACCATTTTAGGGGAGCAAAAGTCATTTCTAAAAAGGGCATATAAGAAACTGTAGAGTTCTTTAACATTCTTATGGACCGATGAGACCAGTATTACCCTGTACCAAAGTGATGGAAAGAGAAAAGTTGAGAAAGAAAGGAATTTCTCATTTTCCAAAGCCCCCCCTCCCCATCTTTGAAATATGGTGAAGGTAGTGCTGTGGCTTAGGCATGTATGGCTACCACTAGAACTAGCTCACTTGTATTCATTGATGATGTGATGGCGGAAGGATGTTACTGTACATTTCAGAATTCATCTCATCTAGTCAGATCCAACCAAAATGCCTCAAAGGACAGTACTTCACTTTGCAGCGGGACAATGACCCCAAACATACTAAAGGTAAAATCAGAAACAACCAAGGAGTTTCTTTTTTCGGGGTGAGAATGTTCTTGACTGGCCAAGTCAGTCACCCTTTCTGAATCCAATTCAACATGCGTTTCACTTTCTGGAGACTGATGGCAGAACACCTCAGGAACAAATGGGAACCGAAGATGGCTGCAGTACCGGCCTGCCACAGAATCACCAGAGTAGACACCCAGAATCTGTATATAAAAACAAGGATCACCCAATGTGGATGGATATACACTCAAAGCTGACAGTTTGCACTTCATGTTCATTGCTTAATTTAAAATCCAGCGTGTTGGAGTACAGAGCCAAAACAACCGAAATTTTCACTGTCCAAATACTTACACACTGCACTGTATGTGTGTTGTCCAGTAGCTGTGTCTGCATCCCTGTTAGCTGTTCTGTGTGCTTGTGTTGGCTATTGATCAGCCAATTAAAGTGCGCATCCAGGACGTGACCCAATTGCATTGTGAGCAGGTCAGAGTCGGTGGAGAAGGTGAGTCCTGTGGAGAAGAGATACGAACCTGTGCCCCCAGCTACGACCCCTCCCACCCAGTACAGCCAGCCCAGCCCCACTGTCCCGCCCAAGCCTACCGCCACTGAAGGTAAAGGATGTATTTGTTTATGTTTTCATTCGTTAATGATATGGTTTGCAGATACGGAGTAAATCCATTTCAGTTGATTCAGGAAGTGAACTAGACTTTCTATTCATGAATTGAAAAATCCTCAAAGAAAATAATGAGCATAATTATTCAGTTCCCTTCCTGAATTTGACTGAAATGAAACCGAATTGACCCCAACCCTGATCCGTTGTGGAGGGGTTGTAATTGAAGCTACACAGAAGCTTGGTTTAAAAAGCAGATTTTCAGAAGGTTTTGTGCCCTGCAGATACAGTGTGCAGTTGTAAAATGTGGAGGAGATTGAATGATTGAGTGACTGATACAACATAAGAGACAAGTACAAACAGAGCGGATAGACGCGTTGCAGGGAGAGAAAATTGAGTTTCACAAAGACTAAAAAGTTTAAGGAACGGTGAAAGATGACTACTATTCGCTTTGTGTGTGTTTTTGTCTTTCCAAAATCTCTTCTCTGTGCCACAGTGAACGCCCTGTCTGATCCCCGTGGCTCCCCAAAATCTAAACCTGACCTGGCGGGACAGAGACCTGCTAACCGCGAAGACATGGTCCAGGGCAACTACCTGCCGCAGAAGAGCTTCCCGGAGAAGTCACCCGTGAACGGCACGGACCCGCTGCCGGCCAAGCCCCCTCCTGCCACCTCCAGCTACAACCGCTACGTCCCCAAGCCGTACACCAGCTCCGCCCGGCCTTTCGAGCGCAAGTTCGAGAGCCCCAAGTTCAACCACAACCTGCTGCCCAACGACACGCAGCCCAAGGCCGACTCCGCCCCCGTGCCCAAGGTGGGTGGGGTGACCGCGCCCGGCCCGGTCAAGCCCCAGAGCTCCCCCCAGTCGGCCGAGCTGGACAGCGGCCTGGACACGTTCACGCGGACCGCTGACAACAGGCCCAAATACCAGCACAACAACATCAACGCCGTGCCCAAGGCCATTCCAGTCAGGTAGGCCCCTTCCGCACAGTCCACTGCACATCCCTGGGAAATTACTGACCTGATCTAGGGCACAACGCCAAGATTTTAATTTGAAATTAACAAAAATGTCATGGTCCTGTTGTGGGATCCCAACCTGGAGGACCACCTGTTGTGGGATCCCAACCTGGAGGGCCGCCAGGTTTGCTGGTTTTGTTGTTGCGATCAACTGAAGCTGTTTCTTGAGTCTGAAATGCTTTCTTAAAATAATAATTTTAATGTGAACAACAATGAACAGAAAGGATCCAACAGTAGTTTTCAGGAACAATGATTGGGGACCCTTGTTTCTATTGCATCAGACTGCCGTGCTTGTCTTGTCCAAAAGTAATATTTTCTTTTTTCTGGTTGTTTTCTGATTTCCCTGGAAGACCAGGTAGTCTGCTTGAGTGGCTTTTCAAGCCAAGGGACTTATTCTTAGAGCAGTGATCTACCCTGGTGACAATATAGATTATATCTGGCCCCAGCTGGGTTTTGATACAGAACTTTGTAAAGATAGGACCGGCCTACAACTGAGTATTCCATAATTCCATATGGATTAGGGGCCTGTTTCTTCAGCCTTTTGTCCCCCTTCCTCTCTCCGCTGATTTGCGCCATGGCTGACAGGGTAAATAATCTCCTTCCACCCCCTAGCCCCAGCGCGCTGGAGGATGACGAGGAGGATGAAGGGCACACAGTGGTGGCCACGGCCCGGGGCATCTTCAACTGCAACGGCGGCGTTCTGAGCTCCATTGAGACAGGCGTCAGTATCATCATCCCTCAAGGCGCCATCCCCGACGGTGTGGAACAAGAGATCTACTTCAAGGTCTGCAGGGACAACAGCATCCTCCCCCCGCTAGACAAAGAGAAAGGTCAGTGCCCTACTGCGGGGGGGGGGGGGTTCTTGTCATCATCAAATACATCCTTGGGTCAGTTCCATCTCAAATCAGACACAGGGACATTTACATATGTCCCTGTGTCTTATACCACTCAAAGGTAGCCCCTACTGTGTTGAAAATATTCTGTTTATGTTTTGATTTTTCCATTGATTTTTCTTGTTTTAATTTAGTAGCTGGCAAAAATGGCATCTTTTCTAATCATGACAAAACTATGAACATAACTAACGAAATTTCAATATGAAAGTCTTCCCCATCCCAATAGCAAGTCCAGCTGACGTCATAGATATGAAAGCATAACAGCTCCGCAACACCTAAAATAATGTAATGCAAACTATGTAATAAAAAATCTAAATAATTCTTTCAAATTCTTACTTAGTTCTCCTAGTGACCATTTTTTAGGTGACGTGTAAACATGACATAAAATTAAAGAACAATATTTTATTTTTACTGTTTTTTTTTTGGAAGAAATGTATCTTACATTTGTAAATGTAGCTTTTTTCAGGTATGTTTTAGTTCACAGAAATGTTGGATAAAAACTGCTTTACTTTTAAATGGTTAACTGTGTGTAAATAAACTACAACAGAATTGAATCCAGTAATTTGTCAGGTCATACTAAGGGTCTAACAAATTACCTTTGCTTTTGTATCTGTGCCAATAGCCAGTACCGGCTCAAATGTAGAAGCAACGTACATCGCTGACGGTAAAAGTCCAAGCTTAGTTTTAGGAAGGTGCTGGCAGAATGTAGTATTTTTTGTGGTTATTTCTTAATCATCAACTGAAGGAACACTTGTAGTCCTTAGTTAAACAGATATGAGGTCATATTTACAGAAGAATATTCCAGACCAGATTAGTAATTGATGGAAATTTTGGAATCGAACAATGACAGTATCTCGTAATCTTTGGTCAGAATTATGTAAGTACATGTCACCAATTAAGCATTTTATGTGTAATAAAAAATGTATTGCATCCATTTGTAGTTGCACAATATTCACTGATAGGGTGCTTTAAATATTCCACCTTCATTTGCGCATAAAAATGTGCATGGTAGAAATGGAAGTCAGAGTCTGAATGTGCTTGTCTAAAATGGGCCCCATGTGCGTGTCTTGCTCCCCCTTCACTTATGGTCTGGTTATGCACCCAAGTTTGAACTGCAGGTTGCTTTGCATTTGTCTATCTCGGGTCTGAGTCTGGCCCTATCACATTTGAAATGGAATAACCTGCCATGAATGACAATTTAATGTTGTCTGTGAGAAATGATGCGTGTATCCTGACTAAAGTAAGTTGGGTGTATTTGAGACATACAAGTAAACACTGCATGTGAATTCAGGGTATATGTTTTTCATTGCGTAACAATCTGTCTCTAGGATTTGGTTTTTATCCAAAGCTTTGTTTGGCTAAAGCTATCGAGATATTTTGGATAGAAGCTGTCATTTCATTAGGTTACATTCATCACACTCTTATCTAGAGCCACAGTGTCGTGTGTTCTTTTTCTTTTTTATGTTCCTAATGACCTATTCATTTCACTGACCTTTTCCTGTCCCTTTTCATAGATTTTCATAGAGGTTTTTTTTTTCTTTTTCCATTTGGATTTTCTCACATTGCTTTTCTCTCAGTGGAAAGGGTTGCCTGCCGGGTTGTTATGGATCGGAGAGTAAGCTTTCGGGAGACTAAAACGCTGTGATTGCCCTCCTCCCCCCCTGCAGGAGAGACCCTTCTCAGCCCGCTGGTCATGTGCGGCCCTCACGGCCTCAAGTTCCAGAAGCCGGTGGAGCTGCGCTTACCTCACTGTGCGTCTATGACCCCCGACGGTTGGTCTTTTGCTCTAAAATCCTCCGACTCCTCGTCGGGTACGCTGTCCTCTCGCTCTATCCTTTTTTTGGGGGTCTTTGGGACGCCTTTTGTTGTTTGTGAAATCTGGGGTTTGTTGGGACGCCGGGGCGAGATTCCGTTTGAGGTGATTTATTCCGGTTCGTTCCGTTTTTTAAAAATTCACTTAAATTCGGTTTCCAGATCAAACCCTTTTTTGTTGCATGACATTAATGCGCATTAGGCTGCGGGTGCATGCATGCGCATGCGTGTGATTGCATGTCTGTGTGTATATGTGTATGTGCATGTGCTTGAGCAATCAATCATGGGAATCCTCTTTGATTTGGTGTCCAGGTCTCTGCCTAATTCTGTGATGAGAGCAGGGGTGACAGCGTCTGGGAGGGGAAATGGCTCGTTTAAAACGGGAGCTTTCAGCTTCCGCCGCTCGTTGCTACCGCCTCTTCTGACCCCCTCTTCTCTCCCCGTGCTCTTTCAAACTTTCCAGGAAGACGTTTGTGTCTTTCGCTTCCCTGAGACCACGTGTTGTGTGAGAGGCAGTCTTGAGTGTGCATGTGTCTGTTTCACATTAACAGAAAGCGCTTGCCATCTTCCCTCATAGTGTCGTCTGTAAACTTGGCAGGGGTCTGAATTAGCTGCTAATTAGTCCCCATTTGGAGCTGGACTACAGGGGATGAATGTGACTGCGGCCTCTTCTGTTGTCTCGCCTCATTGTAGAGGGATTTACAGCATGGCGAATTAATCCTCTTAATGTAAAACAAGACCATTCTCTCGCTTCATTTGGACTCCCCACATGTCTCAACCTCTTGTTTTCTCTTTCTCTCTCTCTTTCGCTGTCTGTCTCTCTCTCTCTCAGGGTCCTGTATGTTTTCATGGTCTGGTTAACCGAAAAAGCGTGAGCATACTGTACATAGTTTGCAAATTGGAAATTCCAAACATCCCAAAAATAAACAAGTAAAAGATCTGCTACACTCCATGGCCAGGGAATGGATTGCTGTACAATATTGCAAGACTAGTGTGTGTGTCTGTCTGTCTGTGTGTGTGTGTGTGTGTGTGTGTGTGTGTGGGAAATAGTGTAATGAATTGACCCTGGTTTTACAATTGACTGGAATTCCAAAGGCATGTTTGTGTGTGTGTCCAAAAATAGAGTTGCTCTGGGAAACTACATCAGAGGCACCACTTGTGGCTTAGTTAGTATTTGTAGGATTTACTAAAAGCCTCACAATTCCCCCTAGCTCTGACCCACCCTCCAGCCTGCGATGACAAAAGCTGTAATTTATTTGATTAGTGCAGTGGGCATGTCTTGGGCTGAAGATTAGTTCTGTCTTGGGGAACCGTATTATGAATATGTTTATACCACACTTGTGCACACATGGTTTTAATAGAGCTTTTTTAAAGTTATTTTTAGTCATGGCGAAATTTTGAGGCGTAGAAAGCCCGCTCATTTTTTCCGCTGATCTTCGTCTCGTCTCCCTCTCCCAATCCCCCCCCCCTCCAGGTGATCCCAAGAGCTGGCAGAACAAATCTCTCCCTGGAGACCCCAACTACCTGGTGGGCGCAAACTGCGTATCGGTGCTTATCGACCACTTTTGAAGAGGGAAACAGCTGGCCTGTTACTGAGTGTGAACACTGGGGGGTGGAAGGTGAACAGAGCGTCCCCCCAGAACAGCCCCCCCCCACCACCTTCACCACCCTGTGTACTGCGGTTCACGCCACCTGAAGTATTAACCTTCTGACCTCTGATGTCATTTACTTGTGCCCAGGCAAATTTCCAGATGAAGGAGGCTTGAAGAAGTTCATTTTTTCTTTTGTTTTTTCTTCTTTTCTTTTCTTTTCTTTAGGTCTGTAAAGGCTTGCAAAAATGATAAATAAACTGTAAACCATTATTGGAGTGCACACCTTGTGCCACTGACTGAATACTATTTGCGCCAAGTTTTCCTCTCTACACGGGAAAAACAAACTGCTTTGTCAGACATGTTTAACAGAAGTGGAAATAACTTTTGTGTGTATTCACACACGCAACACACGCGCACGCACTCGCACACACACTTTTACATGCGCAGACGCACACAGATTTGAAACTACCGTAATTACAATTATCGTAGTAATAAAAATAGCGTGTACTGTTTCTGTCGTTATTAGATTAACAGATGAGGACTTTTGTCACGCTGATATTTTTCATTTTTCCTTTTTTTTTTTCATTGATGGACTTGCAAAGGTTTGAGAATGCTGTGCCAGACCAGATGCCGTCATTCTGATGGCAAGCATCTCAGAGTCTTAAAAAAAAAAACACAAATGAAGCTTACACTATCAACAGATTTCCAGGTGCACGTTGTACCTCTATACATGGTCTTTTGATTTAGAACGGTTTTTAACAGTGTTTTATCGTAAATGAGAATTCTGACTTATTTTTGTAGCTATGGAACTCTCCTGCTGTCTCAAGATCTATGCATGTGCCGTCTCAGGTCCACACACCTGCTCTGTCCCACCCAGTCATCCCCCAACTGACACTCAAAAGCAGTGATGCCTTATCTGCATATTATTCACGTTTTTCAGTACTTTGTTTTTTTTTTTAGTTTCTTTTTTTAAGTTATATGTTATGAAAAGAAAGAAGAGGTGCGTTTTGCTATTTTTGCAGCCCACTGTATAAAATAAACTTGGGGTTTGTTTAGCACAGAAGAACAATGGAGGCTGAGGAAAAAAGATATCCTTTCTTTTTTCTGATATGCATATGAAGTCAAAAGAGAAACAAGGTTTAAGAAGAAAATGTCGGAAATTGTGGCTGTATATAATGCTAGCATATGGCCTTGGTTCTTGGTTTGTAAATTAACTTTTGTATGTCTTTGTTATTTTGTACAAAACTAAACAGAAAAAATGGTTTCTAAAAAAGGATGACGTGAAATGAATATGGTTATCTTTGTATTCTGATTATACCCTTGAGCCTTGGAACTTGTAAGTTAGCAGTAATAAATCAAACTTTTCTACCGATGTACACACACTACATTTAAACATTTTTATCAATCACAAGATGTTTTTATGATTATTTACAAAAGTGCTTGTTTAATTTAAAAATCTGTACTTTGAAAGGGTCAACTTCATTTATTTGTGATACTGAAAGCTGTATTGTGTGCCCTGAAATGTATTTTTGTACTAATAGACAATTTATTATGGCGCACCAGTACTGTTTTCATTAGAAAAGATAACACAAGCTTCAATGAGACATTAGCATTTCTTTGTGTGGCTGACATTTTTTTTCTTTGCAACATATTTCTAAGTATACCACTGTATTAATAAAATAATTTTTAAAATAAACACTGTTGTTGATTTTTTCCCACTGGTTGATTCATATCTTCTAGCTTGCGGGAGGCAATATGTTTGTTCTGATAAACTTGAAAGTACAGTTTCTGTGTGGGTTTGAATTATGTTTGAATGCTTCACAGATGTGCAGGGGGAGTTGAGGGTGCAGCTTCTACGGGGAATTAATCCAGGTTCTGGTTTTCTAGCACTCTGTCACCTTCCCGTTGGCAATGTTTTTCACAGGGTGAGAACTAAATTTGTTTTTTCTGTCATGTTTTTATTCCCAGACTTAGCTGGTTCTTGCTTTTCCATACCTTCTTCACTCTGGAGTTCTTTGTCAGTTTCCCCCCAGATGGCAGTTGCTAACGGAAATTGCATACACTCAGTGGTCACTTTATTAGGTACACCTGCTCGCAAATAGCCTGCTCCTCCTAACTACAAATAATGTGGCTGAAACCCAAGATGAGTGGACCTTCTGTGGGCAAAAAAAAAATCTTGGTAATGAGAAAGATTAGGGGAGTATGGACAGACTCGTTCAAGCTGACAGAAAGGCCACAAATGCTCAAATAATAGCTGTTTACTACAGTGGTGTTCAGGGCATCTCAATTGGCTGAGTCAAATCTTGAAGTAGGTGGGCTATAGCAGCAAAAGGCTGCATCGGGGTCCACTCCTGCCAGGTAAGAATAGTAAAATGAGGTTACAGTGGGCATGTGATCACCAAAACTGGATGATAGAAGATTGCTCACTACCCTCCACTGGCTGCCTGTTATAGCTCGCATCAAATTTAGAACATTGGTCCTAGCATACCAGGCAGTCAAGGGATCAGCCCCAGCATACCTCCACAAGATATTCAAACCCTACATGCCAGCCAGACCCCTCCGTTCTGCTACCTCAGGACGCCTGGCACCTCCCCCTCTTCGCACCTGCGCTTCCCAAACACGTCTCCTGTCTGTTCTGGCCCCACGATGGTGGAATGACCTGCCCGTGGTGGTCAGAACAGCCGAGACACTGACCCACTTCAAGCGATGACTGAAGACTCACCTCTTCAGGCTGCACCTATCCCCATCCCTCCCTACCTCCCTGTAAATTACTGTAAGCTTAGGGTTGTAACTAGGTAGCTGTTTTGTAGGTAACTTAGTTAATGCACCTGTCTTAACTACTGCTTGTATTTTTGCATAGACTGCGTTGTTGCTGTTTTCGTTTGTGTTAGTGTTAAACAGTTTAACCTTCAGGGTCCAAGTTGAACTATGCGGTTGTTCCCTGCACTTGGAACGGTACTTCCCTCTAGGGTTTTCGTCATACTTGCTCCTGGTTATGGTTATACACTTTGTTGTACGTCGCTCTGGATAAGAGCGTCTGCCAAATGCCTGTAATGTAATGTAATGGAAAAATGTTGCCTGATCTGACAAAGCTGCAACAAGTAGATAGTAGGTTCAGAATTTGTTGTAACCGGCATGGATCCACCCTGCCTTGTGTCAACAGTGCAAGCTGGTGGTGGTGGTATAATGGTGTGGGGGAACATGGTCTTTGCACATCACTTGAATGCCATAGCATATCTAAGCATTGTTGCTTAGGTATGGTATACCTAAGTAAAATGCGCTATGAAACAAATGCATGCATTGTATCAAGCTGGTTCCACAGCCATGACTTCAGTTTACTCGAAGGGCCTGAACAGAACCCAGATCTCAATCCAGTGGAGCACCTTTGGGATAAGGTCGAAGAGGTTTGCAGCTTGAACATGTGGCCGAAAAATCTGCGGGAACTGTGTGCTGTTCAAATCAGCAGGGACTAAAGTCCCTAAGAATGTTTCCAGCACCACCTCATAATAGCTAGGTGTACCTAATAAAGTGGCCACTGAGTATATATTGCACATTTTTATGGCATTTCTATTAACAACAATGCAAGGTTGTCACATAAAAAGGCACAATTTGAGGTGTTGCACAAATTAAATACAGCACTGTAATTCATGTGCAGTTTTGGCTGCAGCAGCAGGGGGCGCTATTGAGACACTGCATGTGTTTTGAATTTGAGTTGTCCAGTTCTGTACATATGAAACTGGACTCAAATTGCCACCTTGGCAAGGTACAACTACATGATTTGCTACTGTTTTTAGTATTTGTGTTGCTCCAGTCTCATTTTAGGTCAGTAAAATATGTTCACAGGTTTATTTGGGACATGAAGAGGAGAAAGTTCAGACTGCATTAAATAGTGAATGTATGATAAAATGTGAGCTAAACATGCAACAATTTAACTGAAGTATGTTTTGAGGACAAAGATGTACTGGTCAGTTGATGACTAATGGCTATCTCTTGCTGCAAAAACTTCCACTACCTGCTACACACGTTTGCAAATATAATCTTCTGTTTCTTTTGAGTTGGAAGCGTATCTGTAGATGTACCAAACAAAACAATTCTTTAATTTTTCACTTCCATCATTTGTCTAGCAATTTGTTCTCATTGGTCAAGATGAGCAAGTTACATTGGATTAATGAGCCTTTCCTGAATTTGAACTGAAGCTGTAAATAAAAAAAATGTTGCTTGAATTGATGCCTGACGTTTCTATTTCTATTATCTCAGATGGGACTCTATATGGAGCAACACTGGCTAAAGCGTCCTAGAAACCAATCAGATTGCAGGAAACTGATCTCAAGCTAAAACTTCCCTGTCCAGATGCTCTAGACTAGAGCACAGGTTTACAAATCCAATTCTGGAGGGCTGCTGGTTTTCGGTGTTTCAGCACCATTCGTTTAAATTTTCGATTGGTTAAATAGACACATCTTGTCCTCAAGGCCTTAATTGGCTGCTGATTGAAAGGAAGTCACAAGAATCTACAGGCAGCGTAGCACATTTTGATTTGATACCCCTGCTCTTAAGAGAGTATAGCGTTGTGGTTGAAACTAGTGTGGAAGATCAAAACAAGACGCTCTTGTCTTCACAATCCAGTCCATACTTCTCTCTCAACAAACATAATGACTGTATTAAGAGAAAGCAGAGGAGTGTGTGTACTCTTCTAAGTTTACCTAGACTCTACCTAAGTTTACGTTTACTCAAAGTCAGTGGTAACCAATCCTGTTTCTGGAGATCTACCGTCCTGTAGGTTTTCACTCTTACCTAACAGAGCATGTCTCATTCAACAGGTAGAGATCTTGTTCAGCTGCTAATTAGATGAATCAGGTGTGCCAAATTAGAGTTTAAATGAAAACCTATAGTATCATATATCTCCAGGAACAGGGTTGGTTACCACTGACTGAGTCATTTTTTAAAAATAATGTTCTGAGGTTTGGAACTGTAACTTTTCTGGCCAAGGCTCCCTACAATCTGATTGGTGCCAGCAGATTTCTCTTAATGGATTTGGTGCAATCCAGGGTTATCTTGTTCCCCATTTAGCACCCACTTCTCTTACTGATGGGTAATTCTGTAATGGATCTTCCCTACTTTGGATAACTAGCATCAGCAGGTGATAACAATGTGCTTTGCTAGTATGGGTATTCTGCAAGATGTTTTCATTTGACTGGCCTATTGGGTAAACCCTTAATTTACAAACTGAAATGGTCTCCTGAAGGTGTTTTAACAGACCACAACTGTGACAAACTGTGCACATTTTAAATTTCCACTTGGTCATTGTTTATTTAATACGTAGAGGCTCTCAGAGTTTTTGAATGGGTAGACATAGCCATAGAGGATTTGAGTTTCAACTACAACTACACCCCCCCCCCCACCCCCCCCAACCACAATGTCATCTCTTCTGAAATTCTTCATTTTGAACCCCCCAGCAGAATGTCATGGCTGCTATGAATGGTTCCAGTGTCACACAAACACCTCTCTGTGATGATGTTACAGCTGTAATCTACAACAGTATTCGTCAGTCTTTCTGTCTGACTCACAGGACAGCTTGATCTGTTTTTATCACAAAATAAAGTGAGCCATTCAGACCCAACAAACCGGATTAGGTAACTGCATAATCAACAGCTTCTAACGGATCGATTGTGCTCACAACGAAACAAAAACCAGCCCACCCTGCAGCTCTCCATGCACAAAGGTAAATCCCCCTGTTTTAGTGGAACTAGTTCCATATCTTCAAAAAAATTATGAATCTTGAGAGTCATATGTATGACTGATTGCCTGCTGTCATGCTCCTACATTTAGGGTAATTGATCAAAGTGGTTAATTATCCAGACTTTCTGCATTCGTTTACATCTCTTCAGCACAGGACAGTAGGTGGCAGTGTGACTCAGTAGTTAGAAAGCAGGATTTTACGCATTTAATTTGCTAGTTTAAATCATGGTTTGGATATAGTTTTAGTGCATGCATTTTATTGATGATCTAACTTGGTACAAAACTTCTGACAATTTTCATTTTCATTTCATTTTCCATTGTTTCAGCAAATGTGGAAAAAATCCAAAAAATAATTTAAAAAAAAGTCCAAGTCCAGCGGCCAGTCTTGAAAATGGGTTCCTCACTTGTGGTTAGCATAAATCTTTGACAGCATTTTGCAGCAGTTTATTGGATGCATATTTGCTTCAGTTAAGTAATTTGAAGGGTGCCAGATGCAAATTAGTAACATAAAATTAGTAGTGCAAATTTGATTATCACTTGAAATACATAGATAATTACAGTAAGATCTCTTAAGATAGGTAAATGCCACATTAACCTAAAGGTTGAGACAATCACATTGCTTGGTGTAGATGATGCAGTGAACTCAATTTTCAGCCACCATAAGAAACTAGTGAATGCATTTCCTTGCATGGAACATAGAACATCCATGCAAGGCGTCGCAGTATAGTGTGGAATGGAATTTAAATGAAAGAACAAGCTATTAATACGTGAGTTTGGTAGTCACCTGCTGACAGGGTAACCTGTGACTGCATTGCATGGGTGACCTCACTGACTGGGTGAACTGGGTCAGTGAGCTCTATGGCTGTGACGATGTGAATTGTCAGTGAGCTCTATGGCTGTGACAGTGAAAACCGTCAGTGAGCTCTATGATTGTGACAGTAAGAAATGTCAGTGGGCTCTATGGCTGTGACAGTGTGGAACTGTCAGGGAGCTCTATGACTGTGATGGTGAGTACTGTTAATGAGCTCTATGACTGTGATAGTGAGTACTGTCAGTGTGCTCTATAGCTGTGACAGTGTGGAATTGTCAGCGAGCTCTATGCCTGTGACGGTGTGGAACTGTCAGTGAACTCTATGACTGTGACAGCGAGCTCTTTCACTTTGACTCTGTAAACTTCAGAAGGCAGATAATCATGAGGTTAAGCTAGTTGTTGCACTTTCGGGACTTTGGGTCCTGCTATATTATTAATGCATAGCGACAGCCAAGTCAAATAAACTGGGGGGGGGGGGGGGGGGGCTGCAAGTGTAGAGGTATTGACTCTGTTTCATGACAACAAGCCTTTATGCTGTTTGTTATAGCACATCAAACAGCCACTTATGGAACTTAAGGTCAGTTGGCCAACTAATTAAATCTCTTCAGACCCAGCTGGAAAATTGCTGAGCAGCAAAAAAGTGCATGAAGTAGCACAGTTAATACAATACAGAAATAGGAGATAGAGAAGGATGGAGTTATAGCAGCAGTGGGGGAGGATCAGGGTTTTATTTCTACTTCTCGCTGGCCAAACTGTTTACATGGTCTGACATCTTAGCAGGAAAACCATGACTGACAGCTGATGATTGTTTTTCCATACGAGCTTGACTGTACAAATTGCCATCAAATTGCGTCAGAGCATGGAATGTTAAAATATGCTGGATTACACAGCACATATCAAGTATATCAAGTTAATATCAAGATGATCATTGTGGTTTTGTCAAGAGACAATTTTGTTTTCCTTGTATTTTGTTTGTTTTCCAAAGAAAAAAACAACAGAATACATTTTCTTTGGAAGGGACGCTGCTTTGACAGCTGTCAGTGGTTTTTGTGCCAGTCAAAGTCTAATTGCTGTGTCAGAGAGGTTTATAACTTCAATTTATGCCTCCAGCCTAGGCCCTTGGCCAGAAAGCCTACTCTGACTGACAAATATAGAGATGTGAGATGATTATCAACGACAACTAATATCACGTTTATCCCTTCGAAATCTGTTAATTTGAACTTCCCTTTTCATTTGGTCTGCTGTATAAAATGAAGGGAGGAAGCTGGGTAAGATGATGCTAGTGGGGAAGGGTTTAGAATGTGATGTCAAGTGGTTGAATATTTAAAAACAAATGTACATTGTTTATACTACCAGTCAGGGTACATTACCAATTAATAACAGACTGGAAACATTTTGTTTCAGTAATTGGGGTGCTTTGAGATATTTATTTATTTTTTATTTTTTTTGCATCAGCTGTACTTGTCTTACAAATATGAGCTATTCTAAACTGTGTCAATGGAGAGGTGGTGTTTGAACCTAACAAGAGTTTAAAAATCTAATAAAATCTGTGCCAGTCATATCTATTCTATCATTTGAAGGCGAAACATGTTCTCTAGTTTTGTCAAATTCTTCAAAATTCTGTACACATACCAGTTTCAAAGTGTTGTGGTTTCAAATCTCTGCATTAACACCTTCTTAATGTATTCACATTCTCTGCAAAATTTTGTTAATTGTATTTTATAAACTTTGACCCATTGAGTGCTAATCAAGGTTTCAGAAAAGCCTAAGATCTGCCCTAAGAATTAGGAAATGGACTGACAATATCATTGCTTTTAGCCCCCTTTTGTGGGGAAAATAAGATTAATAAAGATCAGCTCTGATCACATTCAAATTCACCACATACAACAAAAGTGCTGTTGCCGACTAATCTTGGGATGTTCCCAGACCTGGATCTTGGGTGGCTCTAAACAAGAATGCTGTTGTGTCCTCATAGTGCTCCAACATAAATCACTAAATCACATAAAAACTTATAATGTGTGGCCCAAGGATGAGTTGTGGCCCTAAACAATTGCCTAGTGTTTATGCCAGCGGCCTGCTCTGGTTGTTCCTGTGAATCTATGACTGATGAGGGCGGTTGACTCCGAAATAAATTCTGTAGGCATTGGGATAAATAGGCGATTCTGTTCTGCATTAATTTTTCAGCGCATTCAAGTGTTGTGCCCTGTGTTATCTAGCAATTCATTGTAAAGCCTAACGATGAGCAAGTTGTTTTGGTGGCACCAGGAAGTGCGAGACGAGCCAGACGTTTTCGAGCCTGGTAGACAGAATTTTCTTGCTAGGCCTACCACAATGTTTTCTGAAATTTGGCATTGACTTGGCACTGAAGTACTGGTTCGTCTGACATTCCTATTAGCTGCACCAAGAGAGGATGAATTCAGTGATGCCGGTCAGGCTACGCCACATGACACGGTGTCATGAACATGTAAAACATAGTTGTCGGCTAAATGAACCACCTGGGCAGATTCAGCCCACAATACACAAGTAGGCCTACAGTGCCACCTTTGTGTGGATCACACATATTAAATTACCAGGTCACATAATGGCAATATACGCACAATGGCCACTTTATTAGGTGCACCTATCTAGCATTGAGTAGGACCCCCTTCTGCCTCCAGAATTCTTTGCTGCATGGATTCAGTAAGGGTGCTGGAAACATTACTTTGGGATTTTGGTCCATGCTGACTCAATAGCATCACGCAGTTCCTGGAGATTTTTCAGCCACATATTCATGCTGCAAATCTCCCATTCCACCTCAGCCCAAAGGTGTTCTATTGGATTGAGATCTGGAGACTATGTCTCAAAGACCATTGCAGTAAACTGAAGTCACTGACATGCTCGTGGAACCAGCTTGAGATGTTGTTTATCGCACCATTCTCTGTAAACCCGAGAATGTAGTGTGTGAAAATCCTAGGAGGGCACCTGGAACCACCACATCTGGCATCAACAATCATACCACACCCAAAGTCGCAGAGATCAGGCATCTCGTCCATTGTAATGTTTGGTTGAACAAAACAAAAAAAAAAAAAAAACAAAAAAAAAAAAACTAACCTCTTCATCATGTCTGCATGCTTTATATATTGAGTTGCATCCATATGATTCGCTGTTTGGACGAGCAAGCTGTTGTAACGAGTAAGTGTACCTAATAAAATGACCGAGTGTATATTAAGTGAAAATTACAGTAGACTACACTTAATCGCCAAAGCAATCCTATAGTGATGGTCAGACATTGCAGCTGAATGGCCAGCTATAGCCTAATGTACACGTGCTGTGCATCCTCCGTTATAACCAGCCCATGCTCCAGAATAGCCAAAAAAATTCCCTTAGAGCAATCAAATTTTATGCTAGTTTAGATTTTCTTCAGGTTTCCACAAATACCGCCTCAAGTTCACTGGCTACACAAAAAACGCGCATACGTTTTCGCTCGCTCCACATCATGGGAAAAGCGCATTATTTTTTACTTATATTCTACGTCTCCCGCTGACTCGAGTACCTTTCTGCCTTCCAACTGACCCAAACGCGCTTCTATCCCGCTACGCGTGCCTGTAGTAAGTGCGTCCCCTCCCCCCGACCAACTGCACTGAATTTATGTTGACTGAAAGATATTGTGAGAGGGTTGAGACTTCGACGTATCGTGCACCTGCATTTGTTTGGAGCACCGTGTTTCCTGAGAGAAATTTCGTTCCCGAGTTCCATCTGCTGGACATGTAGCACTAACGTAGAGGACTACAAGCAGGTATCGGTGTAGTGTTTGACAGCTGCGGCAAAAAGAGCATCAGGACGCGGCTGGATCTTGCGTTTCCTCGCAGTGCTCGCTTACACGTTTCCTTGTTTTCTCTTCTTGCTCTTCCTCTCTTCTCGGGCTGAGCGCATGTTCTTCTGCTTCGATTCTTCAATAACTGTTTTACAGCCCTTGCTAATCAGCGGAGCAATGATGCAAGGTAGGCTACTTTAATTTCGCCAAGTAGCGAGCAGAGGAACAAGGAAACACAGTGAAACACCGCGGACGTTGATGTGACGGACTATGCACATGCATTTTTAGCCTCGATAACTGGTCACGTTTGTCACCAGCTCTTGTCGAGGTGCGATTTTTTTTTTCATTCCTTGGAAGTAAATGTATGGATTTGGATATAGCAAGCTAGCTGATTCAACTTGCCACCCACACACATCTCTCGGAGAAGAACAGAAATTTTCCAGCTTTCATGTGTGTACACACTTGGCAACACTTCTCTCGGAAACGTCTTTTTGGATTGTTACTAATGCCACAGACCTATTTTTACATCTCGGCATCGGACAGTAATTGTGACTGCTGTGGTGTTTTGTTGGTTTCTAAATTAACGGGCCTGTTTTGGCTATTCTCTGACATTCTGTTTGGATGCCATTATTAAACGTAGAATAGAATTTCCAGTTGAGAGTCATCGGAGTCTATCTCGTTTTAACAATGCCCGTCAGTGCACTGCCTAGGGGCCGTTCGCTCAGCCCCGTGTCCCTGTCCCGTAGTCTTTCGAGGCTAAGAGAGTTTCGGACCCGGACCCGAATCATGCTTTCCCTTGGAGTTTCTCAGATGGTGTTGGGAAGTCTGATTTTGGCAGTCAGTTTCGCTGCTTTGGCTCTTACTGTCTCGCCTAGGGTCAGACATTCGTGTCCATTCTGGGCCGGCTTTTCCGTAAGTATTTATTATTATTATTATTATTATTATTATAATTATTATTATTATTATTATTATTATTATTATTATTATTATTATTAGCACTATTTGTGTATTTTGTGCCCGCACGCGGACCACTGGCAGTGGAATAATTTCCAAGTGCGGGTTTGCGTTTAGAACGAATAAGCAGGAATCAGACGTCAACCGCAAGCAGCATCGGGCTTGTGGGTTGCAGACGTGGATGAAAATTAACGTTGCTATTGTAGAAAACCGTTGGCATAAAAAGACTTTGAGATTTCGAGTTCATATTACGGTCATGGCCACCAGAGAAGTAGCCTAGGCTATAAGGTAAAAATGTAATTTACGACAGTCCTGTAGGGAACATCTGTAGCCCCAAATGAACTAGCTCATTAGTTAAATTGCTGGACCTGTATTGGAGTATTGCTGCATTAGCCTACACAGTTCCCTCTGGAACGTTTTGATGCCTTTCGTCTTTTGGCTGCTTCATTTCATAGCCTATCAAAATGGCAATGTCACGTGCATTGTCAGGTAGTTTTATTTCATATTGATACATTGGTTAGTAAGGCAAATCTTGTCAGTAGATATGCTGTTGGTTGATAAATATGCGCAACATCCGTCATGTCCTTTTATTGCTTAAAAATGGTTGTGTTTTCGGGGCTTGACATGTTGTTTGTAATAGGTGTTTACCTTGTTGGTTAATAGCCTCTCTTATTGAACAAAATTGATTACACTTGATACAGCAGATGGATAGCAGTTACTGAAACAGTGAGAACTTAGTAAATCTTTGCGTTGCTGAGATAGTTGGATGCGTGACGTAATTTGCCAGCAGTACAGTGGTTGTTTGCTGCCTTCAATGCTCACACAAAATGACCTTATTACCATAAGGTCAAACATGTGCGTTCACTCATCTCTTGCCATATTGAAGTATGTCCGTTAACAGAAAGTAAAACTGGAGGCGTATTTGTTATGAAAGGTTTCCTCAGTGTCCGCTGTTTATTCTTGTTTAACAGTTATTATTGTGTCACCTTGGTTGCTGTTCAGTTTGGACATTAATGGGCCCAACATAAATGGACATTTTAAAAGAGATTTTCAGGTTTGATGCCATTTCCTCACTCTAAGTACTACAGAACTCGCTATTTTATTTCACTGCATGACTTTGAAGCCAGTGGCAGTTGACATTTATGGATCCATTTCCATGTTAATTACTGCATACATTACAGCTTGAAAGCAGAGGCAATTGGCAGGGGCATAGACTATGCAATCATTAAGTAATTGAAAGAAACATGCTCAGGAAGTAATTTTCAATAGAAGATGTTCCTCTTTCAGCTCTGATGCCAGTGTTGTTGTAAGAAAATATACATAAGTATGCTCTTTGGTTTTTTTGTGGGGGATGTTTTCATTTCCTGCTTTGGAGCTGTGAGATTACTCCTTCAATAAACTTCACATGGGTTTCCCCAAGTGACTTGCATTCCTCCCCCTCCTCTTCCACAACATTCCAAGAAATTTTATTTTATAGCAAGCGCAATGTTTAGGAAAATCTCTATCCCGCTTTCTCCCCTTGTTTTTCAGCAGCATGTCGCCTTGCCTGCACTCAAGCACACTTACTGCTGTACGCTTTCGCTTTTTACAACAAACTTTTATGTCACAGAACTTTGCAGCTCTGAGTTGATCTGCAATGACTGTTCTGTGAATAGCTGGCAGGATGCAGCGGCTTTTTGGGTACATCAGACATTCATCAGTCACTGAAATAAAAAACGCATAGGAACTCATTTGTTCCATTCAATGAAAGATTTGTTTGGAGACCAATGTAAACCAAAGTGTGATGAGCCATTGGTATTGCATATGAGCGTTTCTCATGTGATCTTAATTAAACCATTTAAATGTTGTTTTTAAAGAAAGTGTGCAATCTAAATCAAATCATTTACTGTCTATGATCAGCGGATTTGGTATCTTGTTGATAATTTAATTTATTCCCACTGCATCTGCTTAATGGGCAGCCAATCAGAGGTGAACCTGCAGTGCCAGAATATGCATAGCATTTCAGAGCTCCAGCTTTCCTGTTTAGAAATGACATAATTTATACATCCAAACAAAATTCTATCCTGTTTCTAAACTTGGAATACGTAAATATACATCTTAATATACTTTCTCATAGTTGAAACAAACCAATGTCTGTGTACAGTTAGTTGGGAGTTTTGTATTTTTTTTTGTTCTTGAAAGTTGTTTTAACACTTTTGCCTAATAAGGAAGGCTATACACTTACAGGATGTTTAGTTGGTTTTTTTGTCTCCTTTATGCATGGCTTTGAGCTTATAGTTAGTATTGTGCTGTAAGAAGACATTCTTAGCTGGAGAACATTTTCTGCATCTTAAAACTTGATGACAGTTCCTCTAAATATTTATGAAGTGGCACTTTCTTGTCTTCCTGCCATGAATCCTGGCAGGGCTGGGAGCATCACTATGAGAATGCTTCATGGGGATTGTTAGTGGGACAGGTGGCCAGTGAGAGCATCGCTTTAGAGAAGTGTGATCCTTAGAGATAAGTGGTGTTGGACTCATAGGGTCGCTGGGTCAGAGGTCATGCTTGCTCTTGCAATTGAGCAATGCTTGGTATTCACTTTTGGGATAAAATGTGAGAATATGATTCTCTCCCTTTCTCTACACAACAAGGCCACTGAGAGCATGAGAGAGATTAAGAGTGTTGTCTTCAATCTTTTCCACCACAAATGGAAAGGACTTATCTCGTGTTTATGCAGGGGTTGCTGCTTGTTGAAGGCATCATTCTTTTTATGCTGTGTCTCTGTTTGATACAAGTGTCAAAACAGATTTTGGACAATATGGGTCAGTACCCAAAGTGCCTCCTTCAGAGGTATTTCTAATGAGATGTGGTAACCCTTGAGCTACCTGATTTGAACCAAGGAATGAAACCAAGGGAACAGCACCCCAAACCCATTTCGCTCCCAGGAAATACCAGGAAAATACCAGGTCCTTGGAAGTGATGTGAAGACTGGTCTGATGTAGCCTAAGTCAAACGGAAGTTTCTTACAGCTGGGACGAGTCGTAATCCCCATTTGGACTGAGGAAGCTGCCTTGTCTGTGCTTTGGGGATGGTTGTTACCACTTGCACATGCACACATGCACATGCGTACACACACACACACGCGCCTGTCTACGTCCCTCTGAAAACTAACAAGGAGTGAATATATCAAGGCTTGTTTGATGACCCCTGTGTGCTGGTGTATTTTGTTGTGTACACACTTTGTTTGCTGACGGCGTAGGGCCCTGCCTTTCAACATGGGGCTCAATCAGAGTGATAGCTGCTGGCTCCTTCTTTAGCTTGCCCTACAGTACATGGCCATGCATTTCACTGGGGTTATCCTCTCTGCTATTAGTCATCGCTCCGTGAAGGGCCAGTGCATGGGAGGGAGAGGGGTACAGCCATGGGGGAGTGGGAGGGTGCAGGAGGGGCAGCAGCACCAGGGGGAACGTGGTACATTCCACACCCTCTAAAAATCGAGCTGCTTGGTATGTGGAAGCCAGCCACAAAAGCAATAACGTGACCCAAAAATAATAATGAAAGCAATCTTGAAAGATGAAACCTGAAATGCCTTTGTACGTGTGCGTGTGTGCACACACATACAGCAGCTAAATTACATGTTAAGCTCCCTCTTGAAATTTCAATGGAGAGCCAGTTCACTAAGTCACGTCTACTTTATTGTCATTTAGGACAAACATATCTCATCTGCTGTCCTCGCTCAGATTCCTCGATCAAACCTGAGAAGAACATTCTGGAATAGAAGGATTTCTTTACAAATTTTATGGTTCTTCTTTTATTAAAAAAAAAACATATTTTTCCTTTTTTCTCCCAAGTTTGTAAATTGCTTTGCTTTTCACGTTTCCATGACGTGATCATTCATGAAGTTGTGCCAGTTGGAGGAGAGTCGCCTCTTGCACTGGTGACAGTTTGCCTGTATATATGTTTGGATGGTAGCCCCCTCCACCTCCTGAATGCATATGGTTGGTTCCTCATAGGTCCCTTTGGTCTCAGATTAGCACAGGGATTTCTGAGATCCAGGATTCTGTGTGTAAAGTCTTACCAAGTTGGGTTCTTTTGTCTCCCAACCATTCTTTTACAGTGCCGAGCCAAGTCAAGGCTAATCCTGGCATAGAGGGTGTCTGTCTCTAAGTGCTGGAGGCTGTTAGACTCTGTCAAAATTCATCAAAGTGATCTTTGGTTTATTGCATGGTGATCACAAGGTGAAAAATGAAGTGTGGCATAGTTGTAATTGGGCAGCAATTTTTAATGGTATCATTTTACAATCACTATTTTTAAATGAGCTGCGAAGGGGAGGGAATGGAGGCAGAGGAGAGGGGAGGTGGCTGGCCCAGAGGTTGAAGTCTGATTGTATGCCTCCTTTTCTTGGGTCTCCCAGCATGCATCTCTCCTCACGGGGCAGAGGGAGGCAGAGTGTATCAGAGCTGTGCATCAGAGCTATACACCTGTCCCACCTGAATGTGAAATGCTGCTGCAGCTTCCCTACAGCCATAAGCACGCCACACTGTCGCAGCACTCTGTCCCTCAGCTGGCCTCAGCTCAGCTCAGTGACGCCGCCATCGGGCAGAAAGAGGGGGAGAGTGCGAGACCCGCGAGGCCATGAAGCTGGGTCCGTCTCCCGCTGCGATGCTGAGCGTGTGCCAAACAGACAGTCAGAGGTCCCCCCCCCCCCCCCCAGTGTGCTTCTGGCTGATATAGCACGTAGTTACCAAAGACGGTAAGCGAGTGAGACTTGGTGGGAGGCCGTGTTTTAATCCCCACCAAAAAAGAAAAAGAAAAAAAAAAACGAGCTGAGAGGAGAATCACATTTTTTTAGAAGCTCTAAGAATGGCGAAGTGTTTCTAATTTACACCTACTTGATAATGCGCTTTTTGTTGTGAAATGACAGGCCTCCTTTTAGGACTTTGCGATAGCTGGAGTCAGGGGTTGAAGCACTGGGACGGAATCCAAGTTTTTTTCTTTTTGACTCGCATAAGCCTTCCTGCCTGTGTCCATCGGGGGAAGTCACTGAGCTCTGCCTCCTGGGTCAGGGCAGTCTTCATTTGATTGACATGTCAGTGGATCTGACTTTTTTGCTCCAGATTAAAGTCAATTTCTGGTGTTAGTGTGTTATCTGTGATCCTGACCCAGTGGAAAACAGTGGCTTGCTGTGGCTATTTCCCTATTCAGTGCAAATGGTGTTTGTGTTTTTATGCTCTTAGAGGCTGACATATTCTTTATGTTAGGAGCTATGTATTTTATTGGTCAGATCAGACAGGCTGGCAAGAGAAGACAAACTCACTCAGCATCAACGATGCTCTGTGGTAGAAGTCCGTGTTCACCCCTCCCTCTTCGCCTCAGCGGGCGTATGGGGAGTGTTCTGGTGCAAAAGCTGATTGCTAACTTCCATTCTCCCCCCATGACTCTACTGAGCAGTAGAACAGAAAATAGAGACACATATACTCTCCCTTGTTCATCTTCAATTTGTTTTCTTTTTCAGATAAATTAAACCCGCACAGGGACTTCTAAATTGCTGGTAATATTGATTATAACCCATATTTGGAATTATGGATGATTAATTTATTGCAAATGAATGTCTGGGGTTATAAGCCGACCTCATTTTCTACTTATTTGGACATGTAGACCATGGTTATTTTCTATGTTCCTGTGTTGTATCAGTTTTTGAGATCTGTGCACTCTTTCTCTGGAGCCTGAAGATGGTGGTTGCTGGGTAACAGACGCTGTGCATAGTGTTTGCCTTGTCGAACCCTTCAGACGGGTGTGGGGTGCACCGCGGGGTTTTGGTAGATCAGTGAGAGGGGGAGCACGGGGCGCCAGGTGGGTGCTTTGCTGTGAAAAGAGAGCAGCA
Organism: Anguilla rostrata; assembly: GCF_018555375.3. Lineage (NCBI taxonomy): Eukaryota > Metazoa > Chordata > Actinopteri > Anguilliformes > Anguillidae > Anguilla > Anguilla rostrata. The sequence continues at coordinate 35,793,926 of NC_057937.1, forward strand.
GTTACAGTTACTGAGGAGGAAACCTGTTGTGCATTGAGCGCACTCCTCCACTGCATGTCTGAACACATTCCTCACTCTGTTTGGGGGCAGAGGGGTGTCGTAGCTCAAGGCGGACAACAGTCCTTTTATTTTCAGTTTGTGTTGAGATAGCGGTAGAAACAATTATTCAGATATTTAGTCTTTGTGAGGCATAGGGTCGGGAACTTTCTGTCTGTCTAGAGCAGTCAGTCTTAAGCATTCAGATGTTTTCAGTTTCTTAAATTTAAATTTGATCCATTTTTTGTTTTTAAATTTGACATTATTACATCTGATATCGATTTTACAGAACCCATTTCAGTTTTGAATTTAATTTGGCAGTACAGGTCCTCATATGTGAGATTTGATGCCCTGCTAAGTTTATTAAGCAATTAGCTTTCTAAAGATTTCTGAACCCTTGCGGTGTGCTTAAATTTGAATGTGTATTTTCCACTGTATTCTGCCAGGGTGAGTATTTCAACATATCAAGCCTTACCTGATAAAAGGTAATTTAATTGTTAATCTGCAATCAATCCATTTTGAGTATATCAAGAAAAGAGTGAAAAGTTAGTTTAATCCTGGAAACTGTTTTAATCATTGACAATCAGAGCATGAGGGTTCTTGATGGACAAGCCTGTGGCATTTCAATAATTTTAGCTACCGCATGTGTGATATTCTGTAGTTAAACGTATAAAATAAAGTCAGTCTGTGATCTGAATTGTTCTTTTATTACTAATTTATCCAAAAGGTTTTAATTCCTTCATGGTGAAATGTGAATATAAGAACACCATAGTGACAGTGAAATGTATTTCTCATTAAAATCCCATTTAGTAATAATTGACAAATTACTACCTGTGAGCCCCTGGGATCTTGTCCTGTTGCAACAAAGAGCTGAATTTCTGAAAAGCAGGATGACACAAAAATGATTAGGAAAAGGATTATATCTGAAATACATCCAAAGTGCTTAGCTTTCTGAAGGAAATTCTTGCCACTTTTGTCAGGTGAGGCTACAGGTTGAGAGAATGAATCTTAATTGACTATACTGCCAGTGTACCCTTCAGACTATATGAATTGCTTATGGTTTCTTTCTGCAGAATTTTTAAGCTGGGCTGGTGGGCTATTTGTGTTTTGAAATTGGGGAAGTGTAGTAGCTATATATCACCACGTTGGGATGTTCTGACTATGATTACTGCTAAATTGTAGCTTATGTACTTTCTGAATATGTCAAATGAACAGTCATTCGAACTAAGCTCTTTCATCTTTTTCTGTTTAACATGTTTTGGTGTGTGTGTTTTTTAACCTTGGTGCTTGTGTCTGTCATTATGTCTGTATTCTTCCACTGCTTCTTTGATATTTTGTATCTAACAGAAAACAGCTGCTGGAACATTGTGTTTTACATCGCCAAAAGCTCATTTTCAATGCTGTTGAAAATCCTTGCAGGCTTGGTTCTTTTGAACATTTTTGGACTTGACTGAAACTGGACTGAGACTGGATTGCAGCTTCCAGATTCTCACACAAACACTAAGCATTAGCTTCTCAGTACCTTACACACTGCAAATAAACTAAAACTGTGTACACGTATTCAGTGGTCATGGTTTGGGATTTCAATAATCATCCCCACAAATACTGAAAAGTATCTTTGCATGGGTGAAACTGTTGTGCAGTTTGTCCTAATCTTGAAATCAGACTTTAATTGCAGAAAACATTTAATGAAATTGAAACTAACATGGTTTTTACATAGAGGTGTAGAACATCATGTGCAGAGATTGACTGATAGCCAAAATAAATATTTTTTGTGTAAAGTGTAATTTTGTGTGTTTTTAAAAAAATATATGGTATGAAACAATTTGATTAATTTAATTGATATTACAATCATAATAAGTTCAGAAATAAAATCTTTTTACCTAGGCTACATTTTTGACTCGTCTGATCAAAGGAACCGTTGAATAGATATAATTTGGGCAATTTGAATGAGCTAAAATATGCTGAAACAGAATAACTTTTGTACTTAATCTGATTCGACAATTTTATATTAGATTTCAGAGGCAAAACATGGTACGAAGTATAGATTAAATCCTTCTTATATCTGCATATGCTTGTTCTTAATTTGGCATTTGTTTTGAGTATCATTTTAAACTACAAGAGAGAGTAGGATGCAGGGTTAAACTGTATGAGGGAGAGGTGGTGTTGATTTAGACTGCAAGAGTGAGAGAAGTGCTAGAGGTGAGTCTGTAGAGGTGAGAGTGGGGTCGGTAGAAAACATGGATTCACCCAGGATTCTCCGTACTTAAGCTGTCTGTCTCCGTGGCTGTAGATAAAGGTGGTGGCTTTGCGTCCCTGAGCTTTGAGTCACTGATTGATTACTGTCTTCAGGGAAATTCATTACGGAACTCCTTTAGTGTGCAGCGTTAGATCAGTCTAATTTGACCTAGTATTGACCGAGTAAGTGGATGGCCTCCAATCAATAAGAAAGCCTGCTCCTGTTCTTTTCTGTTTTGTCTTCAAGTTCAATCCAGTTGATTAATATCCTGCATCCTAGTTAATATTTTATCCCAGCTATTCCCAACCCTTTATGTCACATGACTACCTGTATATCCATATGAATAAACAATATTGAAGTATTAATATTGAAGATCATATGTCATGTTTTGAACATTTTATGATCGATCGTAGTGGAGTGTTTAAAATTGTATATTTGTTGTTGTTGTGTGTGTGTGTATGTGCGTGCACGTGTATGTGTGTATGTGCATGCATGTGTACACGTAGAATGTGTGTGTGTGAATGATTTATTTATGTTCCAGTGTGACGGCTGAGGGTTGACTCCACACTGCAAAGTAACATTCAGGCTATATTTATCTTGTTTTCCCTGTTGTTGTTACCGTTTTTACTGCAGGGTGTCAGAATCTCCCGGGTGTATATGTGCATTTTTGCACTGAATTCAAAATAATTACATTTCCCTTTGCTATTCAAATTGCTTTCAGGGGCATATGGCCAATGGCAGTAACCTATGAGCACATTCTTGACAGTCTACAGTCATTACCTGCTTTCTCTGGAAAGGGTAAAAAAAAAAACCACAATATGGAAAATGACAGATTCCCGTTTGAGAAGGAGGGGGGGAAAAAACAACCTTGTCAGTGAAATGTGTGCTATGCCCTGTCAAAAGCCGTTGATGAAACCCCATCACCTGCGGTCGACACATCCAGCACCACTTGACACCCACTGACAGCGCCGTCTAAGGAGATGATCTGAGTGCTCGGCCCACTCGTATGCCTGCTATCATTCTTTATTTATTTCTCTAGCAGAATATCTTATCTGCGTCAGTCTAAAAAGCTATCATGGGAGCATCTATAACATATCTTGTATGTGTATGATAAATACTTTTCACCGTAGCTCAAAGACCAAGACTGTATAGAGTAACCAATAGTCTTTTGATGTGACATAAGTCCTCCCAACTTCCAGGGATATGTTTGGTAATAACCCAATGGTCAATTAATTATTGTGACAAATCTGATGAAGCATCTAGAGGCTCCAGCTTTCGAGTCACCTCACCCTATGACATAGCACTGGCCAAATCTGTCTATAACAAATCAGAATGCAGGAAATCAAACTGGAACTTCCCGTTCCAGGTGTTAGGCTTCTGAGGGAGCGTCAAGAAGCCAAAAAACATTAATAAAATATAAGTTCATGATTTGGTTATAGTAATGACTAATTATCCTTATAAAAACTACCTTGCTGTCCATGATAGTTTTTAATATGTTTGAAACAATGATAATACCAATAATATTACATTGCCTCACTCTTATTGAATAATAGTGTTGTGTAGAAGCGAAGTTAAAGAACTTGAAAAAATGTACTGAGAAACAAACTCTCAGTTGGGCCCTTTCTATGAGGAACATCTATCAGAGGTAACCATTTCTTGACATTTACCCCCTTTAGCCTTGAATCAATGGGTTGAGCCGACTGGGAAATACCAGCAAGGACCAGCTTGTGCTGATAATGTGGCTCACTATGAAAATCAGCTGCTGGTGTTTGCTGGATGGTGGCCCTGCTCTGCATACAATGCTGAAATGTCGCCTGATGAGGATTGATGTGGCTGAAGGAATTTTTGCGCACGCTTATCTGAACGGTAAACATAACTGGAGAGCTGCCAGTGCACGAGCACTGCTAGCTGGGTTCAGAGTGTGTTGCTTGGGCTGGCTGCCCATCCATCATAGAGTTGCATACCCCTCAGCTGAAACCCCTGCTAGAGGGGTGGAGTGTGTGGGCCTGTGAACAGAATGACTGATCGTGGACACCCCTGTCCTATGCTAATCTTTCCTAAGGATGTCCTAGAGCTAGAATTATATAAGAACACTAGAATGTTATTTGGCAGCTTTCTGCTCACTTGTGGATTCTATTACAATCTTTTTGGATTACCTGAGTAGAATCCAAACAGTTTTTTTAACCCCTGGGTTTTGTGTCATCTGAAAATGCAAATGTTTTTCTGCTAACGGTCTCATCTGGGTTGTCGGTTGTTTACACTTTACTACAACTTCCTCTGAATGGGAAGAGTGTTTTGGGTCAACTGTGTGTTTAGGATGAGGCGGGCTCTACGCTAACATGTTTTCAAAGGTGCACATGTGCTCCTAAGTTTAGCAGCACACTAATGCATCCCAATTAGTAGATGTGCTCCTCAATGTTTTTGCAGTTAGCACACATCAATTTTAATTTTCCAAATGCTGCTCAAAAGGGTAGCGTTGTTGAACCCTGCTTTTGAAGTCTGGAGTTCAGTTTTTTTGTGATTACCACGGAGAACAAGCTAGTTGAGAATATTGTTCACTGACAGAAGGCTGAAGGTTGGCTCTGACTGTGCATTGAATAACCTCTCAGCAGCTTATGACTTTCCAGTTTATGTAGGCGCAATAAAAAGGGGAAAGTGAGCGTTTAAACATCTGCCTGCCTTGAGTATTAGCCCAGTGGGAGTGCTCGAAAAATGATTATGAAAAGGAGGGTCTCCTAACTCCTGCTTGCGGTTTTGGCCGGTCTTTGGTGCGATAAATTCGCTATGCGGAGGTAATGAACCTGTCTGGCGCACCCCCTCCGGTTTGAATGACGCAGGGACAGTCACTCCGCGGTCTCTGATCACCGTCCTGCTTTCATCCCCTTCTGTCATCGTCTGCTTTCACTCTGACACAAGCCGTCCTGCTTCTTAAATCAGGGGAAATTTTGCTCTATTAGTCGGGAAACGCAGTGTCTCTCGCCGTGTAGCATAGCTTACAAGAGACCTGACTTTGCGTTCGGCAACCAATGGGGTATGCCGTGAATCGGTCGAAAGGAAAGCCCTCGCACTTTAGATGACCCCTTGAACCCTTGTCATAAACTGTTACCATCAGATCATTATAACATTACACTGGCTGGAAAAGCAGGTATACTGTGAGCTGTTATTCCCCCTGCAATGTCAATTTTTTACTAGAAATTACATTTTTTTTATCTTATATGTTTATTATTTCCTTCTGTTATGACTTTTATCCTGGAAAGCATAATAAGGGCAGGGCATGCAATGCCCATATTAATTTCTACGTGCTATCATATATGTTATTCATATTTTAATGTGTGTGTATCTAAATACAGTATGACTGTTTCACAGGGATGGTAAGCGCAGGCAGTAATATGAGGATATTACAGATCCAGGGTAATAAAAGGTTTGTGTTTGGGTGCATGGAGTGCATGTGAATACTTATGTTTGTTTTTGTTTGTGTGTGTGTGTGTGTGTTTTAACCCATTTTTATACAACATTCTCTGCTTATCAATTTTGAACGGCAAATCGGATCAGTAGCATGCTGATTGCTGTAAAATTCTCCATCAATTTGGGAGGATGTGCTCTTCAAAAACGCATGATGCCACTTCTCTTGAAAGTGCTGTCCACTAGCCAAGTAGCATGGTGGCTTTACCAGGGGGCTGTGCCTCCCTAAATGATGTGCAGTCATTGCTGTACAAATAAGATAGCGTTGATCTCTGAATCACGCAAAGCCAAGCACAGCTTCTTATCAGACCGCAGTGCACAAGTTGTACTCACACAAACAGGAAGAGACTCTGGGCCCGATTTACTAATAACGCAAACAATGATTGGCGCAGGACAAATACCATGGCCCTTTGTGTGCAGCTTAACGAGCAGACTTTCAGGCACCCAACCAGGGGTCACTGGTGTGCGGCGATGGTCTGCCGTCCCAGCTGACTGAAGCACTCCCATCCCTGGGCGACACTAACGGTAATTGTATGTCAGGCCGCTGGCCGCAGTTGGCACTGGACGGTGTGGATTCAGTACCAGGCTGTGGGGCCCATCCATGCCGTAGAACACTGCCTGAACGGGACTAGCCACCCTGCTGGCCACTCATCCTACGCGGTGGTCCTGTGCAGACCACTGGTAGACTGCAGGCACTCGACCAATAAGAGCAGTCACTGTTTAACAATGATGCAGGAATACACTGCCCACCGAAAACCTCCCTCTCTGGGCAACATGATATCCAGTTGTACCCCACAGTGTTGCCAGGCCACAGTTGGCACTGGTGTGGGGCAAAACAAGAACCACGGGTTCAGCTGGGCACACTACCCAGAATCACCCACCTCACCAGCAGGGCTGTGTATGCACACGCATGTGCCTGCCTGCGCATTTGTGTGAAAAACCTGACAGCACCACGTGTCTTCCACTTCTTTATTCGTTCTCTTTTCTACCTTTTGAATCAAAGAGGCGTCTCCTACTGTGCGCTTGACGCACCTCTTTGTCGCTCTGCGGTTCTCGTCTGACAGAACGGTTGATGCATGCAGTTCTTTAGAAACGCGCAGTAACGTGACAGCGGGCTCGCGGATGGCTGAATGGACACTGCTGAGCTCACAGTGCGCGTTTGTGGGGGGGGCACACAGGTCCCACCCGCCCCTCATTGTTGGGGGGGATTACGCTCCCCAAACAGTCCCTTTGAGGATGCTGCGGCGATGTGCACCCAGTGCCAAAAAAAAACAAAAAAACGCCAAAACGTAAAGATGTTGCATGTGCGCACTTGTGTCATTCGTCGTGCTTGGGAGTCCTGCTTGTTACTCATCGTCGTGTCACATCTTTGGTTGAAGGAGGAGAGAGTTTTCTGTGCTTTGAACTGTCTTCGCTATATCTCTCCACCTCCAGGTTTTTATTCCTGCCAAGTACAGGCAGTGTCTGAAAAGCTTTTTTCGGGTGATTTTAGTCCCAGACGTAAGCTAGAATGTGCCTTTACTACTGCCACATTGAGCCTTAAGTGTAGTAATATGCTTAAGTGACAAGGTGCTTTGAGTTCAGTTGAGGCTTTTCACCCCTCATTATCCAATCCAACACATTTCTCAGGATATTTGACTCGTAGATTATACAGCAATTTAAACCGTTTACATTTCTGTTCTCTCCATCTGTAAAGGGGTGAAGATGGAGTCCTCTCACATCTCTTCTTGTTTACTCCAATAACTATGCCTTTCATGGTGTGCCAGAAAAATTGGTGAAGCTTTCACAATTTCTACACATCAACATATTGCACAGATGTCCACAATCAAAGCAACAGTGGACTGCAGGCATTTTCTGAGGATTCAGAACTAAGCTAAGCCTCTCCAGAATGATGTCGCAGGTAGTGCAGGACAAAGATCTTTCTCGATGCAGTTTTTCTTTTGAAATAACCTGTCTGGTTTGGCTGTAATTTCCCCTTAATTTCGATATATATATAAGGTAGGTATACAGCAAAGATACAAAATAAAAATGCAAACTTTTATTAAATTTTACGGTTAGTCATCATCAGGTCATACACTCCTTGTGTTGGATCACTTGTGTGTTCTGAACTTACAGTGCTTTTTGGCCAAGGTGCAGAGGTAGTATGCTTCCACAAAGGAGTTAAATATGAAAGTTTAGCTCAGGCATTGTGACAAGGCCCCAGTTATAGTGCAATAAAAATAGTTTAATTGTATTTGAGGAGTGCATGCGCTTTCAGTCCCTCATTGGATCAGTATTAAATTTATTCCGACTATCTAACAGAGGCTCCAAACTCTGCCGTGACCTTGCAAAAAAAAAAATTAATCTTGTTTTAGAAATAGGGTGGCAACAGAGTGTGAATAGCTTTCAGGAAGGCAAAACTGCAACTCCAGCAAACTTGCAACTCAGATCAGTGGCTGTGCTGTACAGCGAAAGTATTTTTAAAAATAATTTTACAATTTAATTCTCACTGGCAGTGTTTTATATTGCAACAAAAATGTGTTTATAATAACGTGTCAGTTTTTGTTCGCCAGTAATGCTGCTGAATGTCCAATGAACAACAAACAATAATTTCAGTTGAGTTGAGCAGGTGGGGGCCAATCAGATAAGTGACCATCCACCCCAGGACTGTTCTCCCGGTATCCCAAAAGCAAGAGATAAGACGCTTGCTACAGCCCGCCATTGTCACAGTGTGTTTTTAGCAGCTGCAGATGACAGACTGAGTAAAGCTATATTATCTGGATTTTTGGATTTAGCAGCAGTCTGTTTTGGCACCGGGCTGCCACTCCACTTCCATCCCTCAGACAAAGCCACATTGTCATGGAAACCGCTCAACTACAATGGCGAGTCAGTGAAAGCCGGGATTGTGGCTTTCGGTCTGTGTGCGGTGATCGCCGCTGTTTGAGTGCGGGTGGTGTGGGGGTGGGGGGGGGGGGGGCGGGCAGAGGCCAGCGGGGCGTATCTGATGGTGCCAAAGAGGAGCCGTCCCGATCAGGGGTGGGAAGCGCTGGCAGACTGGGGGCGTAGCGTCCGACGGGAGTTCGTCTGCCCCGATCTCGCACCCCCTCCACCTTCTATCCCCCCGTCCCGTGAGATCGTAACGCACCATGACAACGAACAAAAGGGAGTCCTTCTGTTGATTCGCCTCCCTCACGTGCGTGCGCTGGTGCAGCCCGGGACACCCTGGACTCTCTCCCAGAACCAGGGAAGGATGCTGGAGAGCGGGGCTGCTCGGCTGGGACCACAGCCTGCCGGCCCTCGGGCTAGCAGGGCTGAGTAGACCTGATATGGACAATGAGTACATTGTATACATATGAAATGTGTATGCATGTACAGGTATATTGAATATGTATATGTGTGTATATGTATGTTGTATATATGAATATCTCACATAATCGTACTGTACTATATACCGCATTTTGGTATGTAGTACAGTATGGTCATGTGCAATGTTCACGTATTCTTACTGTAGAACACATATGTAAATACATAACTTGTGCACACACATAAGCATTTAGGCCTCCTGGAGGCACTGGCATGGATGAAAAGGAGAGGAGGGGGAGGAAGAGGAAGAGAAGCAATGACGCTTTATAGTTGAGCGGGGATGCCTAGAGCTCCATGTGCAGGGAAGCTTTTAGTTAGACCCACATTAGTTCCTGTGCCAAACAGCTTGTGGTGCCACACAACAAGACTTGCCAGACATTCACTTCCTGTGGCCGTTCATCCTCTTTGCTTCTTAACTACAGGAGGTTTGGGTTGGTACCCAGAGTATATACCTGAGCTGTATTACAGTACGGAATGTCCATTGCTACAGTTGGAATGATAAGGGCACTGGAACAGAAATGCTCACTCATACCAGCGAAGGACCTTGAAGACTAGTTTCACTCATTATGCAGTCACAGTACTTCATTGAATTGCAATTCAAGCACTGCACTTTAGCGGTCAAATTTGGATTTTGATAAAAACTGGCTGAATACATGTCTGGAAGTGCGGTGAAGTTCAGGTGGATTGAAGCAAAGTTCATGCGCTTCATCTTCGTTTACCGCCGGCTAATCCCTTCCATCAGCCTGGCTGTGAGAAGTCAGTGCGTGTCGGACAGAGGGTTGGGTGGTGAATCGCGATTCGCTCCACCTCTTCCTGCTCTTTCATAGCGCCGGATTGCTCTTTAGGTGCCTGTGGTACAGCACTCTGTGGTACGGCACTCTGTGGTACAGCACTCTGTGGTACGGCACTCTGTGGTACGGCACTCTGTGGTGCGGCACTCTGTGGTGTGGCACTCTGTGGTACGGCACTCTGTGGTGTGGCACTCTTGTCTGGGACGCACTGCACAAAAGCAGAACATGGCAGTTTTGTACTTTTTGAAATACTTATTCATTTTTAAGGCAGTCTGCTTATATGAAAATATGTGGAGTTCAGCTCGCTGCCAAGCAGGGTAGACAGCTTGTGTGCAGAAATGAGAGAAAGAGAGGGGAGAGGGAAGGAGGGAGGGAGGGAGGGAGGGATGGAGGGATGGAGAGATGCAGGGAGGGAGGGAGGGAGGGAGACAGAGAGAGAGACAGACAGGGAGGGAAAGACCAGACATGGTTTTGTGAAGTCAGAGGGTCTGCTGTGTTATTTTTACACTGTAGAACTGGCTAAGAATTAAGATTCAAGAAACAAGATGAAGTGCGTTAACTGTTAATAATTTTATTGGCTAGTTATTACTTCAGTTTCTATTAAGTGTTAGGAAAAAATATGTAATGAAGTTTACAAGGGAAAGGTGCAATTCCTGAACAGAGAAATGTCAAATGAGCTCAGTAAATGAGGATTAAACAAGGCTTTTGTATCAATAAATAGCTTTTAATTAGCTTTGGAGTGCTGGAATCAATATATGAACCACAGTGAATCTGAATTTCTTTGTTGCTGCTGCCATTGGTGGTGTTCCAAAGTGCATCCACGTGTCTGCTCTGTCAGTTCTAATAATCTTGAGGAAAGGGAGGAACAGTATGGATAGATGTCTGAAGTTTGCCAAAACAGGGAAAGAGGCAACATTTAAACATGAACAGCACATGCCCACATGAAGCAATAATAAGTGAACAGTTAATTTATTCATTTCTATGCACAAAGAAATAAAAGACACATATTATTTCCTGTTTTGAAGTGCCAGTCAAAGTTTGCTTCTGGGGGAGTAGATCAACACTGAATTAAATGCACATTTGTAAAAGCCAACCTACCAGCTGCAAGTGCTCTTCAAAAACGATTACTCTTTAGATGGAAAATCAAAGGCTTTGGTCTGGCCTGGCTACACGTAAAGCAACACTTACAAATTGCTGAACATTAATGTAACTTGGAGAGTATCATTTGGTGCACTTAAAAAACAAACCTTTTAGAGATGGTACATTTGCCCAATCTCTTGATACGACTGAATGGTTCAGTCCTCGGGAGTTTGGGAACATGAGTGCGAAAGCTTTTTTTAAAGGGCAATTTTCTTAAATCTTCAGAGTTTAAATGTGTTTGCGGCTTCAAAAATGCATTTTGTGCCTGCGAGCCAGGAACCATTACTGTCAAGACAGCCCGGAGGCCTGATTATACTGTCATCACTGCCAACTTTCCTCCTCTTTGAGAAAAAGAGCAAGAGACTGAGAGAGAGACAAACAGACAGACAGATAACCAGATGCTTTCTGTAACTCCTCTCCTTAACTTTGTGTTAGTTCTGCTTCCAATCAAATGAATGCTTTACGTTGCCAAGGGGAGAGTGTCCGGTCGCCGATGATGGCCTGGGCAGGCTAGAAGGGATTGGCTGATTGGCCTGGCTGCTGAGGGTGAATTCATGTCCGTGTGTCAGAAGGCAAGTGGTTCAGTTAAGCTGGAAGGCAGTGTCCTGATAAGAGCCGGTTTAGCAGAAGGGAACGAAGGCTGTGTGACCTGAAATGGCCTCCAGGCCTCGGACCTGGCTCAGTAGAGCCTGATACCAAGGGAGGGGGCATGGGGATTGGGGGCGTGATTACAGAAACCGAGCTCAAACAGAGCCAGGAGTTTCTGCGTGTGTGTGAATGAGTGTGTGTGTACCTGTGTGTGTGTGCGTGTGTGTGTGTGGCTGTCTGTTGGTTTGTGCCAGGGCCACCTTGTCGCGTTTGTGCATGCGTGCGTGTGTGTGTGTGAGGTCCTGTGTTTGTGGCTGTCGGTTGGCTTGCACCGGACTTGCCTTGTTGTCTACAGAGGGCTTCGCTCTACCTGGAGTTACTGTTTGGGCCTCCCTACTGCTTGCAGGAGAGTTTGTAGCATAACACAGTGACTATTCAACAGACAAAGCTAGTGTACAGAGTGTCTCTTTAGATTTGAATCCCCTCCTTGCTGTTTTGTCTTTTTTTCAAGCTAAATTATTTCTTCCTTTTTGTTCCAAACATTTCTCTTATGCCTTGCGGGCGGTCTGCTATAATATTAGTTCAAAGAAATGATATAATACATCCTAACTGCTTTTCAAATGGGTTAGCTCAGTAGGAAGCCAATTAATACTGAAGTCTAGGAACTCTACAAGTTCTAGTACTGAACAAATCTAGTTTTTACTGAAACTGAGAGAATTTCAGAGCAAGTGGTACGCACTTGTTCACCTCTATTTACATTTTAAGAGGTGCCAAATTAAGCCTTCTGAAAATATCAAATTTAGCAGATTCTCTTTAACCAGAGGCACCGTTTTAAAAATAAATCATCCATTTACACAGCTGGGCGTTCTCTGAAGCAATTAAGGATGTGTACCTTTCTCAAGGGTACAGTGGCAGTGCCCCCACTGTAGAATTGAATCTGCAACCCCTGGTTCCCTTGAGGAAATCTAGTTCCCTAGCCATTATGCAATATTATACATGCTGTTTACAGTCTGGAGTGCTATGATTGTGTGAACAGCAGAGCTCCAAATCCAGAATTTGTTTAAAAGGGCTTTTTGTTGTGACCTTTTTGGGGATTTGGCACCTGCAGTTACCCTTCCTGTCTTTCTGCCCGTTGTGCTAATTCTTGCTTTTGCTTTTTTAAAGTAATCTTGACGTCTGAAAACTGGTGTTAAATATTTAAGCTGTAGTTTACACCTTTCCTTTCCAAAAGTACACTACACGGCCAAAAGTATTTGGACACCTGACATCCAATGAGGTGTCCACATACTTTTGGAAATGTAGTGTATTTTGTATTGAAAGGGTGGGCTCTTGAGAGACAATTTTCTGTGTCATAGCAAGACGTCAGTTGCATTTGGGGAACTCATTTACTTCGCTCTTTTCCTCCATCACTACAGGACTCCTGTGTAATGAATGTGCCCATTAAGTGGAACAGCCATGTGTGAATGTCTTCTAACCGTCAACCATTCATTGTTTGTCAGATGCATTTTCACAGACAGTTTTGTCAGTTAGTCGGCAGTGCTGTGCGAAGGACGCCTCGCACTGACCGACTGTGAGTAAGGGAGGACGGCAGATTAAATGTTAGCAGTTCTAAGAGGTTGAATTTTTATACTCCCTCCACCCTTTTTTTTCTTGAATATGGAATGGCCAATCATGCTGGCACTACAGCTCTGGTTGCTGATTCAGGAGAGTGCAGACAGGCATGTGATGCCAGGGCAATGAGCTGCTGTCATCCCTGAGTGACACAAGAGCTAGAATGTTTTTTTCATTTTTTTGTGGAATGTGTGTGTCATATATATATATATATATATATATATATATACACACACGTATACACACACTAGAGCTATACTAGAATACTAGAATATTTTTTTCTGGAACGTGTGTATGCTATATGTACACCCACATATACCCAGTACTGGCACAAATTACGGAAACACTGCGCTTAAAGAAGAGGTTTTGGTACATTTATCTGTGCCCTTTATCTTCTGTTTCTCGTCTCGGAGGTGTAAAATGTCTGTAAAAATGTATTCAAGCAGTTATCGTTACGGTATGTGACCATCAGTAATTTTAAATAAAGTATATAAGCCAAAAAGAGGTTTTCTTTTATCATTTTATGTATAAAAATACTGGACAAAGAAATGCATCCTCAGGTTAATTATACATTTCCATCAGTATGATACATTAGACTGCTCAATTATGTTTTTTAAAAAATATTTTATGAACTAATATGTATAGGAAGGTGTAATGGTTATTATTTGTTTAACGCGAATTCTAATTATTTCTTCATTTGATGATACTAAATTTATTACACATTAAATTAATTGTTTAATATGTTTATTTATTATGAATATAAATTATTGAAATATATCACTGTGATTGGAACTTATTGGAAATATAGAGAAAAAAATAGATATTCACCATTACTTTGTAATCTGAAATTCAGACATCCCCATTCAACTTAAATTATCGAGATGAAAGGAATTGCATCCCAATGACATCATCACCTCCTTGCACATCAAGTGGTCTTTTTCAGATAATGATGAAAGACTGTTTTGAAGCATGACATTCTGGTCACACCAATTACTCTTACGAGGGTAAGATGGAGCATACCAAATTATGAGTTGTCGTTATGAGTTTCCCTTTAACTGCCGCCTCCATACAAAGCTACACTGTCTGGACAGGAGGGATTCAGGGAATCCCGGGGCTTCTGGAATGGAACATTCCCTGCGCTCTGGAATTCAATCCTGTCATTCCCTCTGTCAGAGTATCAAATCCATTAATTCATCATTCAGCTCATGTGATGGTGAATTCTAGATTCGGCTTTTGGCTAAGAGAAGCTGCAAGAAAACAATCTAGAAATCTCCTGTAAAACAGCTGTTTTTTTTTTTCATTTTTTCCCCTCCTTTCCTGATTCTTAAAGCCTGTCTGAACCTCTTTGCTGCCGTCTTTGGGATACTGAAATTTGTCTCCTATGATCTGAGGAGACCTAGTGGAAATCAGGTTTTGTGTTCCCATTGATTTGTGCTTCTGAACTGATTATTCATTGTGTCCCCCTTTTTTGTAGCTAATTAGCCACGTTGAATAGTTTTGCTTTTTAGCTTAGGCATTACTTTGCTATACTTTGATTGTTGATCTAGAAAAAATAATTATCTCTCTGACAGTTCTCACTAGGGGTGCGATGTACCATTTACGCGAGTAAACGAGTACGTGCCAGAAGATTGTTGAACGGAAAATCTGGAATGCTTTTCTTTTTGCACCTTTCAGAACTAATTGCCATTGTAACGGAGCAAAGCGTACATAGCCAGCCTCCCACCCCACGCCCCCACCCCAGTCCGCAATCTTGCCTAGGGTAGCCTGGAGCTGTGCCTGGTAACGGTCTAAAACAAGCATTTCTAAGATGCTAGGGCTAGCCTACATCTGAGAAAATGCTCTGTGAAGCCTTTAAGCTGCTGTAAAATGGGCAGTAGGCAAAAAAATAAATTAATTAATAAAGTAGAATAGGAGAGTAAACACAAAGACAAATCAGATTTGAATCTTTTCTAAAAAACTGCTAAATGTTCCCACAAATTGTTCTCATACCTTTCTGACCGTTCTGCTATTATCAGGTAACCTGATGTGGCTTTGTCTCAAAGTCCCACTGCCTTACCACAATCCTGAGGGATTCAGTCTCAGTCCGCTATTTTAATTGTGCACAATACCCCTGCGGGCCATGTTACCACTGCTACTCTAATGATACACGGCTTCCTCTCTCATTTCCATCCACTGATGTGCATATTGCCTCACACATCAAAGTTTACCTCCGTGATATTTAGATTTGGATCTGCGTAAATCTCACTCATCTCATCAAAGCTGAGCTTCCCCGTCAGCCAATTACATCCTGTCCCGCTGAGAATTTCTCCATCACCCTTGGTAACGCAGCAGGGTCTGTGTGCCAGTCTGCCAAGATTCTTGTTATATTTCTGAATACCTGTCTTTTACTGAGAATTGCTACACTTACCCAGAGCTGCTGATTCTTCCTGTACACCCTGAACTTTGGGTGTTTATACATCAATGCATGCTGTATTTAATACCCTACCCTTAAACCCATTTGCTTCTAAAAGAGCTATCCTCAGTCTCTTTCACCTGCTATGAGAGTTAACATTGTGCTTTAATCGCTATCAGATTTGACACTTGATGACTTGCTGTCATCTCTGCCCTTCGCCTGACCTTTTGGAGTGCACTTTGTAAGCTGATCTGCGGTGTCTAAGCACAAATGCGCTTGTACAGTCACAGATATATTACGTCTATATATCTGTCCATATCCAACATTTTAAATGGTAACCAGATGAAGGCAAGTCGTTGCCAAAATGCATATGTAGCCACATTAATATAAAGGCACCGTTTACATTATCATTAAGTTAAAATCTTTTTGACCATAAGTTTTTCATCACTTCATTTTTATGTGATAAAATGTACAGGTGTTCCTACGTTTATTATCTTGCTCGTCCTTTATTTACAACAGAGAAAGATGCTGAGTGTTGAGCAGCACTGTAGGAGTTGCGTCAGGAAGCAGCCATTTCAGTAACAAACAGGGACATTCTGGGGATACTGAGAAATGTGGGGATGGGGGAGGGGGCAGGGTGCTTGCAGGGACTTACAGTAAGGGAGGCGGAGCTGAAGAAGAGAGAAATCAGTCACACAGCTGCTTCTCCTCCCGATCATTTCCACATTTTCACGTGCATCAAGCTCCCTCTCATTAGGGATGAGGTCTAAAGCATTATGTGAACAGGATTATTTTTGCTTTGTTTTCTTAGTCCAGTACTGGAAAAATGTTACATTCAACTAAATTGAGGAGCCCTTTGTGCTAGAATCTGTAGCTTTGTGATTATGGGTGAACTGAGGAACCCATCCCAGTGTTTGACCTGAGTGAAAGTCATTACCATATGAAGCAGCATAGCTTCAGCACTGGTGAGCAAGTGTGGAGAATTCTTTGAGCGGTAAGGTGTAGAAAACAAAACATGTCAAAGAAGGCCTTGATGCAACTTCACTCTGTCATAAAGCCTTCATAACAGTCGTAAGGATCATGTAACACCTGCCCTAACCAGTCATGATAGCTTATGACAAATGTCAAAACACACAGTGCATTTAACAAAACACTTCAAAATAACATGCACAATTGTTGCTGCATGCGTTGATCATGTTCTCACAAATGTCATAAGTTACGATATATGGTAAATACGGGTTATGGAAAACGTAAGACGCTACTATGTAGATTACTATGCATAATTCATGTAAAGTGAATTAAAAGCCATTGCCTGTTTCTGTCCATCCATGGTGTCCATAGATAGATCTGAGGCCCGTATGATAAGAGCTGTAGAACTGCCAACCTGCCCCAGTCTTGTTCTTATAGTTATCTTATTTTCAATCATAGCTACCTGGCCTTCCTTTGGAAGACAGTCTGGACTCTACAACACCAGTAACTTTACAATACATTATCACTGTTATGCATATTATCAACATACATGTTATCATTTGCTTAGCAGACACCCTTGGCTTGATGGACTTGTTTTTCATGGCCTGTTCATTCCTTTGAGTTAACAGGCCGGTTTCCAAACCGGCCTAACCATTATATTACGCTGCTGCCCCTGTACTGTACCGCTACCCATAATGCACTGGTCGATTTGCCTGCAAGATTTGCCTGCCAGCCCTCAGCCCTGCAGGGTCCATTAACCCGAACAGCCATGACCGATCGGGAGGTCAGTGCAACAGTGCCTGCTGCGGTCTCCCCATCTGCCCCTGCGCTACCATCTGCTAAGATCCATGACCACTTTAAGGTGCTAGGAAAAAACAAGAAAGTGACAATCCTTTACTTTTAATGGATCCTTCGCATTTTTAAAAGGGATGGCAGGGGGTACCCAGGGGTGAATGGGAATGACATTAATGAGGTACAGACACGTCATGCTGAAAGGGATTGTTGGACGCGTAGTTTAAATGCTTTTTCTGGTATAAGGAAAGTATACCAACTCACGTGGCCTTGTAATTTGCCTCAGTGTTGGGTCCCACCTGCTGTGCACTTTGGCCAATATGCCTTATTTTTTAGTTTAAAAAAAGTATATTCCCTGCAATTAAAGCTTAGTTGGACCTAATTGAATTCAGTGTGAATGAGTACTTTAATGAAAATTTCACTTTGGTATAATATATGTCGTTTTTAGAGCTTACCCAATTTTTATTTGCATAGTATGAATACTAGCAACAACAGCTGTCCCTGCAGACAGTGAACGGCATCACCGTTCCTCCCGGTTGTCCGGTTCCCAATTCACTCCCATTCATTTTCAGGACCTCGCCAAAATTAATAGTTTTAAAGCACAGACTGAAAGAGAGTACTAACCTCAAACGGTCCCTGTTTTTTAAAATATCTGATGTATTTTGGGCTTATAATAGAAAAATAAGATCTGAACTTTTGTTACTTTGACTAAGTAACGTTTCCTTGAGCAGGATAGCATATTCACATGTGCATGTGCGTTAAATAATCGAACTATGGCTTGCTGTATTTCTACATTGTAGCCACCCTGAAAATAGTTTGTAGCTAATCTAAACCTGAAAACGGCTTGTCAGTGCAAATTAACAGACCCCTTGACTTTAGTACTCTCTTTTATTGATCTATTATCCTCTGCAGTTAGTTTGTGCTTTAAAACTATTTATTTAGGGTGAATGGGAGTGAATTGGGGGCTGAACAACAGG
The DNA here is from genome assembly GCF_018555375.3 of Anguilla rostrata. Lineage (NCBI taxonomy): Eukaryota > Metazoa > Chordata > Actinopteri > Anguilliformes > Anguillidae > Anguilla > Anguilla rostrata. The sequence continues at coordinate 35,812,265 of NC_057937.1, forward strand.
GAGGAACAGCGATGCCATTAACAGTCGACAGGGACAGCCAATGTTGTTATTATTCATGCTAATGCAAATACAATGGGGTACGCTTCACAAAATTGCTTGTGTTATAAACTAAGTGAAATATCCCTTAACATTCCTGCTTACTTCTCCTTGTACTTGAGGCCCAGCTGTTAGTGGGTCACATGGAAGGGGCAAAATAAGATGGATGAGTTTAGGGCACCGCTGTTCACAAGTCTGGCAGTGCTCCTCTGTGGAAGCTGCTAGCCCCCTCTTCCCTTGATGCTAAAACAATATTGAGGATTCAGAGGTTGTCACACCACAAAGATGAATTAGTCCATCATGTTCCTAGTCGCTGTGGAGCGGTTTGGGATCCAGGAAGTTATCGTGCTTTGGATATTTATCACTGACAGGTACCTGCAGAGAAAGGCCCCTCATTACTGTAGGCCCATCATGATGCAATTGTGACAGCCCAGCCAAGGGGAGGTGTTTTGGGAATGGGGTTCATGGGCAGTGTGGTTTGGTGTGGTTGTGGGGTCAGGGGTCAAATCCGCTGGAAAGACAGACGGGTGCTTTTCTGTCACAGCAGGGAATGCTTTATGTCTTCCTCTGAGCATTCCATCTGTTTTCATCCCTTTACTTTATCACCGACTGAACCTGGAAGCAGGGATGAGCCTGAATGCCACAGGAACAGAGCCTTCCATATATCTTAAGTACAGCAACAAGCCCTTTCCCACTTTGTTTCTTACTGTCCTGTATGATGGACTTCAGCCTGTGGATGGCTCTGTGTAATAATGTGTCACCATTTCTGCAAATATTGTGGTGCTGCAAAGCTGGACAGTGGCGCATTATGTGATGGCCAATGATAATTTCCAATGTCGTTTCTTTGTCATGTGACTTAGGAAAGGCACACGACACAGAGCATAACCAGGAATAATAAATGTTCATCTTAATGTACTGTGCTCAGTGCTCGGAGTGTTACATGATCCGTTGCTTACATGCCGTATGAGATCTAAAGAACAGGAAGAGAATCGCTCGCAGAGGTAACACAGAAGCTCAGTGGGGCTGTGATACAGGTGCTGTGATTGCATGCGTCTTTTTCAGCCTATGCACTGTAACACGAAATCCCCGGGACTCGCTTCAGGCACAAAACCCTGTCGATCTTTGTGTGGCGCGGTGAGAGGCTGCTCTTCAGTCACACGCAGGAGAACAAGTGGAGAATGGGAGCTGTGAACTCTAAGCACAGAGAAGTCACGCTGTAGGTGGGACGAGAGAAAGCCTGCTTATCCTGAAACGCTAGAGTGGGCTCAGCTTTCGCTGTTGGATTTCAGCTCTGTGATTGCTGCCGGATTTTGGCTCTCAAACTTTCAACGATTTCTAAACAAGCATCCCGGCGACAGCTTTCAGTGTTAATCATCAACAACTGTGGCTGTGGAGGGGAGAGCTGGCTTTCCTGGCGATGGAGGTGCTATGTTTCAAAGAGGGTGTTGGTTTTATCAACAGAACAGAAAGAAGTGTGAGAGTGTGAAGTACCTCAAGTCATTCACTTGGGTCTTGGTTCATTTTCAGCCACCCTTATCAAACATCTTTTGAAAATGTTTGTCTGGCATGTTTTTCATTGTTGTATGTTACATATCAGAACTTGAACTTGTTATTAATAAATACAATGAAGTAAGCAGAATATCCTCTTTAACCAGAACCAACCTTTGGTCTACCACAAACAAGGAAATGACTTAAATATTTTGGATTTACCACCGATTTGACTAATGTATGTAATAGGAAATGTAATAGGAAATCATGGTTAGACCGTGGAAATCAAATGGTCTCACCATGGTAATCATTCTGTAACAGGGAAAGAAGTTGCTGGTCCGTGTTCATAGCATGTTACAAGGGTTTAAAGGTGGTGCCAGTAATGAATAATAGATTCAAAGAACCACAGCAATTCATTTTGACATCACACACCATATTGAGATATGTAAATTCTTCAAATAGCAAGAAATAGTTTAGTGGCAGTATGGCTTGAAATTGAACCAAGAAAAGAAAAAAAAAGAAGAAGAAATTATCAGTGTCTTTCTGAACTTTTAAAAAATGCTCCATCACGTCCCCGGCAAATTTCCCCCCACCATGTCTCTGCAGCATTTTTAATTTTAATTAGGCATGCGTCTCTACATTTTCATGAGACTGGGGACGTTGAGCTGAGGCACTAAGCTCTCAGATACATTTTTCATTATAATTTGGGTCTATATTATCGGCCTGTATTATAATTGTGCTTTGACCCAAAAAGCGGAGGAAGTTGACGGAGCGTCCCTGCAGCAGGCGTGCTAGTGTGCGCCGTCCCTGCCTTTGATCTGTGGTATTACGGCCGGTGAGGCCGAGCCCAGTGGGGTGAATAGTCTAATTTGCAGAGTGAAACCTGGAGTTTTGACGCGCGTTGAGCCGGAAACCTGGATTTGTGACAGACCACCGGATTCTGCCCCGCGCTCTTCTTTGCGCTCTCTAAATGGTTGCACCTCAAAGGCCAGCTCTGTATATTTTTATATTCCAGTTGGAGGTTGCATGAATATGTGTCAAGATGTGATGCCACGATTACCCCCCTCCCACGCCTCTCCCTGTGTAACTGGCTGTTTTTGATGCTTGAATTGCAAAAGATCATTGATTAAAAAAAATTGTTGTGTCTGGCTTTCCTGTGATATGTGAGGTCAGTTTACAGAACAAATGGGTTATAACATAACCCTGTAGGAGTATATATGGATTTTTTTTATTAGTTCTGCACCTTTTTCTTCTTGTCACAAGATTAATGAAGGCCATTATATTATTTTGTAGTAGTGTTTACAAGAGTGGTCTGTGATTGCTTTGATCCGCCTCCCCCCCACTGCAACTCTCATGGCCTTCCAACCCTTGGTAATATTGGTTGAATGCTTCCTGAAATCTTTTCTGAGACGATGATGATGATGATGATGATGATGATGATGATGTCCATTTTGCCATGAGCTGTGTGCACTGCATGTTGCAGTGTGTGGGCCTAACAGTAAACTGAGCTGGTGATTGGTGGAGTAGAGGCTCCAGTGGCTGTTACCATGGTTGCCTGTTAGCTGCAATGGCGAGGCCTATGACTCTTGGATGCTCTCGAAGTGCCTATTCCAGGACTGTGTGCCTTGTCACAGCTCATACAATGAATATGGATGCTTCTCTATGTCTGTAGAAGAGCGGTGAGATGGGGGATCACTACATTTAAACAAACTTCATCCTTTTCAGTTGCCTGCATTTGTTATGAATGTGAGGGAAGTGGTATTGTGTCAGGGTTCCTAAAGTTTTGTAGTGCTTTCCAGATATCTTTTCGGAAATCATTCCAACATGACAAAAACCTTTTAATATAGGCACTGGTAGTTAGACTTAGTTATCCTGGTGTGAGTTATGTGTTTTTAATCATCCTGGGTCATTTACGGCTCTATAAATTTGCAATCCTTGCAGGTTCAGATTGGGTTTTTGTCAGATCCTTGAGTAACGCTGTCAGTGCCCAACTGAAGAATGAAATAAGGCTTCACCTGCTGGTGTTGCTGCAATTGGAAATCAGCCGCACCACTCAAACAGAATGGTTAACCTTGTTTTTGAAACAATTGCTGTGCCCTCCGTTTCCCCTTGTATAACAGATTACAAAGGAGCATGCATCTGAGAAGCATTTTCACAATCCCTCCCCTGTGGCTCTAGCTACTTTTTGTTGTCTCTTTCTTTTGTTCAAACAAGTGTTATGCGTGGAAAATGTTTCCAGGTGGCTTTCTTTCAGAGAGAGGAATGACTGCAGTCTCACAGTATCATTTCAGTGGTATGAAGACTAACCTTTAATCGCAGGGATGTCATTTCAGTGGTTCTCTTTTTGCTTTGACTCAGGTTTTAAATTCAGGTTATGAGACTGTATTTCATGAAGACTGCACATCTAATCTAATGGGTTTGCTTATAAAGGGGTACCTATAATTATGCCAAAACTGTAATTAGTGCCATTATAAGAACCAAAGTCGTGTCTAATGAAAGGTTTCTCATGAACTGGGCTGTTTTTCTGTTGTGTTTTTCCTCAGAGTGAAGCACATTGATTAAAGAAAGTATATGGGCAGATATACCAGAATGAACATGACATACTTTTTTATTTTTCAAAATGTTACACAGTCTTTTGGATCTCCCATTTGCTCAACATGCTCTGTAACGGGATTTCACTTAATATTGTGTATCAGAACCAGAAGTACAAGCTCTGTAGCTGCCAGAGCAGCTTTTATATTGTGAGGTGTCTTTTTTGTCAAAATTATTAATTTGGCATGTTTATAATCCATTTTAGCATTAGCCATGCATGATAAAACAAGAACAAAAACAGAAACTAGGAGCAAAAAACAAATTAAAATGTGACAAATTTGAAATGCTTCTCTTTTCAGACATAGCCTTTGTACTGTAGGTGTAACTGTCACTGCCTCTCAGTGTGAAAGTGATCAATAAAAAAAGAGCAGGTTCAGTGTTGTTTTTTTAACTAAAAAATATTAGGCAGTAATATTCAAGTAGGTTCAAGAAAACGAATATGCGGTGTGAAGTTGCAGCTTTGGAGCTGACTTCTGATGAGAACTTTGGCATCTCTCAGTCAGGATAAATGAATGTAATCAGGGTAAAATTACCACTGAAATGATGAGTGGTTTGGACTTTCTCCCGGGCTTGAAAGAAAACCCCTAAACCAAACTCGAAATTGTCAAAAAATCCCTTAAACCTACCAACACCACATAGACAGATGTCTGACCAAACATGGAACTCCCCAGAACTGGTAGGTTACTAGTTTTGGAAACACAATTACAAGAAAGACATAAAGTTGAGTTTTTTGTCACAGTTCAATCCTTTGACAATTTCCTATCCAACAAACATGACACTCACCCAGTGCTCTTTATTGGCCTGCTGTGTTTTCGTAGTTTTTTTCTATCCAGAGTAGTTTATGACTTGACAGTCTGTCTGTTGAAGTTTTAGCAGCAGTACCAAGTATTTTTTAGTTTGTTAATTGATTTATTGACATTGTTTCCTAATTGTTGCACTGCCTGTTGTTTTATTGGAATTATTTTCAATGAGATGTATTGCAAACCATTGCCTTCTTCAGGACAATAAAGTGGGTTTGGTACAAGCCTAAAGAGAGGGCTGATGTAAGAGGTATACCGCATGTGTGAATTCTATAAATGGACCTCAAATCGAATCCAAAGTACTTTTTTTCTTTTCCTACCATGCAGCCTCACTGGAGGCTGGTTTGGAATCATCATTCTTACAAATACCGATCCAAATTTATACATAACTGGTACATAGTTTGGCTTTTGTTTACATCCTGACAGTATATTTGGTATTTTGAGGAGGGAGCAGAGAATGTCTATGTCTCTCTCTGTTAAAAATCCACTTCAGTCCAACCACTACTGCTCAGATTGCACTTGTGTTTACAGTTGATGGAGCATTTCTGTTCTCAGAGGTTCAATTGTAATTATAGTTCATTTGTTAAAAAATAAAAAAAACACTAAACAACCATTTAGGGTGTCGGTGTTTAAACATACGGTTTGTTCTACAGGAAAGGTTTTTAGGAGTCTTTGCAGACGGATGGCCCACGCAAACTTTCTCCTTGAAAGCACAGCACACCTGCAACATTGTTTCAAACTGCATTGAACCAGTTGTTTTGTATGAACATGCCACAGGTGAGGAGGTAAACACCTGCAGTATTTCATGAACAAGAGCTGCACCTCCGGCTGGTTGCCTTTCAGAAGTAGGTACAGACAGTCGTCCCAGGTACGGACATGCAGATGTGTAGATAGCCTCTATGGGTGAACTGAAGAGGTGTGAGGTGTGATGTTTGGCTGAAAATTGTGGGCGTTTAGATCCAGGTGTCTCTGTTGCTGATTGCTCATTACTGATGGGAGGGGTATGGGGTCATGTAAAGGTTTTCTGAGGCATTTTTGAATACCCATCCACCCCCCCCCCCCCCCCCTCGCTCAGACCTCCCATGCTCACCTGAAGATGTGTACAAAAGTCAATATTACCATTTGTATAAATGAGGATGGTTCTTCAAGCATGATGAATCATGATAATGGCAGTGGATATGCTTAGGTAATACCAGTGAATGCCTTTAGATCATAGCAATGGACATGTTATTTATCCCTAATTCATTCAGATGAGATCATTTCTTTTGAATTCTGGCCAATAAGTTGCTTTGAACCTGGCAACGCGTAAATTTAGTTTGTTGCAATGAACTTGTGTAGATAAGGCTGTTATTTAGATCATGATGGTGAATGTGTTTATAGGATGGCAGTAAACATGTGTAGATAATGGCAATGATAGTGCTGGTGAATGCCCTTAGATCACCAGTGATGGTGGCCGATCTCCCAGCAGCCTTTGTCGCTGAATGGATGACCTACTCGAGCCTACTCCCCTGGCCTTTCTGAGCAGGGGTGCTGTATAGGAGGGGGAAAGTTCCAAGGGCTGACTGATGGGGTCCCTGAAAAAATATTAGAATCCAGCATTTTCTGCGGCGGTAGGACCCAAAATCCATGGTGGCTGCCCCGTGTACATGGGGGAACCAAATGTGAAGCAGGGAACCATGTCTGGGCCCCACAGGTCCTGCCTGTTTGTCGCATTTCAAGCCTTTCCCTGCATGGCATTCCCTGGCCTGACTTTGGGCCATGGTGGGTGAGTTACAACTGAGAATTACCCTCAGACAGACTTCAAAAAGCTCCTCTATCCTTTCCTTTTCTCTTCTGCTCTATTGTTGAAATCTACCATGTATAGCTTGACTGAATGAACTGATGAAAGAAAAGAAAATAAGAGAGAAACATTTATCCTGTGGAAGTGGATAAAGTACAAACGTGTCTGTGTTGCTGTCTGAGTATTGGGTTGCTTGGTATTCGCAGTGGGCTACTTCGCGAGATGTACTGCAAGATAAACTTGTTTCATTATTTTTTCTTTTCATGTAGTGATTACTTTTTAGAAGCTTATTTTGTTTTGGGAAACATGCTTTTTAGTAAATGAAGGTCTAAAATTCAGATAACGCATAACTTTACAGCCATCAAGAGCTATATCCTGTTCTTTGTCAACAGTGTGCCTGTCCCCTACTGTATTCACGCCCACACAGGCAATAACAAGAAGCAAAACTGCAAACACATAAACTGTGCCAACTGCAGAGGTATGCCATTGTGACACATACATTCGTAAGACATCAGCAGTAAATCATAAAGCCAAAAACAGTGGCAATATGTGAATACAAACAATATGGCATGCATAAACCTAAGAGCTACATCTGCTTGAATAATATTTGCTTAATACTAATCTACAGCAGTCTGATAAACTTACAGTAAATCCTGGTGAAGGTTGTTGTCAAAAGCTAGACACAGGATGCACTCAGGTTCTATTACCAATATGCTGTCTGAACAGCTGTTGCTGTTGAAGTAGATAAAATAGAAAAATATGACGTACATCGGCTATTAATGCTAATCATCTTTCATTGTTGGGTAGCATTTTTTGGTGAGTATGGTGATGTATAGAAGGGACAAAATGATCAGAATAATGGGTATTAATTGACCCTGGTTGCTGGACCTTAGAGTGCTTAGCAAGCAGCTGCCCCTTCCCAATTATAACATCGTCTTAGGAATCCACTGTGCTTGACCGGTTGTCTCTGTCGACAAGCATTGTTATTTTTATCAGTTCGTTAAATCGAGTTTTAAAGTGAGCGAGCAGCAGAGTCGTTTTGCATTGCTCCCGTCCTTTTCTTCCCGCTCCGTAACGAGGAAGCGACAGGGCCCAGATTTCATCGTTTCAAGGGGAAGGGGGGAAAAATAACGGCCGCTCATTCCGTAACCGCTCGCGTGATTATTCCGTTCCCGGTCATTGATTTTCTTTTTTCTTTTTCCTTCTCGGCGGCGTCCGTTGCGGCATTCAAGAAAACCCATCATTTTAATCAAACGCTATCTGTCCTTGGGAAGCACTCGAAGCGTGACGGGCGCGCCGCGGCCGAGGCGGAGAGCGGCGCTCCGACGCGTCGCCCGCGCCGTTCGAGTGAATAAATAAACTTCAAAAGCGTTTCCTTTTTCCATTTAGAGCGAGCCGCAAAAAAAAAAAAAAAAAAAACGCCCCTCGCTCGGCTCGGCCCCCCGCAGGGACGGGTGCGGTCGTCGTGCGGTTCAGGTGCCGGGCAGTACGGTAATTGCGTTCGTATCAAAAAGAAGAACCCGATGACGCGACGCTGTTGTAGACGACAGCCGATATTCCTTGAAAGAAGATCCTGCTTTGTACGAAAGCTGAAAGTACGGCAGCCCGTTCCCTCGGGTATTCAGTTTCATCTTGGGCTTTTATCACTCCTTCATTCTCATCTCTTGTTATTGATATCACGCCCTTTTACCGAACAATGTTATTACAAGTTTTCTATGATGCATGCGTCTCATCGGTAGTATGCCAACCGCACGATATCAAAATGAAAACCTTCCACGAGCATATCTTTAAAGACTGTTGTAAAACAATCTCTCAGTCACCGAGAAACTCAGCAGTTTCACCCTTTCAGAAACACTGCAATGAATATGCGTGCATCAGTACGTGTTCACTGAAGTGAACGCGTGCTTACGTATGCGCAAATATGTATAAACCTATGCACCCACATACATGGGCACTCTCCCACACATACATGCATGCATACGCATGAACACATATACACCCCCCCACATTCACGCATAAATGGGCAAACGCATACATGCACACACATATATGTGTGTACATTGACATGAACAGATTCCTGGCTGTCCCACAAGAGCGGAGTAACAGAGTGTAGCAGAGGCAGTGGTGAGTGCGGTACTGCTGCCTTGGTGGAGCTGAGTGGAGTAACAGAGTGTAGCAGAGGCAGTGGTGGGTGCGGTGATGCTGCCTTGGTGGAGCTGAGCGGAGTAACAGAGTGTAGCAGAGGCAGTGGTGACTGCGGTACTGCTGCCTTGGTGGAGCTGAGTGGAGTAACAGAGTGTAGCAGAGGCAGTGGTGAGTGCGGTGATGCTGCCTTGGTGGAGCTGAGTGGAGTAACAGAGTGTAGCAGAGGCAGTGGTGGGTGCGGTACTGCTGCTTGGTGGAGCTGAGTGGAGTAACAGAGTGTAGCAGAGGCAGTGGTGAGTGCGGTGATGCTGCCTTGGTGGAGCTGAGTGGAGTAACAGAGTGTAGCAGAGGCAGTGGTGAGTGCGGGGATGCTGCCTTGGTGGAGCTGAGTGGAGTAACAGAGTGTAGCAGAGGCAGTGGTGAGTGCGGTATGCTGCCTTGGTGGAGCTGAGGGAGTAACAGAGTGTAGCAGAGGCAGTGGTGAGTGCGGTGATGCTGCCTTGGTGGAGCTGAGGGAGTAACAGAGTGTAGCAGAGGCAGTGGTGAGTGCGGTGATGCTGCCTTGGTGGAGCTGAGTGGAGTAACAGAGTGTAGCAGAGGCAGTGGTGGGTGCGGTACTGCTGCCTTGGTGGAGCTGAGTGGAGTAACAGAGTGTAGCAGAGGCAGTGGTGAGTGCGGTGATGCTGCCTTGGTGGAGCTGAGTGGAGTAACAGAGTGTAGCAGAGGCAGTGGTGAGTGCGGTGATGCTGCCTTGGTGGAGCTGAGTGGAGTAACAGAGTGTAGCAGAGGCAGTGGTGAGTGCGGTGATGCTGCCTTGGTGGAGCTGAGTGGAGTAACAGAGTGTAGCAGAGGCAGTGGTGACTGCGGTACTGCTGCCTTGGTGGAGCTGAGTGGAGTAACAGAGTGTAGCAGAGGCAGTGGTGAGTGCGGTGATGCTGCCTTGGTGGAGCTGAGTGGAGTAACAGAGTGTAGCAGAGGCAGTGGTGAGTGCGGTGATGCTGCCTTGGTGGAGCTGAGTGGAGTAACAGAGTGTAGCAGAGGCTGTGGTGAGTGCGGTGATGCTGCCTTGGTGGAGCTGAGTGGAGTGACCTCTGCGTATGTGAGCGCTGGAGAAGTCCCCTGCGTTTATCTTCATTAGAAACAGTCAGCTCTGCTGAACACACACGGTCGCTCACACACGCATGTTCACTCATGCTTGCACACTCTCTCCCTTTCACACACACACACACACACAAAACCATTCTACAAAGCCACTGACACATCAATGTACCTCAGACTGACTCACTGACACAGAAACCCTTAGATCAGGAGTGTCAAACTCCAGGCCTAGAGCGTTCCATTGTCTGCTAGTTTCAGTGTGTTTCAGCACGAGTTAATAATCTAAGTCATTGATTGGCTAAATAGTCCACACACTTGTTCTCATGGCCTTAATTGGCTGCTGAATGAAATGAAACTACAAATGCCAGCAGATACTGTGTTCTACTGTAAGAGTTTAACACCCCTGCCCTAGACGGTGTGTCACCCTAAAAGGGCCACCAGTCCTCTGTTCACTATATAGTTGCTAGGATAAATGTACAATCACAAAATATCTATCTGTAGTTATTGTGTGATTATTCACCATATATGGACACCCATGAGTCATTAGATTAACAGATTTTCTTATTTGTGGGAAAATAATTTGGTTTACCTCTATAGATTACGTAGCTTTCATATTGAACATTCCAATTACAAGAGGATTATAAGTAAATAAAGTATTAGGGGAAACTTCTTTTGGAAGGGCTGCGAAGCACCTGCCAATGAGAGGCGGTCTTGGTGTCTGTGTGATTTGAGTGGCAGCGGCCTTCACAGAATGATCTTTCAGGGGTCTTTAATGTGCTGTATATGAAAGGCAGCTGGTCACATTGACCCAGGTACTTGTCAGGTAATTTGAGTCTGACCAGCCCTTCAAGGGGTAGCAGAGTGTGTGTCTGTGCATTAACTATACACTGTTCATTTCTGACTTCTTTTGCACTATAAGCCCTTGCATTTCAAGAACACATTATGTTGTGACAGTGGAGATTCTGAGAATTCCCTTAAGGTGAATGGGTCACCTGAGGTCACTTGGGCTAATTTGACCTGATGTCTGAGCACCTCAAGGCAGAGCTCCAGCTATCACTGTTTATATGCTACATACCTCTTTGATCCAGCCATTTTATGCCATCCTTGCTAATGTGGCGTTCAGAAAGACAGAGTTCTACATTCAGTAAATATTTACACTGTTACTGTAACTCAGAATTAAATGTGTTTGGTTTTCTCACAATGCACTTTGACTTAAGCAATCACCAGAATGCATTTGTGAAGAAACAAAATGAGTACTTGCTTTTAACTGTGAGTCAGAGTTAAGGACAAATGTTTCCTGAATCCAGGCCAGACACTTTACCTTGTTTGACATTTTGGAAAGCTCTAAGAAGTAACCAAATATAACATGAGGGCATTTTGATTAAATCCATATTCACTTAATCATGATGAATAAATATGGAAGTTCTGCACAATGGGAAGTGGTTAAATAAAGCCTTGCTTTGTTGGGGCTGGTGACAGGCTCCTTTCACACAGCCATGCCTCAGAAATAAAAGATTTGATCCTGATTTCAGACATCCAGAGCACGTAATTGGAAATGCCATTGGCTGGCTTCCATTATCTAATGCAATCTTGGTTTTCTCCTGGCCTGCAATTATTGAAGAAGACAGGCGGCGGAATCCTATTAGAGGCTTCCCTTAACCCTCCTCCAATGGCATTACACCTGTAATTCCGTGCGGAGGGTCAGCTGCACGAGCCGCGTGGGCTGGGACAACTCATGTCCGTCAGGTCGCCGCGCGGGAAGGTGCACGTGAAGCGTTCCGTAGGGGTGTTGTTGCTCTGGAAACGCAGAGCTGCCTTTTAACACCTTTAACGCACCTGAGGTGGCGGTAGTGGGGGGGGGGGGTGGGGGTGGGGGGGGGGGCGGGGGGGTGAGGGGAGGTGTTGAGGTTGGGTGTTCTGTGAAAGATGATCTCGTGTGATCAGAGATTTGGACTCATTATCATTATTCCAGAGCTGTGAATCAACAGGCTCGCAATGAATTATTCAACTAAGAATCTTGCCCGCAATATCTGATCTCTCCTCCACGTCTGAGTCGACTGTGAAATTAGATGCGGATGCGGGCTGCGATTACCATATTTCTCTGTGAATGTAGCGCTGCGGTTTTACCTTCAATGCATGGCGCCTTTGCTATTAGATTACCAAAGAGTGTAGTTATTACCTTAATAATACTTAACCGATCAGGTGTTCCCGACTCAGATGGAAGGGGCCAAATGAGAGGGACAGAGCCGAAATGGACAGACAGACAGATGAGTAGACTACAGGTGTGAATGTACGGCAGAATTAAATATGGAGGGCAATGAAAACTGAGCAGGAGCGATGGGAGTTCCGGCTGCCGAGCAGCCCTGAACAAAAGACGCCGCTGCGGATCTTTTGTGGAGCCAAAAGTGCAACTTCTGCTCTTACTGTCCTTACTAATGAGAAATAGAAAGAGGCCTTTTACATCCCAACGTCTCCAGCACAAATCCTCCTTCTTGCACTGATGGAAGGGAAATACCAGTTGGTGCACTTACAGTGAACATGGAACCCCATCTTAAATTGAGAGTCCACAGCCCAGAATTAATTTGTTCCACAAACACAATTAAGCCATGCCACCTAATTCATCATAGCAACCCCCCCCCCCTTCCAGACACACACACACACCCAGTCTGTTGCCCCCAATGTTAATAATAAGGATGTGAAAATTTGTCTGGTAAAGGTATGGATCTTATAGCTTTCAAGCGCTTTACAATGATGCTCATTCCAGAGCTAGGTCGGTTAGGTGTTGTCAAGGCACTTGAACGCAGTGGTAACGAACCTCCGAGGACAACGTCACCTCTGAGCTATGTCGCCCCGTAAAATTTAATAATTAAATTAAATTAAATAATAAAAAAATGTTTTTTTTTCTTTTTTAAATTGTCAAACTTTTAAATTCTCAAAAGTAATCTAGATCACCAACTGTTACCTAGGCTACTAGGTAGGGTGGGTGGGGCTTGTTGTCATTCACTTTACGTACCGTCAGTTGAAAAGATGGGCAGCTTGGACAAGAGTGCCGTGTGGAATAATTTTGAAAAGCTCAATGAGAACGCTGTTTGGTGCAAAATATATGCTGCCAATTTCGCATGCCACACATCGACTTCTAAAATGTTAACCCACCTAAGAACCAAACATCTGAGGCCAAAGTATCATGGCAAACAAGCGCCCAACTCTGTAGTGAGGCCTCGTCAGTGTGACACAGCTGTCCAGCTGAAACCACAACAGATTTAATGGCTAAAATGGTAACGAAAGACGTGCTACCCATAAGCATGGTAGAGGGTGACGGGTTTCAGGACCTACTGGCATTTGTTGAGCCCAAATATACATAGTCCTGTGCTATTGCTCGAAAAACCATCACAGCTCAACTTGAATGCAGTGAAACAGTTGCCTCTCTCCGTACCATGCTATCCGAGTCCGACAATGGTGTCATAACCATCTATGTACGTACTACAGCACTAACTACTGAGTCTTACATGACTATAACTGGCCACTTCATTGAAGTTTGGGTCTTATGTTAACCTGTGCAGTGAGTGAAGAAGCATGCTGTTATTCTGGAATGCATGTTGAAATGCTTAATTTTAATTATTTTTTAAACATTTTAATGTCCTGATCTACACTAATTCAAGTAGTAGCATGTTTTCTTTAGCAGTATCCTACATCTGACTATTTAAAAAATGATTAGTCAATAATGTCCTTTTCAGACAGCAACAAATCGACAGTCAGAAATGTGTGTCATTCACGTCCCTGGTTAATAAAAATGCATGTCTTGTTGTTCAGCACTGCTTTTTAATGCCTGTGTTTGTATTGCTTTGATTATTATTGAATTGAACCTGTGCTCCTTTGTGTTGAGACGCAAGATTATTTTCCCCAAGACACTATAAGCAAAATTATTACTGTTCGATTTGAAAGTCTTTATTTGTAACGGTGGGACTCACAAATTCAAGAGGCTGTAAAACTGGGATTCGTGCTTTACTACATGCATTTATGACTTTTCCAATGATGTGATTTGCCACCCGGTCATGGCAAGCTGCAGGGTCTGCTGGTTTCTGTTCTCAAGAGTACAGTCAGCAACCATACATAAACCCTAGGAGCCAGCTGAAGTGAGTCAACTGTGTAACAGTGCGATGATGTCAATGGGCACGTGAGTGTCCAGTGCAGAAAGTGACATCATCGTTGGTGTGTCAGTCAGCATGTGATTACTTCCCTTTGTTGTGGGTCCTGGTCTTGGTGAGCTAATCATTACTCTTGTTGTGCAGTGTGGTCAGGGAGGGCCATGTTGGTAAACCAAGAGTGGACCTATCCCTGTCCTGCTAGGAAATTCTTGCCATCGTGCTGTAGTCCTAATGTACTGTACGGTCCAGCACATGCAATGTGCTTCATATCGCTTCCCGTAATCGTCCGCCCGCCTGTGGATTCGAGAGAGCGTTCCCCGGCTCGTCTGATTATGGCCTGGGGGAGCCAGCTGTGATAATGTGATGAAACATTGATGCAGGCTGATCCCGGCCTTCATCAGGCATTCTCAAGCCAGAAATGAAAGGAAGTGGGAGATTGCCTGCTGTTCCCCTTGGTGGGATTATTTTCCTTTACCATATTTACCTCTGCTTTAGACCTGAAGAAAAGCCGCACTTCGCGTCGCTCTCCCAACATGGAGCGGGGTCCTAATGTAAGGCAAGTTCTTTTGAGCTTGGGCTGCTCTTGCTGTGGGGACCCTAACACCATGGGGATGTTCTGTTATTTGTGTTGGGGTATCACCTTCCTTGGCACCTGACTCGCGTTGTCAGACAGTTAATTACCCTTCTGTTCAGTTTAATTAAGTGGGAGGTTGAGTTAATTCATAATGGGGTCTTAGGGGGCTCTACAGATTGCGGAATCTGCCGAGGGATCGAAATGCGCTGCCTCCCATTATGTGTCAAGAAACGCAAACTGATGACCCCAGGTCCTCAGCTGTAAGGAAGGGGTTTGATTCAAGGAGGGTGATGTCACACTCTGTACTGGGCATGCTCTCTCTCGTTTCTTCTTCTGACTCACCCATTGTGTTTGCAGTCATGGCCTTTCACCCCCCCTTCCCCCCATTTCAAATGTAAGGGTATGTCAGACTTCTAAGGCTGAAGCTGCTTGGGTCTTATGAAGCTGGAATTCACGTGGATAAAGGCGGCTGAGTGCTGAGGGATGAAGGCTCCCTCTTCACTACACGTGGGAGGCAGAATTGCAACAGGATTCCAACATGGAGGACATGTGAGAAACATTCTCACCAAACAGTGACACGTGTGAACTCTATCCCTCCCGTGTTTATAGCACAGAACATGATTAAAAATGTGCCTGTCTGCAACAGACCTGGGTCAATTCCATAGCTGAAATACTTTAACTCAATACTTTATATGTCATTACCATTTGAAAACAATCATGAAGGTCCCTGAGAATTTTTATTGAAACTGAACAAGCTTATGTGCAGTCAACTTACTGCTATTTTCTAAACAGTTTCAATATTTCACGTAAAATATGAACTGGGATATAGTATAGTATTGAGCTTTAACAAGACTTTGGATGTTTTGCTAACACCTTTGCATCAGATCTCAGAGCAAAGAGACAAATGAGGTTAAACCAAATGATACCGATCGGAACATTTTCCTCAAGAGTACACATTTGCTCCCAGAATGCACTTGGTTTCTCTAAAACATGTAAGGTCACTATGTGTACTCCATTGTGACCCTGACATTAACAATCATCGCTTTGTGTTTCCCACTTTTGGCTTCCCCAGCAGACAATATATCAGTTGACATTTCATTCTTTTTCATTTAAAAACACTCCTTTAGCCCAATATGAGCACAGATTTTTCAAATACCAAACCTGACTTCTTCGAAGGTCTGCCATTACCTTGGGCAATTTTGTTAGGCTGGCACACTCGTGAAAAATGTCTTTGTGGTGAATAAAAGATTGGTTGTGTGGATACAGTTGCAGTTTTGATAGTACTGACCATGATGTGAACTGTATATATGTGAAGGAAGTGAGTAATTTATTCACAATACACAGACAGACCCCAGGAACTGCAGGAGCCCTCAGTCAGACTGAGTTGATTGATTCATTTATTACTTAATTTATTAATCATTTATAAAGAATGAATAGCTAATGATATTGTGCTAAAGGTGGTATTGCGGTTGGGTAAAGACATTAGCTGAAAAAACACACTAGTGTTAAATTCATTGCCTTTAGGTAAACATTTCACTGATTTTGAAGGATGCTATCCAGCTTATCCACCAATTACAAACAGATAATGGTATTGTTGATGAATTGACCCTATCTATCTATCTATCTATTTATCTATCTGTCTATCTAGAGTAGATGACCAGCAATTGAAACATGGAGAGCTAATTATGAAGGTCTGCGTTTTGACCAGCTCTTCCCCCAGATGCCATTCACTTCCTTTGTCATATCCTTTCCCAACCTATGACAAGGCTAAACGGCTGTCATGTCACTGTCACCTTGCTCGTAGAATAGAGAAGTCCGCCCGAATCGTGCAGTACTGTGGTACCAAACAACAGAGCAATGCTGGTGGTGATTGGTATATATTTATTGCTATACATCCAGGCTTTCTGTGGGAATTACCAGATAGTAGCTGGAATGTGTCCACCAATCATCATCAGCATTGGGCTATAGTTTATTACCAATGTGCCCCAAGATTGGTGGCTCTCTGACATGAGTGAGGTGATAATACCTGCCTTATCTCAATGATAATATCATTGGGCCTTACCAGGCAGTGACCAACAGAGAAGGGCCTCCAGGCCACAGCATCACCATTTTACTAAGATTTAAGATAAGCAGGCTGCAGCTATTCACTGAAAAATCTACTTCTGATACCTCAGTGAGTGATCTAGTGATTTCATGACAGAAAGCTTCTGTCAACTCTAGACACTGGAGTATTAATAGCCATGAATGAAGATGCTGTATCCATGCAATACGAAGCATATGGCTTCTACAATTTGAGACCATGTTATGTCTGAGTCTTCAGTAGACATGTTAGCTGAAGACTATTGGCTGTGAGTGGAGTCTGTTGTCAGGGTTTCAGGCGGCGTGCGGTTGCTAGTTCTCGCGTAGCCATGTGTGCCCCCCGCTGCGCTGGGAGAAATGGAAAATCATTATGGATCCTGGCATCTGGCCTGGAGGCAGTTGCCAAGGAAACGTCACAGTCTCCCATCCCTCTTGCTTGGGCCGGCGCACGCGAGATGTCCTGATTTCGGGACCCACCACTTACAGTAATGTGTAATTTTCATGGGGGGCAGGGGCTCGAATACCTAAGTAAAGGTTGGATGAAACCTGCCGGAATGGATAAATCCGGATGAATCCGGCTCGGTGTGCCTGCATGTTGGAGCATCTCCCACATCCTGATAAGAGTAATTGCGTTGAGAAAACACGCCGTATATGACGTGACATCCACAGAACGCCCATACCTGTGCATTCTGACACGAACGCGGGAATGTGGCATAGCTGCAGGAGATTTGATAGCAGAAAACGCATATTGCTGTGGATTTCTCAATTTCAATTCCAGAACATTTCATCTGAAAAAAGAGAGTGCCTTTCTGAGACACAACAACAGATGGTAGTCATATTGGTCAAAGGGGGTGTGCTGTACAGCCGTGCCCAGCTAGCAAAATTACACCGCATGAAAAAGCCTCTTTTTGAAAACGTTAATTTGGGATTTGGGATTTTTTGTGGACAGAACACCCTGAAGAAGATTGTCACAGCATGTTAAATTGACTTTGAGGGAGTCTTCGTGCGGGGGAGGGGAATGCAGTAGCTGCATCCTTTTCCGTGTCTGGGCTCCCGTCCCCCACCACCCTCACAGTTGACCTTCCACTCTGCCATTAGGAGCTCAGCAGTCATGTGTGGCCACATGTAAAATTAATGCTGTGCTCAGGTGACCCTGGCAACACCAAGGTGTGAGTTTCTGCTTTGTGTTGCCAATGAAAAAACAAAAACTTAGGGAATGTAATCTGTGCATCCGCAAGTAACCAATGGCTGTACACAGGGCCTTTTAGAAAAAGGAAAAATATTGTGGATACAGATTAAATTACATTACTTTACATTGCATAAATGATTCCAAAGTGAGCTCATTGACTGAATTACTCGGTTAATAAATATTACACAGACAATGTTTTGGTCAGGGAGGTCTTCATTAAAAAAAGCCATTCCAACACATGCAACAGCTGGATAAGGGAGTGTTTACTTCTTTCTACACCACCTCGTGATGAGAAGCAGCTGTTCCCTCTACAGCTTGGCATTTGCATTTTTCACACTGGATCTGGAGGTGCATGAAGAAAGTGTAATGCTTCCAAACGCAGCTCACGCCTGCACCTTAATTTCTCTCCACAATGTCTAAGATATTTTAGAGAGATGTAAAACTCTGGGTGTGGAAGTGACCCTTTCACCCTCCTCTGCCCCCCCTCCTCCTCAAAAGAACAACTGTCCGTTACGATTGGCTCCCTCTCTCCTCGTTTGCAGGTGTGTAGCGCAGCGAGGCCACTAACCTCTCTGCTCTGCCTGGCGGGATTAGCTGGTGCAGGACAGTTATAATAACACTGGTAATGGGGGACCTGTGGTCCCACGGCGAGATGTAATTACCGCCAGGCCAGCGGACCTGAGAGCGTTCTGGCCGCTGTGGGGACTGCTGTTAAACCTGCACCCCACGGCGTAAATGGCGCTGGGACCATGGGTGCAGGATATGGGGTCAATGTGACAGTGCTAAAATTTGTAGCTCTGCCCTAGTGTAACATTGCGCAGTCTGCATGTGCGTGCAAGTATGGATATGTGTTCGCAAGTGTATACCGTATATACATCATTGTGTGTGTATGCTTCTGTGATCGTTTGTATGGGTATATGTTTTTGCCCATATTATATAGAGTATGTGGACCTGCTTGTTTTTGTGTGGGATGATTTTGTGCATATGTGCGCCATCGACAGCAGAAAAAATGTGGACCAAGTCATTGTGATGTCGCCCATTGACTCTACATGGGCTTGGTGAAAAGCTTTTTGAAACCCGGGAAGTGTAGTTTGTGGGCGCTGTTGTGTTGTAAAAATTGGAGCCAGAGACTGCACAGTAGGGAAAAGGGGGACCCTTATATGGACATGAAGTCCGGTCATCCAATAAGTGTGTGAGATAAAGTGACTTGGCAGTGATGCAAATTGTCCCCGATTCGTCCGCAAAATAAAACATTGTCACAGGGGGAAGAAGGACTGTACGAGTATTTTGACCGTTGAAACAAGGGGCAAAAACACTGATACCAGAGCAAACCACAGTGGTGGTAGAGAGCAACATCTCTCAACAAGACTAGGAAGTGAGCTTCAAAAACGCATCTCATTTTTGGGTGCGTGGTGTCCGGATATGTGTGCATATTTGTGTATATTTTGTAGTGCAATTGTGTGTGTGTGTCTGTGTGTTAGAGCTCTTAGAGCAGGGATAGGGAAAGGCTGTCCACAGTGAAAGCCGGTATATTGATTGATGTCACTGTAATATGGTGACACTGGGTCCCCTGAGTGAATGTGAGGGTCTGCATAGATTTTTCATTTTAGGAGATTTGGGCTTTTTGACCAAATGCAGTTTGTGTGTGTGTGTGTGTGTGTGTGCGTGTGATTGTGTGGATATGTGAGCGTGTGGGTGCTTTAGCGGATGGATCTGCAAGCTTTTCTTCTCTCTCCATTTTGCAGCCAGTTTGAAAGCGGAACATCATAACAATGATTCCCTGTGAATGCTGCAAATCATTTCTTGGCTGCGTCTATGGTGAAAAGCTCACTGGCGATACGAGAGTCCGTTTGGATCAGGGTGTCACCTTTTTTTTTCCCCGGTAAAATGCTGCTGAAAGGGACTGGATAACGGAATCCTTAAGATGTGTGCCAAGAGGGTGATTTCTTTTGGGTTCTATGTCTCATCTCATGTCTTTGAATGACTCACATTGTGGCACGTTACTTGAGTACAGTACTCGAGAGTTCAAAAGGAGGGCATTCTTAAACCGCAGAAACACTTGCTATCTCCTGTTTTCGGCGTTAAATGGTTGAGACAGGTAGTATCACGTACTGTCCGGTCGAATTGCGGTCACCTTTTTTGGACTGATAGCACATTCTTTATCCGAGGGAGATGTATTGATTTGTGTGATCTGGTGCACTAGCGCGTGCACATCCACAAACAGCAGGCATGGAGAAGCGCGTTGGCACCGAGGAGGGGGCTGAGCCGGCGCCCGTTCTCTGGCAGAGCCCGCGCCAGCAGGTGCCACGTCTTAATCCGCTGAGACGGCAGGGGGGTGGAGAACCGCAGCGTGAGCGCGAACGGGGCCAGGTTTGCCGTCTGGACCTCCAGTCTCCTCGCCCGTGATTGTGGAGGAAGCAGGCCCATGTCACAAAACCACATTTTAGGACCTAATTTGCCTTTATTTCAAATGGCTGATTGCAAGTGTAAGCCTGTCCCAGATTAATATGTGGGTCCTCCAAAGCATGATGCCACCCACTGGCACTTACACCAAACACTATTTAGTGTCTTTGTATTGGTGGAGAATACCCTGCCAAGTAGCCACTCATGAGTCCCCCAGAGTGCTCAGATACCATCAATTAAATACTTCTGAATTGAAATGTGTTTCTGTATAGTAGCATAAGTTTGACTTGTGGGGCATAGTTAATTCTAGTGCCATGATGTCCTTAATGGTGTTTTATATATAAAATCGTAGACCTTTTTCATCCAAAGACCAAGTATGCTGAAAAGGACAATGAAACATTTGATCATATTGTGGTGTATATTCAAACAAATTCTTGGTTGTTTTGGAACTGCTAATGTGGTGACTGACTCTTTAGACACATGATTCTCTGCTGCATATTCTTAAATATTCTTTCAATATTCTTTCATTTCTAAATGAAAGTTATGTGTCCTTGCCTTATAAGCACTCTTGGTTTGATAGTCTACTGAACATTCATTAAGGGATAGGGCCTGGGACAGCACTGTGGCATAGATGTTCAGTGCTGTTTTATAGCACCGCAAACTCCTGTTAGCAACGAGGAACTCCTGAGAGCACAGTCAGACTGCAGAGCTGAGTATCTTCTGTCTATAGAATTTGTGTAGGCGGCAGAAATGCCTTCTGGGAATGAGGACCGTGGGACACTTCCTTCAAACTCCTCTCCTTTTTCAGAAGTTATTGAATGAATGTGCTGTCAGATTATCTATTTGTGTATTTGCCTCGCTTTCTCTCTGTCTCTCTCTCTCTCTCGGTTGCTCTCTCTGTCTGTCTCTCTCTCCCTTGGTCGCTCCTCTCTCTCTCTCGGTTGTTCTCTCTCTCTCTCTCTCTCTCTCGCATCAGAGTGCTGGATCAATAATTCATGAAGGCAAATGGGAAGCCAAGCCTTGGCCGTAGTCTGTTTGTCAGCTTTATGGAAATAAAGCTGGGAAATAAATCAAGAAACAACCATGAAAATGAAAGCAAGCCCACACAGGCGCATCGCTGTGGCGTATTTTTTGTTTGCTATTAAAAGCGAGAGAGTCGGTGAAAATGTATAATAATGACATCGAATTATGGTATCAAATTGAATTTTAGCCGGTGTCTGGTGTGATTTGTTCTGTAAATCTAAACACATGCCCATGCACACATATACATATTAGCTGTTCTATCGTATACATTTGGTTTTGAATAACCTGATATGTGGGAGGCAATGGCTATCATGAATTGTTTGCATACTGCGTTGCATGCAGGCATTCAATGCAATTTCCAGGTTAAAAAAAAATAAAGGTCACAATAAAAAAGAGAAATTAAAACACAAGAAATTGCGTGAGCAATGGAAATAATGCTAATAAGACAGGGCATACAGTAAAAATATAATGAATAAAATGAAGATAATACATGTTCTCATCAATGATCGAATTATACAGTAAGTGTATAATTCGACCAGGTGCGTAGAGCTGCTGAAATCTGTTCCGCTAGAGTTGGTTAAGTAGATTGAACTTTTCCTTGTGTTCTACAGGGTCCAAGTTAAACTACGTGGTCGCTCCCTGCAATTGGAACTGTACTTCCCTCTGGGGTTTCAACACACTTGTCCCTGGTTACAGACGGTTATACACTTTGTTGTACATCGCTCTGGATAAGAGCGTCTGCCAAATGCCTGTAATGTAATGTAATGTCTGAAATACTGATTGCCGTGTTACCATGAAACTTCATTGAGTGGAGGAGTATTAGGTTATTGCCGGTGTGTGCCAAGGTGGTTGGTGTGCCGTGTCGATTTCGATTCAGTTCATTTTCAGTCGTTCGCTCTTCATGGTCTAACATAAGCCTTGTCAGATATTTCTTGTCCCATCCCCCAACCTGCTGTGTCCCTCCCCGCTGTGATCCCATGAGGTGGATTATCCCTGTCGAATTTCTTTCAGCAAAAAAACAGATGGAAGCCCTTAGACATTATTGTTCTCTGTGATGTACACGCACACGCCCCGTTTAGACATCCCGTTTTGATCCCTCTAAGTAAACTTGACTCTCTTTATCAGCTTGTTGTGCTTGTTGTGGGTGGGTTTCACAAGTTCTGCCGTGTTTAAGATCCCTTTGTATCCAGCTTATCCAGAGCTGCCTTTTTTTCCTCTTACAGAAGGCATTAGAGCCGATAGCCCTTTTAATGCTTGTGTGTATAAAACGTCTCCGCTGTGTTTGCGCCTGCCGCTCTCCGCCGCTGTCTCGGCGCTTCTGTTGGCACCGTCGCCTGTGGCAGCTTGTCCAGATTTTGTTTGTTTTCTGCCAAACCCCTCTTCCTCCCTCGGCAGCGCGAGTTGATTCCTTTTGCTGCGGCGCCTGACTTTATGGTCTTAAAGCTGTACAGATCTGACTGCTTGTCTTTTTGGAAGGCTGCGTAGCAGAAGAATTTCATATCCGAGGGAGGTGTTATGTTATGTTATGTTATATGTGGCACCTAGAGGCCGAGTGAGTGTTGGTGCTTAGAAATAACCAAAGGGAGCTTAGGGAAGGTGTAGAGATTGAGAACGCTGGTTGGTGATAGTACAGAAGGTGCATGTGTGTTTTTGTTTCTTGTCTATTTATTATTTTATCTGTATTTAACAAGGTTGGTCAGCTTTATACACAATATAATGCTAATTTACACTGAAGACCTGGATTATCAAAGTGAGTGTGAAAATTTTGGCCGGTTGTCTATTGGAGTGACGGGGAGACCTGTGGCTCCTGTTTCAGGTTTTGAGGGTTGTGGTGGGAACAGAGGGAGGCACAGTTTCCTTTTTCACTCATGAACTGGGACCATTAAAAGCGTGAGACTTAAATATAAGGCCATCATTGCCAAGAACAAACAATTTTGTTTGATGTGGATGTTGAGATTCACTGGTGTCAAAATTTATCATTTTCCTCCCCTCAGTGTTCAAAAAAACCCCAAAGTGTGTCTCCTTTCCTGAGACTGGACTTTTTGTGTTCATCCTCGGTCCACCTACTCTGACTAATGTGCGTTTTTGTGTTGTTTTCTCTTAGGTGCTGCTGTCTGGCCTGATCGGAGTGGTGTCCTGGAAGAGGCCTCTCTCACTGGTGGTGAGTGACTGTCGACAGCCCTAGATCGCTGGCTCAGGACTTTGACATGGATGGCAACACGCCTCCAGAGTTTGACTTTTTGGCTCCGTTGATTACAGAAATGTCCAGGAAATGTCCTGATATTTGAGTTGGCTTGGGGTCAAAGCCCGTGTTAAAGCACTGTTAAAACCTCATCACAGTTTGGCCTTATCGCAGGGGGAGAGAGGTTGTGTCATCATCCATTGCCCTGGAAGCTGACATGTTTCAAAACAAATGCCTTTTATTATATTTATTTATGGACCCCCACCAACCCAACTGCACATTTTTGAGCACTGGAAAAAGGTTAAATGGTACATGTTGCAGTTGGGTTTTTCATCACTCAATCATCATCCCCCTCTTGATTGTGAGTGCTAAATTTTGCGCGGGGCAAACTCGGGGAGTTAGGTGGAGACCCCGTGTCTGTGTTCTCTTTTCTGCTCCATGGCTTTTTGACCCCCCCACCCATCATTCTGGAGGCCTGTGAGGCTGCAAACAGGGTCAGGTGGGGTCTGAGTTTCGGCGGTAATCAGATAAGGAGTTAGCGGTCTGCACGAGCATGAAATGGAAACCTGAACCCGGGCCGTACCCACGACCTTGAGACCCAGCTCAACCAAGCCTGACTGGTACTGACAAACCTGAAAACTGAACCTGGCCCAAAACATAAATCACTCAAAGATGTGGTTTTACAATGATCTTAGCTTAGCTGCTATGCGCTTGGGTTATAGCAGTAATTATAAAATGACAATTGGCTATATTTTCCATTTGGGATGGTAAACAGTAGCTACACAGCTTACCAAGGCATGGAGGCAGAGCAGTGTGATGGGCTCATAAACCATTTGTCTTCCCGGTTGGTAGCGCTTGAGCATGGTAGAAATACAGTTTTTGTCAGCTGGCTTACCAGGCCTGTTTGCTTTACATATCTCATGAGTGCCTTCGCTGCCAGAAAAGTTTCTGCTATTTCTTGGATGGCATCTCTAGGTTTGGTGGTATCTTCTTGCTTTCATAGGTCAAAACTGAATTGCAAGCCCTACACTTGTATGTGTCCAGTGAGCTTTTGCTCTGTTGTCACAACAAGGTCATAATATTTCCTCAACGAAGCCATTCCCAACTTAAGAAGTTCTTTAAATTAAAATTTAATTTCATCAACTACGAGGCTAGAGGCCCACACACATGGACTGTGTGTGTGTAAAATGAGTTTTTAAAAAAAAGTTTATTTCTTCCAATAAAAATACATTGAAAACATCAAATAATCATTTCCACTTACTAGAAAACAAGCCTGAACCTGCCCAGAACACAAAATTGAACATGAACAACTGACCCAAACCCAGCCTGAAACCAGACACTTTGTTGGGTCCCGTCAGGCTCGGATCGGGTTGCAGACCTCTAACAGGAACCTGGACTTTTCCCCCATTTCATATACATACAAGCATAATAAGTATTGTTGTACAGGCCTTTCTTCCCATCATGTATAGAGAATACCTGTATAGGGCACTGTATCAACCTGGACGTTCATACCCAAAGGATATAGTTTTCCAATACATTAGCTGACAAGCTGTTCCACACATTATTGATGGTCTGCATACAAAATGTACATGTACATATCCCAGGTTTGGCACTACCATTGTACTTTAGAACCTGAATTGCTTCAGTGAATATCCAGCCATATAAATTAATTGTACATAAAAAGAATGTAGTCTGTGTAAGATGCTCTGGACAGGAGCATATAAAATGTAAATGTAGGAAAAACCAATGGATATTTTGTAAGAACCGTACTACATGCAGTATGTAAATTAGCCTTGTGAGGGACCCAGTGCTTGACACTGCAGTGTGTAGCCAAGTAAACAATTTGTCTGTGGTTCATTTAGAAAATTTTATTGAATTTTTCCAGAAAACGTAAAATTAATTTCACGCTCCGTTGATAGACTGTACGTGCTCAATGGGAATTGCTGTGGCTGGTGTCTAAATGTCTGTACAAACAAATCCTCTCCCCTGGCCTCGTTTCCCTTTCATAAGGCACCTGAAGTGCCCTATAAAGAACCAAAATGCTGAAGATTTAGCAGACATAGATAAGATGAACTGAAAGCCAAGTGGGCCTTTTTTATCATCTTTTTGACATTGCTTATTTCCACACAAAGTAGGAGCTGTGTTCAGGTAACACACAGTAGAAGCTCTGCTTATACCCATACATACTGTGACACTGCTATGGATTTCGGTACCATAACACTTCTGTGGATCTCTGTACCATAACACTGCTGTGGATCACTGTACCATAACACTGCTGTGGATCACTGTACCATAACACTGCTGTGGATCACTGTACCATAACACTGCTGTGGATCTCTGCACCATAACACTGCTGTGGATCTCTGATCACACCCGTACGTGCTGTAACACCGCTCTGGATCTCTGATCACACCCGTACATGCTGTAACACCGCTGTGGATCTGACTGGTGGGGTGAATTTCATGGTGCTCATTCCACAGTTTCAGCACGTCCACCAGGCAGCCGCTCATTGTTTGGTGCAGGGCGACCGGGCTGATTGCAGTTACCGGGCCCTGTCATTGACATGTACTTAGGCCCACTGTGTTTGAAAATTTACTCCCAAAAGATGTGCTGCTCAATTTACAGGCCCAGCGCTGTTATCTCCAACTCCTCTCCGCTGTCCCTGTACCGACAATACCGTGCCGTTTGTGCATTTGTCATTGATGACAGGATCAGCTCATACTGTATCTCTGCCAGACCAAACCAGGCCTTTTTGTTTAGCTTTTTTTTCTTCTTTTAAATAAATTTGGCACCTTATGTGTGGCTGTGCAATTGTCCAAATGTCCAGTTCCCATCCCACTCTGCAATAGTCAGTCACCTGCATCCATGAACCCCACCGCCGATTCAGGGAGTGTAGACATCCGTTATTAACTTTTTTGGGGAAATTTTCATATGACAAATAATGATTATAATGAAATCCATACAGCTTAAGGAAATAAAGCCATGCTAGACTATCACTAATGAAGTTGATGGCAAAGTTAATACGCCCACCCAGCTGTTCAGCCTTGCGTAATAACAGTATACCTGTGTAGCCTCGCTGTCTGTCTCTCAAAAAGATAAGCAGGATGGGCCTTTTTATTATCATTTGTACTGAGTGTACTCAGTGGACACCCTTATGAAGGGCATTTCAGTTCACACTAAATGCATTTAGCAACCTACATTTTCTACTTTTGTCCTGAAATTCAAACTCAAAAAGTTCCTGCGCTCTAGTGAGCCACCTTGGTTCCAGCGTGCCAGTGGTGTTTCTTGTTTTGCTCCATCCGAATACTTCGCACAGCTGGATTCGTTGTCAGGTTTAATGGAAGCAGGTGACCGTGTGCTGGAGGCACTTTGTGTTTCACCATTCGAACACTGAATATTCAGCCTCAAACGCTTAACAATGGATCAAACCGTGCGGTCACACTCGGGCGCAAAAAAGAAAAACTGAAAAACCAGAAAATTGTGCTGGTGCTCCAAGACCAGGCTTACCTCCTTCTGTTAAATCCATTACACCATATGCCTTTATTCACTCTATATTGACTCCTGATGGATACGGTCTACACTGGATTTCCGTAGGTCTGTGTCTGGGAGAAAATGAGCTGGCGGAATTTTGATAGTGAGGAAATGGGTACTGAGTGGGAAATATCTCATCTGACACAGGGCTCTCCTCCAGCGCTCATCAAAAGAGAAACCTTGTGAATATAATCAGTCTTCAGCTGTGATCATAATTCTTTGTTCCTGTTTGTTTTCCTTTCTTCTTTTTTGTACAATGGAAAATATGATGAAAGTCCTATCTAGTTTAAAATCACTGTTTTATACTGTTTCACTGTTATATATGTATATTTTTGACATTTTCTGTTCTTTATGCATTCTGGTCATGCTTTTGAGCATCTCTGTTGCTCTGTAGCAGATGTGTTCTGTCCAGAGGTGACAATAGATTTCAGTTCTTATCACTACACTGCTGTAAACACCCCCATCGCCACACTGACATTTACACGCACGCACGTACGCACACACACACACACAGTCACTCAAGCACATGCTCAAATTCCATCACAAAACATTTTCCAGTGATCAGGATGGTCAGTTTGCGGTCAATTTGTGGTCTGCGGTCTCCTTGGTCAAGCTGTAAAGTGTTCTGGTGCCTACTGGGCTGGGCATTATTGCTCATAGCATTGCTCGAAGTGGGTGGAGCAGAATGGGGCATAATTAGCTGTACCAATTCCCAAAGTAGGACAGCTAGGATGATGTAATAGAATGTGGATTTCCCCAAATAGGAAGGAGCAGAGTGATGTAAAATTGAGTGTAGCATTTTCCAGAGAAGGAGGGTGTCGGTTGGCTGAGTTGTCCCTATCTCATCCCAAAAGAATGACTCCTTTGGCTGATTGAACACCCACACCAACCAAATGAACAGCTCAGGTCATAGACTGCACTCTGAATAGATGGATCAGTCTCCATCCATTTTGGAGAATGCAAATGCTACAGGAGTTGTGGTAACCCTCCTGAAATGACAGGAAACAGTATACGATTGGTTAGGCAAACAATTATGATTAGGCAGCTTTACAAGCTGGGGATGAAATGTAAAAAATAAATTGGGAATTCAAGTTTTTTTTTTAAGTTACATTACTAAATCACTACCCTGAAACCTTGTTTGAAAGTTTGAACAGTAGTACCTGAAAGAAAATCAACCAGCAAAGCATTTACTGATTCACTTACTCAAAGCTGCGGTTTATATTGTTACTAAAATTACCTAGATACTACAAAGGGCACTTTAAAACTCCTATTAATTTCATGAAAGGGAGAACCCGATGTTTGGTGCTTTTCACTGTGGCCCGATAGGCTGCATTTTTATAAAATTAAACAATACAATAACTATGACCCAGAAACAAAACAATGGAAGAGCCTATAGTTAGAAAGCTAAAAAAGAGAGCTACATAGCAGTTCCTTGTTGATTTTGTACAATGAAAGAACGATTGCTTATTAATGACTGCAAAAAAGTGCTGCTCATTATATTAAAATGAGGCATGCCTGCGGTATTTGTAACAGTGGTTAGGTGGAGGGTATGGTTTAGTGATATGGTGTACTTGGTTGGTGTGGCTGCTGACAGTAGTTTGTAAGAGTAGTATGGCATACTGAGAGAGCACACATACCATGCAGACCTTCGTTTCTTTGGAAATGCGCTCTCCTCGCAGAGCGGTAGATTGAGAGCCAGCGCCGGCCGTGGTGGCAGAGCTGAAGGCCAGCCGTGTGGGAGGCAGAGGAGCATCGCTTCGCTAACGACCCGTGAAGGGGGAGAGAGGGGAGACCGATCGGCCCGATGCCGGTCAGTCACAGAGCCCTGGCGGCACACTGCGCCACGTCGGCCGGCTGTCCAAACACTGAACCAGGCCCCGGAGGAGGTCCCATCGTGACCACGGCCGAGCTGTGAACATAAACTCCCCCCTCTCCTGTATTTGAGAGGGCAAAACCCCCCCTCTGCTGTTTGCACAGGCACAGTCTTTGGTGACCTGTTGGTCAATATAGCGTTATTAACAAAAATCTGATGTGCGGTTCCGTGCCGGAGTCATAACCCAACAGAGGGCCCCCTTTGTTATGTCTGTGAGCATGTGGACGGCAGATTAAACAGAACCACCATATGTGTGTTTGTGTGTGTGTGTGTGTGTGTGTGTGTGTGTGTGTGTGAGAGAGAGAGAGAGAGAGAAAGAGAATGTGTGAGTTCGAGAGGGTGAGTTTGTGTGTGTGTGTGTGTGTGTGTGTGTGTGGTGTAGGGCTGCCCTCAGCCAATAAGTAAATCTTGGTTGACCAATGACCACTTGTTAACTAAATTAATTAATAGAATACGAAAAACCCAGCCACAGTTATTAAAAAGTTTGGAAAACCAACTGGTTAAAAGTATCTCTTTGGTACACTCTGGTATTGTATTGTCCTAATACTTAGCTTATTTTTGCCTACTTTGGTTTGCAGATGTTAGGCCAGAAGTGTCCGTCTGCTAAAATAGCTGTACAAAATAAGTATTTAACATTTGAACCGTATTAGCAGTTGTTACGACATGAAATGCACTTTGTACTAAAAAGTTTGGATAAACGCTGCCAAATGAATGTAATGTAATGTAATCTCACTTATTGGTGCATTTAAATGACAGTTGGACAATGTTGACCAGTTGAGCATAGAGAATATTATACCATCAACAAACATAAATTAAAAAATGGAAACATACAGATAAAGCACTGTAAAATGCAGCATTTAAAATATTTTTTCACATATACCCTGGGAGGTCTTGGCGTATCCCTGGGGGTATGTGTGCCACACTTTGGAAACCACTGTCTGAGAATGGTGGGCTGTGCACCCTTGCTTCTGCAGAATAAATTACTCTGTTCTGACAAGTGAAAATGTGTCATGTGAAACATTTTCTGTTGATAGTCATGCCCAAAAAAACAAAAATGCACTCACAAGCGTTTCAACCAAACACTTGATTAATTGACCAAAGACGGTCTGCCCTAGTGTGGTGTGTGTTGGTGTTGGGTGTTGGGTGTACATTAGCCCTTGTATAGACTGGGGAGTGATGCTGGCATGACTGCACCTCAGTTTTATTGTCCACGCCATCCCTCTCTCATTACCAGGGCGACATAGTACGTGAAAGAGACACAGGGGCTAGCCATCAACTCCAGAGGCGGACAGAGATAAGAGCCTCCCCCAATAAACCACTGTGGTGATGAGATTGTCACATGACCAGAATGAAAGGTCACCTCCAAATGAGTGTGGGGATGAAATCCCTTCTTGTGTCAGGGAGAGAGAAGGAATATGTAGTCTTCAGCTGTGAGAACAAAGATTTACTTATGTCAGTATTATGTTAAAGTCTCTGGAACAGAACAAAAGAGCCCAGTGTGATCTCCTTGACAAAGAGACATGCAGTGAGATCAGCCTCAATTTTTCTGTTCTCCTAAACTAATCTCATTCAGACAAAACCCCAGTAGACCTATGTCTGCGTGCCCCAAGGCCCTGACAGTGTGCTGCTATAGTGACAGTAACCACTGGAAGCAGACACTAGGTCTCGGACTCGGGGCTGCTGTCCAATAAGAGAGATCTTTCAGGGGTGGGAAAGACGTCCTCCTGAATGTTGAACGATGCTCCACTCTGCCCCCGGTGCCGTCCTGCTGGTGCCAATGCGACTGACTCATAATGGATGGGAACAGGGATGGGAAGCCTTGTGGGGCTCTCCCAGGCTTGTGAAATAAAAACCCACAAACTGCGGGGAAAAGATGGCACATCAATCCTTGGCAATTTTCCTCATCATAGTTTTTGATAACACCCCTATGGAAAACTTTTTTTTATCTGCAGCTGTTAAAAAATGTGTAACTTTAGATAATTGATGAGGAATTTAAGTGCTCAACCACTCCCTCTACTATCTGGGCCTGTTGGTTTCACTGTCTGCCACCGGAGAGAGGAACTCTAGACAAAGTGCTGGGCAGTATATTATCCCACTGTTAATTAGACTGCTCTTATGAAATATTCAGTCCGCCGTTCAGGTCTTAATAGTTTCAATTGATCTCACAAGACGATCTGCATTGTTAAAAAATGAGGAGCTCGCTTGAGTTAAAACCCACAGCACACTCGCGGCACTTGATGTTCCAGTTTAATCAATGGCTGCCTTTCGTTTGGGGCACGCTCCTTTAGTCAGATCAGTTTGATGCTTCCTTTTGATTAGTAAGTCAGCGAGTTGTGCGGAAGCAGAAAAAGACAGATTTTGTTGTTTTAGTTTAGTTGTGCCTCCTTTTGCTTTTGTTTCACGCATTGATTTTTTGTACTTCTTTGACAGGGACAAGATTTCTTATCTCATTTACATCTGCTGAAATTATCTATACCCCACCCTACAGGTTTAAAAGCCCTCGTGAAAATACTCAGAACTTTGGCCTCATGTTTTTTCATTAGACAGTTTACCCTCCTGATGTATTTTTTGACTGTATCCAGACTGGGGAAATGCAGAGAGGGCCAGAGATAGAGATGGGATCACAGAACAGAAAGGGCCATGATGGAGAAACCTCAAACCGGTCATTAGGATATGGATACGTTCAGCAGTCCAATGGACTGCCCACGTGGAGCGGTCTTTATTATTAAGATATGGACATATTTGGAGTTTAAGAAGAAGGCAGTAGGCCTGCCACCACCTAAGAAAGTCATGTGACTCAAGGCAGAGACTGTTACATCACAGATGGGGCGTTCAGCCTGCGCGAGTGTGCATTTGTGTGTGTTCGTATGAGCGTGACCGTGTGTGTGTGTGTACGCGCGTGTGGCGCGCACGCGTGAGTGTGTATATTCATTTGTTGTCGGAAGTGGTTAATAATGTATGTTCCCTTTTTCCAGAGAACTCGGAGCATTTAAATTAAATGGAAAATTTAATAGAAAAGTCCATTATGCGCGTGAACAGCAGAGACGTAATGTGCTGAATTACTGCATGTCGGAAGTTCAAGCAAAAGCCAAAAGCTGGCTGTTAATTTAGGGGGAAACGCGCTGTAAAAATGATCATTTAAGAGAATGAAGATGCTGTACCTCGAATGGCACACAGTGGCCTTTTCCTTCCCCCCTCCCTCTTTCTCTCTCTCTATCTCTGTATCTCGATCTCTCTCTCTCTGCATGCATTAACATTTGCGCGGATGTAGTGCATCCCCACGTGTCTCTACCTGTCTGACGGTAGACGGGGTTGGAGAAGCTTCGGCAGGCTGTTCCCAGGCAGTGTGGCGTGCCCTGGCGTTCGACCTCACGTCCCCCCGGTGACGCTCTGGCACGGCAGCGGGCACCACGGACATTCGGGAATTCTTTCCTCGCAGAAACGTTGCTGTTGCCACTCCTGAGCGCAGACATATCGCCTGTGCCTGGTTCATGAATAAACATGAGGTGCTTCATACATACTTGATTGGGTACTCCAGAGGATGGTAAAAAAAAAAAGTATTCAGTAGGTGTTTGTTTCAGAATTAATTTTTAAGAATTCTAAAAACTTTTAGGGGGGGGTGGGGGGTTGGAAGGAGGGCAGAGAAATATTGTGTACGAATTTGGCTGTAAATCCATTTGGGGGCTGTTTTTAAAAGACCAGAAGGAAGATACAGGAGGAGAGACAGAAAGAGAGAGAGGCCAAGAGAGAGAGGGAGCAAGAGAGGGAGAGCAAGGGAGAGAGGGAAGTGGAGAGACAGAGATAGAAAGAAAGCAAAAGAGAAAGCGAAGGAAAGGGAGAGAGGGAGAGCGATCTCTCTTCTCTCCTCCTGGTTAAACAGCTTCTCAGGCATATTCTGGAGGGAGCCGTCGAGGGACTGATGGCGTTAATTGTCTGTGCTCATTTATCGGGTGGGTTTATTGAGCTAGCCTTCGGGCCTCCGGCTCGGAACGGCGGCAGAAAAGGAAGCTGAATGTTTTAACTGTCTCCATTGTGTGGCCCTCGTTCTGTGGAAGCGTCTGAACTTGCCAATGCAAATGCTTCACATTTGCTTTCCTTTCCCCATAGCAACCCCCAGGCAGGAAGTCAACTGTGTTTAAAGTGTGGCTCTAGCCGGAGGCGTCCAGAAGCCCTCTTCTTGTTGAATATGAGTCAGAAATTCACTGCTAGAGCTGTAGCAGTAGTATTAATGCCAACTGGGTCAGCACTGGTATCTGCTGGGGGCTACTCCACTCAAGGGTAGCACACACCTGGGCGTGGCAACGCAAGTAAATGTGGTATTGGGGTCTCCCTGGGGTGCGAGTTCTCTGCCTGACAGAAATAGAAGCTGTTGTAATCTTCTGAAAGGGGGGGTTATATAGTCTAGCCTATATAGGGTAGAGGGGTGTTTTCATTGTGACGTCCTTTTATCACATCCAGGCAGAGCTGACAAAAAGAAAAAGACTTAAAAATACCTCCCACTTACAAATTTCAACCCCCCCCTCCTCCCCTCATACTTGCCCTATGGCTCTCTTCAGCTTCTTGCACCCCACCTTCTTCATTTCTTTCATGGGTGAACTGGTTTTCATCCATCCATGGATACAGACTTCCCCTCCAGTCAATGTCAAGAATCACCCTGCCACTCAGCTTGAAGCTCCGGGATTTCACAGTGTGTTTTTTTTATAGCAATGGGTTTTTGCACCCCCGTGGAGGGAAAAGTGTCTGTGAGAACAAATTGTTTGGCTTTTTAAAAGAGGCAGAAAACGGTTCTGGCTCCTGCTCCAATAATAACCGACGAGGCTGTCCCTCAGTCTCGGGAGTGGACCGAGGGAACGCGGTGACCAGCGGCTAATTGGAAGCTCGGCAGTCGGCAGCCGACGCTGTGCCATTCCTCAGATCGGCGCGCGGCCTGGGCTTCCTGGTCCGCATGCTAATCCTCCCCCCTTCGCGTCTGTGATCTGGGCGGAACTCCTGCCGTTCGCCGCCGGGAGGGGGGCTCGCCGCGGCCCAGCGGTGGGGACGGAGCCCTGCCGCGCGACGGCGGTCTTCCTCGTCTCCGAGTCACGGAAATGTCAGGCCTTCGGTGAGTGCTCGTGCGACCGGAAGGAGGGACGGACGGAGGACGCGAAGGCGCTGCCTGACAGAAACTTAACGCTGGGTCGCCTGTGGTGCGCTGCCTGACCGAAACTTAACGCTGGGTCGCCTGTGGTGCACTGCCTGACAGAAACTTAACGCTGGGTTACCTGTGGTGCGCTGCCTGACAGAAGCGTAATGCTGGGTTACCTGTGGTGCACTGCTTGACAGAAGCGTAATGCTGGGTTACCTGTGGTGCACTGCTTGACAGAAAATTTACGCTGGGTTACCTGTGGTGCACTGCTTGACAGAAACTTTACGCTGGGTTACCTGTGGTGCACTGCCTGACAGAAACTTTATGCTGGGTTACTTGTGGTGCACTGCGCCGCCTGCAAAACCTACAGTACATCTTACACAGTGCCTTGGGTCCCTCTACCCTGACTCTCCTCTCTCCAGCTGCTCTGCAGTAGCATCTTTATTGCTGGTGTTCTTAGTAATTAATGTTACAGCTCTCTTACTCTGGATTGGTATTAAACTAATACCCCGACAATAGGTATTACAGCATTGGTTTTGATGATTCTGCCTACAGGTTTTTAACTGTCATTTTCTTTGTATTTGTACTGGTGTTCATCTATCCACATTATATGCTAAATAATTTCTACTATATAAATGCATATAAATGTAAATTTTTAAAATTCTTTACTGATTTGAATAGCCCTGTTCCAGTTCACAATGAAATTAGGAGCCTGTATCCTCCCAGCATGAATGCGGTTCAAGATTCCCAAATGGTGCTGCTAATTGATGGTGAAATTAGTCAATTAGCAACTTCAGCTCAGGCTACTGTCATGGGTCGCTCAGTGGGAGGTGCCTGTTGCCCCGGTATCTCTTCCTGAAGCACAAATTCACAGAATTCTGTTAGCTCATTAACATACTTTAAAGAAACACCAAAACAAGTGGAAGGGGGACTGAAAGAGCTGTTTGTCTTCGTGCTTTGATGGGGGGAGAAAGCAACTCATCCTCTAAAGATGGTTGGCATCACACACCAAGACAGCCGCTTGAGAATGGAGTGTTTATGCAGCTGCAATCAAACCTGTGCGTGGTGTGGACATGTGTGTGTTCTGTGTATGTGTGTGTGTGTGTGTGTGTGTGTGTGTGTACATGTGTGCATGGGGAGATGGCTCCCACATTCATAAACCTTCCCATCTGCTTGTGGATAAACCAGGAACCATGTGGCAGCACAATGGGTGGGGGGGAGTTGGGGGGGTCGAGGATCATTTTTAGATTTATCGTGTCCCATGCGTGGTACTACGGTCTGCCAGTGAGGTGGGCTTGGGGGGGTTGGCGTTCCTTATCCTGTGGGCATGGGAGACAGATGGGCATGCAGCCTTGCACTAGCTGAACACATCCTGCTGCTCTTTTTTTAAAATAACCTCAAGTCTTAAATAATAATTGCCGATTACCAGTGATTGGAGGTTTAATCAGACACCTTAAGGGGCTCTTGCATGGGCTGAACAATCAGATAAATTTATGTTCTTTCTGCTCCACAGCACCATTTGGAAAGCAAAAAAGTGTGTTGCCCTGGGTATCAGGCTACACTGATATCTGGGGCAATATACTGCTGTTGTTTTGTTTTGTTTTTCGCATTTTATTTCCACTCTTGTCAAACAGTTGAGACCTGATAACACCATTTTCATTATTTGTTTCTTTGTATTCAGGGCCCAATGCCTCCTTATCCATTTCGAATATGTTTTTGGTACAGCATCGCAAGTGGAAACAATGACCACCAATTTATTTCTAAAAAAAATTAAGCTAGGTTAACAGATAGCTCTTGAGTTAGCTGTCATCCTGTTCTACCAGATAGAGGAAATACCAGAAAGAAGAAGAAAAAGAAGAGGGAAAAAAAGATGTGAATGGATTTTGGGCCTAATGAACAGTAGCTTGTGCGTTTGGTCATGTCCTAGATGCCCAATGAGGTTCCACGCCATTGTCCCTGACTCCTCACATCTTTAATAGATATGAAAACAAGAGAACAACATGAAGTGGACCACTAGCCAGCTAGCTCTCTGTAACACTATAAAGTAACGTTGTAGCATCATTTACCAGTGCATCTCATCTTCACCTTTTGCACTGACTTGAACTAGCCTATAGCAGGTTTGGCACATTACCAGCAGTCTGCCTTCCTGTCACCATTCAAACCTTCTCCTTGTCCTCATCATCTTTTTGAACCGTGTTTAATGTTTGATAACCCACAAACTGATTGCTCTCTGATTTAAATTTGATCTTACTACAGACGCAGCCCTGAAGTATAAAGATGAAGTATAAACAGAGTTTTGTGTGTGCTTGCATGTGTGTGTGTGTGTGCGTGTGTGTGCGAGCTTTTGAACCAGTGCATTTACCCTGTCAGTATAAATAACCTTCAGAACAAAGGGGTGTAATAGACTATGAAGATTGTGCTGCTGTTGCTTCTGAAAGATTTTGATGTCTCTCTTCACTTGTGTAATGAGGTTGTCTGTAACTACCTTTGTAGATAGCAGACTTTTCTGACAGTGACAACCAGCAACTTCCCAGGATAATCACCTGTGTGGGTGACACAGTGTACTGCCGAAATCACAGACATCTGGGACACGGGCATATACGATGAGTTGATTCCCCTTCAGCATAATGTGGCAACTGTGTACCTTCTGGCCGTCTCCTAATATTATTAAATTGTTAATATGCTAAACTGGACAAGCAGATTGCAAATGTGTGTACCACATACCCACCTACACACACACCCTAAGTGTCTTAGTAAGGTGTTGGGCCACCACGAGCTGCCAGAACAGCTTCAATGCACCTTGGCATACATCCTACAAGTCTCTGGAAATCTACTGGAGGGATGGAACACCATTCTTTCAAAAGATATTCCCTCATTTGGTGTTTTAGTGATGGTGGTGGAGAGCGCTGTCTAACACAAACAAACCTCCTGTAGGTGTTCGATTGTGTCCACAATTTCTGACCCTATTTACTGATGTCTTTTGCATAGATCTAAATGCAGATGTCACTTTAGTCACTGTTCCTATTGAAACACTAGCCAGTTTAACAGTCTTTATGAAGCTCCTACCGTCCATACCCCAATAATGAACCCTCTTTCAAAGATCTTTTCCTCTTGCCATCCAACTGGGGTCAACTGGGCCTATTCAGCATTTTTATACAAGCCACAGCGCATGATAAGATGTTACCTGCTTAATTGTATCATGCAGTACACCTGTATGGAAGCATCTGCATTTGTTATGTTTCTCTGGTCATTTATTCAGGTTTCTCCTTTAATTTGTCACCCGTATGTATATAGGTTTTTTGTTAGAGCAGGCACAGAATTGAATATATTGAAGAAAAAGGGAGATATCAAGCTTGTCTTATTGCATTCAAGGACAGGCCTTGAGCTGCCCTATGTCTCTTCCGGAGAGTATTTTAAATAAAAGAAGCTAGAGGGTTCAGCTCAGAGATTAAACCTCCTGACAGCAGAGAACTGCTGAATAAATCTACCTCTATTACAGCTTAGAGGAGGAGGCTGAAGAGGACAATTAATAACACTTACTAGCATTCAGATCTGCAAGTGGGACAGCCCTGCACAGGTAGTGAACTAAAAATGGAAACACAGCAGTCTTCCAACAATGAAGGGTTCTGATGATTCTATAATAGTGTGAGGTGCTTTTCTTAAAACCTGTAGAAGGCAAGTTTGATGCAAACCACTACTTTATGGCACTGAGTAGTCATCATCGCTTCATATGTCAATCTTGCAGTATTCTTTTTGCACAGTTCTACTTACTATACATCTCTTCTTTTGAACTTCCAACTAGCAGCTAGTTTAGTACCTCAGACTGTAATCTGCTCGACCCAGCTGTTTATTTGATTATCATGATGGATGGCCATTACTGGGCTGGCCAGCGTAGGATGGGCTCCCCCTCTGTAGCCAGGTTCATCCTGAGATTTTTTGCTTTTGAAGTGTTTTTACTTGCCACTGTTTAAGTGTTTTTTAAGGGTTCAGAGTCAGACCTAGGTTCTGCCCAATTTTCTTTGTGTTTAAACTATGCCTTGGTGCATTCAGCCCATACTGGGCACAAATGTGACCACTGTGGCCTACGTATGCATGTGCTGTACTATATGTATGTGCATTTTTATTTTCTCTAATCTTCAGATTTTCTCCCGGATGGAAATAATCAAATCTTGCTTGCTGTAAGTGATTCTATGATTGGTTCTAAATTATGGGTCTGTAGCAGTAGTTTCCTGAATGTATGTTTGTTTTTTAATCTTACAGCAACAATTGCAAAATTAGTTTTTGTTCCATTTAAGTTAGCCTCTACAAGTAGGCGGTAAACCAATTTTGTTCTTAAATTGCCTTTTATTTCCTTTTTCAGGGATAGATTGAGAGATTTAAGTGTATGGCCACAACTATTCGGAAATGAGATAATTCTGTTTTTCGTTTTCCTCTCAGGAGTGAATCATTTAAGAGAGGAAGAAAAATATTAAGTTATCCCTTCATGGAGGAATTTAAGATGGAAGGTTTTTACTTTAAAACAATAAAGATCTTATGGGTGTATTTTGTTGGGAGTTTCACTAGGATAATCCAGGAAGTCTTACATGACATTGAAAAAGCGAGAAGAATGACAACACAAGATGTTTGGCCTTATTGTGTCCAACCTTCCTCCCGTCCACTAAGCTTTGGTTTCTGTCTCATTAAATTAAATCTTGTGTATAATTTTCTGTAAGTATTATTTGAAATATAGTATATTATAGCAGTCAGGCAGAGTAATGTTGCTAGGGAGACTGTCTGGCAGGACCGCCTCACAGAATGTTGTTCATGGCACTGTGTTGTGGAGTGGGAGGTGAGTGTTAGCCCTTCTGTTTTCCTGGAAAATTAAAAATAGTAATATCATAGCCATACTGTCAGGAGCCTGTTTTCACAAGATCAGTATTGCAGTATTGCAGTGCGAGGATGATATGCAGTGCGATACGGCTATACAGGAGACTTATTTATACTTTTTCTGAGTCTAAAGATTAATCCCATGCATTCTCCTGTGCGTGGTAGTGTATGTGGATGCTAATGGAGATCATCCCTGCAGTGAGCTCAGCTAAAATTAAAGTTTGTTAAGCAAGCATGCTTTACAGAAGGTTCATCTTTTTTTTCTGCTGACCGCAAACATCCTTTTCGATTATGAAGTGCTAAAAGAATGGAGAGAGAAAGGTTTTTGTCCAGACTACCCCTCACTTCCCTGATATGGAATTTCCATGCCCCTGAAAAAATGAATACGAAAACAAGGAGGATGAAATGAACCCTGGTGTGAATAGCAAGTATAGTGTGTGTGTGTGTGTGTGTGTGCGTGTGTGTGTGTGTGTGCGTGTATGTGTATAACAATATAAAATGGTACTGATGGGCTGGATTGGGCACTATCTTGAACATACTCGGTGAGTCTCATTCATTGTTTGTGATAACGGATTCCCGGGTCAGTTCCAGTGTGCTCTTGCTAAAACAGGATAGGTTTGTGATCTCGCTAATCTGGCCTGGATGTGGCTGATTAGGCAGGCTGGGGCAAGGGAGGAAGCGGGTGGGAGGCTGACAGCTCTGATTAGGGCCTGGGGGTTGTGGGTAATGCAGTAGCCGTGACAGGACTGATAAAACAGACACACTCACAGTCAAGTGGACACACACTGTTCAGGTTAACACATGGATTTCAGTCTGCAAGGATTTCAATTTCATTTCTTTTTTATTTTTATATTTTTTTTTAAATATAAATTTTATAAATTTTATATCTTCAATCCCACCTGAATTTGGAATGTCCAGTTTGCAATCTTTGTACTGTACAAGCGTGCTCATATATGTCCCCTGTGGCCAGCTCAGGAGTGAAGACAACTCACAGTTTTCCAAAACCGGCAGTGCCAGCCAGCTGCTTCTTTTCACACTGCAGCCATAAGGCATGCATGTGAGCGGGGGCCGGAGGAGACCCAATCGTACGTGCAAAGGGCAAGCCATGGGTGTCCAGATGGCCAATAGGGATTGCTTGAGCAATGAACACTCCTGTCCCCT
This sequence comes from Anguilla rostrata, assembly GCF_018555375.3. Taxonomy (NCBI): domain Eukaryota; kingdom Metazoa; phylum Chordata; class Actinopteri; order Anguilliformes; family Anguillidae; genus Anguilla; species Anguilla rostrata. Next base: position 35,852,355 of record NC_057937.1, read on the forward strand.
CTGACTGAATCCCTCCCATATCCCTGGGATATGCAAAGTCAACTGCTGGCTGCAGTTGGCACTAGAATGGGCCAGATTCGAGCTGAGACTGTCGTGCTCACTTTTGCACCACAAGCAGCGTTTTTACGGAGTGAACTACCCAGCAGCCCCAGTTAATTTCACTAAAAGGGAAGAATGGGTTCGGGATGGTGGGGGCTATGGGCATTTCCAAAATGAAGACTTTTTAAATCTTACATCAATCAGTCAATAAATCTTGTCAATGTATACAGCAGGTGTCAAATTATATTTTGGTTTTTTAAATCAAATTATTAAGTCAAATCTTTATTTTCCTTATGAATGTTGGACATAATGTTTATTTCACAATAATTAAATATCTTCTTAGTGCCTCGAAGGCCAGAGAATTCTTTCAGCCATTCTTCATATCAACAAAACACATGGTCTTCTGTACTTTTGTCTTGATTCTTCATAGGTGGCACGTTGAAGAAGACCATTAGGATGATGGCCACTGCGATCAGCATGCAGTGTCACAGTGTACATTTAGAGAGTTTGCAAGAAATGCCTTTATGCACCTAATTTCCTGCTGCAGAGTTAATTGCCTCATTTTTTAGTATGATTGCTGTGGACCAGCTGCAGCTGTTGAGTTTTAATTGGGTTTAGCGGAGGATCTAACACTTTACAGATAAGAACTCAGATCAGCAGTTTACTGCGAGGGCTTTTAGGATGATGAGCCTTCGGTGTGTGCCAGAGAAAGGCCATAAATCAGTAACTTAAAAAAATAAAAAATGAAAGCAAAATGCTAAACACCAGCAGATATACGGAATATGAACATCGCTCTGCACAGCTGGTCCAGTGCTTTGCTCTTGACTCATTGTTTGGTTGTGCAGGGTTATTGGAAGGGATTAGCTAGCGTTCCCCGTGAACAAATTCAAAGAGTACCAAAAAAAGGCTCACCTCGTGGGTAGCTTGAGAATTCGGGTTCTTGTGAATCCGGTAGTTTGCTTTCTCGCACAGCTGGTGTGACTGCACTCCTTGCTGAAAGAGCAGCGAGCTGGTGGCCGGACCTGACTTAAAGCAGATGGTCGTATTGATCTGGCTGGAACTTGCGTGAGCGGAGAACAAATTGCGTGCATCGATTCCTGGTGAAGAGTCCCTCTCGTCCAGCTTCGGTAAAGAGAGGGTTATGTAGGTTCAGTGCTCATCAAATCTCTTCAGCTATAAAAGCTGATGAATGCTCTGCTTTTATTTCGGATGAGACGGGGGGCAGGGTGTGCCCTGTGACCATTGTGATTCTCCTCTGTTTGAAAATGGGACCTACGTTCAATTCAGATCCAATTCCAGTGAAGAGGTCGCAGAGGTCGTAGGTCACAGTGTCAGTTTTGCTGGAACGTGTGATGTCTCTGCATGTACTATAGAGGTTTATGTTACTTACAGGTAATGAAACAAAAAAATTGAAACAGAACAGTGAAGTGTTCCGGTGGTTCTGTATTGGTGTGGGGGGAATTTTCCTGGAATGGTTTGGGTGTACTCATGCCCTTAGAAGGCCAGATTAATATCAGTCATTGTAAAAACTCACGTAAAAGCATTTCTTTCCTGCAGAGAGAGGTGTCATTCAAGATTACTATGCTCCAGTTCGAAGACTTTGAGTAGTCACCCAATGGTCTGACGAGCGTGACACTGATACAGTATGTCCAATGTAATCACCCCAGTCACCACTTCTAACCCCAGTTGAGCATTTATGGGATATTCTGTAACAATTCCAGAGATGGAATTTTCCATTTCCATCAACTAATTGTGAGTTGATTGCCTGGAGTAGAATTCCTCCTGCAGAATTCCTGATGCTAGTAGGCTCTGGGCCACTGAGCACACAGGACATACGTGGTAGCCTAACAACGCGGTAATGGACTTTGTGGCTTTGCATTAGTCTTTCCGTTTTGTTAACCACTAACTGTGCCCAATGTTTGCAGAGTTTTCATAGTATTGAGTGTGATCCTATGTGATAATAATTGTTTGTTAGATCCCAGGCTGTTTAAGTCTGACACATATGGAACAACACGGTTGTTGGGTTATCAGTATAACTTCATAATATGCACAATCCAGCAACCAGTTCCCTCCAAATGTTTTGATATGCTCAAGTCATAATTCGCCATAAATTGTTTGCCCTTAGAGGACTGAATTGAATAGACTGTTAGAAATGAAGACACGCCTTGTTATCAGTCATATTTATTTTATCAGGAGAAATTGATTTCCTCTATCGCTACCCAGAAATCCCTCTGGCATGCTGGGCATTCATTCCCAGAGGCAATAACAGAGCGCACCAGGCGGCACATGGAGGGTTTCATAAAGGAAGAGATTAAGCATTCCGTTGTGTAAGAACAGTATCTGTCATCCTGATGTACTGACTGATAAGCACAGCAAAACGACTCTTGGTTTTGCATGCTTTTTCACCTGCTGGTTCACCCAGCTGTATTGTTTTACGCACGTACTGAAATTGTAATGTAAATGCGTCCGTGTAAATGTGAACATGGTTGTCCACCCCCTGTTCAAACCCAGAACAGCTTGATTGGTATTAAGTCAACAAAAGCTGTGGGATGTTTTCCAGGCCTTCAACCTTTGCTATGAAGCAGGATTACAGTGGGAAAGAGCAGTGGAGAGACCTCAGGGTCCTGGGGTGACAGACATGTTTCTCAGGGGCGTCTCGTGTCAGAAGGGCAGTCTGCGTGCATAAATTACCCCAGCATAAACATTTACATCCGTGTCAGAGGGCTCGTTTGCATTTGTATGCACCGTGTTATTTGCCCACTGTCGGTTTGTGTCAATCCTCCTTTAGGTGTTTATTTATACTGCAGATGATTTAAAAGAAGCAGAGGTGCATTTTAAGGGTCTTATTATAGCAAATTTGTTTAGCATCGTAATAGGCTCGATAATGAGACCATGTGAGATATCTCTTCATCATACCAACCGGGAGACTTCAGAGAAGCAGGGGGATGGGTTTATCTGGTTAAATGAAATATGATTATCTTGTGCAGTAATATTCACATGAGGGTATTTTCTGCAGCTTCACCCATTTGTGTATACTGCAGAAAAAAATAAAAGGAATTATTTGAATGTGTAGCTCGACGTTGAGCTGAATTGAAGCAGGATTTCCTCCAGATGGGTTGTGGATTGGACTGTCGGTGGCCTGTGTGGTGTGTGCATTACAGTGAATGGATGCCTGCTGGCAGAAAAGTGCATTTTTGTGTGTGTGTGTGTGTGTGTGTGTGTGTGTGTGTATGTGTGTGCCTTTGTGTGTGTGTGTGAGAGAGAGAGAGAGAACGAGAGAGAGTGAGAGAGAGCTAGAGTAATGATGTAATGAATTACATTTATGGAGCACCTGTACTGAATCTCAAACTACTTTCTCGTGAGGGGGTGAGTTGCTCCATCCACCAATAATATGAAGTGTTGGCCTCTGCAGTGACAACTCATTGACAGCAGTTTTGCACCCAAGCACTCATCACACATCAGCATAGTCAAATAAGCTCTTTAAATAAGTGTAATGACCTGATGGAAATTGGCAATTTTCCATCACACAAGAGAACTCACATCGGTTTGCACATTTTCTGATAAGTTTGCAATCCTAAACAGGCAGAGGATACACGCAGAGCCTTAATTCAGTGTTGCCTGGCCAGTTAACTCTGAATAAGGCTAAATAAGCTGCATGCTCCCTCTGCACTGCAATTTATCTTTATTGAAAATGGCAATAGCTAATGTTTCCACAATCCTTACTCAGGATACAAGGTAGCGGAAAATTCTCTGCTTGCACCAGTAGTGTTGATTTGTAATTTTTCAGCTGTTAAATTGGAGCACAGAATAGTTCAGGGAAAACAACTTACTCATAATTCAGAAAAAACACCCAAACCCAACAATGCTGCTCTGATAGAAACAGCTTCTCCAGTAACTCTTTGGCAATGTTGCCTGTTGAGACTTTATATTGCAAAAGGGGTGAATCACATGGATATATATTTAGATGTTCTCAATACTTCAAAATAGCTCAATTGTTCCCTTCTAAATTTTATATGGTGTCTGCATGGTCTCTGTTCTGTAAGGCCTGTTGTCTATGCAATGCTGGCAGTCTCCTCTCTTAAAATCAGAATCTCATTCTTTAGTCACTTGTCAAAAAAATCCTCTTAGCATATGCTCATTTACCACCATGCTGCGGGTAAGCTTGGATTGGTATTTCATTTTACACTAACACAGTTCCTTCTATTAATGTCGTCATGTCTGCATGACGATGATTGGAAAAGACCAGAGGGAGAATAAAAAGAGACACAATTTTCAGCAGGAATAATCCTGTGTATTAAAATCCTCTGAATGATTCTGGCTCTATGTCATTTACAGCAATTAGGGAGCTGTGAAATGCAACGTTTATGTGGCTCAGCTCTTAACTTAAAGCAGTATTGGTGTGTGCATGGAGATTAGTGTTTCAATGCTTATTGCTCTCTAAGGGGTGAGATATGACCAGTGTTCACACTAATCTGTGTGTGTGTGTGTGTGTGTGCGTGTGCACAGGGTGATATGACGCCGTTGTGCAGTTGTTTTGGAACTTTAGGTGCATGCTGGCCTGCTTACTTACTTGCTGGCATCCTGCTTGCTGCTTGCTGACCCAGCTACCCAGCTTGCTTTCCTGCTGGTCGACTTATTCGCATGCTGTCTTTTGCTGCTAACACTACCGCTGACTATAGTCTGGGTGAAAAGCCAAGTGCATAAGCCTTTCCTGTCAGTACAGCATGTCTGTATCACCAAGACTTCAATTGTGCCTCCATGTGACAGGCCATGGTACCTGGTGTTCTGCAACCCAAGTGGTATTCACCACCTACCAACCACAGTAGGCAGGGGAGACAACCTTGAAGACAAATCTGTAGAGGGGGAACAGCATCCCTCACAACAGTCGAACAAGAAACTTAATAGGTGACACCTGCAAGTTGCTTCATGGAATGTCATGACCTATCCAACAGAACAAACTGACACCACAGAAAAACTGCCCTTATGGCCTGTGAATTAAGGTAATATAACATAAATATCACTGTACTCAGTGCAACCTGCCTCCATGAGGAGGGCTCCCTCACTGAGGTTGGTGAAGGTTATGGAGGGGATCTCCATGGCGTGGGTTTTGTTGAAAAAACTCTCTCTTGCAATGAATCCCAGAATTCCCTGTGGGCATCAGCAGGCCACTGATGACCTGGTGAGTTCCCTTGGCTAATGAGTGCTTTGCCACTTTAATAAATGCATACACACCAACTATGGGTGCTGAGGACAACATCAAGTTGGCTTTCTACAATAACTTCGACTCAGCCATCCAGTGGACCCCCCACACTGACAAACTGCTCCTCCTAGTAGGCTTCACTGCCTGGATTGGGTCAGATCATCATATTTGGAAAAGGGTCGTTGGCAAACATGGAATGGGAAATTTAACTCTAACGGGGTTTGGCTCCACTCCCTCTCCTCAGAACACCACCTTGTTATGACCAACAACATCTTCCAAATGAGATGGATTATATAATTGTCAGAGAAAAAGGACTTGCAGGAGGTGCTTATCACCCAAGCTATGTGAAGGGCTGAGCGTGGGACTAATCGTCAAATGCTCTGATCCATACTCTGCATTAAAATCTAACCTCAACAACCAAAGCTTCCAATGAAATATTCAACTGCAAAGACCTTAAAAACCCTGGGCTGTGTTCTTGCTCCTGTAATTGTCAACCTCATTCTCACTGCCGTCACTCAACTCTTCCATGATGCACTTGGCAAATGTGATGGAATTCACCTGGAATACAATTTGGATGGAAATCTTTTCAACCTACGGCATCTCTAAACCTACACCAAACCTCAATTCCATCATGCTGACATTATACTGACAACTGTGCACTACTAGCCCACGCCCCGGACTCCATGCAACATGCCCGCAACATCATATCTTCAATACATCAGTCCTTTAGCCTTCAAGTCAACACACAGAAAACAAAAATAATCTCTCAGCTCCAGTTTCTTTCAACATCTTCCTGGACTTCAGTATCAATAGTATCCCTCTCAAAATACCATTTTGCATACCTCAGTTCCACCCTCTCGCCATCCTGGTCCATTGACGATGAAGTCCAGACTCACAATATAGAGCCTCAATCTCCTTTGGATGCTTCCATCCAAGGGTGTCTGAGAGTAGGAACTTTAGTATCAGCAAAAATATTGCTGTGTACAAAGCAGTCTGTACTATCACCCTACTCTATTGCTGCAACAGAGGGGTTCACTGTTTACAGAATACAGCCTTCAGTGGAGGACTGAGAGGCGTGCTCAGACACACCAGTGAGCTGCTGGGATTGCAACTGTATCCGACCACATCCGTCCCACATGCTCAAAAGCGTGCACCTCCTGCATTGGCCTCCACAGTCATCTGAAATGTCACCAGTGCCAGGAGCGTTAAAAATGCTCATACTCCTTCCCCATCTCTCGATGAGAGGAAGAGTCCTCAACGATCCCAATGGACAGCTAATTGTGTGTGTGTGTGTGTGTGTGTGTGTGTGCGTCTATGCTCAGCTCCTGCTCCTTCAGGCAGAGCATGTGCTTTTTTAGTGGGTCCATATTGCCTCACTACTGTCATTACAATCATTGCCATTTTCTAACTGCTGTTTTTCTTTAGTCATGACCTAAATGGAAAAGAACATAGTCTAGATGGCTCTCAAAGGACAACCTAACAATGGTTGCCAGAGGCGTAGAGAGAATAATAAGATGAATGAGTTCAGCTGGATATTATTTTAAAAACACTTGCTGTGGGTAGCATCATGTCCATTCTGGGAATCAGGAAGTAACTGTCAATAAAATTGAAAGAACAGGCACACGTTGCAGCTGAGGTAGGATTGGCTCAGTAAATAATCAGATAAATCAACCTCAAAATGGCCTTAGTTAAGCCCTGCTGCATGCGATTACTTTTTATGAATGTCTTTATTATTTTTTAATGGCTGTGTATGAAAGAATGTATCCTTCTCTTTTTTATTCATCCAAAATTTTTACAATGTTGGATGAATATGCAGCAAGAAAATGTCCATGACCCTGCTCAGAGGTTCCCAGTTCATGTACTAAATGGACAGGAAAATCTTGCACAAAAGAGTTTTTATGGTTCCAAGCAGCAAAGCTGCTGGAACCCTATTATTTTAGCTGTAATTGTTTTTTTTTTTCCTTTTCTCCAGGGAAAACGCTTACTGCACATCTGTCTCACGGTGTGGTGAAAACTCTTGAAGGAATGTTAGGGATCTGTGAAATTGTAATCTATTAGAACATAGTAGAAATTGACCAGGTGGTGGCACTATAGAGCGTGTTTCACTTTGAAAATTCATCACCTTTGAACCGTTTGGCTTTGAGACATGCAACCAAGACTATTTGATGTTCGTCATCACTAGGAACAAATAATATTATTTGGCCAATAAAATGTGCCTGACTAGATTTTAGCTATTTTGAATTTTCAGAAAAACACACACACATGCACACACACACACAAATCTGTCTCATGAACCGTGCATACAGTTGATGTCAAATGTGGATTTGTAATAGTCCCTAACTGAATTGCAAAGCAATAGTTGATGTTGGTGAGCCAATCAAATGGACCCATTTGGGGGTGTTGATTAAAATCACAGCAATTTATTCCAGACGTGGACTTTGGCCTTGAAACATATTCTAAATTGAAGGGCACATTGTACTGAACAAAACAAAACTTGAACGGAGTCAATAGCTTGAAATATTTGGCTACTATAAAAAATAGCATTGTCAGCCATTGTTACACCTGAAAAATAATACTTAAAATTTTTCTCATGAAGCATAAGTATTATCAAGATGGCATTTGAAACAAGAATACTTTGTTCAACTGCCTAACTAAATTGTGAAGGAAATGTTTCTACATTCAAGGATTGCAAAATGACAGCCAATCATATTTCAATGTAAGAAAATTAGCATAAAATGCTAAGTCGCAATTAATTCTTAGTCTGTTTAATTCCAGACTTGGTATTCAGCCTTGATACATGTTCTGAATTAAAGGGCATGTTGTTCCGAACAAGGCGAAACTTGAATGGCGTCAATAGCATGAACAATATTGCCAGCAGTAGGGTTGTAATATTCAACCTTCATTGGTGGTGTGCGGCATGGAGAGGGTTGTGGCTTGCTGGGCTTTAAAATGTAAATCCAAGACAATTCATTGTGTTGTTCGATGGACATGGTTGACTTGGTTGACAACAAGGCAAAACTTGAATGGTGCCGATTACTTGAAAAAACCTACCCCTATAAATATAGAAAATGTTCGGCCATTGTTTCGTTTGATGAAATAACAGTTAAAATTTTACTCTCATGAAGCATGCCTGAAATTTAGGACAGGAACTCTTTGTTCAGTGAGCGTGGACATGTCTGATTGCAGCGACATGTTGCACTAGCTGCTTAGACCACAGAATCGCTGCTTTGCAGCGGTATTTTTAACTTGGAATAATGTCTTCCACTGGCTCGTTAAGCTCTAGCACCTCTGACTGTGCAGGGCAATTATATGGTAACTGCAGACATGCTTGAACCGTTGGAATGAGTCTGTTCCCTTGGCCCAGTGCTCTTTGGAAGAGGAAGTCTGGAGAGAGTCCCTGGTGGACCCTGTAACACGGACTGACCTCAACCAGGCAGACCCAGTGGACAGACGGTACGAGACGCCTTGGGTTCTGAGTCGTGAAATAAGTGACAGGGTTGAAAGGCTAATGAGGGTGAAAAAAGAGCTCCAGGAAATGTCATTTCAAAATGAGTTGTCACCCGTATGTGTGTGATTACTGGCCTGGAACTGCTCACCTCTGCCTGACCCACAGAGCAGTCCTGTGGCCTGACCCCCGTGGAGGGAGAGCAGCTGGACTTTTTGCTCCATGGGAAGTGATATCACAAAGCCCGACTATTGTGAGACTATTGTACGCTGTCTCCAAGCTATTTACAATCAGATACACTAATCTTTTTTGACTATCTTGCCGCTCCAGTCAGTACTCAGTTCAGTTTTTTTGGCCTGATCTGTTTCTTTATTGACAGTGGATTTGTAAATGAACATAAGCATATGCTCCATACCCTTTAAAGAATAGATATTTGCAGTGTTCCCCGCCATACAGCATTGCAGCCTTAGCTGTGAGTTCACCCCCCCCTTATTTTAGAAACTACTATTATTGTCTCCAGTGGAGTGATGTCACTCAGAAATTCTTATTATACAGACATGCTGCACTGTACAATTTGTGCCTTTCTCAGCTGCAGGCTAACTGGGTCCCCTGATGTTAGCTGCTGTAAGTATTTAGCATCTGTACAAGGGGTATACAGAGACAACTGTATCTGTATCTGTTCAACCGACAAAAATTATCTTTGTCTGCATCTGTATTGGAGGGTATTAAAATGTGTTTTTTTGTACGGCAAATTTTCTATGATATTTTCCATACAACGCTCACTTTTTTATAGAGACAGTTTCATCTTCCAAATATCTTCTGGATTTTTTTGCCAATGTCTGCATTTTTGCCTGTGGTATTCAGGTTCAGATAAGTCCCTAGTTCAGACATTATTTGAAAGTTCTTGACTTAAATCAGATGGGTTTCAGGCAGTCATTTTTCCTCTATCCCTTGAAAGCCATTTTAGCCTGCAGAGGGAACTTCTCATTTATTTGTTTTCACAACAGTGTTTGCCTCTGATGACCTTTAAAAATGAAGGAGAAAAAAAAAGAGCTATTAAGAAAAAAGCTTGGTACTGAAAGAATGCTTCAGATGGAAAGCTCCCCATGATTTAGAATCCATTTTGGGAACTTGGTTTGTGATTGAAAGGCAGCTGAGTCAGACCAGCCAGGTAGTAAAGAGAATTTGGCCTGTTCGGTGTGGCCCAGTGTAAGAAGGGATTATACCTGTTTGCACTCACACACACACACACAGGCACGCACACACACACACACACACACACAGGCACGCACACACACACACACACACACACACAGGCTCAAGGACATCTCTCCCACATTCTCATTATCCCTTTTCTTCAATGACAAGTTATCTGTTAGTCTGCATCTCTGCACCTTTCTCTATCTTTGTCCTACAATGGTGGAGCCTAGAGGCAGTTGTGGGAGGGAGACTGATATTGGTCAAACAGACCAAATTCTGAGTTTCTACTGAATGCTAGAACCTATTCTATCGCATGAACACACTGTGTGACAGTGAGTTCTCTGTGTAACTGTGACCTCACTGTGTCTGTGGAATCTCTGTGTGACTTTGACCTCACTGTGTGACTGTGTGTTTTGTGTGACATTGACCTCACTGTGACTGTTAGTTCTCTGTATAATTGTGACCACACCGTGTGACTGTGGAATTTCTGTGTGACTATGGGCTCTCTGTGTGACTGACCTTTTGGTGTGACTGACCTCTCTGTATAACTGTGACCTCATTGTGTGACTGTGTAATCTCTGTGTGACTGTGGGCTGTCTGTGTGACTGTGACCTCAGTGTGTGTCTGTGACTTTGTGGTGTGACTGTGAGATCGCTGTGTGACTGCACTCTGTGTAGCTACTGTGCTTATGACTGCTCTCTGGTCCCTCTCATTCTCCCTGCTGTCAAACTTCGAGTTCTGCACCTCACAGGGGAAATACAGCCATTTTAGCCCAAACTCATTACTGCTTCCTCAGTGTGAGCTCCATCCAGGACTCCTTGTTTTAACTGATAGAGGTCAGGAACTGATTAAAAGTAGAATAGCGGAGGTTAATCACACATTGACCCCTGCAGGCACTATTGTGCTCCTCAGTCTAGTTTAATCAATGAGTCTTCAGGGAGAAATGGGCATTCATTTCTCCTTCTGCCCAGGCACGCGAAAGACTCAGAATGCCACATTACACCCACTTCTCTTTTCCTCTGTCCACTTCTCATTGTTACTTTTCTTCAATTTCTATCAGATTCTCTCCCTCCCTGTCTTCGTTCTGCCTTTAGCTAGCTCCGTATCCCTTCTGTTCTCTCTCTCTCTCTAGCTCTCTTTCTTTTCCCCTTTCTGTCATTCTTGATGCTAATAATTTAAAAAAAACATGGCTGACAGTAGGCATTATGGACTCGGCACACCTGTCTTGAAGAATTATATGAACGTTTGTTTGTATTTTGTTTGTAGGAACAGGCAGTGGCCTAATGAAATCACCACTGCGGCCCACGGGTTCAGAATACAAATGATTTGCCCTTTAGTTTTATAAATTCGCTTTGATCATAACCCAGAGCAAAGTACTGTTTGGCTGAAGATATTGTTTAAAGATAGTACAGAAATGTTAAAGAGAATATGAGAAAATTGTAAAACCACTATCGCACCTGTAAAGCATTTTAAAATTAATTAACTTTGACATAATTAATATATTTAATGTTTTGATTCTTGGTTTTTCAGTGAAGATCTGAAGTAGAGAGATTTTCATGGTTTTATTTAAGCAGACAAATTATTGCACAAAACCAGTTGTCTATAAGGGCAGAGCTAGTTTTGAGCAGATTATTTTATGTGCGGTGACTGTGAATTTGGGCTATTCTTTTTTGGAATAATAACTTTTTTTAAAACGTATGCATGTTTGTGGGAACAAAGGAAGTGGACACTGGGGCTAGTGACCTCTATGGAAGCAAGAGAAGAAGAGTCTCCCTATTCTGGCAAGAGAGGAATACAATACCTGTTAGGACGGTTTTCCTACAATTTTTTAAAGTGTAACATGCTCCAGTACTGAGAAAAATACTTTAAATAACTTTAATCCTTTAGACATTAGTAACATTCCTGCAGTTAATCTATTTTCACCAGTATTTAGAACACAATTTCTCTTTTTTGTGATTGTGCATTTTGAATGATACCACATTCGGTGAAAATTCGGGAGTGTTTTTACCAACATCTAATGTGTTAAAGCGTTTCCAACTGGTATTTGACTGAGGTCTGATGTACTCATGGTGAGCCAGCACACACATCTATTTGTAAAGGATTAATCTCCATTCTGGCTCTGATCTGGCCCTTCTTACCTTCATTGCCATGTTTGACAGCACAGATCCCTGCTGCACTGTGCTTGCGGCATGCATTGTACGTGAAGCAGGCCTACACAAGACACTTCACTGGGAATCGGGGCTTTTATTTATTTTGTTTGAACTCCTGCTCATAGTTATGCTCTTTGTTGTCTTTCTCTTAACACTATCTTTCTCACATAACACTATCAATATTCTGTTTTACAGAATTTTTGCTTTCTTTTTGTGTAATTCATTTAGTCTAGTTTTTATAGACTATCTTTAATATTCCATTAAATTGGTTGGACTGTTGGGTATGCCCATCATTGTGACTTTCCAGCTTTGCTGCCAAAATAATTGAATCACAATAAATTAAAATTTGGATTGGCAGCTGTGATTTTTGCATGTAGGCTTCATAGCATTTTGCTGAACTGTTTTTCAGTTTATTTTTAAATTCTGACTTTGTGAGTTGCACAACTGTGGTGTCATTTTTATAGGCTTGTCCTGGAACCTTGTGCATTGTCACATTATCAGTGCTGAAAGTACATGTGAACTACTTCTTAAGAAGTCGACTTTGGCACTCTGCACAATCTTGTCATGGACCACTTTCACGCCATCTTCATGATTAATTTAATCCCCAAGCTCTCTTGGGCTGTTTGGAAGCCATACAAACAATGCAGACTGTTTAGTGTTAATTAAATTTTCAAGAGTGTTCATCCATTTTGACCTATAACCATCCCCCTTCACATTCTCTCTCAAGTTCATTGGCCCTGCTCTTGAAAAATTAAGATGAGTACAGAAGCCAATTATGATTGGTTCATTGTGGTGTCCTTGTAGGAATCCCCTTGACCTACAGACACAGTGGAGAGCAGTGTTTCCCACGTGATTTTGTGAGATTATGGTTGGTGGGCCTTGGACCCTCTAGGGGGGTCTAAGAAAATTTTGTACATTTTAAAGTTAAATGCATCAATCTGGTGCACTTTGAGAGCAAAATTAAGAGGCTAGATCTATTTGTGCTCTTGTAAATAATTTAATCATAAACACATTGGTCAACACATAAACACAAAAGTCTATATTTCATGCGTGGGGGCCTTTAATACAGATTTATGATTTATCTTATTGGTAGAGGACATGGTATTCATCAACTCATTGCCTTTTGTGGCTCACATTAGTATTGTACCTCTCCAAAATAAATGAATAAAATGCTTTTTGTCCATTATAAAGCATATAAATGAGCCCCTTATGAAGGTTTAAGATGAAACATTGCTATCAGATTAAAAAATAATGCAAAAATGTTGTCACACAAAGTGGTACTGTACCTAAATGTGTAATAATTAACTCTTGTATGTATTTCTATACGCTGTACTCTCGTATGTTTTCTTGTATGGGGATGGGACGATATGAAAACAATTTTCAACCATCCACCACGGTTTGGCAATGTTCCAACTCTCACGTCATCACTGTTGCATGCTTCATAAAAACTATTACACTACTAACTAACGCTTACATTACAGTGTGAAATATCCACATTATATAATGCCACTAGCCTATTCAAAGACACTCAATTTCAAAAATAATGTATATAACCAAAATATTTTCAGCAGTAATTTTTACATAGCAATGATGAAATCTTATCTATGTTCAGTAGATGGAGACAGAGACGGTAAAGCAATGATACTGCTCTATTCGCTTCTGTTTTGCTCCAGTAAGCGATGTCAGCTAGGTCTATCAGAAAAAAAATAGCTTAGCTATGTCCAGAAGTCCTCAATAATAACAATAGTATTTTCCAAGAAATTATGAAAAATCGTTGACTACATTTTGTTAGGTGCAGTCTTTTACTGCTACCACAGAGTGAATGCGTGAGTGAATGTGATGATAAGAAAGGGTTTTGATTACGCTGACCTAAAAAACGCTATTCCAAAAGCAATATTAGACATGTTATACATTGTTAGAAAGCTTATACCCTCACTTACTGAATAAATTAATTGTCAATCAAGACAATTGCCAGACTGTGCTAAAAAGGGTGACAACACCATAAACAACAGGTGTTGTATTACGCACAGCTATTTTGGAAGGTACCCAGGCATCACAAATGCAAAAACAAGTGTAAAAATATTTTCGGTTCATTATGAAACTCTGGCGGGACAAATTAGACATGGTCTAATACAGACACGGGCCGCCACAGTCTATGTAATTAATGGGAAACACTGGAAGAGTGTAGCTATTTAGGAGGATGTTGGTGTGGAAATGTGCGGTTTGGTGCTTCTGTGTCAATACCAGGACCCAGAGTTAATTTCCCTATTATGGATCTTCCTGTATAAACATGGCAGCTGTATGTTCATGTGCACAATCTCTGCTGTTGGCTTATCATTCAGGCTTGATATTTCCATTACCTTATTGAGTGAGACCTTAAATTTACATCTCAGTTTTCTTGTGTTAGGCTCTGTCTTTATAGCTCATTGGCATGTTAGATCTTGCTTAACAGCTTTGCTCAAGCCCTCTAGTGGCCAGGGTGCTGGCAGCCTGAGATTTCTCAACCCAGACTTTCAGAGCTCCTGCAACCAAACTATGCGAGGAAACAACAAACTCTAGCTTTATTAGTAGATGATACACAACAACTATTCCCAATATGGAGTTTATAAGGATCACCATTGTCGCGTAGGTCCATTTAACAAGCACTCCCTCCCTGAAGTCTCACCTACAGCTATACCCCCAAGCATGACAAAATGGACAAATAGCATCTATCTGGGAATTCATAAAAATATTTTTCCACCACCAAACATTTGTATTCTGTAATAGTAACAAGATAAAGCCAACAGTAGGCCAAAAATATTAGGTTAGAGACGACTACTAATAATGCTCAGCATATTTGTACTGGAGGCTAAATAGCTGTTAGTATTGGGGCATTGTTAGTGTACCCTGCTCTGTGTTAGCCTAGAGGCTCATAGTGGCATGAATTCATACCACTCACAATGAAATTGAGATTTGAAAAATAGATTTGTGATATTTTCTAATGTAGGCATTTCACGTACTGCAGTGTAAGCATTCATAGGTGGCTCAGTAAATAGATTGTAATTCCCACTTGAAAATAATGCTAAAGTGAGTTTCATGAGTCCAAACAGTTGATTTATTGTGAAATATGTGATTATATTATGATTTACAGTAATGCACAATTCAGACGCTAAGGGACACAAGGGTACACTGCTTACTTTTTGCTTCTTAGATCTATAGTAGTTCCACATATCACCCTCATATATTGCACACTTGTCAAAAACGAGTTTATGATCCAGGCCATGTAAATTTTTACCTGATTTATGCATGTGATATCTCACTTTCATTTCAAATGAATGGAGAACAATTTCATTTTTTTCATTTTTGTCAAAATAATTGCATTTGTGGCACTGTATTTGTACCTACATCATGAATATAAACTAATCGAAGTTTTGTAAAAGGTGCATGTGTCTTGCTTCATTTAAGACTTTTCCCAAGTCTTTGTAATGCTCACATCTGAAGTTATAAACCCTTAAATACCCGGTCTTGCTGGTAAGGCCCTGGCTTTACCGTGACCCCTTTCAGGATTGGCAGCTTTTGGTTAATTTATGAACCAGATTGTCATATTCATTTACACACTGTAGGGATTTTTCCCTGAGCCTGGACTATGGACACCACTGTGTCGGCCCTGTTGTCTAGCTCCACAATGTTCTTCTCCCTTAGAGGTTTCTCTAATAACACCCGGTGGCTTGTTTGTGCAAGACTGAATCAGTGTCTGGATCTTTAGGTACCATAGCCGTGCTGATGAAGGATAAGGGATAAGCCATCACGTGACAGTGGAGTAACACAAAACGCCTGCGATTGGGTATATTTTGCTGGTCACATATTGCGGTGCCATGAGGGAAAGGGTTGCAAGCTGCCCTCTCATATATAAACCAGGTGCTATTGCCCTGGGCTCTACTTGCTAAATCCAGCCTTTTAACCCCCTGCTTCATTTAAATTTGTGAAGTAATCAGAGGTGAAACAGTTCAATTTGTAAGGAGAAACTGAAGAGTCAGGCTTTTCAAGGGGGGTATTGAAGTTTCTGTCAACTTTTTTTTCATGCATTTTCACGTCAGAAAATTTCCACTGTGAATAAACTATATCAATTTTCCTCACTTTCGCTTATGACTTTTCTCGCATAAACAGCCAACCAGACAGCTGGAATCATGATAGGTGGCTTGGGTGTGTGTGTGTGTGGGGGGGGGGGGTGAAGGTAGGGGTGGTTGAAGAAAAAGCGATTTTAAACATTTCAGTATGATGGAAAGGGCTTCCTTCGTATCTTCGTAAGCACTGCAAAACGCTGTTTCTGCAAACAAAGTGAGACCATTACCCCGACGCCGGCAGGTTTTGGCTAATTGAAAATAAATGATGTCTTGTCGCAGGGGTGCTGCAGGCTAAATACTAATTTGTACCGCAGCAGTGCGCCGGGCTGCCCCCCCTCCTCTGGGCCTTCCCCTCTTAGCATCGGCCAGGTGTCCTCACGCCATCATTCCTCAGATTCCCTGCCGGCACACCGGGCAGTTGGACAGAGTCTTTGTTTTTACTGTGTTCATTTTTTTGGGTTTTATGTTCACACTTCTGTCTCTGGTCAGGCTAAAGGACACGAGGGGAGGGGGTGGGTTAAGGGGCCAGGGGGTTAATAGGGGATACCCAAAACTGCAGAAAGCCAAAAGGGCCATGTTTTGACTGGGCCCTTATGCCAAAAACACATCCCACCTAGGCTTCTATGCTCAGCATTTTTGCTTTCCCACATGACTTGCCTCAAAATCAATAACATGAAATGAGGTAATAAAAGTCTGCAAAGTAAATGATAAAATGTTTATGACATAAACCTTAGGTAAACCTGGTCTGCATCGGCTAGATGTTTTGCAGTAGGAGGAGGAATCGTACTGGGACCACGGAAACTCCTCAGAATTAGTTTTCTCTCTTACAGCTCTTCCTATTTCTTTTATGCGTCATTTCTGTTAATGTTTAATGTTTAATTGACATTTTGGAGGTTTCGCGGCACTTGTTCTATTTTAGAACGCTTTAGGAATTAACGCATAGTGATGATGTCATGCAAGCAAGCTATTTTATTCAGCGGTTGTGGTTTTCTCAAGCATTTACCATTTTGCAAACTGACCGACTGACTGGAGCTTCAGCTATGAAAGAAGTGCAAGTTAACTGATTTTTGCATTTCTTACTTGCATTGTTGTATAACCTCCTTGCGACTGCCTATTTCCAGAGCATAGCTAGACATAAAAGAGGATTTTTGAACCAAGTAAACCGAACACGTGCAAACCAAACTGGGGTTGGCAAACTAAGCAGTTCAGTTTTTTTTTTTTTTTTACATGAACCATTACATCCCTAGTTTGCAGTGTAAGAGTAAGAGCGTTTTGGTGGATCACTATATCAGTCATCATCATGCGTCAGTATGTTCATGTGGGCAGAGAATGTTTGGATATAAATCAGGGATGTTATAACCAAGAAATTTGTCTCCTTTTTGTGATGCTGGCTTGAGGAAAGTCCAGTGAATAATTCAGTCCGATCACATAATGGCGTGACATGACAGTGTGAATGTGGAGACCTGCCCCAGCCCTTCCTGCATACTCGCTAACAGGGCTGTGCATGCAGTAATTCTCTTTTTTAACAGGCCTGTGCTCACCCCATACCATGTCTCTGCCAAGGGGGAGATGGTGAATGGTGAATGGACTGCATTTATATAGCGCTTTTATCCAAAGCGCTTTACAATTGATGCCTCTCATTCACCATAATCCGTTCACCAAAGAATCTGCTGTGGATTCAGCGGCCACGCTTCTGCAACGGTGGAGACGGCTTCACGTAGGCTTCATATAGGCTCTGTGTTGGCTCCATGTTGGCTCCATGTTGACTCCATATAGGCTTCATATAGGCTCTGTGTGGACTCCATGGCCAGATGGGGCTGTATTAGGACATTCCGTGCATGGCACATTGGTCTGTGCTTGTTGCTGTGAACAAAGAACCTCAGTAGTTGGCACAGAGATGCGGAATACCCGTGGTTTGGTTAGCACCCTGGATCTGACCACGGGTCTGGCCTGTGCTTTAAGCAGTGTGGTCCCTGCTTCCTGTTTCCATGTCTGCATTCTCTCAGTGCTGAGGACAAATGGGATCTGGCATACCAACAACTGTGAATAATGCTTCCACAGCATTGTACTTTTTAAAGTAAAACTGCATTGTGTAGTTTCCAACACTTTATGCTTTCCCAGACTATGTCTTCAAAAAGTCCTCACAACTTTTGTCAGTCGTTTCAAAATGGTGTTCAGTGCTGTATGGGCTGTCAAACCCCTGAGACATCAACCTTCTCACATGTCAATGTTGTTCCCGGGCCTCCTCCATTTCTATGAAGATTGAAGAGTCCAATGTGTTTTCTTCCTTCCAGCTCAGGCAATAAGGTGGTGAATTTGCCAGGATAACAGACCATCCATGCAGAAAGCAGACTCAGGCCTCTGATTTCTGGCCCACAACTGGGGCATTATCACAGAATTGTGCCTAGCACTCTCCACTCCTCTCAATGGAGTACTTCTCTGGAAATATGTTTAAGAGTATGCTCTGTATGCGTCTATAACCCAGTGTAATGTTAAAGTTCCAAAGAAAGGGGTATGCTTCCAAGGGAAACTGTAGCTGAATGAAATCCAGTTTAAGACAGCAATACCCTGTCACCAAATTTATTGAACTAAAGCTGACCTGAGGTATGCTGTTTGGAAGCATAGATTTGCATAGATTTGCATTTGCACGGAGGGGTCAGGAAGCATGACAGCTTTTATTTCAATAGATTCGATGAAGGAAGTCGCTGTCCTGAACATCTTTTCCTTTAGATATCCTAGCACTGCAGTTTGTCATAACGGGCTAGCAGATTGAAATGCAAATGGAAATTTGTTGCGTGCTAGTTGCTGTGTTTGGTAGTGCGGCTGTAATGCCCGCAGCCCCAGACTGACACGTGTGCCACCGAAGGGCCCTGTCTGTTTGGCATGCAGATGGTGGCACCGGCTGTAATTAATGACTTGCTGTTAAACAGTGATATCTGATTCCACATGGTAATTAGAGCCCATCAGCGTGAAGCCACTGGGTCTAATTAGCAAAGACTTTAAGGACCAGGACTCAGCGGTAAAATCAGGAAATCATCTTCCTCTTTGCCCCCACCCCCCCAAAAAAAACTAACAAATAAACAAAACAAAAAAAAAACACTTTGTTGCCTTGAATTCAAATAATATAAGACACTGCAGTGTGATCTGGTATTAGAGATGGTGTCTGTATTTTCCTTGCTTATAATTTTTTCACTGATTGTTAAAGTGCAAAGTCAGCAAAGCTCATCTGTCTTTTTAATGCTTAAGCAGGGAAACTCAATCTTGAAAATGGAAATGTGTCTGACGTGGCGTTTCAAAGGATGGTTAAATTTGTTTCCCTCAAAACCTTGTGGGGGTGAAAGCAGAGCATGCTTGGAATGGCAAAATCCTATGCAGGAGAAGGCAGTGGTTTGGGCAGTGATAATTCTGGCCCTTAACGCTCCCCATACCCTTCTCACCAGGGTTGAGGAGGTGGCGGTGGTATCGGGAGTTAGAGAGGGTGCGGAAATTAGTGGTCATGTGCATTTCCCAGGTCTGTTATCTTTCGTTATCTAAATTCAACACCACGATAAAACCAAGCTACAGTAGCATCAGTTCTTCTTGAAATACCCAAATAATGCTCATGCAGCAACGCTTATTGCAACATCTCTTGTTGATTCAGGAGAGCCCAGAGAAATGTCCTGTCTTATCATGAAAGTCGCACAGACATGAGTTAGAGGAAGACACTTCATGTGCAGCTCAACAGACAAACTTGTGCCAATCCACCAGCAGGGGTTACTGGGGCAAGATGAGAGGCCATCATCCTGGCCAGCTGAAACCTTCCCATCCCAAGGTTCCCCGCTGGCCACGACTGGTGCTGGCGTAGTTTGGTTTCCACACCAGACCATGGGGGCATATTTAACAGTATTATCTTTCTCTGGATATATCTTCAGAGATGTTTTGTGTACCCACACACACACACACACACACACCAGCCCTACCCACGTGCCTATACTCAGAGCTCAAACATTCAGAAATGACAGAAATATTTTGAAGCCAAATCAAATGCCTTCACTGAACCTTTAAAAAATGAAAAAACTTCTTATTTTCTCATGAAACAGATCATTTGAATGCCAAGCATGTGTAGTTGTAGAAAGTTTTGTGCATTGGTGCCAGTGTGTGTGAACATCAATCAGCATGTGGTCCAACACCAAGCGCTTTGTTCCATTGGATGCCTGCTGCTCTGCAGGTGTCTCATTCAATCATCCAGTCTCCTTCAACTCCTTTTCAAACAGTCTGGGCACCAGTGGGAAGGGCTTGTTTTGGGATTTCTTTCGGCAGATCTGTGAAAAACACTGTTCACCTCTGTCAGTGGAGAGAGAATCAAATACAGTGGGGGTGGCCAAATCTGCTCCTGCAGAGCCACAGGCTCTACTAGGTTTTTGTTTGTACCTTTAAATCAGCAACCGATTCAGACCACAGAAACCAGGTGAGATAAGGTGAGTTAACTGTGGTGCCTCATCACTGTCTGAGAGAGCTCTGGTACCCCCAGCACTGTCTGAGAGAGCTCTGGTGCCTCATCACTGTCTGGGAGCCTGGTGCCTCATCACTGTCTGAGAGAATCGCCCATGACACAGTCTAAGAGCTAATAAATACTATTACTGTCTGAGGAGCTCTGGACCAGATGTCATGAAAGGCTCTGTGTTGTCCTCAAACACTGTCTGAGAGAGCTCTGGTGCCCCAGCACTGTCTGAGAGAGCTCTGGTGCCCCTAGCACTGTCTGAGAGAGCTCTGGTGCCCCAGCACTGTCTGAGAGAGCTCTGGTGCCTCATCACTGTCTGAGAGAGCTCTGGTGCCTCATCACTGTCTGAGAGAGCTCTGGTACCCCCAGCACTGTCTCAGAGAGCTCTGGTGCCTCATCACTGTCTGAGAGAGCTCTGGTGCCTCATCACTGTCTGAGAGAGCTCTGGTGCCCCTAGCACTGTCTGAGAGAGCTCTGGTGCCTCATCACTGTCTGAGAGAGCTCTGGTACCCCCAGCACTGTCTCAGAGAGCTCTGGTGCCTCATCACTGTCTGAGAGAGCTCTGGTGCCTCATCACTGTCTGAGAGAGCTCTGGTGCCCTAGCCTGTTCTGGAGAGAGCTCTGGAGCTCATCACTGTCTGAGAGAGCTCTGGTACCCCCAGCACTGTCTCAGAGAGCTCTGGTGCCTCATCACTGTCTGAGAGAGCTCTGGTGCCCCAGCACTGTCTGAGAGAGCTCTGGTTCCCCTAGCACTGTCTGAGAGCGCTCTGGTACCCCCAGCACTGTCTGAGAGAGCTCTAGGGCCTCCAGTATCCATGTTGAATTGAACTATGAACAATGAATGCACACACAGCCAGAAAATCACTCACTGTGGGCGAGCAATCAGACACAGAGGCCAGATTCGCCCAAACCATCAAATACCATCATTTTACCCCCGTAGGTCGCGGCTTCCGTCAGTGAAAAATAATGTTTTTGTCCCGCTCTCTACTTACGAGACATTAAGGCACTTTGGGGAACACACTGTGCTGTGCAGAGTGGGCGTTTTAGCAGCTGAATGAGTTGTCTTGCATTGATACTTGTTGGTGAGGTACTGCTCATTAGGCGGGCTCTGCTGAACAGGGCACAGGCGTCTCTTTTCAGCAACCGCGTATAGCAGCTGCAATGACCTTTAATGACCTTAAACAAAGAGGCAGTTACCCAGCGACTTGTGTCGGGTTTCGGACCAGGCCTTGACGGCGATTTTTTTTTTTTTTTATTCACCGTGAGATTTGGCTAAAAGGAACCTCTCTCCTGTCAGCACCGGTTTCTTGTTTCTCTTTCAGGGCATAGATTAATGCTGCGATATAATCTCAGGTCTGGGGTTTGTATAAGCAGTTTTCTCCAGAATCGGAGGGTTGGAAATATTAACCCGGGACAGGGAGGCGCAGGCGATTGGCCGAACTCAGCTGGCCGTGACCCGAAGTCACAGCCAGCTTAAAAGCTCTTTTTTCAACACCGGAGAAACAAATTTTAATTTTCTTCCTGATAAGAGCCATGGAACAAGAATACACACTACTCCATCACCTCCGTTGCGTTTTTATTTTTGGTTTTCTGACAAACAGTAATGCATTTTTACGCAAAGTAATAACACTGCCGGTTCTCGGCTTGCAGTTCGTTCCATTTATGGCGACCATTATTTCCTAGCATTTTGTACACGGGACTCCCAGTTTTTGTGAAGTTGATACATTTTCCACAAACAGGAAAATGTGGTAGCATTTTTGTTCGTTTTTTTTCCTTTCGCATGGTGTCCTTACAAATGAAATTTCGTGGTGTTGGGTTGACAAGCAGTGCAGTCGGTAGTAGGTATTTTAAAATGCTGTTTCTATCATGTTATCCCTTTCCTCTGCATTCATTAACGTTACTTTGGGAAGGCAAATTCTCCTTCTGTTTATGGACAACAGCTACTGTATAACCCTTGGATCTGAAACAACATCATTTCCACAATATGATTTCCACATCCCCTGCTATGAGAATGAAAATTGTTCCTATGCACATGCACAATAATATTACTGTGGTAATATACCACAATAATAACACAATGTACGTTATTCATCGTTTCATTATGAACCCTGTAATAGAAGCGGGATGAAATGATGGAATTAGCAGAATGAAATTAACTAAACATAACATTTTGGAATTCTGATCAAAACAATTTTTTTGCAACACAGGCTAATAATGTTTTTAAAAAGCAAACCAATTTCTGTTTCAATTTACTCATGTTCGGCAAGCTACTGTAGCTAGAGCGTCTTGTTTTTGATTCAAATTAAGTGCTTTCTCTTTGAATCTCACAATGCTCTTTTAATATTCTGATCAAATCAAATTAAATACTGAAAGACTGGCTCAAAGAAACAGACATAATTATTATTTTGTTGTGATTCAAGTCTGGGTCCATTGCCCATTGTAATCTTAAAAAAAGACCTTATATCTGCATTTGTACATTTATATTTATCCCTACATTTTGCCTCTTAATTCTGTGTAAAAAAAATGCTGAAACACACCCACTGCCAGTCCTGTAATATGATGTAATATGTTCTCACAGAACAAGTTAAAACAAAACAAGAATTTTTGTGACCTAGATGTCACCAAATCAACCAAAACTGAAAAATGAAGGATAGACGCTTTAAGGGTGCTTCATTGTGTTTTATTATTTTTTAAATATCTCTTTCAGTTTCTGTACATATACCGTACAACTGAATACCATGGTATCAGCCTACCATTTTCTAGATGCAACCTCCCTGATAAAGCAACCTCCCTGATAAACTGTGTGTGTGTGTGTGTGTGTGTGTGTTGGGGGGTGGGGGGGGTGTATTTTCAATAATTTTTTGTTTGTAAAGTCCATTATCAGTTGATTCACTTTCAACAAATGAAATCCTTGAAAATGGTCAAAAGAGTCCTTGAAGAGTGCTTCAGTTATGCATTAGACATACCTTTTAGGAGCCATGTTCATTTGAAGCGGAACACAATGCGGAACGTCCCAAGGACACTTCATCCCTCAGATGTCTTCTCAACTAAATGGATGTTGTTTCTGCAGTAACGAGTGCCTCCTTTGCAAACAAATTGAGAGTGCTTTTAGTCACATATTATTTTTAACACTGTAGATGCTCCTACATTTTCATTCCCCTGGATTATGTCTTAGAAATGTGAATATCGTACTCTCCAAATTGTGATTTGCTGTTCTCTACATGTTTTGTGTTTAGCGCTCTGTCACTCTGTGCTTCATTTTACTCAAGTTAATCTCTGGGAATGGTCAATGGATTTTATAAATAATTGTTTTATAATTTTAAAATGACTTAAATGTTATTAGTTGCATTATTGCCTTCTCCTTCTAATTTTCCTTTTAAAAAAAAAAAAAAATGAACATAACTACCATGGTTTAGCAGTAACAATAAAAATATTCAACAAAATTTTATTATAAAGTCTTGGAAAAGGGGAAGACGAGGTCCTCTCTCGGTCTCTCTCCTCCGTGTGTATCCTATACGTAATGGCATTCCTTTCTCCCACAGATGTCCCAGCCCCCCCCCCCAGTGAGTGGGGTGCTAAATCACCCTGCCGAATAGGCTGGGATTGATATAGAGCGCGGAGCGGTGTGCTGTGTGCCCGGCTGGGGTTGTGTCTGATGCCTTAACGCCTGCTTTATTACACTTTGATTTAAAGGTTATCTAAACTGTGATTTAAAGGACATGAAATGCTCTTTTTAAAAAGGGGAGGGGGGGGGGTGTGACGGTTGTGGTGGTAGTGCGCGTAAACAGGGAAATTGTAGCGCTGGAGGCCATATGTGGCCAGCTGTCCTGGATAACCGTGTTGGTAGCACAGGGAATTGGTTAGATTGATCCCCCTGCCTGGCCATCAGTCATCGGTGGACCCGCGCAGGCTGCAGTTGTGGGTTCCAGGGGAATTGTGGGAAAAGTGTCAAACTATGAAAAGGAAGTTGAAGCTGAAGCAATGGTGCCTAGTGTGGGGTTCCACACATCGATCTGTTAGTTTATTTTGATCACTTTATTTATTTCATTTTTAAAACTAATTCATCTGCTTTCACTGCTGCTGATATGTTTGCTCCTCTCATAGACTCTGGTCTGTAAGATAGTGTGTGCGATCCATTGCATCCTCTGTTGCCTGTCTGTCTTCCCCCCGCCCCCACAGTGACCTTGACAGGAATGTCCTCTCTCCTCCTATTACAGATCACCTTCTTCATGCTGCTGTCGGCGGTCTGTGTGATGCTCAACCTGGCTGGCTCCATTTTGTCCTGTCAGAACGCCCAGCTGGTCAACTCCTTGGACTCCTGTCAGCTGGTTAGAGACTCAGTTCTCTGTTCTCAACACCTCCAACATCAATCAAAACTAACCCCACCCCTTCCATCAGTAACCCCCCCCCCCCATTTCCCAACATTCTCTGCCCCCCTCCCACCCCAAATATGCACCACAACCACCACCACTCCTGACCTCCCAGCCCCAATGTCTACAATCGTCCCAAATCCACCACCAATCCTTCCCTCGTTCCTCCTCTCGAACATCCACCCCGCCCCCTCTTATACCCCATTTTTCCATGGCTATCTCCAGCCCCAACACCCACCACCACCCCCTCTAACACCCCGCCCCACTCAAATGTGCCTAATTATCCCATCAAGCTGCGATTTGCATAAAAAATAAATATCATCACCAGCCACTCTATATTTCCATATTAATAGTATGCCGTCCGTTGACTTTATTACCAACCAGGGTTAGCATTTTAATTATTAAGCAAAGGATACTCAACCCACGTGGAGGGAAAGGTCTGTTTACTTGTCAGGCATGAAGGCTCTCATGTCAAGTCGTGGAACAGCTTGTTTTATTCTTGACTGAAG
Source organism: Anguilla rostrata (assembly GCF_018555375.3). NCBI lineage: Eukaryota > Metazoa > Chordata > Actinopteri > Anguilliformes > Anguillidae > Anguilla > Anguilla rostrata. The sequence goes on from NC_057937.1 coordinate 35,877,851, forward strand.
ATGCAGCTTGTGACTGGACTCTCCCAGGAGAGGGGTGTCGCCCACTACATGTGCGTGACAGGAAGGAAATTGACTCTTTGTATCTTAGCAACCACCACTAAGTTAAGTGAACTTGAAATGTCCGCTACTGGAAAATTTACATGAAAAATAAATGTCACTTGTATCACTTTTAATGTAATAAGTGCTGCACATTGAACATAATCGCCAATACATTTGAAGCAATAAGGTAATACAAAATTAATGGGCCCATCAATTGTAAGTCACTTGAAAATCACTTTGTAAATACTATGCACCTCAAATTATGAAGTATTTCTCTAGCTCTACTTCTGAGCTGGCAACACATGCAAATCAATGTAAACCAATGATACATCAACTGGCGATGCATAGTAATGAGTTTAATTATAAACATATCTGCAATGTGCTGCTCTTTGAATTTAAATGAATTCAGAATGATTTTTTTTACATTGATGATTAGCCACATATAGCCCCAATGACATTCTACAGAAATTACGATGCATTATGAACAGGCTAGAGGCTGTGGTCTTCTCTATTTAAAAATATGTATACATTTATATGTATTTTGCATGAACAATGTGTAGTTTCAATTATTCTTGCTGATAGGCCAATAGATGCTCCAGGCTTGACAATGTTGATGATAAACATAGTGTAGAACATTGATTACACGGTTTGTTTACAGTATCTTCTATATAATTTCAGTTGTTTCATTTCAGTTTGCTCAATCAGGGTAGCCCATGTTTTGATGTAACCTAAAGTGGAGGTACATGTAATTTCTCTTTAAGGGCTGATGCAGTTTGGGGGTTGCAGCAGGAAGTGACTCTGGCCTTGCCTGTAGGCGTGCCGGTATTCACAATATACCCTTGCCTCTCATTCCTCACTGATTGGTTATATACTCCTGGCAAAAGAAAAGGTTTAAGTATTTGCATTTGTTGACTGTACAATTGTCTTGGATGACAAAAGCATGTTGCAATGAAAATATTTTCAATAATATTGTTTTATTTTTGTTGATTGTCCTTTGTAGTGTATGATTCAGCAAGGTAGAATATATGGTTTTTGAGATGAAGACCAGAGACTCATGTCCCCTACAGGGGACAAATATTTCTTAGGAGTCTTAGGAGGATATAACATCATATCGATTAGATAATATTTACGTCTTATATTTCCTTGTCTCCCTTTGACTAATTTTATCCACAACCATGCCAGTGACTCAGTGGAAGCTTTCATTCTGGGCTTCCAGCAGTGGATTGTTTTATTTTGTTCTTGCGTGCACAGATTTACACAGCACCCCATGAAATTGCCACAAGAACTCGTGACAACCTTATTTAGAGCTGAAATTTCATCATGGCACCATTTACACTTGCATTTCAATGCAACACACATATGTTTTCCGACAAATCTGAAACATACTGCATTTGATGATTGTTGTCTGATCCTGACATATATGATTTGAGCCACCTCTGGGGGACGTCTGAATGGGATTCTGCCGGTTTTCCGGAGTAAACATTCCCAGATGTGTCTTCTGTCACCTGCATTCTACTGACAGATAACATCCCATAAAAAGCACGGGGGCGTCGCGAGAGACGCCCTGTTGTTGAGATTGTCGAATTGAATGCGAGTCGAACCTGTGCACCAACATCTAGGTGAAATGTGATCTCAGTCTGGCCTACATGTAACTGGATATATAGAAGATTATAAATCATGTGCGATCTGATATCGCATATATCAGATATACAGGCAAACAGCTATAAAGATAAGCATAAATGTGATTTGTCAGCTTTGATGGATAGGAATACATATTGATATGAACATCACCCCCTTACTTACTGGAAGAAATTCAAAAGCTACAGGGAAGAGAATCAGAGGGAAAGGGTGAGGAACCAGATAATTACAATGTTAAGTACTGCACATGTAGGGCCCTGTGTGTAATATGGAAAAGCCCTATACTATGCTATGCTATGCTACGCTATGCTATGGCAGTATATGTAAAAGATATGAGGAAAGGGGGAAGGTCTGACTGTGCCCCAACACAGCACAGAATAGAACACCATGCAGTGTCAGTGTGACAGCACCCTCAGCTCATTTCACCTGCTAATTTGAAATTAAGAATGCACTGAAAGACCATTAGAAACGTTTATCGTCTTTTCATCTTGTAACCGATAGGTTGGCCCCACAATGAATCTGACTGTAGCGAGCTATTGTTCTAACTTTGTCAACAAGCCTTTCAGTCATTTCAATGACTGGTAATAACTGTGTAGCTTTAGCTAAAATATGTCACTCAGGATTGAAAGGTTGTGTGGTTAAACTCAGTAGAGGCCTTGGTTATCGATGTTTTAGTGCAGGTTGTTCTCAGAGGAAAACCCGGGTATTGGCAAGCAGTAGTAGATTAGTGTTTTCTAGGTTGTATTTTGGCTCATTTATTTCTTATGGGTCTTACTTGGGTAAATACTCACATTATATACATGTAGCGCAGCAATTTATCATTTTCATGTGAGAGTCACCGCCATCAGTTGGAAATATGTATTGTTCACTGTGGACATAAACCTAAATCAAACAACAATTTCCGATAACAAGACAGCTGTTACAGTTATGTTATGTTCCCAAAATACAGTATCATCTTCATAATTGTTGTTTACATGCATAAAAAGTCACAGCGCTCTGCTTCTGATGTGATTGTCATCCCTCCAAAATTGAACAACAAAGGTAGGATAGCATCATTTGGAAATGACAGACCATGTTGTAACATGCTGCAGGGGCAATGCATTTCTTTTTTTTAATTGTCCGGTGACTATACACACATGAAATTGTGTTAGAATCATCTTTAAAATGGTTTTGGCACCAAAGGAGTAGACCAAATATTTGGGTTTGTGTAAATAAAATAGCACAATTTAACTCGATTGCTCCTTCTTATGTGTTAAAGTTGATATTCTTTTAACGTTGCTGATTCTGCCACACAGAATATAGCTCATAAACAAAAATATGCTTCAGCTTCCAACATGAAGTGTTTCATGTTGGAAGCTATATACAGATAGTGTTTTGACTTTTTTGTCATGTTAAAATGCAAGCAGTGAGCATACATTTGAAATGTTCCGGTTTTATAGAAACGTTCCTCAGTAGATGACTGAATAAAAAAAGCTGAGGACAGTGATTGAATGGACAGATTGAAGAGTTCAATCCACAGGGAGAAATGTGTTTAAACAACCTTGGAGAGGCTGAGGATTGGCCTGAGGCAATTCATATCCACTGTTTTAAAGGTCTTATTCTGGTAAATGTCTGGAAAAGGTCCTGTAATTTGTTCCTTTATGTAATATTCTTGATGATTGAAAACAACTCGACATCCATTATTTTCAGCCTATTTTCTACCTTTGAGAATCAGTGTATTGTATTGGAAAAATAAATTTATTTATTTTCTGGTAGCATTGCAGGATCACGTCAAAACAGACTTATCACACTCCACAATGCTGAATTAGCACTGTGCTTGTTGATGGCGGTATTATAGATTTTTTCATGTTGATGTACGGTGACAAAGATGCACACTATGCACATTAGACAATGGTTTAGAAAATCAACATGAACCCAACAACAACCCCCCACCCCCCACCCTGCCACCCCAACCTGAGCTGCAGTCCGATCCACGATGGCCCAGACCTCAGCAGGAGATCAAAATTTCTCTGTACTGAAGCTGGCTTTGTTCCCAGCTCATAAGTCCTCTCCTTGCCAGAATAGTTGAACTCAGTGACAAAATTGCCAATGACAGAAGGGAGAAAAATGAGGAAGATTCTGATGAATACTGTTAAGAAGAGTGAGAGATCTTATTAGTTCTGTGTATTGTCTATATTCTGAATATTAAAAGCCTAGAAGACAAAAAAATCAATTAATCTAAATCAAACCTAATGATTATCTTTAACAGGTTGTGTTCTTCTTTCTGATGGGATGGCATGGGATCTCCAGAGCAAAAAAATAGTATACTTAAGTGTATTAAAAATATAATTACAATGTTTCCAGCGTACTTATAGTTTTGTGCTTCATTTAAAGTATGCTTAAAATGTACTTTTTAGAAGCATACTTCCAAAAATATGTCAGTAAGTAGTACTTCTGTGTACTTAAAATAATATACTAAATTGCATATACTTATAGTGGTATTTTAGTGTACTTATAAAAAGTATACAGTGCCATGACAAAGTATTTGCCCCTTCCTGATTTCCTCTATGATTGCATATTTGTCACACTGAATGGTTTCAGATGTTTAGACAGAATGTAATATTTGAATGGAACCTGAGTAAACACAAAAGACAATTATTAATTCATTTATTTAATGAAAAACATTATCAAACACCCATATCACCCATGTGAAAAAGTAAACTTAATAACTGGTTACACCATCTTTAGCAGCAATAACTGCGAGGAATTTTAGCGCACTCTTCTTTGCAGAACTTCTTTAATTCGGACAAATTGGTAGATTTTCTAGCATGAACTGTTTGTTTCAGGTCCTGCCACAGCATCTCTGTTGGGACTTTGACTAGACCACTCCAGAACTTAAATTTTATCTCTTGTCAGCTCATTGACAGATGACCAGACAGTCTCCTTAAGAATGTTCTGGTACAGGGTAGAATTCATGGTTCCTTCAATAATGGCATGACTTCCAAGGTTCCCACACCATCACACTACCATCACCGTGTTTGACTGTGGGTATGATGTTCTTACTGTGAAATGCTGTACTTGCTTTACGCCATAATGGGACCCAATTTTGTCCACTTATTACTCATTTGTCCATAGAAAATTATTCCGAAAGGCTTGGGGGTCATCCAGGTGGTTTTCTGAGACGAGCATTGATGCTTCTCAGTGGTTTCCACCTTTCAACTCTCCCATGAATCCCATATTTGCCCTGTCTCTGTCTTATTGTGGAGTCATGAATGCTGACCTTAGCTGAGGCTAGAGAGGCCAATAACTTGTGTTTAAATGAGTCAGTTGAATGTTGAATCACTGAATGTTTCCCTTTATAATTCCAACTCCTGAAATGTACTTTGTTCTATACTATATATATATAATTTTTATTTTATTTATTTATTTATTTTTACCAGCAATACACATTTACTTTTTTACTTGTTTTAGAATGTATTCTTAATTTAGCCTATGCCCATTAGCTGTTTGGTCTTCCTGACTAAGCACTTAATTGATCAATTAAAGCGGTTGATTATAGGTTCTGTGGGTTGCTGTGAATCCAGACATTCTGAGTTCAGTACCCACTTTGCAAGCGAACACATTTTCTCTGACCCACACTTAGTTAAACAGCATGACATAGGTTCAATCATACCATCAAAATGCCTGAATTATTCAGTGTACATGGGAACCAATGCAGTGCGTGTGCTCTGTCTAGCGTGAATCTAGTGGATCTCGTAGTATTGCAGTGGGTCCCGTAGTTTGTGGACCACTGGTCTACTGGGCTTGCTCAGTATGAAAACCTCATGGTTGTTGGCAGTCAGATCAGCCTTGTGTGCTCTGTAGTTCCGTGGCTGTCTGCCTAAGCCTGAGAGTCTGCCAGGATCTGGCACGATGTAAAGTTGTGAGTTGACATAAAAAAGCCCTTGCACGCGCCTCAGTGTCACATCTTCTCTCTCTCTCTCTCTCTCTCTCTCTCGCTCTCTCTCTCTCTCTCTGTCTTGTTCTCTCTCTCGTGCACTGGTGTGCTGCAGAGGCAGCTGTGGTGGAATATTTATTCTGGACCCTTGGATAAGTAACTTTGTGTAGATGGGTCAGAGCAGCAGAGGAAAACAAACTGTTGTCATGTCGTCTCTGCTGTCCATCCCTGCCCTTCAATAATAGCACTGGGGGAGGAGGGGGGGAGGGGGGCGGGTGGAGCAGTTAATTCGTCACTCGCCTTTGACATACTATGATTCTCCATGAGGGGCACCGTAAAGGTCAAGGCCTTTGAGTCAGAGTACAGGTGGATGATATGACTGTTGTTCCCTGGGATTTGAGCCTAGAGAGGGTGTCCTGCTGTGGAATTTTGGCTGCATAGCTAGTTTACAGGGCATTAACTTCTGGGGAAGGTGGAAGGGAGGAGAATCTATAAGAGCAAATTTATGAATGTGGGACCTTGAGGTGTTATGTGGAAAACAGGCAGTACTAAACATTGTAATAAAACTTTATGATATACCGTATATTTGATTGAATTTTTGTATTTATTTTTTTAAGTTAAATTCACGAAAGCTTTAGAAAAGCATCCCCAATGTTTTGCATAACATGAAGGCATACAGTAGAAATAACTATCTCATACACAACAGAACTGGTATGTCCAACTAGATTGTTTTGCTAGATTTTGTTTTCTCTTAGAACAATGTTTTAAGATGGTATTATTGGATAAATGTTTGGTGCAAACTTATAAGTTACTTTCTTAAGCGAGGAAGTCATTTTCATCTTTTGGAAGCTTATTTAATTTTACTGTGAGTGAGAATCTCCCTGTTGTTTAGTTCAAAGATTGACCTTTCGAAAAAATAAGTAAATAAATAAAAAGCAAAGATACTTTGATTGATATTTGTGGACATTAAATTGATGAATTACTAAATATGCTTGTATACTATATAAGTGGTCCAGGCCTATAACAGACCCTACTGAAAGACCCCTGGAGAGCCAAGCTTAAAATAGTGATAACTGTTTTATAAATCAATGTAAAGTAGCCAGCCATTAATTAACCTTTAGTCCAGTCTCAATTTGACCCTTCATGACAATGGCGCCTCCGAGATTTGATTAACTGAACCTGAACGTTCTGTGTCTCCGTGTTGGGTATCATAAAAAGTAAAGAGAAGATAATATATCCCAGAATTGTGTCTGTATCCCCTGTATCCTCGCTGTAAAAAATGTCCACCTTTCCTGGCATGCGAAGCCATGTTTAATGCAACAGAAATACATTTGTCCTTGGATGACATAAAAACACATTCATCTTCGTGGGCGCACACCTTGTTTTCCCTCCAAAACAATTTTTACTCTGAGATGGGGTTTAGCCAGGCTGACTAGTGACCTCGCTGGCTAGCCTGCTGTGGGCGTCGCTTTCACACTCATATCTGTGATAAAGCCGCATTTTCGAAATTGCGTTTGTTCTTGTCTTATGGTAATTTTTTGGGAAATGTGGAGCTCATAAGAGAAAGGGAGCGTACAAGCTTTGGTAATAAATCTCAGTAGAACCTCCCAATCCACATTAGTCTGCCCGGCAGATGTGCTGCCGTGCAAACGCAGTCAATCCCCCCTGTGTGCGGAATGAGTGTGGACTCCTCACGAGGGGACAATGAGATTAACTGTTCTCCATATATTATGTGTGCGTGCGGTCATGCGGTGAAGGCACTGGAGGGTAATCTATTTATGGTCTGTGGGTAGGAGGGCTGGTCAGGTGACGCAGTCCTCTTGGTGATCATGGCAGAACAAGTTCAGCCCGTGTTTGAAGTCTCTGCTGCTCGCCTCAGCGCTCTGTGTTGGTCTGTAAGATTTTCTGGCGTGGATGGCCCAGAGCTTCTGAGAAGTTGGGCGCTCCATCCAAACTGTTTTGCATTAAACACACAATGCTCACTTTTTAAAAGCATTTATATTGCCTTTTTACATACAACTGGATTTTTATCAAAGCAATTTTGGCTTAGTACCTTGGGTGCAACTGGCAGTCCAGTTCCCAAAACATATTAAACTGCCATCTGCATTCTTTCCCTTCTATTATTTGGTTTTCCTCCAAATTTGGAGTCAGTTCAGTCATAAATTTAAGCATAATGTATTCTCTTTGTACTTTAGGCTGCATCCATTTGCTGTACCATCCATATTGGTATCAATTCAGCAGAGCAGAGACTAGCAGGTACATCCTTTAAACCTGGTGCCAAGCTGAGCTATGCTGCCACAAGAACAAGGGACTGCACACTTTGTGGAGCTGGCATAGGAAAAACAGTCAGTCTACCCTGCCAACTAGAACCCTTCCTTCCTAGCTGATGCCTTTCATGCCATTAGCCACAGTTAACACCCACGCAGTCAGGATGCTGTTCTGGTTTACTTTGGCTCTCCACCTGAGATGCCCTATAATCCTCTCTTCTAGACACTGAGGGAAACAGGGAGCAGAAAGAAAAAACAATGAACTAATTAAAAACACGCAGACACACACACGCATGCACACACACATGTATGCACGCACGTGCGCACACACACACGCATGCACGCACGCGCGCACACACATACGCACGCACATGTGCAAGCACAGACACACACACATACACAGCCACACACACGCATGCACACACACACACACACACACACACACACACAGACATGCACACATACACACAGACACACACACACACAGCCACACACACGCATACACACACCCAAGGGCTGTCCCTCGACAGGCTGTGCCAGATGTGCAGTGAGGGAGCCCAGCGGTCATGCGATTCAGTGGCGTGTGAGAAGGGCGACCGAGGACCAGGTGTCGGGGGCTTTCACAGGACAACGGCAGGCAAATCTATCATTGTCACTGCCTCCCGTGCAGGCGGACTGAAAGATTAGCATATTAGATTAACCGCCCCTCACTCTTTCCCCCCGCCGTACATCTCCTCCGAGACCCTTCCTGCCGTGCCTGAAATATCAACGCTGTCAGCTCTTCCATGCAATTAACCCCCGCATGTAAGGTTCCCGTCCCGCTTTTGTTCAAACTGGGCCAAGTAAAGGAGCAACATATTTTTCTTCCTTATCGTGTCATGTAACACACCGCATTAATCTCCGAAGAATCTCTGTCGTCAGGATAAAAACACTGTCTAATAAGAGCATTATGGAGGAGAACTGTCCAGACATCCATCCATCCATCCATTCATCCATCCATCCATCCATTATCTAACCCATTTATTCCTGGTCCGGGCCGGGGGGGTGGGGGGGGCTGGAGCCTGTCCTCGCATGCATTTGGTGAGATACAGGAATACACCCTGGACAGGTCGCCAATCCATCATGGGGCGCACTGATCAATCACTCGCACACTCATATCTACAGGCAATTTGGACTCTACATTTAGCCTAACCTGCATGTCTTTGGACTGTGGGAGGAAACCGGAGTCCCCAGAGGAAACCCACACAGAGACAGGGCGAACATATAAACTTTGCACAGAATCCAGAACCTTCTCGCTGTGAGGTAATATTGCTATCCGCTGCACCACCAATGCCGCCCGAGAACTGTCCGGAGTATACAGTACATATCCATTGGAGGAGAATCGCAACACTTGGATCACCAAATTTAGCCATATGCCTTCCTCCACAGACTGACACGCTCCTGGCCTCATGACTAACCAAAAAAGCCTTAACCTTGGACAGCAATTGGACTACTCTGAATAGGGCACAAGACAAGACCGAGACCAGGCCAGTCTGGAGCCAGGCCAACAACTGTGGCAACATTGACTGATCCACAGGCGCATAGCAGCGGTGAACTGAAAGTGTGTCTACGTCCTCATAAAACCATCTACAGAAGAAGACAAAGAAGGAATAGTGGTGTCTGCGTTGGCTTGACAGTGGCTGAGGGCTTTGTGTGATGCACAAGGGAGAGAGGGAATGGTCACATGATTCCGCTGTCACTGGCGTTCTTTTGTCTGCTGTCAGCAAGTCCAGTTGAGTGGAGGACTGTTGCTAGTGGCAGCCTTTCAAATGGCCCTCTACAAGTATCTATGGCAACATACTCCAATGAAAAACAATTAAGGCTGTTAAGTGAATTAGTTCAGAAAATTCTGAATGGACTTTTTAAGAGAAATTAAATGAGGTCACATGAAGCTGAAAATAACCAGTGCATTATGGGTAATAATGATAAATAAGGGAGTACTGTTAGTCCAAATTAAGATTTGCAGAAATCACAGACAAAGTAATTGACTGTGCAGTGCATGTACGTGATTTTGTTCATGGGGGATGAAGCAAACTCTGATCTTCCTCCCTGTGTTTGGTCTCCCCTCCCAGGTGAAATTTGTCAGCGACGGTGTGTGTGTGTGCTGCGAGCTTCAGCTCCAGAGCTCTGGCTGCAACAACCTGGGGGAGACGCTCAAACTCAACCCTCTGAGGGACTGCAACACCATCCGCCTGCGTCTCAGGGTGAGTGTGTGTGTGTTTGCCTTTGTTTGTCCTGAAAATATTATCCACCTGTGCCTTGATCTGTGTCTGTGTGTGTGTGCGCACGTGTGTCTGTATGTACTGTATGTGTGTGTGTGTGTGTGTGAGTGCGTGCATGTGAAAGTGTGTGTGTGTGTTTGCCATTGTTTGTCCTGAGAGATTGCAATATCATCCACCTGTGCCTAAATGTGTGTTTGTGTCTTTTTTTGTCCTGATAGTTTGTTTGTCCTAATTATAGCAGTACCATCCACCTGTGCCTTTGTGTGTGCGTGTGTGAGAGTGCGTGTGTTTGTGTGGGTGTGCCTTTGTGTACACATTCATTTTAATCCCCTATCCTTCCCATAACCCCCCCCCACCACCCATCCCTTCCCTCCGCCCCCACCATGCCACCACTAAGTAACGACAGTAATGGCATGGTGTCTCAACTCAATGACAGCATTAGTCCAGGCTATTACTTTGCATTGACTATATACTGTATATCAACAAAGGGTTGGGAAAAATGTATTTGCCCTTTTGAAAAAAATCTATTATTTTAAAAGAGACAGTATTGACTTTGTGACAAAGCAGTGAGTCAAATGCAATGGCTGACTTCTGATCTCGAATAAGAATTTAGGTTGAAATCTAAACTCTTTCCAAAATAGTGTTAAGTAATTAACACCTACATATTTTACTAGTGAACCACTGTAGCAAGCGTTGAGTGGTGTTAATTGTGCAATATCACAAATAAATTAGTTCTGGGAAATTACATTTCCATATTTTCTAATAAATGTTCATGATTTCGCACATTGAATAAGCCATTAAAATAGTCAAAATATTATTGTTGTATATAACTAACTATCAATATACTTAACTAAAATAAGACTACCCATAATCTACAGTATGCCTGCTTGTCCTGGCCAGGGTCACAGGGGGTGCTGGAGGAATAGACCCTGGACTGGCCACCAATCTATCGCAGGGCACACACACCATTTTGAGTCTTCAATTAGCCTACCTGCCTGTCTGGCAAGGAAACTATGCGAGTTCCCGAAGGAAACCCATTGTGAGGTGACAGGGCTACCCCCTGCACCTTCGTGCAGGGGGTAGCCTACTAATTCCAAATTGCACCTACTAATGCTAAAATGCTAAGCACTCATCCTACACATCTTTCAAATTTATGTCAGGCTTTTATAGATTTATAAGCATTAATTTAATAATTGGGAAAGAAGCAGTCGATAACTAAATGATCTGCACCATCATTCACATTTAATACATGCCTCTTGCATTAAAAAGAGGCTTGCATTAATAAGATAATGATACACTGCCTGGCCAAAAAAAAAGTCACCGTTTGGATTTTTTTGGACAGTGCCCACTGTACAAGCCTCTGGAGGCAGTGTTATGATCTGGGGTTGCTTCAGTTGGTCAGGTCTAGGCTCAGCAACGTTATGCGGCAATAAAATGAAGTCAGCTGAGTACCTGAATGTACTGAATGACCAGGTTATCCCATCAATGGATTTTTTCTTCCCTGACGGCACGGGCATACTCCAGGACGACAATGCCAAGATTCGTCGGGCTCAAATTGTGAAAGAGTGGTTCTGGGAGCATGAGGAATCATTTTCACACATGAATTGGCCACCACAGAGTCCTGACCTTAACCCCATTGAAAGTCTTCCATTGGATGTGCTGGAGAAGACTTTACGGAGTGGTTCGACTCTCCAGTCGTCAATACAAGATAATGCAATTCTAAGGTTGTCGAAACAATGCCACGACGAATGCGCGCCGTAATCAAAGCTAAAGGCGGTCCAACCAAATATTAGAGTGTGCAACTTTTTTTTGGCCAGGCAGTGCATTATATATCTTTAAGGATAAGTTAGGTTACTTTTCATAGTCTCCACACATATTCATGTTGAAACTGATGCTTGATGCTCTATGACCCAATCAAATGCACCTTTTTAGTTCTTTATCTGTCTGTGATTTGTGACGAAGCACCAATTGAGTCTCTTTAAATTGCTGCACTCGAGTTCAGAGGAGACGGGCAAAGAGGTTTGTCTTCTTGATCCGGTCTCGTAAAAAGCAACATTCTGATAGCCTCAGTAAAACTTTATTAAGTGATTCAGGAGTCAGACCACTTCACTGATGACAAATGGCAAATTTGATGAGGAGTAGCACCTCTGGCAACCCCCCTCCACCAGAGAAGCGGTGGCTGTTTTTGTGAAGCTTATTACATTGCTACGGAACATAGGAGAATTTCACACCCTAACTGTGAGGCCGTTACATCAGCATGGAGACGCTCCCCATCCCCGTGTGCAGCTGAAACAGCTCAATTAACAGCGAGGAGGGAAGTCCAATCTGTCTCCGTCAGCTGACCCTGTCACATGGGTCATCCCGCCCCTTCCACCCGGTGCGAGCGCTTCGTTGCTCAGGATCGGCCCTCTCCTTCACTTAGCGGCTAGCTCGCGTGCAACCGGGCTGGAAGTCCAGCTGGGAGACGCCCAGATTCCCTCTGGTGCCATCCACCTCCCCTGCCCGCCCCTGCCTAGTGCCAGCCTGCCCTTTACAAAACCACCCCATCCACATTCCCAAATGTCAAGAGAGCTGCTTTAAAGAAACTTCTAAATTACCCAGAAACAGTGGGGCCGAGAGACCTGTTTTTTTTAAAATTTATTTTGGCTCTGCAGGCTATTCACAGCTGTGAGGGCCCCGTGGATGGCCCCTTCACCACTATGTGCCAAGGGGCTTATTTTTAGAACTTTTATGTGGTTCATGCCCTCCGACACTCCTGTTAACATCCTGCTATCAAATTGTGAAAAAGGTGTGTGAAAAATGTGAAAGAAATTCCTCATCTGAACAACCTTATGTATATTCATGCGTCACAGATGTTTAATGAGTTGATTGAAAAATGGAGATAAAAAGGTGGGTGGGGGTGGGGATTAGGACTGAATTTAAATGAAAAAGAAAGTTCATGAGTCCGTTAAACAGGGAAGATTGGCTTTTTTGTGGGATATTACTTATAAACCTCCCAGACCTATTACTTTGAATTATTCTCTTTGTGTTTCAGTTATGTCTAAAGATGCTGCTTATAGCATGATATATCGTTGAACTAATGTCAAGGACACTTTTCGTGCAGCTATGGTGTTACGTACATACTATCTAATTATTGAATGCTTAAATATATAAAAACACAATAAAATATAAATGACTGATTTTTTTTAAAGGTGTATGTACTATATGTGCAGTTGATATACAATACACAGAACTATAACAATACACCACTGCATAGAAACAGATTTTGTCAAAATAGCACCTTCAAAGGAACTCAATCAATGTTAGTCCTTAACTTTGACTTGCAAGTAAATGGAAGCATTCCATTATTTCTTCACAAACTCAGTTTGTTGAGTTAGTTTTAGTAACTGCAGACCTTTCTAAACTGTGTTTGTGAAGAAAAAAGAGCCCAGCCCTAGTTTTCAAAATACAGCCAGTGTACGTGACAGTGTTTTGGTCTGACAAGCTGGCCGTGCAGTGTGCAGAAGGGACACATCTGCAGTGATATAAAAAATTGACCGCGGGTTGTATGTAGACAACATTTTAGAGCAAATTTATGCACATAAGCACTTTGCTGTGTCAGGAAGCCAGCTTAAAAATGAAACAGAGGAGTACTGTTGAGCTGTGCCACAGCTGGTTTACACTGGGTTTCTGCCACACTTGCCTCTGGTGTTAGGCTACTTTGGGTAGGCTTCACTGACAGATATTGCAGGTTACACTCAGCTTTGCAGCGTGGCTGCTATGCATGCTGCTGATGAGCTTTTACAATGCTGTGTTACAGTGTTCTTGGCGTTCGAGTGATAACTTGAATGGCACTTCCAAACTAGCAGAGTGTGCTTTGTCACTGCACCTCCTACCCTTGTTCTGGAAGCTAGGTGAGAAAGAGAGGTAATCTCTATTGACCTGGAAGCCTATATGTACCCCAGAATTAATATTCAATAAGGTACTGAGATGATGGTTCAGGTAGGGCTGTAGCAGACCTGCAATCTGCATGTATTCAGGATTTATTTTAATTAGATTTTTTTTGGTATTGGTTCTTGGTTAGCATGGTAGCATAGTTGCATGTATACTCATATATACTTTCTGGTCTGGGAATGTTGTTAGAACCACTTGTATAAATGAGGTGAAAGCACTTATGTTCGCCTACTCAATAATTTGCCCTGGATAACAGCCTCAGCTAAATGAAAGTAATGTAATGTAACCAGCCCTATATTCTAATGAATCAGGCTCATGGGGGTGCAAATACTAGGCCTACTGTGTGAAGTAATCTGTATTGGCATTTTGAAGGAAAGTGTGCCGGCATGAATCCATGTTGAAAAGAAACAAACCAATGAAGCAGAAAGTAAAAATGAGTCTTGCCAGCATAGTACACTGCTGAAATTTGAGAATGTGCGATCCTACACAAAACATTTCACTCCTAGGCCCATGACACCCTTCAGGAGAAATTTTGATCATTTTTTTTGTCTGACTGTGTGATATGAATCTCAGTGGTTCACTCCTCACTTGTGATGTTTTGCTTTCCTTTTTTCTTTTCCCCAAAGGATAGCCCTCACCCTTTGAGAAAAAATATTATAGGCATTGGTTTTCCTCACAATAGATGTATCAAACTCTCTTCCTTTGACTTCCTCTGTTCCCTAAACCAATTCCCCTCCTCCTTCTTTGAAATAGCCTATATATGTATCTGAATCCCTCACCATTCACCTCTGAAGTAAACCTTTACAGAAAGACCTCAAACAAAATCAAAATATTTGGTCCTCCTTTTCTAGAAAGAAACAGTCTTTTCATTACTTTTTTTTTTGTTACAACCATTTTACTTTTGTGTGGAACTGAATGTTATGCTTTATAGGAACCCGAAGGCATTTTTAAAATGTTGATGTTTTATTTGCTCATCAAAACCTAACTATCAGTTTCCTACTCCATTTAGATAATAGTTTGTGAAAGATGATTCCATTCATTATGAAACACCTGAACTGGGATCTCCAGACCTTGGCTGTGTTCCTCCCTATTATGTGTTCTGTGTTCCAGACCTATTATGGGCTAGGCTATTCTGGGAAGCTAAGCACTCAGCCACCTAACATGTATTTAATCACTTATAACCCTTGTGTGATTTACTGTGTAAATATGTAAATATCCATATACACAACAGTTTAAAATCCTCTCACGTCTGCAGTGCAGCTATATCAACATACATCCATTACATTAATAAGATCCATATTACAACATTACACTATAAATATTCTTCTTATCTCAAGCCAAGGTTTGGATGTTATGCCCATTCTATTACTGAGGAGGCTGCTTCTGACTTGTCTTTTTAATTTGTTCATTTCATAAAGATCTCATAAAGGTAATGTCAACACACAGGGTTCATGGGTAATGAACGTACTCTATATTGTCACTGGAGGGGGTTGTGCAAAGAATGAACACAATTTTAAGTGGGAAATCTTGTTGAAGCAATTATGAACATACATAGTTTGCCATTTGTACTGCTACAATAGCTATTTGCAAGTACCTGCATGTAACAAGGCTTCAAAAACAGTGGTTGGCTTGCAGTAAACAACCAACAAATTCACAGACATGTGTGTCTGTTGTTGAGACAAGCTTAAACTTTGTTGAGTTTTTTTTTTCTTTTCCCACAGTATCTAAAGTAGATGAATGCCATCCCATCCTACCAAAAAGATTTTGCACAAGATTTCCATTTATTTATCTGGAAATATTTTAATTTATTAGACATATTATTCAATGCACAAAGCATAGAAAGACAGTACAGCCACAGCATTCATTTTAGTGTCAACAAACTAAAAATCAAGATCTATTGCTTACAATAAAGCAGAAGTTGCCATATGCCTGCACTGTAAACAAATTATATATGGCATTGACAAATATCTCGCCTACAACCATAATTCTGAAATACATGATTATCTGTGTTACAGGGCAAACAGGGATAGTCAATACCATCAGCCAAGTCCCAATATTTGAATGCTGTATCTTACACAAATCCTAACAATAACACTTTAGTCAAAGCAATTGCTGTTATTAGCTAGGGCTAATGAGTTGCCGGGAAGTAGGCCCTACTGTCGTTACAAGGGTCTCTAGCTCATTCAAACACATTGGCTAAAGTTGAGGATGTAACAAACTCTCTTACGTAATTGCTTTGGAAAAATATGACATTAGACTGTGCACTGTAGCCTTTGTGGGTGTTCTTTTCGTCCTTTGATAATACAGGCCTCATATTTGAATTCCAGTTCCGTTCTTCATAATGCGCCTGACATTAGCAAAGATGTGGGTGGAAAGCATTCATGGAACTCCAGAATCTCCAGAAAAACACACCCAGTCCGTCTTCCTGGATTTAGGGGGAAACAGAGGCTTTCAGAATTTGTGATTGTTTATACATTGTTTATACATTATAACTACACATAAAATATATAGTTACATATAGTAAATATTTTAAATTGTTATGAAGCGATGTTAAGGAACATTTCAGAAGAATTTTCTCTGAGCACCTCCTCAGTGTTGTTTTTACAAGGCACCACACGTACCTTCTGAAAATCTTTTGCGTTAAAACAATTTTCTGAAAGAATTATTTATTCTTAACCTGGGTGTCTGTTTTGCAGTGGCTGTTTTACATTAATTATTCAGCTGCCCATTGATGTGGAATATTTTATGCACCTATCTATGTACAAGGTGGTGCAGGGCCACAGTGAGGAATTATTCAGTACACAGGATGAAGGTGAAGGTCTCTAGGGGATTTTGTGGATTACAAGCGAGATGCATAATCCGTACAAACAACACTGCCCATCACAGGACCGAAGTCCCCCCGTCACCCTTATTGTCCTTACTATTCTTTTCTGCATCCCTCATTTTTCTACTTTGACTTGATTGCTCTTTATGGGGTCATGCATTATTTTACAGTTTTTCCATAAATTGGCTCAGTTGGGTTTTATCCTATTTCTCTGTTCCCTCTGGAATAAAAAAAATATATATATAAGCGACGTGCGGAAAACTGTATAGGGTACTAGACAAAATAAAGGTTGACTGATTGACAGAAGCAGAAGGCATTAGACCAATGCAAAGATAATAGCAGAGAGGGAATTAGCTCTGTATGTGACACTTCACAAAATAAAAAAAGGTCTGTCTTAGACCAGAATTCATGCTATGGTCTGGAATGTGTGTTCATTCCATTTTTGTCTTCAAACTGGAATTCTCCTTAAAGCAACTCTTAAAAGTTTGGGTTGGTTGAAGGTTCTTGCTTGTCTCAGTAACTTACCGCATTGGGAGTCTGTTAGACTTCAGCTTGTCCGGAGGGAGAGGGCTGTCGAATGTCTTACGCGCAAGAGAAGCCTCTGGCGTGACCTCCCTAACACCTTTCGCCTCTTCGGAGCCAGAGACGCGGCGGTATTCGGCGCCTTTACCTCAGCTACAGATGTAAACAGACAGCGCATGTATATTTCACATCCGTTCTTCCAGGCGCCTTGCCCTCGCGGTTTTTAATATTTCAAAACAAGACATTAGACGGGAGGCTGGATCTGAATCGCTTCCGCCTCTGAACGTCAGTTTCGGTTCTCTTCTCGCCCCTTCTGCTCCGGCCTGCTCCCGCTGCTCTCCCCTCGGCTTGTTATTCAGGGTACGCACGCACATCAAACCCAGCGCAAAGTTTGACTTGTTCGAGGAGCCTCGGAGCCGAGAGGGAGATAATTTCATGGCTGAGGAGCTCATTATTTCACCTTGAAGTCTGCTGGAATAGGAAAGAATAGCTCGGTAATTGAATGCAATCAAGAGTAGAGGCATTTGTTATTGTAGAAGTCCAAAATGCAACAATTGTTGTACGTCTTCATTGTAGCCTGTCTATTTCTGACTGTACTGAGAACATTTTATGAATCTTTTTGTTGAGCAATCAGCGTGGAATATGACTCCTTGGACAAATCGGAATTGATTTTTTTTCTCCTGTTGCGATGTTCTTTCATCGCTCAAGGCTGCAGAACTCAGCCCTCCCCACCCTGATGGAGGGAAGTGGTGGAACAGGTGCATCCGCACACCCAAGTCCTCCTGTTTGCTCATTCTAAGCTTCTTGTGCACCTCCTTTTCGCTGTTCTGTTCAAGGATACACAGGTGTGTGTGTCTCTAGGTTCAAGGGATAAGAATCTTCTTATCAGACTTTGCCAGGTTGTATAGTCTGCTATACTGCCATGAAAGTAAGTGGTACCCCCGTGCTACTTGTTTTGTTTTTGGCACATTTTGCATTTTGAATTACATGGATATTCCATCATCAGATAAGTCATAGTGTACATTAAAGATTATGTGCTAGCACAAGAAGTTGATTTTCCATATTCTAGTCAATGAAAAAGCATCAGACATTTATTTCCTCATGGGAAAAAAATAAGTGCTCCTGAGCTTCAGTAATTGTTAAAAGGTTTTAACAGTTACTGAAGCTCAGGGGGACTTACTTTTTTGCTAAAGCAGGTCCTTCAGCAGCAATAGCTTTAACTAAATGTTTTCAGTGTTAAGTGCTAGGACTAATGTGACTATCAAATTTCCTTTTCATTCAAAATGTCAAAATGTGCCAAAATCAAGAGATTACTGGCGGGGGGGGGGGGGGGGGTGTCACTGAAATGAGTCATTAGTGCTCAGCACAAATTGCATTTGGGATGGATGTCTTTATTTTTAACAATCCCATCCCAGAAGGGCATAATTTGGGGCTTCACAGTCTTTCGGGGCTTCATACGTTGATCTGATGGCACATTCCGGCTTGCTGTTGTTCTGTGTGGGGTATGTGCTGCCCTCCACTGACATTAGCCCTGCTACAGAAGAGGCTAGCATTTGAACATGCAGCCAGTCAACATCATGCTAGACATAGTCAACGCACGTCAATCATCAATGGGCGTAACAGCTAATATAACCACAGAACAAACACAGTTTCCCCAAATGTCAACATACCTTGTGTCAGAAGAAGAATACGTACAACCAAAGCAACAAAAGTACCTCAGGCAACTCAAAACAGAAGTGGTTTGATCAGACTGACTAGCTTTTTTCCTCTTGCAAAGATTTGACTTGTGGTTGTGGAGTCGTGTGGGGACCAGCCGATTGTTATTACCACGCAGCGAGGGAGGTCTCTGCTGGCTCTAACCCACTTTTATTACTGGAAACATCAGGCTGGCTGTTCCGCAAGGGGATTTAATATTGTTTCCCTCCCACATTTGGAGGAAGCCAGGGTTCAGTGTGCCTCTGATGCAGGAGGGGTGGGGGAGATCTGCTACTGAGTTACTCTCTGGCCTGTGTATGGGCATCTCTGCACACTGACTATCTCTATATCTCCTTCCTCTCTATCATCCCTTTTCCCATCTTCAGAAAGGGGACTATAAATTAATTTCTGTCATTTAAAAAAAAAGCTAAAAAAGTCTTCCCGTCCTCTTTCCCATCATCCCTCTTATCCTCCTTCCCTTCTCTCATTCTTTCTGTCACCATGCTCCCCCTCTTTCCCATCCCCTTTTCTCTCTACTCTCCCCCCACTGTATTTCCTCACCCTTCCTCATACATTCTCAAATTCTCTCCCTTACGTTCACACACTCTCTGTCTTTCTCTCTCCCTCGCTCTCCCTCTCTCCTTCTTTTTCTCTCCTTGACTTTTACCCTTTCTAATTCTTCCTCCCTCCCTCCCCTCCTTTCACCATCTTATTCTTCCTCTCTCCCTCACACTCACCCTCTCTCCTTTCTCTCTCCCTCACTTTTATACTCTCCTTCTTTCTCTCTCCCTCACACTCACCCTCTCTCCTTCTTTCTCTTTCCCCCATTCTCCCTCTCTCCTTTCTCTCTCCTTGACTTTCACCCTTTCTCATTCTTCCTCTCTCCCTCCCTTTTCACCATCTCGTTTTCTTCTCTCTCTCTCTCCCTCGCACCCCCCACCCCCCACCCCCTTGTCCTTCTGTCTTGCAGGAGCTGCTGTTCAGCGTCTGCGCCCTGAACGTCATCTCCACCATCGTGTGCGCCCTGGCCACCGCCATGTGCTGCATGCAGATGGTGTCTGCCGACATCCTGCAGATGGTGAGTGAGCGCGAGCGTCTCTCCCAGGGCCCTTGTGCACCGAGCGCGCTCGCAGGCGACCTGCGGCAGCTGCGGGGCTTGTTCATTACCAAACAGCACGGCTGTGACTTACCTGACGACGGCGATGGTGAGGACGCCGACTACAATGACCATGATGGCGATGGTGAAAATGATGAATAGTAGCACTTTTATTATTTTTATTTTATTATATTCTTTTATATATCGCACTTCAAAGAGCTCGTCTAAAAGCACTTCAAAAGATTAAAAAGAAGACCCCAGAAAGGTGGCACAGATTCACCTTGTATGAAAGATTCATTGTAATTTGCTGATAAATGTATCCGCGGTTACAATAGTTTGAATGACAGCCGGCAGCTACAAAGGTTGTATTTTCTCAAAGGTCTCACTGATACTTTCAACTTGGGTACAGAAGGTTCCCTTGCTCTCGACTCGAAGCGACTGAGGGGCTGGGAAATAGACGGGGAGAATAAATAATGCAAGGAGTTTTTCCTCCCTTCCCTGTTTGTGGAGAGGCGTATCTTTAAAATGAGCCCTTCCGCGCCGCTGAGGGCGAGATGATCTCCGTGCCGGAACCGCTGAAGAGAGAACGCTTTACGAAAGTGCCGGGGCGCTGGTAGCGCCGCCCGCTCTCCGCGCCCTTCCCTTCCTCCGCGCTTCGCGCCGCCGAGCCTGACCCGGACTCCGAGCTTCATTAGCCCCCCGCGCAATCACCATAAAAACAAAAACCGGCGCTCAGCGCTAGTAAACAGCGAGGCCTTTTTTTTTTTTAAACGCCTCTGACTTTTGACTGGACGGTAAATGAGAGGCCCTGGCGGAGCGGGGGGCGGGCTAACCCATAACGCCGCGTGCGAGCGCGCTTTAGAGGTTTTTTTTTTTACGGCCCGCGCTGCAAATTGCACCTCGCCCTCGAACGGGCCCGGATGCCGGTGATTGATTGGACGGGGACGATATTAGCGCGGATGGGTCCCGCTGCAGCCGGCCGCGAGCGGGAGGGGATTAGTCTCAGCTCAGGGCGCGGGGCGCCGGTGCGCGTAATCGCTAGCCATTCCCGCCGCACGGTCGCCGCGCAGAGACGGTGGCGAAGAGCGCGCCGGAGGCTGAAGGGCAGCGCTTTGTATTCGCTTTTGCACCTGGTTTGTTTTTTTTAAATTTTATTTTATATTTGGTCTCTATTTACTTTATGACCGGGAATAAAGTGCTATTCTTTTGGTTCTGGGGGGGTAATCAACTTTAACAATCCAGTTTTCGTAAAGTTTAATTTGACATTAAATCCCCCCCTGACTTTGCTGTCGTCTCTTAATTATTGAAGCGCCATCTGTCTGGGGCGTGGCTTGACTGTGTGTAAGAATATAGACACAAAAACGCATTCGACAAAATTGAAGTAAACAAGTGAAACCAGGAACACGAAAAATAGGTGTCAATGGGACTAAATTTCCTTTATATCGGACAGGTACATGTTATTGAATTATGACCAGTAGTTTGGCTCGTTGGTAGGCAGAGAATTCCAGGCACACTACTGTTTTTGAAACCAAAATTAGGAGAGATCAAACATGTCTCTCTGTCCCTATGAGATCAGAGGTAAAAGGTCGGGTGAATGATGATGGACATTTGTAAAGAAATGTATGAATTCTGCCAGAACTCCCACTTTAATTCAATAAAATTAAGTCTGCAAGAAAAAAAAGAGAAAGAAAAAAAAAGAATGGACCCTGTCCTTGTGCCCTCTCTCTCTCTCTTTTCACTCTCTCTCTCTCATTCTCTATCTTTCTTTCTCTTTATTTTTTTCTCTCTGATGACGTTTGGTGATGAATAGTCTTCCTTCCCCTTTCCATCCATGTAGCAGATTTCAGACACAACAAATCTCATCCTTCGAGAATTTGACCCAGATGATTCACAGTGGTACAGCGTTCCTTTGTCCAAGCCCCCAAAAATAAATGTGACTGAGAAAATGGGGTTTGCTGTTGTCTGTCTTCCTCCTACTATGTTTTTTAGCACTGTGTTTTTTTTATTTATTTCATGTTTCTGCAATGTGTCTGCCTTGTGTTTTCACCATAACTCCAGTTATATCAATATTTCCTGTATCGTAACCTATTCTTATGACATGGAAACTGGGGAAGTGATAATGGAGACGTGCATATGATTGATAAGAATGCTTGTTTGTTAAATTTCTGTTTTTTTAGTTCACTTTTCATTAATACATGAATGACATTAATAGTCTGATCACAAATAGACCTCTTAAGTTATCTGTTGCATTAAAAAAATAACTTGACCTTGAGACTAAAATAGAAAGAAAATTTATCTCCTCTTTACTCTTCTTTTCTTGTTTTATTGACAGTTATCTCTCCTCTCTTTCTTTTCAGCTGTATTTCTCCTCTTTGTTGTCCTTTCTCTTTCCATCTACCTTCTGTCTGTCCTTTGACTCATCTCCTCTCTCCTCCCTTTCTGTCGTCTCTCCTCACGCTCTCTTTCTTCGTGTTCCAGTTTATGCCGCACCGGTCGCGCTCCCTGAACGCTGACTGCATGACCCCCCACGGCACCATCCTCCACCAGACCCTCGACTTCGACGAGTTCATCCCGCCCATCCCCCCGCCGCCCTACTACCCCCCGGAGTACACCTGCACCCCAGTGATGGAGACGCAGAGGTGCGCTAGCACCGTCCTGTCGTTCCTTGTCATGTCCCCTAGGACACGCCCCCTGGGAGGGCCCTGACCTGACCCCAGCTGACCCTGCAGCTACAGCACAGGGCGGAGAGCAGTGCTTCTGCCTCGCTGGCTCTTAGATCCCCTGTAGCCCCTGTCAAACTCTGTGGCATGCAGCATGCACCTACATCTTTTATTGCCTATTCCACTTTGCCTAAGATATCCTCAGTGGGATAGACAAAAGAGTGCTTGCGCATGTGTGTGTGTGTGTGTGTGTGAGAGAGAGTGTGTGTGCATATGTGTGCGTGTGTGTGTTTGCATGTATGTATGTATTTGTGTGTCAGTTTGTTTTTGTGCTTGCTTGCTTGCTTACTTGGATGTGTGTGTGTGTACACAAAAGTGTCCCTAGTGGGCGTGCATGCCTGTGGTTGTGTGTGTGTGTGTGTGTGTGTGGCTGTGTGTTTTTCGTGTTTCGCCTGAAACCATTTAATTTATAAAAATGGTGCACTGGTTCCTTGTTCCATATAATAGTGAACCACGATAAAGACGTATGTAAATCCCTATCTTACTCTTTACGGTCAGCCCCTCCCATTATTGACCGTGACTGTCTCTCCCTCAGGGGGCTACACCTAGACTTCCCCCACTCCCCCTTCAGTGCCATCTACGGGGTGCCCATCAACAGTCCCGGGACACTCTACCCATCTGAGTTACCACCCCCTTATGAGTCTGTGGTGGGACAGACTCCTGCCAGCCAGGTGAGCCGTCCATCCCCGTTGCATGAGGGTGACCCTCTCCCTCCTGACATGGTCGTCTCATTTTATATACCCTTGGGTTTTCCGCAGTGAGCTTTCACCTGTTGAGAATTTATTGGAATGGGCAGCGAGTCCAGGAACTGTGAAAATCCATGTTCTCTTTCGGTGTGCTATTTTTGAGCTGTCCACAGCTTCATTTAATCACTGGTAGAACAAAGATAGGGTTTCTGTCTCTCAGGGACCATTTTAAAAGCACTCAAATATGGAGTTGTATGATTGCCTTTGCTATATTTGTTGTGGGTTTTTGCTCATTGCTTCATGGTTGTGCTAGTGAATACAACCCACAAATAAGGTAAATGATCTGGTAAATGGATTGCATTTATATAGCGCTTTTATCCAAAGCGCTTTACAATTGATGCCTCTCATTCACCAGAGCTGTTAGGGGTTAGGTGTCTTGCTCAGGGACACCTTGACACGCCCAGGGCGGGGATCGAACCGGCAACCCTCCGACTGCCAGACAGCCGCTCTTACCTCCTGAGCTATGTCGCCCCTATTATCTCATTTACATGATGTCATCATCCTTATTGTAATTACACTAAACACGTTTCCCACCCAAAGGTCAAATACAGACACGAGACAGACACAGAGGCGGGGAAAGACAGACAGAGGGAGAGCGACAGGAGAGAGACAGGAGCTGTGTGGAAACGTTTGATCTTTTTGTTTTAGTTGTGGGTTAGTGGAGCGAGAGACTAATCCAAAGCTCTCTGTAAATGGACGCCACCTCACATAAAAGCAAACACTGGTGACATTTGCCTCTCGACGTGAAATCCCATTCACTCCAGCTCCCGTTAATCCTCCCGGACACATAATCTTGGAGAGAACATCTTTAATTTCAGACATAAATGAAATATTTGAAAAGGGCAGCCCCCACCTGGAATTGAAAGCGTTTGAATTGAGAGGAAATGTGAGAAGTTACTCTAATGAGTAAACGTGACAGTTTTGGCTGCATTCAAGTCTATGAAACAGGACATTAAATCATATGGTTAAACTCTCTTCATGTTATTACTCCCATTATATATTAATTGCTTAGCAATATAAATATGTAAAATGTTTTTTTTCTCCGTCATGCCCAAAAGACCATCACTAAGACGTGTCTTTTTTAACTGTCATCCAGTTGCATCCACCAATTTGGCCCTTAGATTCTGTAAGTCTAAAGACTTCCTCAGATGTGTTCTCGTCTCGTTCTTGTTTCTGAGAAGTACTGCATCATTTTGGTTCACGCCTTCCTCTCTTGACCTCGCTCTAAAATACTTAGCCTCAGCGTTGATGTCACAGGTATATTTCCAGGAGCCTAGAGCCAGTTTCCAGAGGAGTGCAAAGAGGCTTTTGGAAGACGGATACGATGCCATAAGGATCTTGATCCACATAAAATGCTAACGAAAATTCTGGAATTCGTTTTTTGGGAGAAGGAGGCTTTAATCAATGCGACGCGATAATAATACAATGCATTATAAATGCAATCAATGTGATTACATCTCGATGCGCATTTGAAAGAGCCAAAAGAGAGAAGGGGGGATTATTAATAAATGATACGATCAACTCTTTATGGGAAACAAGCCTTGCAGTGGAGAGGGGGGGGTTTGGGGGGGGGGGGAGGCAATCGTGACAAGGGGACTGATTGAAGTGGGACGGCGCGGTGCCGGAGCGGATCGATACCGCACGCGCTTCCCGATTGGCTCTCGCGGGCAGCTGCAGCCCGCAAATGGACGGGCCATCAGCTGACGAGAGTAACGGCGCCTTTGGGGGGGGGGGGGGATGGGGGCTTTCGCTCGCCCCGCGCCTCATCACCCAGCCGCTCAAAGAGCACCGGCGCGCGGAGAGATAGCGGAGATTATTCTTATTGATTTAATTAATGGCTTTGCTGCTATTGCTCATTTGCTTATTCATCCAAAACAAATTCGTCTTAAGAATTACAAATTGCCGTTTGAAGGGCACCAGAGTGTATTTCTCTGAAAGATGATCCCCACCCCTCCCCTCGGTTATGGCTTTTTAATGTATCTCCTGTGAGGCCTTGGCAGCGTTTCCTTGGGTCGATGCGAGGCTCTGAGAACGGAACGCTGCGGAAGAGGTCGGGCGGACTTAACGCTCCAAACGCTCACCGGGCCGGTCGGGTTTTTGCGAGGCCGGTTCGTGAACGCTTTGCGCTTGCAGCCAGACGCTTTCTCGGCGAGTTTGATTTTATTTCTGAGAAGGGTCCTTTCGGAGGTCAGAGTGGGAACGGGAGTTCTGATGCTCGGCGGTGTGAGGGTTACGGCTGATGCTTGGCTTGACACGCACGCTGGTGAGGCTCCAGCTGGAGGGGGTAACGGAAAGCCTCTGAATCGGGCTCTCTCCAGCAGAACCTTAATCCTCCAGCTCTCATTCAGAGCTTTGAGACTGATGGCAGATTAGTACCTCCACCCTATGGTCTCAGACACAAGGTATATCCTGAGGCTGCATGTCTGCTGTCTGGGCGGAAAAAGCGTAACATTTTTTTTGAGCGGCAGAAAGAGAGATTAACTTGCTCCCTTTGTGTGTGTGTGTGTGTGTGTGTGTTTGTGTGCGTGTGTGTGTGCGCGTACACATGTGGCGTATGTGTGTGTGCGTGTGCATGTGCGTGCGTGCATGTGCGCATGTGGTATGTGTGTGTGTGTGTGTGTGTGTGTGTGTGCGTATATGTATGTGCATTCGTGTGCATGTGGTATGTGTGTGTAAATGTGTGTATGTGTGTGTGTGTGTGTGTGTTTCTGTCGCCCCCTGCAGGTCAACAGCTTGGAGCAGCAGGCTACCGAGTCCAGCCTGTGTGAGAGGAACACTACAGCTGACTTCAGCACACAGGGTAAGAGAGCCCAGACCTGGGTCAAATAACTATTCACTGCATGGAACCCCCTGCAGGGCGAAAGCGTGTGGTCTATTTCTGTCCGTACTCTTCTGTGCTCTACGGTGAATTGTGTAGTAAAAGGGACAGAGCAGGGTTGGCCCATTCTGGACCTGGAGAAGCACACGGTCTGCTGGCTTTCATATGTATCCATTTAAACAGTTCACTCACATCACTTTGTTTCCTGGGTCTGAACTGGTTACTAAATTTAAGTTGAAAAACAAATTCACAGAATCCTGTGGTTCTTCGGGCGCCTCATATAGAACTTGGCTGAGATTCATACTGAATTTGAAAATACTGCCAGTTCATAAATCATACTCTATGTACGCATGATGAATAAGATACTAACACAGCCACGGTCTCTTGAATATGAATACTTTACACATCAGTTTTTATAGTCATGTCTACAGTGATGTACTGTTTCATACCTCTAATAATTTCATATTACTTATTCACATTGATAATGCTTCTGCGATTTCTTGCTTTGTGCTGAGCTTTCATATTGTGTTTCTCTTGTGGTGTCATGCAATATTCCTTGGTTTGTTCAATTATTAATGTGAGTGGTACCCTGTGTATCAGTAGCTGCCTTTTTATTACTGTTTTATATTGCTGTTGCATTTAACAATGGAACCGATGCATTTACACTGTTCCATTCATACAATTTATGTTCTTGTAATATGACACCTCCTAAGAGATCTGGGAAATGAGTATCTTGTGCCTGCAATACAACTGCACAGCGCAAGGAATAGTTTAAACATATAGTGTGGAGATTGTAAACCTCGAATTTTGATTTATAAACGTAGAACGTCAGGTTTTCTGACAATTTCAGCGCACTTGCGATTTACCGTCATATCTGCGCGTGTGAATGTTTTATAACTGGGGCCTCAGGACCAGGGTTGGTCACCTCTGAGTAATAATTAGACCGGTTCCCTCAACTCCCATCTTCGAGCGTGTGCTGGTTTTTAATTTCACCTGAAAACCAGCGACCCAAAGAAAGCCAGGTCCCAAGAAACCAGTCTAGGTGAGCGAACCGTGCAAACGGCCAGCGCGAGTAACCAATTAAATATGGAGTGACGTGAGAAACAGCAGACAACACCGCCCTGCAGGACCATGCTGAGGACCCCTGCACAGGGGCCTGAGTGCCTGCAGGTCATACGCAGACCTGCGCAGAATCTTGAGAAATTTTATGTCTTTAGATGGCAGTAAAAGAAAACATGCTGGCAGATCCCTGAGGATTTTCGAGGAGATATGTTACTACTGAAAATGTGCAATCATTTGAAAAAAATTTTGTTCTGAATATAGGTGGAGATATGGACGTTTCTTTCATAATCTTCAAGAATTGTTCTGGTATTTAGAGTGCTTTTGAACATGCATTTTATTCTGCGTAGACACTTTAAAACTGTAGATGGCAGTAAAATGTGAAAACATTCTTGTAGATCCCCAAGAATTTTTGAGGAGATACTATATGTTACTACGCAAAATGAATGACCATTTGAAAGAATTTTGTTCTGAATATAGGTGGAGATATTGATTTTCTTTCACAAGAATTCTACTGGTATTTAGAGAGTTTTTGAACATTTATTTTATTCATTTTATTTTGTTCTGTCGTGTCCCTCGCCCCCGACCCCCGCAGCTTCCGTGGACAGCGCCTCCCTCATGGTGTCGGAGGTGGCGGACCTCCCCGACCACAGCTGCTCCTCGGAGGACCTGTGCTCCCTGGAGGTGCAGGGCTCCCTGCACTCCGCCTCCGACCTCTCTCCCTACGGCACGCCCCGCACCGCCCCCACCGACGGCAGCTGCACCAGCCTGGAGCACAGCGCCCGCTGCTCGCTCCGCCACCACGGCCCCGCCCGCCGCCGCCACGGCGACGAGGACGAGGACGCCGGCCACAGCGAGTCCTCCCGCACCCAGGACCCGTCCCCTGACTGGTCGTCGGAGAACGTGGGCGCGCCGGAGAGGGAGGAGCCGGCGGGGACCGCGCCCAGGCGCTGCTGGGAGAAAGCCAGTAGGGTGCTCGTTCTTCCTCAGCCTCCTCCTCTTCCCTCCGCTCCCGCCTCCGCCTCTGCCTCGGCCTGCGCGCCGCAGCCGCCCGGCCCGGCTCTGGGCCCCTCCCCTTCTCCGCCGACCGCTTCCGGCCCCTCCCCTTCCCCGCCCGCCCGGCCCCGCGGCCACAAGCTCTGCTTCAGCGTCTGGTCCCCTTCCTCCTCCTCTTCCTCCGCCTCCCAGCCCCCGCCCGGCTCCTCCCCCTCCGAGCGGCCCCGTGCCTCGCGCTCCGGCAGGAGGTACCGTAAGTTGGCCCGGATCGTGCGCTCCACCAGCGACCCCGTCTCCTGTGCCTCCCTTTCTGGAAGTACGTGAGTCCCCATCCCTCCCTTCAGCTCTCACCGAGTCTTTAACCCCAAACCCGCCCCACGGTCAGCCAGAAAAATAACACCCTGCAATCACATGCTGTTTTTCCAATGTGATTCTCAATTTCAAGCTTAAAAGCAGCAGAAGGGCTTTTAGTTTAAGGTCTCTGGAAATTAGGAATGACCTTTGCTGAACCTGTGGGGAGCAATAACTTCAGTTTGGATGTTTAAAAAAAGACTTCAGAGTTGCTTTTTAGCCTTTCGTTCTGTCACCTGCAATCCAAATATGTACCCTACCTGACTCATGTTGTTCTTAGACTGTAACCTGAAAACTATTCTAGTCACCAGGCTATATTGTGTGGTGCAAAATGAAAAGTTTGTAACTGGTGATATAAAAAACTAATTAATTGACTGATTGTATTCACTAATGAAAGCAAGGACTTTTTTCTACTCAAGCATGATTTAGAATGTTCTGGTAGTTGCTGAACCCTCAAAGTTCAAAAGCAAATGCTTACTGGCTTCAGGCCATTGTTTCAGAGATGATCCAGGTGGGGTCATATCATACATTACAGTTTGCCATTCATTTTATTACTTCTCCTATGAAATTTAATTTAAATTAGAATGTGGTTGTTTTGTGCACCGATATAATGCAAGCTATAACACTGAACAGTGCTTTTCCATTGTTTTTGATGATGATATGTAAAATAAGATTAAATTATTTGCCGTTGATACTCAAATATTCAGATCAGGAGATTACATTATTGGTAATGGCCAAAGAGACTAAAAGTTGTTTGATCAGTATTCCAGCAACTTTGGCTCATGCTGTTTCACATGTTTAAAGATATTTACTTGTGTCTAAACAATATGTATGCCCTGTCTATTTATCCACCCCTCTGCTGCCCCCTGCAGGTGACTCCTGTGGCTGTGCCTCTGCTAATAACCCACCTGCTGACGACTCACCACAGACCTCACCAGAGCCAGGTAACTCTCTGGCCTCGGTGCGTGCAGCTACAATGTCTGCAGCTATCACACATGCATTATGACCCCTCCCTTCTTACTCCCTTCCTGTAAACACCCAAACAACAGCCAGTGTGTTTTTCACACACGCTCATCACCGCTCAAAACCCACACAGCTCATGACACATAACTGGCATCCTGCAACAAGGAGAAGTAAACTTGGTCCTGGGGTGCCAAGGATGTTTCTGGTATTTTCTCCATCTGAACCAGTAACTATACAGTTGGATTAATTAACGGCCTTAGTGAATGCATTCAACCATCTCGCTAGAGTTACTTAGCGTTCCACCATTTAATATTCAAACCCAGATCGACTCTTAATAATTGATCAGCTCAGCTCGGGTGAAACAAAAACAACTTCCCTGACTCCTTAAAGGGAGAGTTCTCCTCTGAATGTTATTTATTCATTTTCCTTTTTCTTGCCTCCAGAAATATATTGACCCAACAATGACAACTCTGCACAGCATATTTTTTCAGACTTCATTAGTCCGTCAAAAAGGCTTCACAAGGCCTCATATCTAACACGTTAAAGTGGCTAAGCAGTCACACAAGGAAAATAAGGATGATAAGGGGAAACGGAGAGATACAAGAACATGTTTACTGACCTGCCACGATAATGATAATGCAGATAACACAATTACAATGATTAGTACGATAATATGCTGCAGAGATATACTGGAAACTAACAGGTCTTGCTCCGGAACATGAAAGAATAGCTGCAATTCTTAGAGTAAACTATCTCTTTAAAAGTCAAGCCAAGCCAAACATCTAGAAAATAGTAGAATTTCTCAAAAAAGAATAGCTGCAATTCTTAGAGTAAACTATCTCTTTAAAAGTCAAGCCAAGCCAAACATCTAGAAAATAGTAGAATTTCTCAACAAACAAAAAAACTGATGGAGAATGAAGGCCAGTGCGTTTAAATGGTGTCAGGGTGACTCGGGTTCTGAGATGGCTGACGCTACCTGAGATCATCCAGTAACAAGGCTTTCTGAACAGGGTATGTCGGCTCGTGTTTTGTGGCTCTGGTTCTAAGTGTTCAGGGTGAGCCAGGTGAAGTTCCAAGGGGTGGAACCAAACATCAAACAGCCTGACCAGTCTGACCTTGATGCCGCCATTACTCAGCACTGAAACCAACCCGACTGAGGGAGAATTCCTCTGCCTAATATCAGATCACACTGCAGATCCAATTTAATTAATCCCTGGGCCAGCGTCCTCAAAACATGCCAGTGGCCAGGGAGAGAAGAAAATCTGCATTTCTGGCATAATTGTTTTCTTTGTGACCTTCGTCCAGGGAACTGAACGATAAATCCAAAGTAAAATTTCTGAAGATGTGTTTTTTACTAGACCATGTTTACACCCTGCAACAATTCTGACAAAACCAAAGACCAATGAAAACAATATAGTTAAAAAATGAACTCCATCATCCAGCACAGTTTTTCAGACGCATTTATTTTTTAACCTTGCACCAGCTCATGCAAGTGTGTATATGTGTGTGTGTGTGTGTGTGTGTGTGTTTGTGTGAGCATGTATGCGTGTGAATGTATGCGTGTGTGTGCTCAGAAAAGCTTATTTGTTTCTTTGTTTCGGGTGGGGCGCTCCAGCCGCGTGTTCGGAGCACACGGCCGTGCTGGTGTCCTTCCCTCCCTCCGCCAAGCCCAGCATCCTCGGGGGCAGGAAGCCAAAGGAGGGCGCCAAGGTGGACATCCGCCTCAAGCCCCAGCCTCACCGCGCCCTCGCCAGCGAGCGCCCGCACTCCCTGGCTGATCTCAAGACCTACAAAGACACCAAAATCCTGGTGGCCAAATTCCTGGAGCACTCCAGCTGCAGTCTACCTCCAGAGGTCCAGCAGGTGGTCAACAACATCAAGTTCGTCATCAAGTCGGACGAGAGGCACATGGAGGAGGCCATATTCAGCGCCAACATCATTGACCAGGTGAGAGTGGAGATGGCCTCAGGGGAGAACAGACAGATGCTTTATATTTACTGTGTATGATGCCTTTCGTCTCATGCTCTCCAAGGGCTTTACAATGGAGAGGGCAGCTAACCTCAACAACCACCAGTGTGCAGCACCTACCAACCAGTTTTGCACCAGAACACTCATACAAGTACATGCAGTTGCCACAAAAAGGCGATTGATGGCTCCAAACAGGGAAAAAAAAAGATTTAAAATATGTTGAAAAGAATAATACCCTGCAAAAACTATGCTTCAAGCAAGGTGTTCGATCTTATCCTAGAAGGGCTGGCATGGATGCTGGCTTTTTTTTCTAGCTCAGCACTAAAACACCTTATTGAATGATTCAAGGTCTTCATAGGAGACCATGATGAGTTTAATTAGTCAACTTGTTAGACTAATTTGACTAAGACAGCACTTTCCCTCTTTCCCCAGGTGATGACGCAGTCGCAGCGCGCCGGAGGCAACCCCAGGAAACGCGCCTGGGAGGACCTGCACTTACAGAGCTGCGGGGCCCTGAGCTCCCCCTCCGCCTCCCTGCGCAGGCCCCGGGGCCGGGCCCCTGGCCCCCCCGTCCTCCCCACCCCCCCCGGCCCCGCGCTCGCCGACCGCCCTCACAGCCTCATCAGCGTGTGCCGAGAGACCATCCTCTGACCCCCCCCCAACATCCGCCAGGACACGTATTCTATAGTCTCCTGTAAAAGCCCCTCAGACAGACATGCCAAGGTGAAGGCGTCTGTCTTCCTCCATCAGCAGAGGTGGGGGTACATCCAACGGCAGGGTGGAGGGGGGGATTCTCCAGAGGAACACCTGCTTTTCCAACATGGTCAAAAAGACCCGGAATGTCTGCCCTCAGGGGACTTTTTTGTTTGTTTGGTTTTTTTCTGTAAAACAAACTGGTTAAAAAGATGAGGAACTGCTCAACTTAAGGCAACTGGGACGTATTTTCTAAAAATAATATCGAAAAAGAAATGAACAACATTTGAAAAGCTCAACTAAACTGTGAATCTGACAGCTTTTGAGAGCACAGAAGCTCCCATAAATTCCCTGTGTTTGGGAATCTGACCAGCTAGCTGATCGTGCTTGAACCACAGTGGGACAAGAAGAGTGGGCTTGAAGTGGATGTCAGCCACTTAAAAAAATATGATTGTATAACTTACCTCAGTGTGTTCTTATCAGTGTTACAATAAAAATACAAGTTTTTGTGAGGCTGACTTATTTTACTCTTCAGACAAGTGTCAGTTTGTGTGTGGTACTACAGTATTTCTGCATTATCAGGAAGACAACCATGACCATGCATCAGGACACAATGCAGTAATAATTAACAATACAAATACTTATCTGTTAACACATTTCAGGGAAAGCCATTTGACTAAGCAAGTAGATTTCATATTGCAATATCTTTATGTTCTTAATAAAACCAGGTGTTTTTGCAAGCCAAATTTTCAAGGACATTATTCGCAGCTCTAATGTACACATATAACTGAAGATTCCTATATACAATAATATTAAAATATGCACTTTGTGTCACAAAAGAGCATTGACTGGGGAGTATCTTCACGGCAGAGAGCAGAGATTCAAATCTGGCCTTCAAGGTGTAGTGCTGCTGGTTTTCTCTTCTGCCTGATAGTCCATAGTTCTATAATGTGACTGATTGGACAAAGATTACATTTACCTGCTGTGTCAGGTTTAAAGTTGTCCTTGATTAGAAGGGGAGAAATGAAAACCAGCAGTACTAATGGCCCAGAGTATCCCTGGCCTAGAGAACTCAGTCCATCAAGATCAGGGCTGCCCAACCCTGTTCCTGAGGCTGTAGTGTCCTGTGGATGTATGTTCCATCCATAATTTGGCGCACGTAATTATACAAATTAGCAGCTCAACGAGATCTCTAATTTCTAAAAGGGGTGTGCTTTGTTAGGGCAGGTGTGAAAATCTACAGGATCTTTGGAAACAGGGTTGGGCAGCTCTGACCAAGATATTCCTAAGGTAAGATATTATAATGCAATTACATATGCAGTACGCAAGATGGCAGCATTGATTCGTAATACTTGGAGACTGGTCACAGCGCTCCATTAGAGAGTTTTCAGGACATGTGCATTCTCCTAGCACACGAAGAATAATTTGTATAATAGTGTCTATACTTAATATCCCTATATGATTTGACTTTGATAGTTTGAAGGTTATTGCGTGCACATTTGTTGCCAATGACAAGGAAAGAACAATGAATATGACAAATTTGTGGATCAGGGTTTATATAGGAATTTGCTGAATTAGTTGATTACCAGGGTTTTCGTAATATATTTTTATATGTTTAGCCATAACTCAATGTAAGTAATCTAGACAGCTACCGTGCGT
Organism: Anguilla rostrata; assembly: GCF_018555375.3. Lineage (NCBI taxonomy): Eukaryota > Metazoa > Chordata > Actinopteri > Anguilliformes > Anguillidae > Anguilla > Anguilla rostrata. The sequence continues at coordinate 35,912,015 of NC_057937.1, forward strand.
GTATCGTGTCTACTAACAGCACGTAAATGAAGCCAGGCTGAAGATGTCAAAATCTGTTTTCTCTCAGCTAGAATGTTCTGACGTATCTATAGATCGTAGGACGTATCCTTGCTGTTGAGATCAGAGACTGTAAAAAATTGAGATGTGGCAAACGACGCCTTTGCTTACGAACGCGGAACTTTATTACGCATGCGCACGGTGATACGCGTTCAACCTAACCCGGGAGCTGTATTCTAAACCCTCCCATTTTATCACCCCTACCTCCAATCAGCTTTGATATGCACAAATGGTCTTGGAAGCAACCAATAAAATATGTCTGTGACCCGAAGCCGTACTTATCGATTGGTTTCCTTATTGTCAATTATAAAGAATTGTGCGTTTTAGAACAGCTACACGTCTGATGGAAATCTGTGGTTCCAGATCTCAGCTGTGTCTTGTGCGCTCATTAACTACTCTTAGCTCGGTAGCCTGCTTGCTAAACCTGCAAAAACGACGTCACACCAGACTGGAATACTCGTGATGGAGATGTGGTTATAATATATTATTTTTTATTTGTAGCCTAACCGTCAGCTACCATAATATGTCACTGGCAAGCTAGAGCTAATGTATTTAGCTGGCTTTATCATGGACGCTAGTTAATAATAGTAGCTAAAGGCAGAATCTGCGTTCTCTTGAGTTAGAAGTCACTTTTGATTGTTTGGCGTCAAAGCTGGGAAACGCGGGGGTCGCATAGAAGAGATGCCATGCAAGTATCGATAAAAACAGTTAACGTTAGCTAGCAGTGAATGTCACTTTGTTACGCATGACTCTTGGCAGGTGGCTCACGTTAGCAAAGGTTATAGTAGAGGCGTAAATACTAGCTAGACTAGCCTATATGAATTACCTCTGAATAGCAAGTCGGACACTGATGACAAATTATTTGATTCGGGCTGGGTTTTTCTTCTTCCAGTATTACGAATGTCCCATTGTTTGCCTTTGTATGGAATATCCTTGCTTTATCAAACTACATTGACGTTACCACTGTAAATGCGGATGCACCATAGTTACTGCGTTTGTTAGTTAATCCCCGGTCAACTGAAGATCAACTAAATTGCAATTTGTACACAAAGGAGCATTTGTTTCTTCTGAAATCCGGTTACTGTGGCCACGTTGGTAGCACTGTATTTTATTTGAGTGACAGCGTCGGATGAATGTCAACGAGTTAAACTGCAATAGCCAATTGTGGAAGCGGAGGAAAGAAACGTGAAACTGTTCAGCCACAATCCCACAAGCACTAACGCTATCCCATGCATAGCCAGGTGTGTCGATACGGGATAATGATACTTGGTATCTAGTTAATTATCAAAGCACAGTGTTACGTTGAACACAGTTTGTCAATAGACAAAGCTGCGATTGTCAGCATCCGGAAAAAAAGAATTTAGAAATGGTGGGGTTCGGTGCAAATCGAAGAGGAGGTCGTCTTCCGTCCTTCATCCTGATCGCATTGATGGTGGTTATCCTTATCCTGTCGTTCAACTACTGGACCGTGTCCAACAAACACACCCGCCTGCTGGACGAGCTGGCGGAGGTGCAGACGCAGGTGAAGCGCACGGACGCGGCGCGCAGCCGGCTGGAGAAGCGCAACTCGGAGCTGATGGTGCAGGTGGACGCGCATCGGAAGCAGATCGATCAGAAGGATGGCGACTTCAACACGCTGGAGAGCAAGCTGCGTGCGTGCGAGACGCAGGTCAGAAGGTGCACGGATGATAAGGTAGGGTCTAACTACCAGACAGCTAGCTGTCCACCCCTGCACCGTGCAAATCATATTAACATCAATTGCTGTCCGCAGATAGGTAAAGTTCAGTTCAAAAATAGAGTTTCCAGGATTCGAGCTGTTGTGGCCATTCATAGCGGGGACATAAATGACAAGCACAAGGGCTTCATTTTCTGTAGTAAACATGTTGTTTGTACTAGCTATTTGCAATACTAATATGGTCCATAAACTTAATCATTGGGGTTTGCTGGGTACTAATGTCTTTATATTTTGCAGTCTGTTTAAGATACCGTTGTGTTTGAACTCGCCATAAACATTTCTAATATTTGACTGAATCGCCTATTATTCACCTACGTGGTGGGTTTTCGCTGCCATTGTACAGTTTAAACAGACATGTATTTAATTTTTGGGGTACTTTCGAACGGTTGTTTAACTTTATTCCCAGTACAGTCGATAACGTTCTGTAGCGCATAAACTGCATGTTTCACTTTTCCTGTCATGTGGCTGAATGACAAAAACTAAGGGAATTCTG